>NC_140943.1:24527336-25258170 GCF_014529385.1 Adiantum capillus-veneris
ACGTGTTGGCGCGTAGCTCTCGTCGGGGGAAACATGCTGCACTTCTTTGTAATCGATTTCGACCATCGGTGCGTGTGTAGCGTCAAGATAAAACTCTCACTCTCTCTCGTACACAGAGTACGCTCACTCACACAGACAAAACTTATAAAATGACAAAGGTCCTTTGCATTAAGGTCAAAAGTGGTATAAATACCTTACAATCTCAAACCCTAATGTTCCAATTTAACCATTTACTCAGTCTAAATGTCAAAAATGGGATACAATCTGGAAGCTTCTGCAAGCCGCACTATTTACAAAGGTGAAATGACGGATTTTCTCAATTAAGGAATAATTACAAAAAATAATATCCTACCTGGCAATCATCCTCCGTTGGGTGTGTCCAACCGCTAACAGAGTTGCACAATCCCTCACAGCCTCACCATGTTACTGTTTAAAGCTGTAGATTTGAGCTATCATATTATATTTGATCCCCATTTTAGAACAAACAGCTACAAATCCTTGAGCTAATGTGTTTAAGTCCTCGATTGACCTTGGTGGAATGTTTTGAAACTGCTTTTCCTTCTAATGTCATTCCAAACTCCTAAAATTGAGTATGGAAATTGAATATACGTTCTGCTCTTAGTAGTTGCTTAAAGCTTGCTAAGTGGTTGTATGGATCCCCTGTCCACTATATTTTCTGACCCATTTTTTAAAATCAGCTGGTCTGACGCGTCTATTTGGTTCAACTCCTAGTCTCCTAGCAGTTGCTCCTATTCCGAGTCCTTCAAACCAGTTTGTTGGAAATAGTGACTCATGTAGCCCTCGACCTGGCCTTAGTGTCACCCGGTTTTCTTCGTGATGAGGTGGTTTTTGGTTTCTTAACATTACTCTCATATGATCTCTCACGGTGTTCATCTTTTGGAATTGTTTCTGGTCCTTCTCCCAATATCCAATCCCTTATGAAATACCTTTGGTATTTGGTTTGTTCGACCTCCTCAAGCGTCATCATAACAAGGTTGTTGCTATAACAATCCTTAAATAGGTAGGTTGGTAGGTATGATGATCCCTTATCTTTGATCTTGAAGATATAGATGATCTTCATGGCCGCTAGTTGTCCTGATTTGGTATGCGAAGTCCACAGAAGATCTTTTATGTTTCTATCCTACCAACAATAGACTCCGATCCTAGGATTATCCGTACTAATCCATTTCAAAGGCTTCAAATCTACTTGATCGTATCTCTCAAATTCTAAAGTTGGTGGTCCTTCTTTTACTAACATATTTGGGATTATGGTGTTTACTTATAACCCCCATTTGTCTATCACATCAGGGTTTTTAACTTGTAAATACTGATTTCCGTTTCTGTCCATGTACATTTTTCCTTGTTTGTTTTTCCTAATCTCTTCTTCAAACTCAATACCATGCTCATCAATGCGAATAGCATACTCTTGTTAGGATCCAAGTAAACCTGAGCTCCATGGCAATTAGTCTTATAAAAAGAGAGTATATGCTTATAGCGCATTGTCGTTTCGATTTTGGAGTGAGTCGAATATGAAAACATTTCAGATGTTGAATCTAAAAAAGTGTCTAGGAGTTCTTCAAGAATAGTGTACAAGGAATTGCCTTGATTCACGCTTTCTTTGATGGATACTCTACTGGAGGTTTCTCCAAGTATGCCCTGATTTCCTAGTACACGACCAAATCTAAGGTTCATAAAGACTTGCAAAGCCTTGGATAGAGTACTTACCTTTGGATTGACTTGCTGTCAATTTCCACTTGATTCGATTGTAACTTTTTGTCAAGCTACCTATTCATTTTTTGCAACCTAATTCCTGTATAAATTTGATAAAGTTAGCTATTCTTTCACAAATACTATATAATTTTTGCTAATTATTGTGATTGGTCTATGTGTATCACTTCAAATCAAGCTATGGGAGTTAGTAAATGACTTTCAAATTTGATTTTAGCAAAAAATCAAAGGATCTTGGAAATTGAGTGAAAATGTACCAATTTTGATCCAATTGAACCCAAAATTGTCTAGTGGCTTTGTACTCTGCTGGTCTAACACTGTACAAGTTCAAAAGTCAAAACTGATGTCCTTATGTAGCAGTAGTAAATAATTGTGATTATTTACTTTTGTCAATTTTCTTACACTTTTTGGCTTGGTTTGGCAAGTAAACAACCTGTTAAAGTCCCTGGACAAGCTTCAACAAGTTTGGACAAAATCTGTTCAAGTTTATCCAACTGTTTTGTGTCCGTATACCCTGATTTCAAGAATCTGGCTTAAGTCTCACTTTTGTGATCCAAATTTCACCAAAATTGATTTGTGGGGTCTACTTGATATGATTGACCTTGTGGTATACTCAAACTTGCAAATTTGACAATTTTTGAAGCAGATGTAAATAATCATAATTATTTACTCTAGTTATATTTTTACAAAGTTTTGTCCCAACTTTGACACAGATCTGTTAAGCACTTCAACTTAAAGTCCCTAGCCAACTTTGAACAAATTTGGACAAGTTTTGGACAAATGGTCATCAATTTTTTGTTCGCAGACTAACTTTGTAAATGTGGTCACAATTTTCAATCGAATGATCCAGATCTTACCAAATTTTATTTGTGGGCTTATTACAACATGGTACAGGTAGTGGTATGCTAACGTGGTCAAAAAAGTTGAAAAATGGGGCAGATGTAAATAATCACAATTATTTGCTACTGGCAACTTTTTGCATCTTTTTGGTGAAAAGAGCATGTACATATGTTTATCACATCAATATAAGCCTATGAATCAAATTACAACAAGTTTGGACAAATTTTTTCCCAATTTACACTCAAGATTCAGATTATTAACTTCAGGCTTGAAATGAACCAATTTTTGCACTTTTTTCAAGGATAGTCCTTTTATGAGTTATTTCAAGCCTACAAATGAAGTCAAAACTTAATTTGGCTTAAAATGTCAAGAAAAAGTAAATAATCTGAGTTTTGGCCAACTCTTGAAATTTTTACCTCAAAGTGTCCTTGAGCTTACCCACTGGTTTAGACAACTTTTAAGCTTAGTCTCCAATTGGATTGAGTTATTTGGAGTCTTTTCATGCTATTTCTAGCCCGTAGACCTAAAATTTTGCAACTTCCAATAACAACTCACAATGATTCTTTCAGAGAGAGCAATGTTCTGAAATCCACTTCGGATCCTACTTACCCTACTCCTAGATTCAAATGTAATGGGGTTGTGGAAAGTGTCCACAAACACTCGTTTCCTTGTCTTTTATTGTATCCTAATCTATTCTTACAATCCTAAAGGCACTTAGCAAGTGCGATTACCTCCAAGCTACCTCTACACAGCAAAAGACAACAATCTTAGGCTATGTGGTTCTAAAAGAAAGTTTTAAACTCTAAGCGATCGTAGAGGAAGTTTTTGGATAACTTCACAAAATGCTCGTGTTTTTCCCTAGTTTAGGTCTCTTTGATCCCCGGCAGCGGTGCCAAATGTGGAACGGGTGTCTAACCTCACTATCCAATCTTATTGTAGTATTAGCGAGAACCACGATTAAATTGCCAATCCATGGGATGAAGCTGACCTGACTAGTACATAGAGGCTACAAGAGGGTGTCAATATCTCGGAAAACAAATAACAACTTGCATCTAACTCAAGCTACACTCATGTGACTAAAATCACTAAAAGCCAATCGCTCATCGCAAACAAATCACATCCATTGCAGCATCAAATGACATCCAAATGTAACAATACTTCTAGGATATGTTTATAAGACCTAAGCACACATGCTTATGGTCTCAAACCCCAGTTTAGGTCAAGTGCCAAAATCGCGATTATTAACAACAGTGGATTTTTGAATTGGTCGTTTTTGACCCAGAATGCATCTAAATGCTTAGCAATGATGCCCCAATACCCCGCCTGTCCTTAGTTTTTTATTTTGAAGTGTAAATTCCTAGTTATGATGAAATTAGGCCATGGATTGACGACACCAAAAGCTATGATTACTGTGATGTGATTACGTCAATGCGTAGAGATTTTACCTGCGGTTGCAATGCAACAAACGCGACTGCAATGTGACAATCGGAGGGGAGTAGGAAGCACAAAAAGGAGATAAGTGAGCAGCGTTAGCTCATGCTGTGTATTTCATTATCCAAAACTTGATAATAACTTACAAAAATTAGCTTTTATACCTTATCCAAGGTTTTTGATGGTCAAAACTAATAATCTGAGAGTTCTACCAAAGATGGGTAATGACAGGTTGATACCATCTAGAAACTTGTAGCCCTGGCTCATCACTTACAAGGTTTATCCAAAAAAAAAGGAGTTACAATAATCCCGATTTATCAATAATTAGTGTTTTTACAATGAGAACTCTGAAAAATGGTATCCATGTTAGCTTTTTGCTAATACTAAGCATGAGTTAGTTTTGTACAAGCTCTACGATAGCATCATAAGAAACCATCTCCATTTGCAAGTCACAAACAAGGTATTATGCAAGTTCCATTCCTCTCTCTCTCTCTCTCTCTCTCTCTCTTCCCTTTGCTCTAGCTCTTGCTCCTCCATTTGGTGTTTGTATTGGCTTGAGATTGCTTGTGTGTGTTTTGTGGCGTATCTTCTTGGTGTGACAAAATCTCTCTTTCGTCCTTGTTCGCATACCATAACTAGGTGGTGCCCCTTCACTTGTTTGGATGTGGGTTTGTTTTTGTTTTTGTTGTTTTTTTTTGTTGTTGTTGTTGTTGTTGTGCTTGTGGTTTCCCCAGGCCCAATTGAGCAGCACGAGAGCCTTGAGGGGTGTTTAGAGGTTTCCTCTCTTATTCCACACCTCAGACCGCCTCAGTGTCTTAGCAAATACTCATTATGAGTCCAAGTTAATTGACCTTGGACCCTAATTCGCTTGAGTGATAACCTAGCCACACACACTCACTTGTGTGCATGATGTTTCTCTTTCATCCACCCTAGCTAGCACCATCTGATTCCCATCAAGTTGTGCTAAGCTAAGTTTGTGCATTTGTGTGTTAGTAATTAGAGTCTATTCATCATTTTCAATATGCTAGGTCACATTAGAACTTTATCTCTTGCTAATTGTGATCTCTACTCACACTCAATACTAATTGCATTCTATTCTTTTGAACTCCATTAGTGATGGGATACGTACTATTGAAGTGACACTACCCACTTTGATGGAATAAGAAAGAAAGAATGTGATTAGAGATTATTACATCATTAATTAGGCCAATTAGTACATCTCATTCCACTCAATTAGTGCATTGTTTCCAAATCATAATATTCTTTTTTGGATTTTATTATTTTCTCATACTTGTGTGTGCTACAAGCCCTTGTTGAGAGCCTCCTATAGAGCCGCTAATCTCTTTATTTGGAGACCATTTTTCCCTCCTATTATCTTGATCAATCTCGCATAACCCCTCTTTGTCTTGCCTGTATGATTTTTTAATTAAGAGCTCTAATTCCTAGGAGCCAAACAAGCAAGAGGTGGTGGACCCTTGGTTACATAACCCGCTGTCGTGCTGTGACACGTACATAGTGGGAACGCATGCTACAAGAGTTATATTGTAATTTTTTAGATACATAATTATCTTTCCGATAATGTACATATGCATATTTAAGTATAATAATAAGCCTTCTATCTCATCGTATTATTTTTCTCAAGGGTAACCTATTCTTACTTTACCATCAGAAAATACTATGGGAAAAGCATCAATAGCTCCGTCTCTTTAACTTGGGGCAAAAAGCATTGATTCTTTATTTCTACTATCTCATTATCATCTCACACCCTAGCTAGATCCTATATCTAGGGTAAAATCCAATATATATATATTCTATGTATTTTTCTTATATTTCTTTTTAAATAGCTACTCGGAGGGAATCATATCCTAGTGGGACACTAGGTGGCATGATTTCAAAGATACACTTATTTTAATGCATTATTACAAGCATGATTACAAAACTTTGTCAAAGAGCAATGTCATGCTTTCAGATGGCATGAGGTGTCCTTTGGAATTAAATGAAAGTGTAGGCTAAGGGGACCACGGGAAGACTTTTGCTGCCAGAAATGGACCCTATTTTGATGAATTTTTTACACAAGGTTCCAATCCGAATTGGAAAAGGATTTTAAAGTAAAAATCGTAGCTAATGAGCTGAATTTTTTTCCCATATTTTTATTTTTTTATTTGGAGCTACAGTTAAGGAGATATGATCAAAATACTGGACCCCAGTCTGCCCACATCATGCACAGACAGCTCATTTCCAACTTTTCCAATTCCTATTCACACTGGCTCCTCTCTTCTTGTGTAAACCCTTGGGGGTTCCCTTCACCTATAAAAGGGGACCTCTTCTTCCTTGAAAAGGAACTCAAGCATTCAAGCCATTGATTAGAGGAATTCTTGAGGGAGTGAGTAGTAATGCCTAATTGTACTTAGCCCCATTAACATAAGCCCAAGCCTACACTTTCTCCTAGAGGAAGACTAGCCATTCTTGTACGCTATCCTTGGAAGATCAACTCTAATCAAAGAAGGTGTTGTACTTGGCATATCATCAACGTTGAATTCTCCCCTCTTCTTCTCTCTCCCATCAATAATGGTGCCGAAGGGTTTCAAGTAAGATGTGTTCTACATTGATGTTTTCTTGATTTCTTGTTGTTTTCATTTTCATCTCTAATCCAACATATATATATGTATCTAATCTCATCTCCTTAACCAAACCTATCTCTCTCATTCTTAGTAATTCATCCTCTCTAGGTTCTCTTTGCTACAGATATATCTCTCCCCGCAGTATCCTTATTGCCTACGGGCAAGAATAGGGCTTGGGAGGAAAACTTCTCATCTCTTCACTTCTCTCATATCTACATTTCTCACATAATATCCTAGATGAATAACCCACATGATGATCATTTCTATCGCTTTCACTCTGTACGATCTATTAGAATTAACGTATGAATTAGCCGTAAAATACACTTTCAACAACGTATAGTGTTTCTCTTCGGCCCTGAAAGGCTCAATGAAATACTTATATCACCGGATCCCATCATACTACCTCTCATAGACTATAATTTTTCTTTTGATGTAAGCGTAGGTATCTTGCTATGAACCAAGAGGATTTGTACACACAATTAATCCCAATCACTAGACAAAATATATATATTATGGTAAGCACAAAACTACAATTCCAAAGAACAATTCGTAGCCTCTTTGGTCAGCTAAGATTGAATGCCATTAACTCATCCATTAACCCTTTCATATTACCCATGATACGATATGACCATAGCCTTGATGTTTTCATATTCGTATTGTTTTGACATTCTCTTTTGTGTTCTTTCTTTGTGTGTGTGAGTGCAAGAGAGAAAGAGTGAGTCTTCTTTGATTGCACTTCTTTCCAAACCCTAGTCTTCATGGCATCTATGGTTTAACTCCTTCATATAGTTTTTGTTGAGTTCTCTCACAAACTCTCACAGCCATAAGCCCGATGCTTTCCTGGCAGGACCACAAATTTTTTGACATATTTTTGGTGAACCCGACGCGAACAAGCCGGGGTGAGAGTACATAAATATGGTTAGCAAAGTGGAGCAGCTATATGTTGAAATGAAAGAGCTTGAAGACAGATGCAAATGGCTTGAAGAAGAAGACCGGATTCAAAAAGCGATTGAAAGCACTATGCAATCCGTATATAATGAGCTTAATATATTCGAAGGCTATGATCCAGAAGGATATCTTGAGTGCTATGTGACAGAGATGAGGCTTCAAGCAATTCCAGAAGCTCCGATGATTGCAACATTTGTTGAACTTGTGAGTGATGATTTCAAGCACCAAGTTCAAGACTATGCAAGTGTATATGCAAGCAGCTGGGGTGAGTTTTCTACAGCTATAACACAGGTATGCTTGGAACATCAAGACCAAGAGATGGAGCAGAGTGGAAGTGGATGTGATGAGCTAGAGTTGGTGTCTCCTGTAAGCCATGCAAGTGTCAACACATCCATACAGGCCAATTTAGAATCAGTAATAGATGCATATCTTTTGCAAGATGCAAATTTATTGTATGCAGATGAAGCGGACATAGTGCAAGCTATTTATGCATGTTTGGGTCTTGTAACCTTCGTATCTCAAGATAATGACTCTCATGATGCTATCCAAGCGCTTGAAACGGCTCAAAGCGACTTAGAGGATGATGCAAACTCGTCGGCTATGATAGATGATTTGGACGCTCCTTTTGATTCGTTTGAAGATGCACATGAGTGTATATACAAGGATGAGGATGCTATGGTTTTGACAGAGGATGTGAAGGGAAAACAGGTGGAAGACGGCTATATTAGTGGTGTGCTACAATCTACTTTTGAGCAGATCCAGGAACTTTTACCAAGTTTAGAAGACCCGGATGCCTATACTAAAGACATATACCAGGATGAAGAAGCCATTATCAATGCTTTCCTATGCGAGTTTGATGCATGTGGTACTACCCAAATGGATATGCCTAGCTGCAAAAGTGCTAATTTAGAGGGGGTGACTGAAAATCTCTTCCTTTGTGAGTATAGCTCTTCTAGTAGCATTGCGGATTGTGAAGTACCTCAGTTAGACGAGGTGGAAGAAGAGGAGTGCATTGACAGAGTAATATGTATGTCTTGTATATATGGAGTAGCAGATGTGATGCAGATGACTCATGAAATTGTGCCTTATTTAGAGCTAGATGCAGCAAACTTTCACAATTCCATGGTAGAGGAAGGAATGACAGATGCAGATTCTCTGCATGAGGATTGGGGTTCTGCAAATGAAGCTATGAATCTTCAAGATTCACAAATCAAAGATAGAAAAGTGTTTGGTTATGCTATACAGGTTGAAGTGACATTAGAGGATAGAGTAGAAGAGCAAGAAACCTCTTCGGATATGGTCTGTGATTGGGGTGATATTTCTTATCTGTGTGAAGATGCAAATAAAGATGCTTGTCATAAAGTGCCTACTATACAGGGTTCTAAGAAATTCGGTTGCCTACAAGTATGCAAACAATATCTGAGGCATAAAAGGGATTTAGGTCTTGTGTCACAGGGTATAAATTCCAAGCAGGATTGTGAGCATCTATCTGCTATGGATAGGAAGGGTATACGTGGTGATTCCTTGAAGCAAGAAGAGGATGCTAGCTCTATGCTGACACCAGAGTCATGTAATGAAGAAGGGTTCTCCCTAGATGAGTGGAGACATGATTCAGTTGAAGATAATTTAGCGATGAGTCAAAAAGGAAGAATGGGTGAAGATATTTTGTCAGAGACTAACTCCAAGGAGGTTTTGGAGCAGTCGGTTACAAGTGACCGGGAGCATACCTACCAGGATGATTTGGAAAGGGAATTAGACACCATATTTGAGAGGTATGCAAAGTTTTATGCTATAAAGCTGGAGAGGTATTTTGTAAAAGGTGAGAGAATTGATGAGAGGTTTACCATGCACATTTCTGAGGTTTCTATCAATGTTCAGAAAGGCTATCTAGAGGATTCTTTTAAGAATGAAGATGCAGATTCAGACTTCTATGCGAAAGAGGTACATATGGATTTACAGGTTGGTCAGAAGGTTGAAGTGCAGTTCCAAAAATCTTTCAAGTATATTACAAGAAGCCTGGAAGTGTTTTTTGAAGAGGAGGATGAGGAACTTATGTCTCTACGTCATGAAGATTTTGCGCATAATGGAGATTTGTTACAGATGTTTTGGAGACAGATGTATATAACAATTCCTTCTCATCCGAGAGCAATTAAAAGATGCGAAGAATCTCAATGCTTAGTACAATACAAGTTTTTCAGTTACCCATATGATCCTGGAGGAGGTCATGGGATGACAGGGGATACAATTGCTTTCACAAGTTACCATGAGGTTGGCACATGCCGGAGGATGTGCAGGTTTAGAGGGGGTGGATGTCGTGTTGTGACACGTACATAGTGGGAACGCATGCTACAAGAGTTATCTTGTAATTTTTTAGATACATAATTATCTTTCCTATAATGTACATATGCATATTTAAGTATAATAATAATCCTTCTATCTCATCCTATTATTTTTCTCAAGGGTAACCTATTCTTACTTTACCATCAGAAAATACTATGGGAAAACCATCAATAGCTCCGCCTCTTTAACTTGGGGCAAAAAGCATTGATTCTTTATTTCTACTATCTCATTATCATCTCACATCCTAGTTAGATCCTATATCTAGGGTAAAGTCCAATATATATATATTCTATGTATTTTTCTTATATTTCTTTTTAAATAGCTACTAGGAGGGAATCATATCCTAGTGGGACACTAGGTGGCATGATTTCAAAGATACACTTATTTTAATGCATTATTGCAAGCATGATTACAAAAATTTGTCAAAGAGCAATATCATGCTTTCAGATGGTAAGAGGTGTCCTTTGGAATTAAATGAAAGTCTAGGCTAAGGGGACCACGGGAAGACTTTTGTTGCCTGAAATGGACCCTATTTTGATGAATTTTTTACACAAGGTTCCATTCCGAATTGGAAAACAATATTTAAATGAAAATCGTAGCCAATGAGCTGAATTTTCTGCCCATATTTTTTTTTTTAAATTTGGAGCTACGGTTGAGGATATATGATCCAAATACTGGACCCCAGTCTGCCCACATCATGCACGGACAGCTCATTTCCAACTTTTCCAATTCCTATTCACACTGGCTCCTCTCTTCTTGTGTAAACCCTTGGGGGTTCCCTTCACCTATAAAAGGGGACCTCTTCTTCCTTGAAAAGGAACTCAAGCATTCAAGCCATTGATAAGAAGAATTCTTGAGGGAGTGAGTAGTAATGCCTAATTGTACTTAGCCCCATTAACATAAGCCCAAGCCTACACTTTCTCCTAGAGGAAGACTAGCCATTCTTGTACGCTATCCTTGGAAGATCAACTCTAATCGAAGAAGGTGTTGTACTTGGTGTATCAATCAACGTTGAATTCTACCCTCTTCTTCTCTCTCCCATCAATAATGGTGCCGAAGGGTTTCAAGTAAGATGTGTTCTACATTGATGTTTTCTTGATTTCTTGTTGTTTTCATTTTCAACTCTAATCCAACATATATATATGTATCTAATCTTATCTCCTTAACCAAACCTATCTCTCTCATTCTTAGTACTTCATCCTCTCTAGGTTCTCTTTGCTACAGATATATCTCTCCCCGTAGTATCCTTATTGCCTACGGGCAAGAATAGGGATTGGGAGGAAAACTTCTCATCTCTTCACTTCTCTCATATCTACATTTCTCACATACTATCCTAGATGAATAACCCACATGATGATCATTTCTATCGCTTTCACTCTATACGATCTATTAGAATTAACGTATGAATTAGCCGTAAAATACACTTTCAACAACGTATAGTGTTTCTCTTCGGCCCTGAAAGGCTCAATGAAATACTTCTATCACCGGATCCCATCATACTACCTCTCATAGACTATAATTTTTCTTTTGATGTAAGCATAGTTATCTTGCTATGAACCAAGAGGATTTGTACACACAATTAATCCCAATCACTAGACAAAATATATATATTATGGTAAGCACAAAACTACAATTCCGAAGAACAATTCGTAGCCTATTTGGTCAGCCAAGATTTAATGCCATTAACTCATCCATTAACCCTTTCATATTACCCATGATACGATATGACCATAGCCTTGATGTTTTCATCTTCGTATTGTTTTGACATTCTCTTTTGTGTTCTTTCTTTGTGTGTGTGAGTGCAAGAGAGAAAGAGTGAGTCTTCTTTGATTGCACTTCTTTCCAAACACTAGTCTTCATGGCATCTATGGTTTAACTCCTTCATATAGTTTTTGTTGAGTTCTCTCACAAACTCTCACAGCCATAAGCCCGGTGCTTTCCTTGCAAGACCGCAAATTTCTCGACACCGCTTGGAAGCTACTTAGCTTTTCAACATGCAAGGGTTGACCACCAAGCCTAACTTTAGTGTGGCACACTGGGCGGACCCGAGCCCCTGATTTCATTGCAACTTATTGGCCTGGCGGGTTCATTGGTGTTGGTTCATTCACACGTGACCCTTTTGATCCACGAGCTGATGCCACAGTGGGGCAGTAAAGCCTGTCACAAAAAATTTGTGAGTCAGTAAGCGGACGCTCCCACGGTTTTGCTTGCTCACAGTTTTCGGCCTAGCACCCCTAGTCCCACGCCACCAAGGGGCCTTGGTCTTCATACTCTCAAGGCCCAAGAGGTTCTTGCATTGCCAAGTGTCCAAAGCACCACTCACTTAGCAAAAACAAAAGGCTCACAGCATTCATACTTCAAGCATTCAAGAGCTTAAAGGAAAAAAAGAGAAAAGCAAAGAAGGCTTTTCAAAGACTATCAAAGCTTCAAAAGAACATCCAAGTTTCGGAGCTCCAAGCAAAAGGTTGAGCTAGTCAAAACCTTTCACTCCAAGGCAAAGCATCACCAATCAAAAGGGGAGTACCTCTTTGTGAGAGGAGCTTCATGAAAGGGAATTCTCTCTCTCTCTCTCTCTCTCTCTCTCTCTCTCTCTCTCTCTCTCTCTCTCTCAATTAAAACTTCAAAATCTTGCAGCCAAGCACAATAAATTGCAAATAAATTTTCTATTATCTCCTAAGGGGGAATTTTGTGCTCGTGTAAAGAGGTAGACACTGGCTACGAGAGTCTCCTAAGCTAAGAACCCTCTATTAGCAATGGAAGAGAAGGGGCTTGGGAAATTTAACGAGAAGGGATTTCATACTTGGCAAACCAAGTTGAAAGGCTACTTAATGAAAAAGCAATTGTGGGGAATAGTCTAGCCAACACTTACTTATCCAGTGTTTGCTACTGGTGGAAAAATTCTGACACGAGCTATAAGTGCAAAAAATCAAGCCAAGGACGAGCACGCATTAGAAATCATAATCACTGCACTACATAACATTTATCATAATGAGAGGCGTGATAACCTAGAGCGGTGAGATCGGACATAGATTGATTTTTTGACTAGGAAGTGGTTGATTTGCTTTTGTCGTAGTATGAATAGCCCTCTGAGTTCACTTTGGTGAGATTAACACTCTCATTAAGTCTCCGTGCCCCATCCCAAGTCGCTTCCTTGCATATTGACATTATGTTAGTACAAAAAGGTATGTTGTAGACGTCCGTCGTGGTGACCCGCTAACATTGGCCAAGGAAGTCGATCCTTAGTGGTGAGTGACTCAGTTGTACAAAAAATCCCTTCCAAAGATTTTGATACCCATTCCATTTACAGATAGACACTAAAGCATCTAGACGTAGGTTTAGTGCTTAGTAGAGACTGGAGTCTGAGACTTGCCAGTGCTACTCCTTATGAGCAAAAAGAGTTGTGAGTGAAGTACAAAAGAGTATTTCGTTCTTTGATTTTTCCATGAGTGGAAAGGATTGGAACACCACATACTTTGTTGTCGTTTTTGAACTGTTAAATTAATTTATGTTTGTGCATCTAGTTCAGTTTATAGGAGTAGGTTAAGTAAAATTTCCACCATCAATTTGGGCCAAAAGGATCAGGGAAAAATCTGTCCAAAACCTTATTTTGGTGCCGAAACCATAATTCTAAAAAGTTGTAAAATTAATGGTCAAAGCCTCAAAGCTGAACCAAACCCAACAAAACTTGCAAAAAGGGGATATACAATCTTGCTAGAGATAGACAGTGCAGAATTTTTATAGCTTGCCTGCCCAACATGGATCACGATCCATGTACCTTTCAAGCAAAGCGAGTAAAAATTGTTTCCTTTGCTTAGAACAGAATCTCAGGCATCAAAACTTTGAGTTTGGCCAGAAATGGAGTGCTAAAAAATTATCTAAATCAAGAAATTGGGTTAAGTAGAGCAAAACCTAGAAAATTGAGAAAATTTATTTGTCCAAATTCAAAAAGGGGTGATAATTGGGATCAACTAGAAGCAGAGAACCACCAAGACCAAAAATCATGACTAGATGCTACCCAACATGGATCGCTATCCATGTTCCTGGTAGACATTTGTAAGGGAAATTGGACCAATACACTCTTGAGAACTAAAGGAACAAATTTTACAAAAGGAGCTACAACAAAAAGGTGAAAAAAGCTGATCAAAATACCAAAATAGGAGTTGTTTGCAAAAAATTGCAAGCAGACACAAAATCTTTCTTTCAACTTGGAAAAATTGGGTCAAATCCAAAAATATTTGGAGAAGAGCATCACCATACCCGTTGTCAAAAACTCAGCAAAGGTCATACCAAAATCTTGCCAAACATGGATCACGATCCATGTACCTTTTTGAAATTTTGAGCTGATATTTGGCAGTTAGAAAAGTGATAACATTTGAAATACTTTCTCCCAAAACACTCTTATCAAAACAGGTCAAAAGGTTGGCAAAAAACAGATCAATGGGTAACCACTAAAATAGACCCTAAAATTGATTTTTGGTTGACCTAACAAACTCCAAAACACTCCAAAACCATATAGCCAACATTAGTAGACCAAGGACTAGCTATGAGTCAAGTTTCTATGCATTTTGGCACTGAGGTACATGGATCGTGATCCATGTTTCTCTGACATAATTTGATACAAAACTTGCACCATAGCTAGAGGATATCATACGGAGTCCACTGGTCTTTTAAAAATTGAATTTGGATACCAGAAACCAAACCAAAAGCTCAAAATTTCCAAGTACTCTGGTAAAGTGTCAAAGTTGACCTACTTTTGAATCCAGAGGCCCATTTCCAAAAAGTTTGATACCATAGGACCTACTAATCATGTTGAATCTGATGGTACCAAGAAAAGTCAATTTGGCTTCCCAACAAGGATCGTGATCCATGTTCCTCTGAGTCAGAATAAAAGTGGAATTTGAAATTTTGTCGATTGGAAGCTATCAAGCATTTTTTTGATAGGTTGCAAGTGCTAAAGAATACCCCAAAAATTATGTTGGGTTGGGAGATTCATATGCTCATGTTTTGATCTTCAAACAAGTGTTGAGGGAAGAATAGGTAACCGATTTTCATACTCAATATGAAGGTTTTGGGTTGAATCTAGAAGGAGCTGCTTTGACCTTGTTTCAACCTTTAAGATCCTTGAATTTGCAAGCAATAAGCAACTTCTTGGAGAATTCGCTGAGGAATTCTCAAAGAGAGGAACTAAGCATAATATTGTCTCCCAGATCTATGCATTTAGACAAAAGGAGAAGGAAGCCTTGCTTCATTTTAAGCAATACATAAAAAGAGGCCCTGCTAGAGAACTACCTCAGGATGAGAGATTGTCAGTCTTTTTTCATAGAAGGATTGCAAAATGACACTCTCAAAAAATAATTGCACTTAAAGGCATGTGTTACTTTTGAGCAAGTCACAAAAGAGGTGTTGTATCTGGTAAACAATTCCAAGGCATATGGAGAGGTGATAGAGGACACAGACAAAGGGATGAGTAGCACCTCTTCAACCACTAGTGAGTCCACAATGAAACTGGCCGGGCAAAACCAAAATGTGTCGGACGTTGATCAAATGATCGAGGAAGTGATCAGAAGGAAGAACAAAGGAAACAGGACAAACCCAAACACACGAAAACCGCCCACTCAAAAATGTGACACTTGTGGAGGCGATCATCCAACTCAGTGGTGCATCCTTCAATAGAGGCCAAGAGTAAACGTACCATGTGTACTAAAATTGTGCACTATTGAACAAAAATGGACAAACCCATGAATGTTTCTATAATAGAAACTATGTTAGAGAGAGACAATATGGACCACATGGATTGTAGCAGTTTCCACCCCCTCCAAGATCCAAGTAGGGCCAAATAACAAAATCCAAGGGCAGGAAAAACCTCAACCTATGTTGGGGCATCAACCTTCCTTTTCCCCAGGAAAACAGGGCCATGGTAAGTATTTCTCAACCTATAGAAGCACCTTATGATCAGAGCATGGTCCAGGTAGTTTCATACTGAGAAGATTTAGACAGTACCTATGAGAGGGGGTGCATATGCTTTGGAGGGACAAATTCGATGGATGGTTCCTGAAGAGATGCCAGAGCCCTCATACATAGCACAACCAAAGAAAAACCATTACTTGGTCGATAAAAATATGCTTATGTTCATGGCAAATCATAAATACAGACCTAGGGGATATCCTCCTAGAACAGGACAACCAATGGGGGTTCCACAAGCTTCTCCACCACTTGTAGGACCATGCTATGAATGTGGTGGTGATCATTGGGCAAGGATTTTTCCACACAAAGGATAACAAATCAAACTTTCTGGCATCTAGGAGGGGTGTAAAAATGACCATCTCATTCCACATTGTCCAAAAAACCTTGATAACAAAGGAAAAGCAACCATGAACAAAAACAGAATTGTGCCAAGCTCAAGTGGATCAAAAACAGAACCAACCATTTTGATAAACGCGGTAACGAGAGCCCAAGCACATGAGGCTGCAAGGAACACCCGAGCCAACCAAATCGAGATAGAAAATTTGTCTTTCACAACCCCTAGGAAATCTTGGAAGGCAGAACAAGACAAGATAAAAGACAAACAAGAGAAAGAAAAAACGGCTTTCGAAAAAAAATACTACAAATAGAGGAACAATTGATGATGGAAAGAGACCTTAAGGAAAAAGGCGATGTAGCAAAGCCATCAGCAATACCATCGGGAGGATCTGTCTTGGTGGACAAGGTCTTTGAACCCTTTTACATGATCTTAAAAGATTATGATGCTAGGTTAAAGCATATCCAAACCCAAGAGGATAAATGGTTAACGTACCCTCACCCGGGGTATGAAAAAGAGAGGTTAAAGATGTGCAAGGAGCTCATCCAAGCCACTCAAGCGCTTATGGAACCACCAATTTTGACTGCTCCAAAAACTAAGGTGATAATCGACAAAAAAATTCAAGAGTTAAAGGAGCATGGAATTGGATATGGAGACCAAACAGATTCTGTAAATGAAACGCCCTTTGATACGAGGATAGTAGCCAATACGACAGATGGAATGTATTCGCAAGCACCTGTGCCAATTCCTGAGGTGAAAGAACAATGGCCACAAGATTTGTGGGAGCATATCGAAAACAAAAAAGATGGAAGTGCAATGCTTCAATCAGCCCCTATAACAAAGATCCACCTTGAACATGAGCTCTACCCAAATGATATCCAATCACTGTATGGTGATGCAGGTACAGAGATATCAGAAGACAACAAACCTTAGTCATTGAATAATTTACCTTCATAGCAACCATGAAACCGAATCAAAGGTAAAGAAAGTACAATCTCAATGAAAGGCTAATCCTAAGATGATGGATACCAAAACTCTTGAGTCTTCATGAGCAGATGTCATCCCCTATCTGTTGTACGCTAACTCTATCAAAGTTACTGCATATAAGACCTCATCTTTGGGAAGAGGTGGGAATTTTTTTGAAGAAAGTAGGGCTGGTAATTCTGCCACCAGATGCTTCTCCAAAAACACTAAATGACCAAACCTTGAAACAAACTACACATGAGCTAGTACCAGTGAACAAGGTAGGAGACTATTGTGAAGGTGAGGAAGGAAATACGACCTTCTCAGTACAAAGACGTAAAATCGATAGCGATATTGGATAGTGGAGCCGAGATAGCCATAGCCACCAATGCAATGTGGAAAAATGGAGAAAGCCGTCTCTTTGAAAAACTAGAATGAAACTTCAATTAGCAGATGGGTATCTGGAGAGACCTATTGTCATTTTAGAGCAAATCATAGTAACCTCTTATGGAATTGCATATGAACACATGTTCCCCATATGAATTTCAATGAGAGAAGCAATTTTGATATCATATTGGGCACACCATTTATGCGTCAGCTCAAAATGGTACAAGATTGGGGTTACGACTACATCTACCTAAGAAACAAGGATGTCACTACAAAGATCAGTGTCACGGACCATAGCTATAGAGATATGGAACAAAACCCAAGAGAGGAACTAAACTCCACAACTGACCAAGAAAGGAGAAATACCATCTTGGTTGCAAAACAAAGCTCACAATTGGACAAATAAAGCTTCTAAAGGTGGTATTCTAAAAAAATAAAGCTTCTAAAGGTGGTATTCTAAAAAAATAGGATTGCATTCATGATAGGTCAACACAAGACGAGGCATATGTACCAGAGCCGTTTTCAGAAGAGATTCTCAAATCTTTTGTATGGCAGCAGATACTGGCCACTCTTGATGTATGCTGAATGAGGTGACCCTGACCAAATTCTATGATGAGGAAGGATATGATATAATTCCATTCCAGATGATGAGTGTCAGCTTAAATCCAAAATCATAATTGGAAGTCCCTGATAGGGAAGGGGTTGCATATTGTTGATGCATAGTGGATGAGATCTCGGTAAGGGACCTTGACCAAACAGATAAAGAAGCATTCCAAGACTCCACATATAAGCTGTTAGAGGACAATGCAGATGACGAGCTTTCTAGTAGTTCAGATAAGGACATCAAACAGAAGGATCGACAAGTGATCTACTATGATTTTCCAAACCAAAAGCCTTGAAGACAGCGTAGATATACCAGAATAAATGCATGAACAAACAAAACAAAATAAAAGAATATTCAGTACCTCTGTTAACTGAAAAAACGCAGTACTTAAGGTTGGTTGAAGCAATTGATTGCCTTAAAGAAGGGATATCAAAGAGACACATGAAACCCGACTCAATTTAAAAAAAATGAAAAAGAAGAACAAACAAAAACCACTAATGAAGAGCATTTCCAAAAAAGCAACAAAGTTGTCCAAAACCAAGCGCAAAAACAAATACAATGAATTGAAACAATCTTTGAAGAAAGTTTGGACAACAGAGTTGGAAACTGATGAGGAATCAAATGATGATAAATTTGATACACCTTCCCACTACAAGAAGTACACTATTCAAGATAGAAAAATTGTGGTGCAGAAATCCAAACGAGACCCAAAAGAGCTTGGAACTTCATATGATGGGCCTGAAAAAGACAAATGCATAAACTTAGCAGAATCACGCGAGGAACGTAAATCGGCATACACTGCCATGGACTCATCGATGAAGAAGAACGGCTTCTGATAGATACACTCAGATGGTATAAAGACGTGTTTGCTTGGTCATAGAAAGACTTAAAGGGGATAGATCGAGAGACGATACCCCTTAAAAGTGATGCCAGACCACACAGACAACGTCCTTCTACATACAATGAGACTTTTGCCAAGAAAATTAAGGAGGAGATAGACAAACTAAAGGATGGAGAGTTTATCTACGGAATTGAACACATCAATTGGGTGTCCCCGATTGTGCTAGTTCCCAAAAATAATGGAAAATTGCATGTCTGTGTAAACCTCAAACAGGTAAATGCTGCCACCATCCGAGACAACTATCCACTACCAGTAATAACAGATCATGTTATTGAGACAGTTGCGGGGAAGAAGGCTTATTTAGATGGGTTCTCCGGCTACAACTAGTTAGTCATCAAAGCAAAAGATTAGCATAAGACAACTCTTGCAATAGAGTGGGGCATATTTGCATACAGGGTAATGTTTTTTGGCCTGACCAATGCACCTACCACTTTCCAAAGACTAATGAGTCATGCATTCAAGGAATATCTCAGACAATTTTTTTGAGATATACATGGATGATCTTTGTGTTCATTCTCACATGAGAAGTGATCACATAACGCATCTAGGGAAAGTCTTCAAAAAGTGCAAAACTTATCGTATTTTCTTAAACCCTAAAAAATGGGTCTTTATGGTAAGAAAAGGTAAAATTTTGGGCCACATTGTGTCCAAAAATGGGATTTTCACTGATCAAGAAAATATACAAATAATTGCTGCACTACCAAGGCCAAAAAAAAAAGAAAGAAGTGCAAGCATTTATGGGACATTGTGGTTTGGGCCACATTGTGTCCAAAAACGGGATTTCCACTGATCAAGAAAATATACAAATAATTGTTGCACTACCAAGGCCAACAAAAATGAAAGAAGTGCAAGCATTTATGGGACATTGTGGGTACTACATGTGCTTTATATACATGTATGTTGTAATAGCTAAACCATTGTATGCCCTCATTGCTAAATTTGAATGGACAGAAGAATCCGAGCATGCCTTTCACAAATTGAAGCAGCAATTAATTTCTAATCCAATTTTAAAAGCCCTTGACTGAAGAAAGATCTTTCATGTTCATGTTGATGCATCATCCTATGTCATAGGATGCATATTAGCCCAGTCAAGAGAGAAGAAAATAGATTTTTCCATTTGCTACTCTAGTCGACAGCTGAACAATGCGGAGAAAAATTATACCTCTATGGAGAGAGAAGGTCTAGGAATGATATATGCTGTCAAAAAATTTAGACACTACCTTCTTGAAAACAAGTTTGTTTTCTTTGTAGATCACCAATCATTGTTATATCTGGTAAACAAACCTTGCAACACTGGAAGGATTGTTCGCCGGTTTATACTATTGCTTGAGTTTGACTTCATAATAGTTGTAAAAAAAGGGACTACACACACACACACACACACACGAGCAGATCATCTTTTGAGACTGTTCCATGGGAAAGCACCAGAAGGTATTAATGATGATCTTCTAGATTCGTACATGTTTAACATTGAAATGGTTCCAAGGTGAAGTGAAGAGGTCATCCCTCTACTGACAATCGGATCATTACAGGTGGAAAGACAACCATCAATAATACATCAAACAAAAAATCTCCAACTTTTAGCAATACAACTGTACAAGCACAAAAAGGATGGGATTTTGAGACTATGTATACAACCAGAAGAATACGCAAACTACCTCAAACAGGCTCATATACAACATACGGGATTTCACATTGGAGAAACCCAAACCTACCAAAGACTAAAGGGACTAGGAGTCAACTCGAAAAAAATGGAAAACAACATCCATACTTATGTGAAATCATGTGATATCTATACAAAGCAACCTCCAGTGGAACACGCCACCTTGTTTTGAGTAGTACAAGCACCCAAATGGAGTACTCACATAACCGAGTACTTAAAAAACAAGACCTTTCCAGAGGGGTGGGGTATAAACACAAGAATGAGAATTGTAGCAGAAGAAGAAAAACATTATTTGCTAACTGCAAACCAACTGTATAGGCGGGGAAAGGATGAACAACTACTATTGTGCTCAACAAAAAGCAAATATTTCTCTATCCTAGAACAAGCACACTCGGGCCAGCAAGGGGACATTTCTCTACTGATAAAACGGAAAAGCTAGTACTTCACTCAGGCATATGTTCGCCAACCCTATTTAGGGATGCAAAGGCTTATGTCAAACGATGTGATGAATGTCAACGCACAAACCCACCCCTACGGAGAGATGAAATGCCATTAAGGCCAATGATGGAGTATGCGCTTTTGCCAAATGGGGCATTGACTTAGATTGGCCCCATCATACCTCTTGCATATAGGTTGCATGCACAATACATCATAGTAGCAACAGATACATGACCAATGGACAGAAGCAAAGGCAACACAGAAAAACGATTCACGAACTACGGCTCAGTTACTTTTTGAACATATCTTTACCAGATATGGTCTACCCATTAAAATAGTGAGTGATAGAGAACACACTTTTTGAACAATGTCAGCTTACTTGATGAATTCATGGTGATCCATCGCAAATCAGCACCCTATCACCCACAAGAGCTAACGGACAAGCCGAGAGCACCAATAAAATCTTATGCACAGTGCTCACCAAAATAGTCAGTGAACTCAAGAATGATTGGGATCAAGAGCTACACACTATATTATGGGCTTACAAAGTAGCTTTTAAAACTTCCATCGGGACAACACCTTTTAATCTTGTGTTTGGGATTAATGCAATTCTACCCATGCAATTCTTAATTAAAACTCTATGAGTTGCAACACAATTTGGATGGATGGGACACAAGCTATTGGAGAGACTAGACACCTTGGAGCGATTGGATGAAACTAGAGTGAGAGTGGTAGCCAGGATATATGCTAAAAAAAAAACAAATCAAATCTTTCCATGATCAACATGTGATTATCATGGAGTGTTAATTTTTTGAAATCTTTTCATTTGGAGCTTTCTCGTATAGTTTAGGTCTTCCTAAGTTGCATGCTCAAACTAGAGTGTTCACTTAGATGTTTCTAAGTTTTATCTATCTTTGCAAGTTTGATACATGTACAATCCCTTCACAAAAAAAACATTAGTGTATAAAAAATTAATTACAACACAACCTGATTAGTGTATAAAAAGTTAACTACAACTCAACAGGAACTTCTATGTATGTCATTCTTGTAGAGAAACCTATAAGGCTTCAATCAGAAAAGTACTATTTTTGCAAATGTCAAATTTAAATACTCAAAACAATTTTGCACATGCTACAAGCACTACCATCATTTCAAATAAAGATCCACCAAAAACATTAATCTTTAGGGTCCCAAATAGAACAAGGCAAAAAGCATGCCATTGAGGAGATTTACTGGGAAATGCCAAAATGGAGCCTCACAAAGTGTACAGATCACCCACCAAATTGTCAAAACAAATTGTGCAAACTATAGGGCATTTTTTTTTTCTCTACTTATTTGAAGGCGTAAACCATCAGGGCTGATTCAAGATGAAAGTGAGATCTCTTCATGTAGTGCTGGTTGATGTATAATCATATGTTGCTTACCATCCAACCAAAGAATCTATGTGTAGACAAAGTATAAATGCTTACAAGCTATGTAAGATTTTGTTTCTTTCTCCCATCCTTGAAAATCAGGGCATGTACAATAGGGCTCCATAGCCACATGCACATTATATACATCTTGTGTTAATATCTTGAACATGGCATGACGATCAGGCACCAAAATTATCTCTTGCACAAAACCCCGGGGAGGTCACCTAATAAAAATGAAACCTATCACGTGAGTTCAAAAGAAGGGTATTTAAAGTTCTTGAAACTTACAAAAATATATATACAGAATGGCATCATTTTTGCAAATCTGAAAAAAACATACAGATTCTAAAAGAAAAGGGTATATTATATTCCTTAAAAAATTCACAGATAAGGGGTTTTACAAACATGTCTTGAACGCACGTGATATGGTAGTTTTACACATAGTGAACCCCCCGAGGCACAAAACAAGCTTCCATATGTGCTCCTATTTCCATGCGTTTACTTGCCTTCTTAGAGACACCGGCCCTCCATTTTTTACTGCACTTGCTAGAGGTTCCCATTGTCTCCCCTTTCTTGACAACATTTGCAGAAGGATCTCTAATCACAAAACCTGCTCCTAGCAAACCAGCATACTCCTCCTTTGATACACTTTTTCCACTCTCTACTAGCCAATTTGTTGGCTTTTTTGGTAGTGACAATACTTGTTTTGCCACAACTTTAGTGTGTTGCACATCATGGCCACAAAACCACATCCATTGGTGTTGCCTCTAGTCTTTGTAAGTTCTCTCTCCCCAAAATCTTGTCGCCACAAGTCTTGGAGACCTACTTTGCATGACATTCTCACATCTTGAGGCATTTGTTTGATTGCCCAATGACCCCTTGGCACAACATTCTCAAAATCACCAATAACATAGTCACTAATAGAGGGTACGGTGTCGTCTCTTATGTCATTATTTGCATGAATCTCCTCATCTATGGAATCATTTTTGTCCCTCTTGCTTCATGTCCATATCAAACAAAATCTTCCGTGGTCGTCCGTTCTCTTTTCATTGTCTAGAATCCATCACATAACCAGGCTTATGAGAAGCTATTTCTGCAAACCCTCTAGCCTTCTTTCTTTGCACAGCTTCCCAGCCTACATGCAATAAAGGTTGCCCATAAAATGGTGTGCCTGTGAGAGTGCTCCTTGGAGAGCACGTGCCAACACAAGTGGGCTAAGAGTTTTCTCTTTATTTCTTGAACTCTCTAAATATGTTTTCATATCCGGACCAAGCCCTATGTATCTACCAGTCAGATAGCCATGTTGCTTTGTGCATTGAATGTAAGCATTAATGACATCAGTGACGCATGCATCATACAAGGAAATTTTTTTGCTACCCCCTTCACCTGCAAGCCAAGATGCATAAATGGTCTTTGACAAATTGGTACTAGGAATTTGATCTTTTTCCCAAGGACTCATAGATATCTGCATTCCACCAACAAAAAACTTTGAATCAATGAAACAAAAAATATTGAAGGTCAATGTGAGGCTCATGATTGTATCATACTTCATTGTGTAGGCTACCCAAGTGAGATATCCTTGTCTCCCACCACTTGAACCATTTCTCCAGTGACTTGATATCCTCACTTGCAACATTATCTGACCACCATCTTCTAATTGCTTCTGTTTGCTTCATTTCCAGTCCCATTGTCCTTGATTTGTGCCAAGTCTCACACATGTCTTTGTGGATACTAAAATTCTCTTTGGCTATATATTTTTTATTATGTTTCTGTAGACTTTTCTCCCAATGGAAGAGGAAGGACATTTCCCTTCCAATCATGATGTTATTTGGCCATCCATTGAAAATTGTATGCACGGCAGCCCAATTTGCTCTAGCCTCATCAACCATAAAGCTTGCAAAGTCTACTGATGGATAACCTTCTAGAGCCAAACCATCATTAAGAGATCTCCAAAACAAGACTTGTGTGTCTGTATCCTCCTCTTTGGTGTCACAACCCGCTATAACCATCAATCCCTTCAAACTAAAAAAAATAACAAATCTTAGCCACAACAAGTCTGTAAATGATGCAATGACAGAATGCTACAACACATTAAAAAACTACCTTGCAGCATAGACAAAGCATAGTTTCCCATCCATCTATTCTGTGTGTATGATCAAAATGTACCCAAGCAACACTCAAATCTCCATTTCCTCCTCGATGCATGCGATTGGCAAGGTCTATACGAGACCCTGGACCTTTTTGTGACGTCTTAAAGATGTAGCACTTATCATTTGGCCCACCTTGCCCAGGGAAACCACTCCCATAAAAGTAAGGAAAGTGACATTTTTTCTTCAAAAGCATGATGTGGTCAAACCCATCCCCAACAATTGAGTCTTGTTGTCTTTTCTCAGTGGCTACCATTATCTTAAATCTATTAAAAACAAGTCAGAAATTGAAATAGCCTTATTGCACTGAAAAATATAAATGTTAAATGTTTTACCTTTGATTCCGAACTAGTGGAATCATTTCTTCCAATATATTTGAGAGCTCTGACTCCCCCATTTTTAGTTCATCTAAACCAACAATAGCGTCAACCAATAATGTCTGGCGACAATCATCTGAACTCTTCTTGGTCCACTGCTTCTATCCACCTTCAAGACATCTGCAAACATCTTTCGTATTCTCTCTATTGTGTCTCTTGACGTACCTGCTTGAACTTCATGCAAGTGATGACCTATGTGAATCATCATTCTTGTAAGCTTTGGATCTGAGGGCAAAATGTAGTACACTTTGCAAGAACAAGGACTCCCACAGAAAAGAATTTTTTTGCAATAATGACAAGTGATACGTAGGTTTTTGTCTTCACATAGAATCCTTTTGCTTACTTGCTTATCCAGGTCACCATGAAAGAAGGATACATTGAACTTGGTGTTGTTCCAATAATACGGGCAAAGAACTCTGTGACAAACTAATGAGCCCAAGCAATAACTAAGCCTAACATTACAATTTATGGACATGTTAGTTTTATGCGGCCTAGTCCAAAGATGACCATTTAATTTTTGATCCATCCTCTTAAAACCTTCTTCAATGGGGGGTAGCTCAAAGGAAATGTCACCATCATAAACATGGAAGCTCATTCACCTGTTTGATTTTCTTATTATTGTTTATCACGTGTTGTAGTCTTGAACATGTTTTTCTACCTAAAATCCAAGGGATGATGGAGTTTTTTGTCAAATCATGCACGTCATCATCATTGGAGTCCAATATTTGTTTTTTATCAAGAGTCTTTGTTTCCTCTTTCATTAATGGAATGTTTATCTCAAAACAATCTTCTTTTGCACATGGACTGTTGTTGATGCTTGTTATGCCTGGCTTAGCACCAACATCACTCTCGCCACTATCTCTAATATAGAGCATATCACTAGAATCTTCAATGAAATACTGAGAAGAGAGAGTAGAGTCCAGTAAAAAATGCTCATTTTTGTCAATATTCCACTCTAAAGGGGTTTCAATATCCATTTTTTACAACCCGATGTAAACTATTGCTTTCAAACAAGTAAATTTTGTAGGTTGGAGGAAGAAGACACTGAAGATAATGTCTTTGAGCAAGAGTTTTTTGTGTCAAAGCTCTACTTCCCTAGTGTGAGTCTCTTTTCCAAGTGTTGAAGAGATAGTTACTCTGTCCATCTCCATAGCAAGACAAAGGAAGCAACTGCTTGTCTAGACCTAATAAAAATTTCTTACAAAAACATAAAACATAATGTTAAAAGAGAATGCATATATTTTTACTAATGTAAGTTGTTTCGTAGTAAGAGAGCACAAACCTTCTTCATAGAATCAGTGACTGCCACATCATAAATGACGACGGCTGCAATCATAATTTAATATCCTCTCATAGTTGTTTTATAGATAATACCAACGGCTACAGTCATAATTTAATATCCTCTCTCCAATCATAACATTAGGTAAAAATGATATATTTACGAGGTAAAAGAGACTTGCAATCATTACACATGTAGATTAGTCCACAAAATACACCTATTTTCAAGAATATAAATACAAAAAGTAAGAGGTTTTTTTTGCATAAGTTTGTAGGTATTACGGAAAAAATCCACTAAATTTGAAGGTGAATTTCACAAAACCTAGATTTTTTGACTACCTAAAGTTTGATAATAAAATAAATAAGATCTTCAAGTTTTAAAACCCGAAATTTTACTAATAAAAATCTCACTTTGTTGATAAACGATGAAAGCTTCTCAACTGTGAAACGATGGTGGGAGCAGACCAGGTAGATTTTATTTTTGAAAACCATTCCTCTCCTCCTCCATCTCTCCCTCCATGCCTCCATCCCACTCGTTGAGCATGCTATACGTCTATGCACATACACAGACAGCGTGCTCAACGAGTGGGGTGGAGGCGTGGAGGGAGATATGGAGGAGGAGAGGTCTTTTGACTTAACTAATGTTGAAGGCATACTTAGCAGCATGGGGAGCATCACCTGTAGAATTAGTGACAACAGAATCCATGCATAGCGCATGCTAGCAACATATTGGCACAACAATCAGATGGCAGCGATAACCCCGCATAAAATATACCTGCTCAGTTGTCCAAGGGGTGGCGTGATGGGCATGTCTTCTACCTCTCCGGTGAGAGCACGTTGTTTGTCTATGGGCGCACGGACAGATAGCATGCTCGTACTTGGGATTGACTCAAAGAAGAATTATGACATGATGCATGGTACCTGCGTAGCTCAATGTAATTCTAGAGTCATCGATCTGCCAGAGAGTCGATCTGCACAGATGAGTCGTCGATCATGGTTGAGTAATGACCTGCTACTATAGAGTATTTCTAAACCTTGAGTTTGTCTATTTCTACATGTCAAATCAATGCATCTTGAGTTGGCAAACCTGTCAGTATTTAAATTAAACGGTAGGAGCTATGACAAGGCTTCATTCTCAAAAACTATAGCTAGAAATATAGATGTTGCCTTTGCTTTCAACTGTTTGAAATGATCGCTTAGATTTTCTCTACCACTACTAGAGGATTGAGATGCTCTCTTAGCTTTGCTCTACCTAGCTCTGTCACCACCAAAAAATGCTTCATGTTTTTGCTGGGATTCTCACGAATTTGTACATAAGCTTGTGCACTAGCTGAGGGTGGAACACAGTTGAGTAGTGTAGTTTGCAAGAAATCCCAAATAGTTGTAGATCGATCTAAGCCAACACATGAGGGAGGTAGTTCCAACTCCTCATAGTAAACTCTGGGTATGGTTTGCAACACAACTTTGTTTGAGCTTCCTCGTGCATCCTAGGGACCCGTAATCCAGCGAGTCAGTAAATTGTATTGGGTAAGGCCTTGCGGTTGCCTGCATCATGTATGATTGACGTAGAAATTACAAATCCTTGTCAGGCAGCACCTTTATATGCTTGCAATACAAACGTATTAAAGAGGGCGCCAATGACATTTTGCAAATCAGGCCAGGGAAAAAATATATAATATACCCATACTATTAAGTATATAATTCCATTTTTTAGATCATTCCACAATGTGCACTTGTTGGTCTGCTCTAAGTAAAAGCCATCTAATCACAATTACGGGGTTGTCTTCCTAATCCGGTGGATTTCCCTTTATGTGTTTTTGGGTTGCATTCACTAGGGCAGGTCTCTGGTTCAAAGATTTTTTATCTATCTAAATGGTGATAACTTTTTTATGTTTTGAAAGAGTCCGTAGGGGAAAAATACCCTTCTGTGAGTAGGCCAGCATAGCGTGTTGGTTGAGAACGCCCTTTGTCAATAGTTCAAGCCCCACCCAAGCTTGGGCACGCTTTCGTCCACTGCCCATTGTGCACAGCCAATGATTTTTGACCTACTAGCTTCCACATCTACGTGTCCAAATGTGGGCACCAAATGTGTAAGCAACCTAAGAACATTGAGGATCATAGCCCAATGGGATTTGTTTAGCTGCAAGTTATTGGATTCCAAAACAAGTGCCTATGTGTATTATGGGTAGAGCGTTGCAATTGCATATACAATGTTTTTAACATTTCAAGCTTGAACATCGAGTGAGTGTCTTTTGATGTTTCTTAAGGTATGTATGTGAGTATGTGGTACCTAAAGCCCACTTTGAAGTTTTAATGGAGAATTGTTCCAGTGAGAAAATCTTGGTGCTAGTTACTAGTTTTGACATGTTACTGTTTTTGACAGGTTTTGACATGCAATCTTTATGCCAAAATCTAAGGTGTTTACTCTATGGCCTTGAAACCACCTTGATTTATGCAAAAATCTAAGGTATTTACCCTATGTTCACTTTTTAGCAGAAGGTCAACTGTTTCTTCTTCTTCTTCGTTCTTTTGTATTTATACATTTGTTATGGTTTTTTTCCACTTATAGTATTTTAAGAAAGAGTTATTAGTTGTAGAAAAAGTTTTGATTATGTTATTGAATTTTTTTTATGGAGGTTTAAGATATTTCTCATGGCCCCCAAATGATCCATGAAAAAACAAGAAGCAAATTGTTCAAGGAGTATGACTCTATGATGTGGGATTGTTCAAGGAAGGAAAGTTACACTTGAGGATGGCTCCTCAAGGATTCTACCAATGAGTCCGCCAAAGAAGTCTGTGGAAAGAAGAAATCAATGTGTGTATGTTGATGATGAAGCGTGGTCCTTGGACAGGTCTATAGATGGAGCTTCTAATAGCACTGCTATCACTTCAAATACTATTGGTCCATTTTTTGCTCCCACCCCACAGATTACTCACACAGAGACCAATAACCAAGATGAAGAAGATGACTTTTCAAAGCATAACAGGGTTTTTCGGGAGAATGTGTCTCTAGGGTTGATGAATGAAGTCATAAGTCAATTTCATATCAAAAGAAATTTAGAGCCCCCTTTTATTCCCTTATGTAGATTACTAGATACAGATGTTTTTCGATGTGCAATTTTGGATGCACCTTGGTTGACATCCACGTTTGATAGGGTTGGCTATGTCTCTTCAATGGGTTCTTGTGATGTTTCACTTAAAGGACGACATTGAGAAACAAAATATTTGACAGAAGATATGATTGAGAAGTGGGATCCAATATGGCAACGACTCAATGCAGAATTTGAAAAGAATCTTGTGGGTGATTGGGTAGATCTTCGAGGCAAAGTTTTTTTGTCTGGGATGGTAACCACAGGTTGAAAACTTGGATGCGACAAATTGAAAAAGGCGAGTGCTTCTTTTCTCTTGTGTTTGAGTTTAAATATACATTGTTGCACTTGAAAATTTAATTTGGATGATGTTTCTTTTCTAGAGCACTCTGAGGATAAAAAATATCATGTGCAAGTTTGTTGTGAATCTATTGAGATAGATAAAAATAAGGAAGCAGAGTTGATTTTGAGTCTTGATACAACAAAAAAATAAGAATTATATGGATTATTGTTGTTGAATTCTCTGGTTGTAATGTGTTTTTTCATTTGCTTATCTGCCAACTCTTGATTTTAGAATCTCGCGGGCTACATCTCCACCCAACTTGGCAGATGAAGTATTTATGTTTCAGAAGTTTGGTATCGCAAATAAGTCGAGCATAATGGAATATCTAACTCTTGAGTAGAGATCTTGGATGGAGGTTGAGCTTAAATTGGAGGCTAGACATAACTAGGGGATTGTGCCATGGTACTCAACGCCATGCATTTTGATTTCTCAACTTGTTTGGAAGGTATGTCATGCTTAACTTGTTTGGGATAATAGGTACATTTCTTTAGAAAATTTAAATTGAAACTACTTTAAGAATGAGTATGTCTAGAACTACTTTGAGGGAGCCTTAGTTGAAGGTTACAAGTTATGCATAGTCCATGTTTTAAAATAAGCCTTCAATTTTCATGTGGGAAGTCTATTCAAAAGTTTCAAGTTATGGATTGGGTTACGATTTGTATAATGCCCTAAATTCCCATGTGGGAAGCCTTTGCAAAGGTGGCAAGTTATGGATGAAATTTTGGCTTGAAATATGCCTTGCATTCCCATGTCGGAAACGTTTGCAGAGGTGGCAAGTTATGGATGAAGTGATGGTTTGAAATATACCTTGAATTCCCGCGTGGATTTGTTTGTGTTGTGTTGCTAGTGTCTCATAGAAACATTGTTAAATAATTGTCTTGCTTTGAAGGGGAGATGGGAGTCCTTTTTGGCTGATGAAAAGAGAAGATTTAGAACTTTAGGTCTTCTTGGGGAGGATTTCAAAAAGAAGATGAATGAAGCTTTAAAGAAGGAAGAAGAAAAAATGAGAGATAGCGGATATAAGTACCTTTCTATTGCAAACCCTACACGTGGTGAAGTGTTTTTTACTATGCTATTTGACAAGGATTGGCATGGCAAAAAAATGGTAGGGATCACTCGGGATAAAATATACAGCTTGTGCGCCGCAAAAATCACAATAGAGAGGTATGTTTTATTTCATCTTAAACTTTGATTTGTTATTTTCATGTGCATTGTAATTAGTACATTAATTTTTGGATCGCCGATTGTAATTCAATAGAGGCAAAGAACTTTTTCACATGATGATTTTGACCAAAGTTAAGGACTCCAAGGGAGCTGGTCATTTTGCAGACTATAAGAAACTTAGAGCCTACATGAGGCAAGAGACCTATTGGTAGGGAATGTTTGGTGAAGCAGCAATTGTTGTTGCTAAGTTTGAGGTGGAGGGGACTCTGTTGCCAAAAACATTTCAGGTATTTTTTAAGGCATCTAGGAAGACATATGTTTCATTGGCTTATACTCATGTTTTGGCAAACATGAAGAGTGCTTCAGATTATGCCTCTTTACCCTAAGTGATGCATGCAAGAAAAAGTCTTGTGTACAGGTATTGGATTTCTTGAATATTAATTACACTTCATGATGTATTTTATTGTTTCATTTTTATATTTATCTTTCATTTAGATGGCTATTGAATTGTATGCAGCTGAGGATGATAGAGTCTATGTTGGAGGATGTACAAGAATGGTTAGATAAAGAGGATGAGAATACTATGTTCTCATCAACACTCTCGGAAAAGGGTATTAAACCTTCGGAGTGCTCTCACGGTCCATGGTGGTTGGAGTATCCCCTAGGTGTTATCCCAAAGAGCGAGCAAGAGATTCATGCTCGTAAGTGCACTACAATATCTTGTATGAAGTACTATATTTTGATTAAAATCGGATTTTGTTGCTCTTTTTTTTGGTGAACTTTTGTATGGAAAGGTTTTTTGAAAGAGAGTCCCATCTCTCATGACGGTGTAATCTCACCCCAAGCTACATACATTTAGCCATCCACCAAGCCACCCTCACGTGCAAGGAAAGGTAAAAAAAGTATAGAAAAACCCGCCCAATGTGTGCCTATAGATGCTGAAGTTGAGGAGCAGAGCTTTCCAATTTCTCTTCCACCAAAAAGATCCACCTTAGCATCAAATTCTTTTTTCTCTAAGACTATTATGAGTTGTTCTCTATATGAGTGGATGCCAACAAAACGTACCACAGGTAGATGTTCTTTGCTTGTTTATTTGCTTTTTATTACTCTAATTAATTATTGCTTGCATTAATCGTTAACTTGTCCTATGGTTTTCTAAGCATTCTTTGAGATTTAAGCAATTGAAAATTGCATTGTCATGTTTAGGAGAGGAGTTTATTACATGTGTGGATGCTTTGTTATTGGATGTGGAAGCAATTGCTGATCTAACATGGCATAGGTAAGACTTGCATATTTCTCTAAAAAGTTATATTACCATAATTTACTCTTACCATAATCATTTGGTTTGTGTCAGTATTGAAATGTGGTTCAAGAAAACACCAATCTATGATGGGCGTGAGTATGCATTGAAGGGGGAAATCTCCCAATATGTGGCAAGGTTGATCTTTGCAGACTTTCATACGTCCATGTTAGTTGATGGTATTCACAATCACACTACAGGTGAACTTTTTTAATGTCATTTGAGAGGCTTTGTGTTTGTTATAGAATGCATATATGTTATGATGTAATTTTTCAGTTGTTCTTGAGTGGAACCACTTTTCCACTGCTCTTGTCGTTAAACTTTGAGTATTATGTTTGACACAGTGGGCTGCTAGAAACATTCACATATGAGGACGACCATGTTATGGACATCTTTGTTGGGTGTGGTGGCTTGGGGCTTGCTTGCACAAAGGAGATCCGTCTCACTTTCTAATTTTAGAGAGTGATTTCTTTGTCTTCTATGAGTGTTTAGAGAAGAAAGTTTGTGGTCCTCCTCCTGAGGAGAAAAACTAGTAGATAGGTACTTCCATTGGTGGAGAATTAATTTTGTGACTTGAATCTATGTATTGTTTGAGATAGTAACATATGGAGATTGTGGGTCTTTCCCTTGTCCCCACAAGGGTTTTTTCACCCACACTCATGGTACCTTGATTTGGGATGATTTTTCATATCTCAAATCGAGGCTCAATCTATATGTTGTTCAATTATGGGGAATATGTTGTGTTTCTCATGTCATTATCTTGTTCTTGTTGTTCTTATTGCGGTTTAGGGTAATGCAAGCAAATGCCTACTCAATAATCATCATGTATGTGTGTGTGTGTGTGTGTGGGGGGGGGGGGGGGGGGGGGGGGGGGGTTCTCTCTTAATGCTCTAGACTTGCATCTCTCTCTCTCTCTCTCTCTCTCTCTCTCTCTCTCTCTCTCTCTCTCTATTGCTTATAGCATGAAGAAGATAAAGACTCATTACTAGAGTAGACTTCAATTTTCCTCACACCAAAAATTCAAATATTTCACTTTGTCCCCCCCCCCCCCCCCCCCCCCCCCCCCCCCCCCCCCCCCCCCTCTCTCTCTCTCTCACACACACACACACACACACACTCTAATTGCTTGTAGAGAAAACAAGATAAAGACTTGTTGCTAGGGTAGAGTTTAACTTATCCCATGCAAGAAATTTAAATATTTCACTTTGCACTCTTTCTCTCTCTCTCTCTCTCTCTCTCTCTCTCTCTCTCTCTCTCATATTCTCTCTAATTGGCTTATAATGCAAACAAGATAAATACTCATTGCTAGAGTAGACTTCAACTTAACTCATACCAATAATTCAAATATTTTACTTCGTACTAAAATTCTTGTGGATCATAAACATAGACTTTGTGATGTTCTTTCTTATAAATAATACATATATTACATTGCAATATCAATATATTGATGTTGATATAGTTAGTTTTTTTTAATCAAATCCATGTTGTATTACTATGGCTTTTAATTGTTTCACAAACATGTAGAGCACAATTTTTTTACTATGCACTGTATCCTAGTTCAAAGGCTATATACCTTAGTGTGTGCAAAAGTTTACATCTAATTTTGCTACCCACAAAAAGATCTAACTTTGTAAAGAAAGCTCTAAATGAAAAGCTCCTATATTTAGTATCCCCATTAGCAAGGAGTTCCAAAAAGGGGATTATGTTTTGGTGTATACCCTCAAACAACACTCCAAAAAACTTAAAAAGTGAGGGATGGGGCCTTTTGTAATACATGATATATCACAAAGAGGTGCCATCAAGCTTGCAACATTGTCAAGAGAGGAGATGCCTAATTGGATGAGTGGCTGCAGATTAAAGAAATACATTCTTCCGTTGACACCAGATGAACTCCAAACAATACATGCGGCAGTTCAGTGCAGAAGTTGAGCCCATGACATTCGGGAACAAGAACAACAAGAAGCCAAAAATAGAATATTAAACCAAAAGGAGCAAGCAAACCTTCAGAGAAAAAACCAACAAAACAATTTTACCTTCCAATAGCATCTATACAAATGGAGGCTACATGGTTAGGTGGCATGGATTTATGCATTATGCTACAGCTTGCCGATGGCACCATCGAGCGTGCATTAGTGGACACTAGGGCAAGAGCAAATGTTGTCAACTACTCCACTTTCAGGAAATTAACAAAGGAACCTCTAACGCCAAATACTATGGGGTTCAAAGTGGCAAACAAAGGCACAATGGACAGTCTGGGACATGTAAATTTACCAATAACTGTTGATGGAACAACTTATCCTCATCAATTTCATGTGGTCGAGGATAAGGATCTTAACGAAGCAATTATTTTGGGAGTTCCATGGATGCGCACTTATCAAGCCACACCAAACAGGCATGATAATTATTTTGCAGCTCAGGAAAGATGACCAATCTTTCGCCACACCCTTTGTACAATCAGGCCTTGTATGAGAACCTCTCCAATCACCACTTGATCCAATCCGACGATGCTCTCCAATGGTGGTCAAGAAAATCTGGGTTAAAAAATTCATTATGCAAACCAATCCGAAGAAATTATGGATACCCAAACGACATGGCACTGCAAGCCCACCCACGATGCATCAACAGAAACCCAACCTCGACAAACCGTCCAAGGCTTTTGTCAAGCAACCTAGGGCAATCCAATCTCAACATCAACAACCAGAAGAAGTCAAGTGTGTATGGAAACCAAAACAGACTCGCTCATGGGATGCCTCAACAATGAACATCACATCCAAGCAATTTCAGTGACGACCGAAACAGATCTCTCAACCACAAGACAAAGCAGGGTCACAACTTCTAGAGGCCACTATCAAGCAAAGGGCGCGTCTTCTACAATTACTTCTGTTCGGACCACGTAGCTTCAACATAACCTCACCATCGAAAACCACTGAACTTATTGTTCAGAACCCATATCTTGCACAGCATTTTGTTACCACATGCATATCCTCGATTCGCATCATAGAGCCACAATATACAGCTATGCATAGAGACATACTTCATTCCCATGCACTATGAAACATGTTCGTCTGAGGCAACTCACTCTAGGAAGGGGGGAATGCAGCAAGATCATCATTTTGTATATATTAGCTTCATTTCTTTTTCTTTTCTTTTCCTTTAACAAATTTTCATCACCTTATAACTCTTAGGAGGCATAATCAGGAGCCATATTGACACCATCTAAATGTTGGGTTAAGAATATGTATGTATGAGAGATTACACTATTTTTGGAAAAATTTCGGCCAACTAATAATAATTGTAACTAATTTTGCTTTATTAAAAGCTAAAAAATAACAAATAATTATCAAAAATTAATAAGTTGAGCCAAGAAAGTCAAAATTGACCATTGAAAGCAAACACTGAAACTTCAAAGCAAGGGTTTTGAACATGGCAAATATGGAAAGATTCGGCACACGACAGATTTCGAGCCAACTTCTATAGGATCAAAACTACAGACTGAAGGCCATTTGTCAACTGAATATCAGAATGAAGAACGGTTTGAACTGCAGGTGATATGAACAGCAAGATATGATCAATGGAGGTAAGTATGAATGGGGCATTTCGGGTAGATTGTGAATATATAGCCAAATAGGGCAACATAAGCTCATTTGCATTGAGAAAGAGAGAGAGAGAGAGAGAGAGAGAGAGAGAGAGAGAGAGAGAGAGAGAGAGAGAGAGAGAGAGCCATAGAAGCATAGGGTTTTCCGCTTTGTTTCTACCCGCTTTGACCACCTCGATAGCTCTTACTTCACCAGATTTGACACGTATGATCATTAACCCTACAAGAACATTTATGTATACCCCATACTGCACAAACAACACCAAAACAACAAATCCGAGCAGATCAAAGTTGCAAAATTTGGAAATTGTTGAGGCCAATGGGGGACTTGAAAACTCACCCAGAACAAAAAAAAATTCATTAGTAGGCCCCTGGTAACTGGCAGAATCAATGGATGCAAAAACAGTTGCAAAAGGTGGACGAACATGGACCGCGATCCATGTACCTTGGTGATAAAATCCATGTACCTAAAATTAGAAAAAAATGTACAGTATCATTCCTATGTGGCCAGGAACAACCTCCACTAGTTGGAATTTCAAAATGCTTCCTGACATGGATCGCGATCCATGTACCTTGGTGATAAAATCAGGACAGGAGTTGTTCACTAGTTGGGGGATGCAAAAGTATGTTTGACCATGCATAAATAGTCACAAAAAGGTCTTTTCAAATCATCAAACCCTCATGGTTTGTTACCTTCAGTCTGCAAATGATCATTTGGAAGTAATCAAAGGAGAAATGATATGTTTCTAGAAAAAAACTTATGGAGTAGAGTCAGGAGAAGAATATGAAGCTACCCCACTGGCCAGAGCAGCAATTGGAACTTCTTAGGGCTCTATTCCAAAGCTAGCTGAAACATAAGGGCGTCCGGAAGAAAGTGAAAGACATCTATGAGATGTAACATTAAAGGTGTAATTGTGGTCAAAACAAAGCAAAAGAGTACGTGCAAAGCTACGCAAATTTCCTGGACCAATTTTCCCTTTCAGATAGATTCAGAAACTGATGAAACTTGGTGGGGAGCTAGGCAAAGCTGTGCTTTTCAAACAAAAATCATCAAGGATCAAGGTGATAGCAAGATTTCAAAAGCCTCGGCCGTGGGAACTAGCCCCAATACGGGGAGCTTTAATATGAATAAAAAACATTTTTTTGTTGCTACATGTTGCGGCCACCCCCCCCCCCCCCCCTCTCTCCTTTTCCTTGCACTCACAGAGGGAGCCGCCACCCTTGGCACAACCCTCCTCTCTTTCCCTCCCTCTTGCTTCGCACCATCTCCCTCTCTCTCTCTCTCCTCCATTATCAAAAGCAGCCAGCTCTCTCTCTCTCTCTCTCTCTCTCTCTCTCTCTCTTTCCATACACACTCACAAACACTTACACACACACACACACACACATACACACAAACACACACACACACACACATAGAGATACACTTATCTCTCCATCTCTTGCCCTCTCTCCATCTCTCTCTCTCGTTCAAAAACAAAAATCATCTCTCTGATCGACCATGTACCTTTTTGTCAAACCAAAGAAAAATTCATACCATCTAGACCATTATATTCTGGACCAAGGCACCATCTTGATGCTCCCTACCAGCTGGTGTCATCAGATCTTCAATATGTTACCAAACATGGATCGCGATCCATGTTCCTCAAATCCTAAAACCATAGAAATTTGCATAGTAGCATCCCCATGTGGCTAGGAACAACCTGCACTAGTTGAAATTGCAAGATGCTTCCAAACATGGATCGTGATTCATGTACCTTTTTGCCAAGATTCATTTGTTACCTTATGCGCTTGTGCCTATAGTGATCCTAGATGCACTGGTGAAATTTGGACAAATTAGGGATAGTTTTGACAAAGTTATGCTCATTTTTCATTTTATGGTCAAAGTTTGCGTTTTCTTCAACTTTCCAATAGTTTTGATCAATTCCTAAATCCTGTTTCCAATCTAAAATTGACCACACGATGCCTTGAAGGAAAGCAAAAACAGAGTGGGGAGCACCACCATATGAGATCACAGATATATCCTCGAATGAGAAGGCCCTTGTGCCTATACATTAGAATTTTGAACTCATTTTTGGGCCTCTTAAGAGTGCCACATCATCAAAGTTGTACAAAAGAAAGCAACCCGGTAGACCCCTCTAAATATTGCTTAGAACCCCATGATATGACCTATCATTTGAAAGTTCTTGAAAAATGGATTCTAAAGAGCCAAGGTCTGAAAAGTTTGGATGACTTCTATGAAAGTCATGCCATTTTTTTTCAATCAGCTAGGTTTTGTTACCATTACGATAATCTAAAATCACCTTTTTCTAGATCTAAATGAAGGCAATGTCCGATACATGCATGCCATATATCAATAGATAGCATTTGAAGAGTAAATTCTAAATATCCAACCTCCGACAAATTTGGATCTTATTTGCAAAAAATTCACCGATCCCCACTTTTTGAAAGCTATGCCACATCAACAATTCTTACAAGGCCCATTTTTGAGTCCAAATTTTTCCTAATGGTAATCTTAGATGCTCATTTTTCATTTTATGGTGAAAGTTTGTGTTTTCTTCAACTTTTTGACAGCTTTGATCAATTCCTAAATCTTGTTTCCAATCTGAAACTGACCTCAGGATGCCTCGAAGGAAAGCAAAAACGGAGTGGGGAGTACCACATATGAGATCACAGATATATCCTCGAATGAGAAGGCCCATATCATCGAACATGTGCTTGAAGCAATACTGGCCAATAAATTCATCGGAAATTTCAAGGAGCAGACAGAGAAATAGTAAAGACCACCATCTTTCCAAGGGAATTGTGGACACTACACCAAAAGTACAAAGTGCAAGCAGGGGCCAATTGCCTACAGTTCGACAACTTTTCTACGACTACCGCCATGGGGAACGGATTTCAAAAGGGCTTATGAACTCATAATCTCAATTCAGTACAATGGGGAAGCCACCCTAACTGACAAAGATGGAGCGACAATCAAAGTTAAAATCACTGTAGAATCAATGAAGCTCTCCATTTGCATCAGGGAACACACAACCTATTGCAAAAAACAAAAACAATAGATATTGACAAAGCCATTCTGAAGCAAAGATCTAAAGTAATCCCTTGATCTTGCAACCATTGGGCAACCTAAATTCCCTTGTGAATGAGAATACTAGCTGGCTAAGGTGCTTGCATCCCCGACAAAGCTTGCAAAAGGTTATGCATGGTATTGATAGATGGAAGCAATCTCCACTCCAAGACACCCAAAATTGTTACAAGGGACCTTGCAACCTAGCTAGTGCATGGAAACACTTTGATGGGGGAAGGGCCGGCCAGACACCACACTTGAAACAACTCTAGACACCTTGCTCGAGGTTTTCACGACCAACACATACAACAAAATCACCAAATTTTGATGCATTAGCTTCGAGTATTGGATGGCATCATCTCGAATTGATGAACGAGCTCCTTCATAGCCACTCCAAGCTCTCGTGCTCAGCCATGTAAGCTTGCACACACACAGTTCCGAGAGGAGACACCCTCAACCCTACTTTAGAAGCTATACACATGGGGAGGCACAAACAGAGAAGGGAGATGCAAACCCTCCTTTGGTCCTCTTGACCCCGTTTGATGATGCTCCTCGTGAGCTTCCACACAACAGCTGGTGCCCTCAAGCACTCGGACTCGGTTTCACCTATGTTTGCAGAGAGCATCCACTTCTAGCCTGTTAGCACTCCTCTCTGGCTTGCACTCCCCTTTTGAGCGCCCCCCCCCCTTCCTTGCGCCCTCATCTTGCAAACACGTTGGTCTCCCTTGCCACTACAATCTCCTGCCCATGCTGCCCCATACTGTAAACTGTTTTACTTTCTGGAGGCATTTTCCTCCCACTACGTAAATTTTCAAACAAAGACATGGTAAAGCATAATATCATATGGGTGCTAGCATATATGATTATATCTAGAAGAAGGCATTTCCTCACAAACAACAAAAGTAGTCCCTCAAAGCTTCCTCGCCACAGTCATGTCAAGCACACAGTGCAACCAATGCTCCCCCATTTATCATACTTCAGAAAAATATCCATCAAGAACTTCCATTGCATTCATGAGAGTACCATATTTGGCCTGCATATCAAACAAAGCATTGCCGAGTACTACATCTCTCCCTGACTAGCAACCCCATTATGAGCTTTTTCATCCATCTCAAGTAGGGCCGCTGGCATTTAACGTATAAGCATAGGTAATGGGATTTGGAAAATGGCCTTTCTTCACATTTGGTAAAAGCAGTTTTGAACTTTCTTGTCATTGCCATGTTAGGTGCCTTATCAAATCAGGCGCTCTAAGAGACAACATTCCTAATAGAGAGCTCATCAAAAACCATACACACACTCAGGTGACTCAACAAGAATCGAACTTCCGCAATGTATGATCATTGCCCTCCTTCTTCGTTGAGCATTTATTCTCAACACAAGCATCATTGAAAGACAAAAAAGCATCGCAAAAAACTCACACCAAACAGCTACTTCCAAAGCTCCAAAAAGCCATATACATGGTTGTCATTGCAATCTTCCAAGCCAACCTCCTGGATCAAAAACAAAGCTTATAGCCATCCCAAGAGATTGGAACTCCCACCTTCACAAGCTGAACATACTTTGTATGCAGTAAAAAAGGGACAAAGACTCCACATAAGCTCTTGTGAACAACACATATAGTATACATAATCTTCATCTCATGGCCATCACCATCAAGATAGCCTATATCAAGGCCAACAATAGCCCAACCACACTCCAATGCATAAGGTAAACTTGTACCATCATTTAATACATAGTTGGTAGAAACCTTAGCCTCCAACAAGCATTGGAGAGCATAGACACCCGCATATAAGCATACAAAACCTTGTAAAACGTTAGATGCATCCTTATAATCCTTAATCACCCTCATATTTCTTGTCCTCTACACAAGAGGCCTATTCTCATCAAGAGAATCCTATAAAATCTCATCAATGGTCTCCATAGACATGGTTATAGGCAAATAAGGTAGCATAATTGCGTCTTCACTTGGATGTAACAAGAGATCATTAAAAAAAGCTAAGCTCTTTACTTTGAACATCCACAAAACCTTGCACTTGGATCCCCTCCTCACAAGCTCTCTCACATTCACATAATACAACAGACTCTTGGAGTGATGCATCATCAAATTCAACAACTACAAATGCATGCTTCTCTAGACTACCTAGGCTTGCCCTCCCTCTTGCTCTAGCTCACCATGCTGTCCCAAGCCTTTAACAAGTACATCCGCCTCCAAAGGAGAAAGAATAGTGGTATCTTTACTTGTTTCTAATAAGTGGTTGTCCAAAAAAGTAACTCCATCACTCTCACCATCTTGAGAGTCCCGCACTTCCATCACTTCCTTGCATACTCTCTCACCATCACAAATCATGGAATATTGCTCAAGCCACGCTTCACTGCACTCCATAAATGGCAATCCATGCTCCTCATCTAGAGAGAGGAAATCTTTCCTCATCTAGAGAGAGGAGCATGGATTGCCCTCCCCTCTGTTGTGGCTCGTTATCAAGATGTATAAACTCATTGAGACTGCCAACATCTCCAACCCTCTTATGAACATCTTCATGCAAAACTTCTAAAGCAATACTACATTCCTTGTGTGAAGGTGTGATAACAAGCTCTACCTCAAGCAAAAAATGGACCTCTTCTTGGTATGACAGTGAGAAATAGCATCAAAATCACTAGTATTTGGCTTGAACAAGCTCCAAACGTATGTTTCCCTTACCAAGACTTTGTGTAGAGTTGAAACAACCAAACCATAAATATCACCATAACATGGGTCATGCATCTCAAATAGGATCTCCTTGTCCTCCCCAATATTTGATTCACTCTCAATTGCATTGTAATGTACCCAACATTTATCCATATAAGTCATTTCAAATATTTTGCAAAGTAATTGAGATTCTCAATTTTGTGAGTCATCATGAGTTTATCAGAGAAATCGGATTGAAATTGAGTTCAGAATCTATTTATTTATGATCTTTCTTTATGTGGGACAATAGGTTTATGTGGGAACCTAATCTACGTGTGAAGAACAAGCTTGGAGATAGTATTTTTAAGAAAGAAAGAGAGGTGAGTCAAAATTAGGATACTTATTTCTTTCTCTCTCTCAAGATAGAATGGGAACTTGTAAGTATAGAGCTTTTCAAAAATTGTGCATAGGATTCGCGAGCGTAAAAAAAAAAAGAAAACTTATTTAGAGCCACGACGATGCGCGATCTTTTCCTTCGCCTATTCTTGAAACCTTCTCAGTATTCTTAGCACCCCCTAGGGTCTATATAAAGAACCTTCTCCTCTCACTTTGAACACACACATCTACAAAAGCGGAAGCTCTCTTGCAACGATGTGCCAGAGGAAGTCTCTCTCCCTTAACCTCTCACTTTCAATCCATCTCCATCACCAATCGTCACCGTGCCGTCTCCCGGTTTGTGAACTCTCTCTCTCTCTCTCTCTCTCTCTCTCTCTCTCTCTCTCTCCATCCAACAACGTGCTTTTCTTTTCTCTATTCCGAAACTATGGTTTTGAAGCATGTCACGCAAAGTTCTAAAGATGCCCATGCCGTTGCACCACAAAGGAAGGTGGGAAGGAAGGTGTCTACTCCGAACGTATCTCATGCGGTAGCATCAACCGAAGAAGAAGTCAAAGCCATCCAACCTCCAGCACAGGAGTTAGCCACACGCGCTCCAAATCCGGTAGGACAAATTTATAATTCTACATTTCTATTCATGTTTGACTTGGGAAGCTAAGCATAGGAAACCCCTTAAACCGTCCAAGAAACGTGATTCTATCACAAGAAACAAGTATATATTTTCATAGATTAGTAAAAGAACTGTCTGATAAATTGTCATTGTTTGTTAAATTGTTATTTTAAATTGTTAATGTTTGATAAGTGGATTCTGATTGATATGAAGAATTGATTGATTATGTTTGAAGAATCATCTAAAGAGAAGAATTGTTGAAAGAATATCCTTTGTTCCTCTTGGATAGCGAGATAATCTCACGGTTAGTGGAGATTAAGCTGAGGTTATTGGCTTTCTTTTGTTCCTCATGGTTAGCGGGATGCCTCGCGGGTAGTGGGATGCCTGACGGTTAGCAAGATGCCTCGCAGATAGCGGGATGCCTGGTGGTTAGCAACATGCCTCGCGGTTAGCGGGATGCCTAGCAGTTAGCAAGATGCCTCGCGGTTAGCGAGATGGGAAGGTTGCACAATTCGTGATTAGCGAATAAATCCTTTGCAAAGGCTCTGTTGGTTAGACAGAGAAAGTCCGCGGGTAGTGGCAACTCATGAGAAATTGGAAAGTTATTTTTGTTGAATAATAGGGATGTCTTCATTAGGCTTTGTTTGAATTGTCTTGATATTGTTTGAAGTGTTGTATAAAAGAACCTGTGTTTGGAATTAATTAAGGAACACTGTTTGTATTTGTTAAACAATGTGAGTGTGGGGTGGGAAGTGGGGGCTGGCTCAGGTTGCCAGTCAAGGATGGGTGGTCTCAATTAGTCGAGAAACTCTCCACTCCCTCTTATGAAGAGAAGTGAAATTAGAGACTCATTGTGCCAAGAGTATGAGATGGCCCAAATCTACGTGACTCAAGATTACTATCTAGTTTAGTCTCATATCATATTTATGGTTTATGGATTGAGGTCCTAACTCTTAAAAATGGGAAAAAAAGCATTGTTTATGGATTCTAAATATGTCAATGGGATTTCATCTTTATGTTAGGAAACAACTTCATTAGAATCTTAGATTTATCGACCTGGCTTGTGGCGTATGACCCCTATAACCATGTAAATGATGGATAGAGGGCATTCCTCTCTTCTGTTGCTCGTATCTCTACTTTGTGGAAACGGAGTAGGGTGTCGTGAACGAAAAAGGAGAATAAAGGAAGGCCATCTATCAAGTCGCCCCAATCTTCTCGGGGTTGGGGCCCTCACTATTGGTATCAGAGCTTAGGTTAAAGAAATTAAATTGACTACTTTAAGCTTCCTCATGTGTATGGTTTTATATATCCATTAACGGACTCGCAAGTGATATTACGTTATGCCAATTGACGTGTACCATAGTTATGGTTAAAACCTCTATTATGTTTGCTCATGGAGAGATCTTTTGTAGACCCCTATATGACATTGTGATGACTTTGTGATTAGAAGATTGAGTTTTTTTCCTACAAAGAAATTGTTTGACTAGTTAAGTCATGTAAGTGATTTTTTGTGTGGATTGAATGAGCCATGACTAGTTAAGTCATGTGATTGGATGACTCATGATTGGTAAAGTCATGTGATGACATTACCCATGACTGGTTTAAGTCATGTGATTGAGATAATCATGACTGGTTAAGTCATATGATTGAGTTTTGACGGATTGGATAAGTCATGATTGGTTAAGTCATATGACTAAGTTTTCATGGGCTGGTTAAGTTAAGATTGGTTAGATCATGATTGTTTTAATGAATCGGATAAGTAAGGATTGATTAAATCATGCGATTGAGCTTTTAGTAGACTGGATAAGTCTAAGTTTGAAAAGTACCCTATTGATTTGAGTTATTATAAACATTGATGTACACTCAGGGGAATCCTCAAATAACTCCTACGTTGGAAAACCCTTAGAACGATGCTATCTATACAGAGATTCAGGAAAAGAAGTTATTGTTGAAACAGATGCAACCACCTTCTTTTAAAGGAGAGGGTGATGATATTGAGAAAGATGCAGAAGTATGGATTGAAGCTATGGATGATTACTTGTCTACTACAAGGACCACACCTGCAAATCAAGCGATGTTAGGGATGTTTCGTCTCTCAGGGAAGCGAAATTATGGTGGAAACAACATTGTCGTGACATGGGAGTCTTGGAGAACTCTCAGAGTTAGTGGGAGATCAAACAAGTGGTGAAGGAAAGATACTTACCTCCTGTGCATGAAGAGATAAAGATGAATGAGTTCTTCAGCTTGAAACAATATAATTTATCCTTGGAAGAGTACCATTCAAAGTTTGTAAGGTTTAGATGTTATGCACCAACAATGACCATAGAGCAACAGGTAGCTCGCTTTTGTCAAGGTTTAAGAGAACCAATTAGCTCGCGATTGGAAGCCCTGAAGCCTACCACAGTACAAGATGCTATACTACGACCTAAACCTTTGATGAAGGAATAAGGGATTACAAGAAGAATCGAACAGAATCAAAGACTCAACGATAGACAACGACAAAGGGTTTATGCAGCTACCGCGCAAGATTCTCGACGCTTGAATGTTTGATGCTTTGAATGTGGAGAGTTGGGACATTATCAAAACTCTTGTCCACGATTGGCTAATGGAGCAATATTAGTAGCAAGTGAAGAAGACTAAAGACATCACCCTTTTTGACATAATGATGATCGTTAGTAATTAGAGTAGGAGTATCCTCACTTTTTCTCGAGATGAGGACATCTTGAATCCCTAACTTGGGGAGATTGTAATCTACCCAACATTTATCCATATAAGTCATTTCAGTTATTTTGCAAAGTAATTGAGATTCTCAATTTTGTGAGTCATCATGAGTTTATCAGAGAAATCAGATTGAAATTGAGTTCAGAATCTATTTATTTATGATCTTTCTTTATGTGGGACAATAGGTTTATGTGGGAACCTAATCTACGTGTGAAGAACAAGCTTGGAGATAGTATTTTTAAGAAAGAAAGAGAGGTGAGTCAAAATTAGGATACTTATTTCTTTCTCTCTCTCAAGATAGAATGGGAACTTGTGCACCAAAGGAAGCCTCTCTCCCTTAACCTCTCACTTTCAAGGCATCTCCATCTCCAATCGTCGACGTGCCGTCTCCCGGTTTGTGAACACTCTCTCTCTCTCTCTCTCTCTCTCTCTCTCTCTCTCTCCAACAACGCGCTTTTCTTTTCTCTATTCCGAAACTATGGCTCCGAAGCGTGTAAAGCGAAGTTCTAAGGACGCCCATGCCGTTGCACCACCAAGGAAGGTGGGAAGGAAGGTGTCTACTCCGAACGTATCTCATGCGGTAGCATCAACCGAAGAAGAAGTCGGAGCCGTCCAACCTCCAGCACAAGAGTTAGCCACATGCGCTCCAAATCTGGTAAGACAAATTTATAATTCTGCATTGCTATTCATGTTTGACTTGGGAAGCTAAGCATAGGGAACTCCTTTAACCGTCCAAGAAACGTGATTCTATCACAAGAAACAAGCATATATTTTCATAGATTAGTAAAAGAACTGTTTGATAAATTGTCATTGTTTGTTGAATTGTTATTGCTTAATAAATTGTTATTGTTTGATAAGTGGATTCTGATTGATATGAAGAATTGATTAATTATGTTTGAAGAATCATCTAAAGAGAAGAATTATTGAAAGAATATCTTTTGTTCCTTGCGGGTAGCGAGATGATCCCGCGGTTAGCGGAGATTAAGCTGAGGTTATCTGCTCTCTTTTGTTTCTCGCGGTTAGCGGGATGCCTCGCGGGTAGCGGGATGCCTTGCGGTTAGCGGGATGCCTGGTGGTTAGCAAGATGCCTTGCGGTTAGCGGGATGCCTCGCGGATAGTAGGATGCCTGGCAGTTAGAAACATGCCTCGCGGTTAGCGGGATGCCTCGCAGTTAGCGGGATGCCTTGCGGTTAGCGAAATGGGACGGTTCGCTATTCGCAATTAGCGAATAAATCCTTTGCAAAGGCTCTGTTGGTTAGATAGAGAAAGTCTCCGGGTACCGGCAACTCATGAGAAATTGGAAAAGTTATTTTTGTTGAATAATAGGGGTGTCTTCATTAGGCCTTGTTTGAATTTTCTTGGTATTGTTTGAAGTGTTTTATAAAAGAACTTGTGTTTGGAATTAATTAAGGAACGCTGTTTGTATTTGTTAAACAGTGTGGTACAAAGTGTGAGTGTGGGGTGGAAAGTGGGGGCTGGCTCAAGTTGCCAGTCAAGGATGCGTAGTCTCGATTAGTTGAGAAACTCTCCACTCCCTCTCATTAAGAGAAGTGAAATTAGAGACTCATTGTGCCAAGAGTATGAGATGGACCAAATCTACGTAGCTCAAGATTATTATTTAGTTTAGAATAAGTCTCATATCGTATTTATGGTTTATGGATGGCGGCCCTGCCTCTTAAAAGTGGGAAAAAAGGCGTTGTTTATGGATTCTAAATATGTCAATGGGATTTCATCTTTATGCTAGGAAACAGCTTCATTAGAATCTTAGATTTATAAACCTGTCTTGTGGCGTACTCGGGGCAGTCACTTTTTAGAATGTGTATGGTATCACGTGAGTTAACCAGAGAGGATTATTTAAATATCAAAATGTATCAAATTTATACATACAGAGGTGGATGGGGTTTTTTTAAATAGGCACATAGTGTAAATATAGTATGTATATTGAGGTATTATTAATAACCTCTTGAACGCACGTGATATAGGAAGCTTTTGATAAATGACCACCCCAGGGTGGCATATGACCCCTATAACCACGTAAATGATGGATAGAGTACTTTCCTCTCTTTTGTTGCTTGTATCTCTACTTTGTCAAAACGGAGTAGGGTGCCATCAACGGAAAAGGAGAATAAAGGAAGTCCATCTATCAAGTTGCCCCAATCTTCTCGGGGTTGGGGACCTCACAATCGCATAGCCATTGTTGCATCTATGATAGCTACATCATCCAAATCATAAAGATCATGAAGATTTTTACTAGGTATATCAAAGGACACCTTGTACTTAGCACATCCATCAAGATAAATATCATTGATTTTCTTTCAATCATCAACATCAATAGTGTTGAAAATTGGGTTGCAAGGAAACACACACCTTGGAGAAGACAAAGAATCTTGAGGCCCACAACAGAGAGTATGTATTGCTTATTGCACAATGAGAAGTTAGACCTAGAATATGGGAATATATACAATGCAAGGGGCAAAACCTCCTAGTGAGGAAAAAAATGCCTCGGCGGTCCTAAGCATGTTCCCACACATCATTACCACATATGTATGGTAACATATCCCCCCTAGGAGTGATGTAGTGAATGAGAGTTGGCACATAGTGTATTGGGAAGTGCACGTCCTGAGTGCATGATCACTCCACAAAGGGGAGTAAGCCCAAAGCTTTGCCGAAAGCTTCGAACTTCTCACAATACTATGCCTTCGTGAAAATATCTACAAGGTTGACTTGTGTTAGCACATAATCCAAGCTGATATCTCATGTTGAGAGTCTCTCTCTGACATAGTGGTAATGCACCTGAATGTGCTTTGTGTGAGAATTAAAAACTGGGCTCCTTGCAGCTGTCAATGCGCTCTGATTGTCAGTGTAGATGATGCTAGCAATGTCCTATCCAACACCCAAATTGGCCATAAGGAGTCTGAGCAATACACACTCAGTGGTAGATGTGAAGACTGTGTTGTACTCATCCTCACAACAACTAGAAGTGGCCATAGTAGATTTCTTCTTGCTCAACCATGAGATACATAAGATTTCAAGCATGAAACAAAAGCCACTTGTGGACACCCGCATGTCAAAACAACCAGTCCAATTTGAGTCTGAAAGAGTAGGTAAATCTAGCGGCAATGATCTCCACTTGGGATAAAACAACTCAAGATGTAAAGTTCCACTCAAGTAGTGAAAGATCATCTTGATAGCCTACAAATGCTTAGACCCTAGGCTATGCATAAATCTGTCGACCTGTGAGACTGAAAACTGAATATCTGGCTTTGTATTGCATACATAAATAAGGCATCCAATAGAAATCTGATAAAAAGTGACATCAACAGCATCTTGAATACTCAATTTGGAACTTGTTTCCATGGTAGTAGCAAAAGGCTTGCAGTCCTCAAGTCCAAACTTACATAGTAGTGATTCTATGTAAATTGTTTGTGACAAGGCAATGCCACCATCATTCATAGCAGTCAACACAATTTTATAGCTCCCTTGATTGGATAAGATGCATTGTTGGCACAAGTGACTGTATTTTCATGAGGGACGGCCTCAAGAGAGAGGTAAACAAGTCATGAAGGTAATGTGTTTTGAAGCACCACTATAAAAGTACCACACATGTGAATCTATAGCAGCTTACATACATGCATCATGGACAAAACAATCATAAGCGCATTGAATAAAATTCCCACTCTACATCTACATCAACATCACAACTCCTTTCACAGAATATTCTACAATAGCTGCACTTGTAGTGCAAGAAGACTCTTTCTTCTTGGCCTCTTTTACCTTCAATTTAGGACAATGCTTGATCAAGTGATCATTAGCTTTACAATAATGGCAAGGCATCTTCTTCTTGCCCTTTTCACTAGAATTACTAGACGAGGATTTTCTAGTAGAAGCATTGGAAATAGATGATTTGTCACTCATCGAAGAACCATGAGAAGTGGTTACATTGTCCTTACCACCTTTTCTTTGAGCAACAACAAAGCATGTTCAACTACACTTTCTTTAGCCATGTTGTTTCTTGAAAGTGTCTCTTGCGACAACAATGTGCATAATGTATCAAACTTGACAACATCAAGATTTCCTTGTGTCATAAGCCTCCAAGTACTAGAAAAATCCTAGTAAAATTTTGACAATGCATCATGAATAGTCTGCACAAGGGAACTGTCAAAAGTTACTTTGCTTATAGAAATGAGTTAATCATTAATACCCTTGATACCAGCAAGGAAAGTGTCTATGTCATGTTTCGCATGCATAATCTTTGATTCCAGGTCTTTATGCAGCAATGCAAATTTAGCATCATTGCGACTTGCATAGAGACCAGCCAAAATATCCCAAGCCTATTTAGCTCATTTATCACAGAGAATGTTAGAAGTAATATTGCACTTCATAAATAATGAAATTAATGCATGAGCCTATGTTATAGAATTGATATTTTATTATTTATTGCAGCTGACAGATGGAAAAGACTAGACCCATCTTGGCCTATGCGAATGGATATGTATATCATGTACATTTTATTATGCAAGTGCTCTTTTATGAGCTTTGGCCATTTATGACCGGCCGGCCAGTTTGTACTCAATTTGACCATTCAAGAAATCTATAAATGAAATATGTGCAAGAGGAAAATGGTCACTCTTTCACGGGGGGAGATTGCACCCAATGTCCGTCTCATTCCTCTTCCTCTCTTCTCTCCTCTCTCGCCGTGCCAGGCGTAGCACTCCGCTCTAGGAGGTGCGCCTACACGTGTTCTTTTGCTCTCTCCCACTCTCTGTCTCTCTCTGTTCGTATTGTGCTCGATTATGGATTTGTGCGAGTCGACAGGTACGAAGATTTATTTGGTTATGTATTGCTATGCGCTATTTCGAGTATTTGGCAGGGCAGCCACGCATCCGGCATGTAGCAGTGGTATCAGAGCCTGGCTATGCTCTTATGGCACAGATCTTGGATATGTCGATCAAAGCTAAGTTTTTTTTCTCTTTTTCTCTCTAATTTTGCAAATACTTTTAATTGATAAAAATTGTATATTTGCATGAGATATCCAATGTAGTTTAGTTGATTAAACTCTCGTTCAGTTGATAATTGAACATGAATTTTTTTATTTTTTTTAAGTGTTCGTTGTTTATAATAACAATGCCCATGCCATGATTTTAACTAGTTATATGCATGTTTTATTTAGGATTAAAGAATAGGAAAAATTAAAGAATAGGGAAGAGGCGAGTACATGAACACAGTAGATGTAGTTTAGTCATGATTAGGGATCGAAAAAAAAGGAAAGCCGAATAGATGTGCAGAGCTTCAGGCTGAACGAAATAGATTTAAATCCATAGAAGTATTTCCACATTCTCGCAGGAACGATCCCACAACGACTTTTGAATGTGTTATAGCAATTTAAATAGACATATTTGAACAGACCCTAACGTCTCAGCTCATCAGAGCACACAATAGAAGTTTGTCAGCTTGCCTTCTCTGGAGGAAAGAGTTCTGAGAGCACTACTAAGGGAGAAGGAGTGCTGAGGAAGCTCATGAGGCAAGAGCTATGGAAAAAAAAACAAAAACAAAAAAACAACAAGGAGCCATATGACGAGCATGAGAGCGTCCAACAAACCATGAAGGCAAGGGGATATAATGTGTAGAAGGTGGGATGTAGTCGAAGGTCTCTGTAGGAATGACCATAGATCAGTTACCCGTTGTTAACATTGTCGTTCAGTAGCCGTATGAAGCATTAGCAACTGTCGTTAGCACCTGTCACCGTTTGGTAGTTGCGCTTACAGTTGCCACTCAACTCCTATGACCTCCTAAATTGCACTTTGGTGACTGCTACGGCTGTAGACAGTGGAAGCGTCGTCCAATTGTTGGTGTATGTGGTTTCCCACCACAAGCTATCAAGATCACCTACCAGAGGATGCCAATCAGTCGGGGTTATCCAACCACAACCTACAGCCCCACAATTCCCACACTCCTTTCCCTTATCACCTCAGCACGTCAAAACTCGTTACCAACCCACTAAAGTAACGACGACCATCCCTTTTGTCTTGGGAAGTTACTCACAGTTAGACATGCTCCAGCCGCCATGCATTAACCACAAGAGACTTTCCTCAAACACCCTCCGCATGTAGCCGTTGCAAAAGTAGAGAGAAACAAAAAAAAGGGTGGTGGAACGACGACGATGCCCTACAGCCACACCCTGGAATCCCTCACACTCTACACAGAACTCACCAACTTTCTCTCTCTCTCTCTCTCTCTCTCTCTCTCTCTCTCTCTCTCTCTCTCTCTCTCTCTCTCTCTCTCTCTCTCTCTCTCTCTCTTTGCAGCCGCCAATTCCACTGCTCATCTCTCTCTCCACTCTTGCCCATGGCAGCCAGCCATTGAACTCTTGCTTGCATGAGGGCCTTCCAGTTTTGCGGCTGTAGCTGCTTCGTAGCTGCCAACCAGAACAGTTCAGTCTCTTTCTCTCTCGACTGCAGCTTGTACAGCGACTACCCACTCTATTTCTCTCACCCATGGCAGCTAGCCATTGAACTCTCGCTTGCATGAGGGCCTTCCAGTTTTGCGGCTGTAGCTGCTTAGTAGCTGCCAACTAGAACAGTTCAGTCTCTTTCTCTCTTGACTGCAGCTTGTACAGCGACTACCCACTCTATTTCTCTCTTTTAACTCTTTCTCTCTCTCCCATGGCGCCCTTTCCACCCCCCTTTTTTCTCTCTAATTACTCCCTCGCAGGAAGCCGACTTTGAGTGCTCCAGAGTACCTTTGTGAAGCATGGAAATGCCCTAACACACACACGCGTTGTCGAGAAATTTGCGGTGAGTGGCATAAAATGGTAACCATCTTTTTGCAACATTTCTCAGCCTACTCAACGTCCTCTTCCTCATATGTGTATATATTTTTCTACGCTATTAAGTTATCTAGAGTAAATTCCCCCTCTTTGTTTAACCTTTGTGGCAACACATACATTGTACTCTTCCCAAAAATGTCACCTTAGTCATATATTTATATTACCACCCTTTTCTTTTTGCTTTGTAAATAAAAGTAAGCATACAATAACCAACTATCTACCCCCAAACTTTCTTACCTCTTGTGAATTAGTAGTAGAAAAATAATATATCCATCTTCCATCCCATATAGATAAATTACCATGGAAATCAGCTCTCCACTTGTCTTTACCAAATATTATGGTCCATCTCTACAAGTCTTCTATGCCCCCTACATAGGTGGCCCAATATCTCTTAAGAATATACATATAGTTTTTCTCCTTTCAAAATGACTCCAATTGTATATTCTTTTCACAAGCAAACAATATTGGGCCCTCCTCTATTTGTTTAAGTATCATAGCCTTTTGAAAAAGCATGATTCCCCTTGGATGCATACAAGCAAAGGGCCCATACAAGAAGACCTGGAAGCAAAAGGTTCCCTAGCCTAGTGTGGACCTTCCAAACCGAATTCCTTGGTGCATGGGCATGAAGAATAGTCCAAATTCATATCAAACATGTTGAGAAGGTCAAATTTCCTTTTGAAGCATGTCATTCCGAGCTACAGGTAAAACGTTATGGTCAAAATAGTGTAAATCTGTCAGATTCGCAGCAAAAGCGAACTGTAAATCAAGTAAATCAAGAGAGTGAGATCTTATTTTTCCCCTACTCATCTTCTAGAAGAGCAATGAGTGTTCAAGGTCACTTGCATGTGATGGGACCAACCTAAAGATGCTTTCTAAATGCCAAGACAGACAAGTTGAGATACCCCACAGGAGCCACCCGTAGGGCCTCATGGTGGGGCCCACCTACATTATGCACCCCTATGGAGCCTTCACGGTCTAAAATGATATTTTTGATGAAAAAATAGTCCCTTTTATGTCCAATATTCAATGAGTGGTCAAAGGACACTTAATTAGGGCTAATCACTCATCCTAATTAAGTGTAGCATAATTAAGTGTAGCATAATCCCACTCCTACACAACTATAAATAGCCCCTTGGAGAGACTCAAGGACACACACCTATATTTTCAACTTCATGTTGTTTCTTGATCAATAGTAGAGAAAACCCCAACTCTCCCTCTTTCACATCCTCCCTCCTAACCCTCCTCTTTGGAGGAAGTGCAACTCTACTCTCCACTCTTTCCATTCTACAATCTCTTACTCCATCAACCCAATAAATCATTTGTAGCACCTCAATAACTTTTAAATACATCATGATCTCTCTCATGGTTATGTTAATGATCATGAAATCATCTTCAAAACTTTCAAGTGTCGCAATTCGTGATGGTTAGCCAGCGTCTGTCCTCCCCTTAAAAGCTGTGCGAGAAATCAAGTAAGTGTTCTATTCTCAATTTACCATTGGTTTGTTTCTCCACACTTATTCAATTGGTCTAAAGAAATTTCTCACTCCAACTCTCTTTTGCTTCATTACATATGCATGTGGCTACCTCTCATGGTGATTTTATTTGTGTCACGGCATTGCATAGATGGAGATGAGCTCTCTACGCAAAGTGTGTTAGTTTGATGTAAGTGATTCTCTTGTGTGTTTGAGAGGCAAGTCTTGTGCGCATGATTTTTTGATGAGTGCTTGACAGAGGAAGAGTTTGGATGTATTATGGGTATTCTTATGGGGAGAAGGTGAATGCTATTCCACAAATTGCATATTTCATTTTGATGCACGGCATTGGGTTGCATAATCGTTGATGGTGTTCAAGTGTCCAAAGTGTATATAGAGTAAGGGGGTTTTCAAAGTGTGTTGCTTGAGTGGGTGAGTGCAAGTGTTATTTTGATTGGTTTCCTTCTCCACTCCCAAAAGAAGGTGGTGCCCCAAGTAGTGTGCGTACCTCTTTAAGAACATTTTGTGAGGGTAAGCCCATTGGTTTGGGTTTAGAGGCCCCATTTCAAAAAGCTCGCCCTCAGCGGTCGTGCCAGGAAAGCACCGGGCTTATGGCTGTGAGAGTTTGTGAGAGAACTCAACAAAAACTATATGAAGGAGTTAAACCATAGATGCCATGAAGACTAGGGTTTGGAAGGAAGTGCAATCAAAGAAGACTCACTCTTTCTCTCTTGCACTCACACACACAAAGAAAGAACACAAAAGAGAATGTCAAAACAATAGGAAGATGAAAACATCAAGGCTATGGTAATATCGTATCATGGGTAATATGAAAGGGTTAATGGATGAGTTAATGGCATTCAATCTTGGCTTACCAAATAGGCTACGAATTGTTCTTTGGAATTGTAGTTTTGTGCTTACCATGATATATATATTTTGTCTAGTGATTGGGATTAATTGTGTGTACAAATCCTCTTGGTTCATAGCAAGATAACTACTCTTACATCAAAAGAAAAATTATAGTCTATGAGAGGTAGTATGATGGGATCCGGTGATAGAAGTATTTCATTGAGCCTTTCAGGGCCGAAGAGAAACACTATACGTTGTTGAAAGTGTATTTTACGGCTAATTCATACGTTAATTCTAATAGATCGTACAGAGTGAAAGCGATAGAAATGATCATCATGTGGGTTATTCATCTAGGATAGTATGTGAGAAATGTAGATATGAGAGAAGTGAAGAGATGAGAAGTTTCCCTCCCAAGCCCTATTCTTGCCCGTAGGCAATAAGGATACTGCGGGGAGAGATGTACTTGTAGCAAAGAGAACCTAGAGAGGATGAATTACTAAGAATGAGAGAGATAGGTTTGGTTAAGGAGATGAGATTAGATACATATATATATGTTGGATTAGAGATGAAAATGAAAACAACAAGAAATCAAGAAAACATCAATGTAGAACACATCTTACTTGAAACCCTTCGGCACCATTATTGATGGGAGAGAGAAGAAGAGGGGAGAATTAACGTTGATTGATACGCCAAGTACAACACCTTCTTTGATTAGAGTTGATCTTCCAAGGATAGCGTACAAGAATGGCTAGTCTTCCTCTAGGAGAAAGTGTAGGCTTGGGCTTATGTTAATGGGGCTAAGTACAATTAGGCATTACTACTCACTCCCTCAAGAATTCCTCTCATCAATGGTTTGAATGCTTGATTTCATTTTCAAGGAAGAATAGGTCCCATTTTATAGGTGAAGGGAACCCCTAAGGGTTTACACAAGAAGAGAGGAGCCAGTGTGAATAGGAATTGGAAAAGTTGGAAATGAGCTGTCCCTGCATGATGTGGGCAAACTGGGGTCCAGTATTTTGATCATATCTCCTCAACCATAGCTCCAAATAAAAAAGTAAAAATATGGACAGCAAATTCAGCTCATTAGCTACGATTTTCATTTTAAAATTGTTTTCCAATTCGGATTGGAACCTTGTGTAAAAAAATCATCAAAATAGGGTCCATTTCTGGCAGCAAAAGTCTTCCCGTGGTCCCCTTAGCCTAGAATTTCATTTAATTCCAAAGGACACCTCATGCCATCTGAAAGCATGACATTGCTCCTTGACAAAGTTTTGTAATCATGCTTGCAATAATGCGTTAAAATAAGTGTATCTTTGAAATCATGCCACCTAGTGTCCCACTAGGATATGATTCCCTCCTAGTAGCTATTTAAAAAGAAATATAAGAAAAATACATAGAATATATATAAATTGGAGTTTACCCTAGATATAGGATCTAGATAGGGTGTGAGATGATAATGAGATAGTAGAAATAAAGAATCAATGCTTTTTGCCCCAAGTTAAAGAGGCGGAGCTATTGATGCTTTTCCCATAGTATTTTCTGATGGTAAAGTAAGAATAGGTTACCCTTGAGAAAAATAATAGGATGAGATAGAAGGCTTATTATTATACTTAAATATGCATATGTACATTATAGGAAAGATAATTATGTATCTAAAAAATTACAAGATAACTCTTGTAGCATGCGTTCCCACTATGTACGTGTCACAGCACGACAGCGTGTACTCGCAAGAGGCAAGAGAGAGAAAGATGCAATGCAGATGTTCACTGCTTCGCAGTAACACAGCTACAACCCCCTCATTCCAGGCTCGCTGACCTTTGGACTGCAGCACACTGTCCCCGACTCTAGAGTGCCCACACTGCAATTTTTTGCCCACGCAATTTTCTATGAAGCAAGCTATTGTGGGGGCTCTAAGTCAGAGGGGACATGTTCGTCACACTTGTCAATATGATATACAATGAGACACTTTAATTTTCTTCACTATAGGTGATCCCATTGATGTCAACGGTCAATGAAAAATCCCGATCAATGCAAAAACCAGTGCATGAATCAACAGCAACAGTCGTTCAAAGTTCTCGCCACGATGTCACACCATTGAACTACAAGGCAAGGCGAGACACGGGGATATGTCATGGTGAAATTATCCAATGATCCTCAATACCACACTCTGCCATTCATTTCCAAGCTGTCTTGATTTTACTAACCCACAAACCCTTGCTGCTTAATTTTTTGGGATCATTTCCACTCGATGGTGATCTCATAGGCATATAACTCAGTAACTCTCAGGGTTTAGAGCTCCACACTAGTCAGTTCAATCCTTGCAACCTACTCTTTGAATTGTTCTGGGACATCTATTAAGACGCGTTCAACATCGGCCCACACACAAGCAAAAGTGATACGTATATTTAATCTCCAGTCACACTCGAATTATCGTGATGATTAACAAAGTCGATCATCGATCATGCCCAACATATTGGCAATGTGCCTTTTGCAAGACGCTCCCGTGGTAGCAAAGTAACGCACGATAATCAACACACAGGATTTTATTTCCATGATTATATTTGTCATTGTGCATAAACTCTCTATTGAATTTATTTCTCTCTCTCTCCCCCTGGATGACTGTTTACACTGGCGGATATGGGTGAGCAATCGTTGCAATACTTTTTAGAACAGCTCGCCATCCTTAGTAAATGTTCCTTTTAGCGTTTATTATTTTGTTTCCAAACATTGGATTAGATTCACAAGGATTGTATCAGTTTGGCCTCATATTTCATTTCGGCATTTTGAGGACTGTTAATATAGCATTTAATTTCATTTATCTCCCTATCTTAAATAGCACGTAGTAAGATGATAGGTAATTTTGTCTTTTGAAGACTGTTAATATAGCATTTCATTTCATTTCTATCTCTCTTCCTCCCCTCTCCCCCTAACCTTTTGGACCCTTATTGATATCAATACCGAAACCAAGCTACGGACCCTACTTTGTATTTGATTGTCCCCAACCTCACAAGAAATCGATGACCTCTTGCCATCCCCACACACTCACTCATCAATTTCGATGATATACGTATACACACACGCGCACACATATTGTGAGTGTTCTATAGGGTCTTCCATAGCTTGAAGTTAATGTTCGTGGCTACGTGGTGTGAGATTTGTGTGTCTATATTTAAGGTGGCAATAAGCGCTGCTATATCTCTTGGTATTTTCGTGTTTGTTGTATCCATTCAAAGATGACCATCGAAAGTAGTTCCTACAAAATTTTTCATGAGCAATTCTCTTTGGATCAGAGTACTCATAGCAATGTTTGTTGATCGAGTTGGGGCTTGCCAAAAACAATTTTTCTGACTAAAGACAATAAGGGCACACCTAAAGTTTTTTTTTTTTTTTTTAGTTCACAACTCAAAGGTTTTCAAGTATTCACACTAAAACTTATAAAACTTTGCCGATTTATGTGAAGGAAAGCATGGAATCTAGCCGATGTTTTGCTATTTTAACTACTTTCAATAACACTGATGAAATTTAACTAATTTTATTGCAACAAAAATCAATCGTTTAAACACTTACTCACATATACAGTCCACCTCACCGATATCTGACATCTATCTGTACGACTTGAATTTTGGTTTGTTCTAACTTGCACAACATTACTCACATGATGAATTTTGGTGTTGACCTTTGTTTTCAAGAAATTGTTTAGCATTTGTTGATTTGGATACTAGTCACTTCTGCAAACCACCTCCAGGTACGTAATTTCTCGTTGTTTTCCACGGTATTATTTCTCCTTAATGAATCCATTCCTACATATATCTACAGCTATCATATTCCTTAAGATCACATCACTTACGCTTACGCAACATATCTCGTCTGCCTATACTGCAATGACATCCCTTAACATATTCCTACAATAATACTCACTTTCTCTACTTGCTTGGAAGTTTATATTGTTGGTGCATATATTTAAGGACACAACGTCAAGAAGTTTGCAATAAGGATAATACCACTGGACAATTTGAAAGCAAAAAGATCTTTTACTTCCTTGCATTTTCTTATGGCATATGAAATTAAGAATCCATAAAGTTCTGGCTTGTGCTTGCACTGCATGTAATTTCTGTTGAGAGGATTCGGCATTAAGCTATGCAGCTACTCACAGGCATTGCGGTGTTTTGAGTTAGTGAATAAAAATTTGTAAGTACTCTGCTAACCAACTACACTCCAATGTGGTGCCACACAAGTAGTACATGTTTTGTCTTTTTATGTCTTGTCTAGTCCATTGGTCACATGCACACAGATCCGCCGATTTAGGCAGTGTGTAAATGCTCATCTTGGTGTAGATTCGCCGATTTAGGCAACACCAGTTATCTGTGCAGATCCGTCGATTTAGACAGAACACTCAAAAATTACAGATTCACAAGGGTAAATACAGATTCGCCGATTTAGGCAGCACGTCTTATTGGTGTAGATTCGCCGATTTAGGCAATACCAATCACAAAATGATGTTGCAGTGGCTGTCCACCACTGTAAATGGTATGATTTTGTTACCCGGGTACATAATAAAAGTGATTTGGATTTGGACTTATATTGTGGAAATTGGAATTGGATTGGGATTTGGTATCTGATGATTATTACAACAGTATTTATGTGATGGGACTTGACACTATGAGATTAATGATGAGTGTGACCAATGATATCCTGATTCATCAGGGTATGACATATAGTGCTTATTCTAGTGGTATGGGACACTAGAATAGGTAGTATGTGGATGACGGTAGGCATAAGCTAATGATTGTTTAGTTTCATAAATTTTTCTTTTATTATGTGATGTTTTTGACACAACATACTAATCACTGTTTTTGACAAGTATTGTTTGCAGATTTTTTCGCAACTGAGGACAGTTGCTTTCCAACGGAGAGGTATGTTATAGAATTGATATTTTATTATTTATTGTAGCTGACAGATGGAAAAGACTAGACCCAGCTTGGCCTATCCGAATGGATATGTATATCATGTACATTTTATTATTCAGGTGCTCTTTTATGAGCTTTGGCCATTTATTACCGACCGGCCAGTTTGTACTCAATTTGACCATTCAAGAAATCTATAAATGAAATACGTGCAAGAGGGAAATGGTCACTCTTGCACGGGGGGAGATTGCACCCAGTGTCCGTCTCATTCTTCTTCCTCTCTTCTCTCCTCTCTCACTATGCCAAGCGTAGCACTCCGCTCTAGGAGGTGCGCTTGCACGTGTTCTTTTGCTCTCTCCCGCTCTCTATCTCTCTCTGTTCGTATTGTGCTCAATTATGGATTTGTGTGAGTCGATAGGTACGTAGATTTATTTGTTTATGTCTTGCTATGCGCTATTTTGAGTATTTGGCAGGGCAGCCACGCATCCGGCATGTAGCAGCCTATGCATCTCTAGCATCCCAATAAGACTTCTCAATTGTAGGAAAAACAACAACCCTGCCACCAAAACCTACAACATCCTCAACAACACATGTATCCACAGAATTTAGACGTACATGAATGCCCTGTATAAAATTCCAAATTCCCTTTGACACAAGAACATGTTGCATCATGTAAGCCCACATTGGGTAATTGTCCCCATTCAACTTATCCTTGTGGGACGAGTGTCTAACCTCACTCTTATCTTATTGCAGACATAGCAAGAACCATGAATATAATTGTCAATCCATGGGAAGAAACTCACTCGACTAGTGCATAGAGGCTACAAGAGGTTTTCAATCTCTCGAAAAACAACAAACAACTTGCATCTAACTCAAGCTACACTCAAGTGACTGAAATCACCAAAAGCCAATCGCTCATCGACAAACAAATCACATCTGTTACAGCATCAAATGACATCCAAACGTAATGCAACTTCTAGGACAAGTTTATAAGACCTAAGCACACATGATTATGGTCTTTAATTTCACTTTAGGTCGAGTGCAAAAATCGCGGTTATTAACAGCAGTGGATTTTTGACCTAGTCGTTTTTGATCCAGAATGCACCTAAATGCTTAGTAATGATGCTCCAATACTCCGCCTATTCTTAGTTTTTGATTTTGAAGCATAAATTCCTACTTATGATGAAACTAGGCCGTGGGCCAACGGAACCAAAAGCTACAAAATATTGTGAAGTGTTTACGTCAATGCATAGAGCTCTTACCTGCGGTTGCAATGCAACAAATGCGACTGCAAAGTGACAACGGGGGAGGGAGTAGGAAGCACGAGAAGGAGAGAAGTGAGTGTCGTTAGCGCACACTATGCATTTCATTATCCAAAACTTTAAATTAACTTACAAAAATTGGCTTCTATACCTTAGCCAAGGTTTTTGGTGGTCAAAACTAATAATCTGGGAGCTCTAACTAAAGATGGATACTGACAGGTTGATACAATCTGGAAGCTTGTCGCCCCAGCTCATCTATTATAAAGTTTATCCGAAAAACAGGAGTTACAATATTCTCGATTTATCAAAATAATAAGTGTTTTTACAATGAGAACTCCGAAAAATGGTATCGAAGTTAGCTTGCTGCTAACATTCCCCCCTTCCTCACCTGTGTTGTTCCTTGACACAGCTTTATGGACTAAAATAGTGTTCGGGTTGACGGTTGGCGAGGCGATCTTTAAGTGCATTTAGAGCCTTTTTGTATCTGATGTTTCTCTCTTTATCTGGCACCTACAAAAACTACATAGTGACACTGTTTTTCATATCTACTGTGGAGTAGCCTATAAATCTCGAGGTCAGGTTGTTGATCACTAGCCCAAAAATCTTTGTTTGCCAAGTGAAGAACCCTGTGTAGAACGCTTCCTCAAACACCAACATATTATGTGAAGGTAAGAACATGCATCAGGTGTAGAATCCATAGAGGACTTGTTTGGAAGGTTGACCACTGAGATCGTATAAACCTTTATTACCCTTGAGGAATGACATCCACGGGGTGTCTGCTTGATCTAGATCATGAAAAACTTTGATGCAGGTGAGTAGCATTTAGAAGATTTATAAAGCATTGCACATGGCAGATCAGGTAGACTTGTGAAGAATGCCATGGTGTTCGTTAGGGTTTTCACCATGTATTCTTCTGTGGCCGATCCCTTTTCTAGAGCTGGCAGTCTTGGGTAGTTCAACCATGTTGGCCGCTTCTTCGTTATTGCCTCATGTGCTTTCTAGGTCCTTACTCTTGGTACATGACAAAAAGTGGGATCCTTTTGTAGTGCCATAGGTGCTCTTGTGAACATAATCAGATACCTTGGATTCTTGTACAACCAGCTCAGCCTCCACTTTGGGTGGTCTTCATCTGCGTCTTCTACTTGCATGTCTTTGTGAAGCCTCTCTTTGACTTGGAGCAACTCTACCTTTATCAAAGGATATGGTAGGGATTGTTGATGCCATTGTGCATTGATTTGATTGGGAGTGAGTTGAGTAACATTGACAGAGTGAAGAACTCTCAACTCCCAATCCATCAATGTTGTCCATTGCTCATCCACCTCCTGGGTAATCTTTTCTTTAAGTGCATCTTCCTCAATTTTTAACAGCTAGACAATTGGCACTGTATCAGATTATGTTAATTGTACCTAGAATTCCTCATCGCCACCTATCCCTTCTGCTGGTTGTGTTTCCATCTCAGAAAAAGATATTGAGGTAATGTCAATGTGTGGCTTCTCTGACGTTCCTGCTTCTTCCTGTGTATCTTGTGTTCCATCTCTCAGCAATTGGTTGACTCTTTTAAGCTTGGCTATTTCTTTTAGTAGCTCTTCTTCTCATTGCACCCGCATTAAAGCTAGGTCTCTGCATTGAGACTGCTCTAGCTTTAGCTCTAGCTCAAGGTCTTTGTTATTTTTCTCTAATGCTTTGTACACTTCATCTGTCCCTTTCATCGAAGCTACTACAAGATTTTCTCGTATTTACCGCAAAAAAGTTGCACGATCATTTATTGTCTGCTCAGAATATTGCAGGGAGGCGTTCACTACATCTAATTGCACTTGAATCTTTTGAACTAATATATTTGTAGTTAGAAGCTCGTTGGTAACTTCTGTCATCTGTTAATCTTTAGCTTTGCAAGCATCTGTGAGCTTCATCTAACTCCTCCATATCCTTCTGCTATTTATCTCTTGCTAGCTAATGTTGTTCAGCTTCAGCTTTCAATTTGTACACTTGCTTTTGTAGATCGATGATGACATTTAATCTGTCTTCTAACTCTCGTTGGAGAGCATCAATCACCATCTCTAGTTCTTTAGAATTTGTGTAGCGGCTAAGTGCTGCTGATCAGAGTCTTTCCGTCATACCCTGCATTTGCTTTGCATATTCGTTGACTTGCATGATTACCTCATCATTTGATTGCCAATCTATATTTATTGCGAGCTGCCTAGATGTCTTGGTAGTCTCTTGTGACTCTCTCGGTGACGGCGTGGTGACTGGTTGTTCTTGCCCTGAGGCTTTGCTTGGGCCTCTTTTGCTTTGTCATCAGGAGGCTTCGTCGATGCCTCATCCGTTTTGTGTTGTGTTGAGGTAGAAGGGGTTTCCTTTTTTTGCTATTCCTATATTTGCTCAAACTTTGTGGTCTTCTCTGGTGTAGGACTCGCTGCCATTTTTGGCTCTAGTCTTTTGCTTTAGCTTGCTCCTGAGTAGTGGCTGCCTGTTGTGAAAATTCTACAGCTTCTTTCTGTTCAGGCTCTATTTCTTTTGGGGGTTTCTTTTGTGGGCTCAGTTTCTGTGGTTCTATCTGTTGGTGATGGTGGTGGGCTCGGCATGGGGTGATCATGATGTTCTATAGCAAGTGAAGAAGGTTGGGGAGACATGTTACCTTGTTCATGCTGGTCTTCTCCTTGTGCGGTTGCTTCAGCTTGTTCTTGGTGCTCTATCGCCTCTTTAGCTTTCCGTTCTGCTTTCTGGGCTTCTTTCTGCTTCAATGCCTCTGCCTCTTGATACATTCTTTCCAATAGGTTCCTCGGGTATTTGGCCTCTCTCCTAGCATGGTGCTTTGTTCTTGGCCCTTTGACGTTTATAGGTACCCACTTTGCAGGGTCCTTGCCTTGAGCTTGGCGGCTTCGTTCATAGGAGTGCTTTTCTTTGTCAAATCTTGCCTCCTTTTGTTGTGGCTCCTCCTAATGTGCTGCCACGGCTTTTCTTTTCATCTCTTCCCTTCGTGCTCTTTTTTCCTCATTGTCGGAGCTATCACTGCTATGCGTTTCGGGAGATATCTTGGAAAATTCTTCATTAGATTTGTATGTTCTCCTGGTAGATCTTGTGGCTCGAGGGGAAGGTTGTGCAGACACAATCCAAGTGTTCTGATCTGGGGCAGGTGGCAAGTTGTCTGTCATGCCGATAGCATGGTAGGAAATTCTTGTGAGAACCTATGGTGCTCCCAGATATGTTATTTTACCCTCTTTCTTTGCCCCTTTCAGCGTGGACAACACGTACTGGGCATGATCAATTCGTTGCTTGGTTGTTGAATTGAGAACTTGTGTAAAAGTGGTCGCAACCGCATGATTGGGTGTCGTATACCTTGGCAGTCTCTTGGCGAGGAAGTGGAAGTGCTGGTGGTATAATCTTGCAGGTTCTTCCAACTGAGGGTAACTCTAACTCAAAAAGATTTGATGCACCCTCTCATTACAAGAAATATAGATCGACGAATTGTGGTAGAACAATCGAGGAGAGAGCCAAAAGAACTGGGAACATTATATGATGGACCTGAGAATGCAAAGAAGGTAGACCCTCTCATTACAAGAAATATAAAATTTAGGATCGGCGAATTGTGGTAGAATAACCGATGAGAGAGACGAAAGAATTGGGAACAATATATGATGGACCTAAGAATGCAAAGAAGATAGACTTGGCCGAACCAAGAGAAGAACTCAAACACACGGAGTGGGTATCAACAATTACAGTGGTGCCTAAAAAGAAAGACAAATTATGAGTGTGTGTAAATCTCAAATAAGTCAATGCTGCTACAATCAGAGACAACTATCCCTTATCCATCACAAATCATGTGGTTAAAAGAGTTGTTGGAAAGGAACCTACAGCTTTCTAGATGGCTTTTTAAGCTATTATCAACTCACGATCAAGCTAGAGGATCAACACAAAATTGCCTTTGCTACATAATGGGGCATTTTTGCATATCGGGTAATACCATTTGGTCTGACCAATGTCCCAGCCACATTCTAAAGCTTGATGAGTCATTCATTCAAGAAATATCTAAGACAATTCTTAGAGATTTATATAGATGACATGTTTGTGTATTATCTTCCAAAAAGTGAGCATATTGAGCACCTAAAGAAAGTCTTTGAGAAATGTAGGACATATCCTGTCTGTCTAAATCCTGAAAAGTGTGTTTTCATGGTAGGACAAGGCAAGATTTTGGAACATTTTGTGTCCAAAAATGGTAGTTCTACTGATCTTGAAAAGATACAAGTGATTGTTTCCCTTCCACGACCAACAAAAGTAAGAGATGTACAAGCCTTCATGGGCCATTGTGGGTATTATTGCAGATTCATTTACATGTACGCGATCATTGTAAAACCTCTCTACGCACTCATCACTAATTTTGTGCGGAATAACAGATTTTTCAATCTGTTACTCAAACAATATAGCTAAACATCATGAAACAAAACTACACTACCACAAAAAAAGAGGGCTTGGGAATGATCTTCTCTATAAAAAAGTTTAGAAATTACCTGCTTGCAAACAAATTCGTGTTCTTTGTGGACCATCAAGCATTGTTATACCTTTTCAACAAACCTTGCAATATAAGTCGCATTGTTTGATGGTTCCTAATAATTCTCGAGTTTCATTTCATGGTGGTGGTCAAAAAAGGAACTACACATTAGAGAGCAGACCATTTGTTGCAAATGCTACATGGGAAAGCTCCTTTAGCAGTTGAAGATGATTTGTCAGATTCTTATCTCTTCAACATCTAGATGGTACCAAGGTGTATTTGTTCTTCTCATATAATGTTTGCGTAATCAAAAAGCCAATCGAGCATGCTACACTGCTCACGGTAGCAATACCACCCAAATGAGCGGTGTACCTAGTGGAGTACTTAGAACAAGGAGTTATGCTGGAAAGCATAAGTAGAGCGAGAGTATGATTGATTCAACAAGAAGCCAAAAATTTTGTTATAATTGGAAACCAACTTTATTAGAGAGGGATGGATAACAACTTAAGAATTTGTGCTAAAAAAAATAGAGTACTTACACTTGAGCAAGCTCATGCTGGTCTAGTGAGAGGACACTTTTCGGCTGAAAAAATCGTAAAAGTGACTACTTATCATTGTAGAACATTATGTGAAACTTTGTGACCTACTAACGTGTTGGTATGACAAGATGACATGCCGCTAAGACCAATGATGGGTGCCCGTGCTTTTGCCAAGTGGGAATTAAACTTTGTGGGGCATATCTCTCCATCAACATGTAGAACGTATATTCAATACATTATAGTGGCGACTTGCTTTCATGGAACATGATCACCGCAGCAGCAAGATGATTAATAATATATTTGAAAGACAATATGTCCCGTCATAGAAATACCAACTTCATGTTGTAAATTGGTAAGAAAACCTTTCAAATAAGGTATTTTTGAAACATATATCTTCTGAAAGTTTGCAGTAAGATACTTCCATACACCATGGGAAGTACAAAGTTCATCCACATCAAGTGAAAGAGAGTCACTAAGAAAAGAAAGAATATATCAACAAGCTACTTTATCACACCATTGCCAATTTGTATATGCAAGATGTCACTCTTCAAATGTAGATCCTTCAATGATAAGAATGTTGTCATGATCCAAATCAGCAGGCTGAGGGATTTGACCAAGTGGATTGAGGCTAAGTCAAGGCAATAGAATTATGCTCACACCACATCACAGTTCTTGTACGAGAAAATTTTCATGCGCTATGGCCTTTCGATCAAAATTGTGAGTGATTGAGACACGCATTTTCTCAATGACATGATTGAATTCCTGTTGCATGAATTTATGATCATTCATTCTAAATCATCTCTATATCACCCTCAGGCTAATGGACAGGCTGAGAGTACCAACAAAGTTTTTTGCACAGTATTCACAAAGGTTATCAATGAATCTACGATGGATTGGGAACTAAATCTACATTCAGCCATATGGACATATCGATAGTATATAAATACAACTCCTTTTAACTTAGTGTTTCGTATAAATGCTATACTGCCAATAGGGTTCTTGATTCCTACACTATGTGTAGCTCAAAACTTGGAGTGGATGGGACATGAGCTATCTAGCAGATTGGACAAACTAATCCAATGTGACAAGACTAGACTTATATTTGTGGTAGGTATGTATGCACACAAATGATAGTTGCAAGAGTTCCATGACCAACATGTAAAAAACAGGTAATTTCAAAAGGGTGACTATGTGGTAGTCTATACCCTTAAGCAACATTCCAACAAAATTTAAAGAGCGGGGTAACGACTTCTTTGTGATCAACGACATATTGCCAAGTGGAGCCGTCTGACTAGCATCATTAGAGGGAGAGGTGATGTCTAGCTGGATAAATGGGTGCATATTGAAAAGGTATCACCAACCTCTCTCAACAGACATGCTGGAAAGGATACATTTAGCTAAGGAGCAAGACAAAAAAGTTCAAGCAGCTAAAGACTAGGCATAGGAGGAAGAAAAATTATAGAGTTTGAAGAGAAACAATAAACAACAACCACCACCTCTTATCGCAGCAATTCAATTCGAACAACCTTGGCTTGGTGGAATGGATGTTTGAAACAATGTCAGGCTAGTTGATGGCACAATCAAAAGAACACTTTGGCTACCGGAGTACGTGTCAATGGTATACAATATTTGACATACCTCAAACTATTAGAATCCATAACTGAAACAACCAAGATTGAACTAAAAGTGACCAACAAGGAAACCATGGTTAGTTTGGGACAAGATAGTGTCTCAATTAACATCAATGAAACCAATTCCCACATAGGATCCATATTATGGTTGATACAGATCCCAATGAGTGTATCATATTGGGAGTTTTGTGGATGTGAACTTACAAAGAAGTTCCAGATTGGAAGCACGATGCACTTCATTATGATCTCAAGAATCAATATTATGTTACGCCATTCACGCAAACGATCACATCTAGGATGACCAAACAAATTCAAGTCATGATGAAACAAAGCAAGAACAGCTAATTGCTTCTACAACAAAGATTGTCATTAAATGCCAAGGACAGGTACATAAAGTTTGGATCCGGAAATCAATTTTGGAATCAAAACCAAAATAGATATAGATTTCGAAAACAATGCTGGCCAAAAAAAAAAAACAACACAAAGTACAACAAATTTCCCAGTGATAGAGCCAACACAACTCCAAATTACCGCCAAAAGCACTTCAATCAACAATCAACACTACAAGTGGGCCGCAAGATTACAAATGGCTTCCAAAAAAAAAACATCCACAAGCAAAAAAAGTCAAAGACTGTCACATGGGAATGGAAACCAAAACCATCAAATACACAAACCATGTTGTAGTATCCAATACAAAAACTTAAGTGGATCCCTAAAGTACGGCCTACTCAAAGACTGGAGAGCACACCCATACAAAACCATCCAAATAGGCCAATCATTTTGAAACGGGTAGAGCATCTTCAATTACTAATTTTTAGACGATGTAAAAAGCAAGAAACCTCAGCAACAAAATCCATTGAACAGTTGGTTCATAACCATTATCTTTCACAGCATGGTGTTTCCCATTGCATCTCTTCTCTAAGCATAATAGGGCCACATTACACGGCCATGCATAGACACATTGTTATCGCCCTTGCACATCGCACAAACCTTCATCCGAGACAACTCAAAATGGGAAGGGTGGAGTAACAACAATGGCTATAGTAGCCAATGCAGCACATTGCAAAACAACAGGCTATAAAATGATGAGAGCCTATGTGTACAATGTATAAAGTGTGTTTGATGCAATAAATTTTTGTTTTTGAAAATTTTTAGTAAAATTTTAATCTTATTTGTCAAAATATTGATCCATATTGACAAATTTTGATGGACCAAATATCTAGAGAGAAAGTGTGTACATACAAGTCTGAGGAATAAATTTGGCTAATTTTTTGACCAAATAATAATAATTTTTGATCATTTTCTTTCCTTTTTAACCTAGTAATGATCAAATAATTAATAAACAAAGTCACAAATCTTGGATTCAAGTTCTAAAAGAAAATGCCAAATCTACAAAGCAAGAGCTTTGAGCATGTCAAATATGGAAGGATTTGGCACAAAGAAAATTTTGAGCTAACTTCAAACTGACCAGAGTCGCATGTGGTATGTCATGGAAAAGGTAACCAACTAAGGTAAGTATGCAAATTGCATTCAAGACAAGCGAAGCTCATATAGGCAAATAGGGCAAGTTAAACCTCCTTATTAGCCGGACATTGCACACACACACACACACACACACACACACATACAGATAGCTTTGTAGCCTAGAGCTCCTTGCCGGATTTTTGCCTGCTACAGTCACTCAGGACACTCATACTACATAGGATTTCACCTGTATGCTTCTTATTAGTACAAGAAAAGTTGTGTATGATCCAAAATGCACAAAAACAATCACAAACACAAAATCAATCAAAACCAAGTCAAAAATTGAGGGAAGTGTCAAGGGGCTTTTGGGCAGTCAAATGAGTTCCACATTCAATAATTTTTTGACCCAGGGACTCCACTCAGTGGGAAAAATCACGCTATGCAATCACAGTTGACAAGGGTGGTGGAACATGGATCGTGATCCATGACCCCCACCCCAGTTTTGCAAAAAAAAAAGTAATATCAGAGATTGCTAGTGAAAGCGCCAAAACACTGTTGTGATTATTGATAAAAAATTATGTTGACCATGGATTGCAATCCATGACCCCAACATGCCCTAAACCTATAATTTTCAAAACAAAAGGTTTGACCATACCTTGGGGAGTGTACCCTGCAAATTTAGGATAAAATGGTCATGGGAATCACCCAAATTCAAGAAAATTTGGGATTTCAGTCTCGAAAGGGTCATGTTCACCCACATTTGCAAAATTTTACATAAACTCAATGAAAAGTGGACCATGAGCTTATGAAACATGTCAAGAAGCTAACCCAAAGTTTGATTCAAAATGGTGTGAGATCATGGATCGCGATCCATGACCCCTTGGAATAGATTTGGCAAAAATTGGGTTCAAAATGTATGCACCCGATCAATGATTGTGAATTGTAAAAACTTTTTAGTGTCAATTGGTTCAGCTGTTCGAGTTAGTAACTTCAAAGTTACAAGTGCAAAAATTGTGATCTTGCACAAAGTTTGAAATCCAATGGAACTATGAACTTGTTGTAACTTAAGGAATGCTAAGAAATGCTTGCAAAATCAATCAAACTTATCAAAAGGTATAGAGGGGTCCACACATACTTCAATTAGGTTGAAATTCAACAGACACCTTGGATTTGATAACTTACCCCAAATCATCACATGGGAAAAAATGTCAAACAGATTGCTCATCATCAGAGATCAAAGATGCCAAAGAAAAACATTTGTGGCAAAGTCGAACCAAATCAGGCCATAGCTTGGGAAACTGGAGAAACAAGACATAAACTTTTCCTAATTTGAAAAGAACTTCACTAGTGTGTTGGGATAGACTATAGGAACAAATGATCAAAGTTACATCCCATAATGCTACCCAACATGGATCACGATCCATGACCCCCTAAAGGTTGACCAAGCACAAACCACATCACTTGATCCCAAACATCAAGGATAACCTAACCCTAGAGTTTTAAGTCATTTGGATTTCAAAAATCCTTGCAAAAATGCCAAAAATCTGTAAGTAAAAAAAAATTCAAAATTTGGCATAAAATCCCAACCAGTGATCCAAATCCAAAAAGAAATGAACCATAGCATCCCCAAATTATGCTCAATAAGATGGTATTACCAAAACTCCAAAATGTTGTTGAACATGGATGTCGATCCATGAGCCCTTTTTCAGATTTTACCTATAGCAGTTTGCCCTAGTGCTTGTAGCTAGCCTAGATGCACTGTTTGGAACAAACTGGACTTGTTTTGATCAAGTTATACTCATTTTTTAGTTTATGGTCAAAGTTTGCGTTTTTCCACTTTTGACAGCAACTTGTTGGCTAATTTTTAGAATGTTTGATCACAAAATGCCTCACAAACGACCCTAAAGTTAGTGGGAAGCCCTACCCTACCATGTCATAGAGATTGCATTAAATGAAAAAGCACATGTGTCAGATGAGGAGCTGACACAAATCCCAGCACATATCCTCATTGGAAGGTTTGAAGATGCCAACAGAACAAAAGTAAAGACAACCATACTCCCTAAGGATCTCTAGAATTTTCACTGATAGCAAAAAGTGATTGAGGGATCATGATGCCTCCAGACGGAAACTTTTTTTCGGCTACAGCATGTTCTCAATCCAGTACAACAGGGAGGCAATATTAACTGACAAAGATGGATCCAAGGTCAAGGTCCAAATCACTTCGGATTGATAGATCAGGCATTGCACTTGCCACCAAGAAATTGTAATTTTCTCCTAAACACAAAGGTTGTTGAAAATGACAAAGCTTTTGTGAAGCAGTAGGGACACAAGTTCACCTATAAAGACTTAGTGTACTCGGAGACAAAACTGCCACTCCAACTCATTGCACAACATCTGAAAATACAAACCACCAAGGTATGCAAAGCCTAACCTGCACATTGTGATGGTGATGGAAATAGGGCTATCAGAGTAAAGGACCATAAAGTGCGATCTAGGCACTTATATTCTAGAAAATCTGGTGGAGGCAAATCTGAAAAATAGCAACCACAACAAAACATGTATGAATGGTGGTTTAGTGTTGACAAGGACTGCCTATCAAGCATTAGACATGATTGATGAGCTACCACCTGCAGAGACACACTTAGAGTTGATCCATAAATCCAATCATGCAACTAAACTAGTGGTAGACCCCCCTGCACTACAGCCTCGAAAGAAGAAAGCTCAAGGAGAAAGAAATCCAACAGTGAAGAAACTCAGTCAAATGTAAAGTTGAGCGAAGATACACCTTCTGAATAAAAGTCTTCAAACAACAAGGAAAAGGAGGAGGAAGAAAAAGAAGAGTATACAATTTGCAAGGTGCGACTAAGAACAAGATCTGGTGATGAGCATAGAGATCCCATTTCGATCTTTCAAGCATGAAGGTCCATGGAAGAAGCTCGGGAACTAAGGGAGGAGCTCCGTAAAAAGAGAACAAAAGAAAAGAGGGAGCAGGGAGATGATGCAAACAATGAAGGAGAAAGTGACCAAGATAAGCCGTTGGAGCAAACAAAGGTTGAACGACTAGAGAAAATCAAGCAATACAAAAGACGAGCGACTAAAGCGTACCTAGAAGCTGTTGGTGGATAAATGCAACAAAGGATTAGAGAGGAGCTCCAATGCAAAGTAGAGCAAAGGGAACAACAAGAGTCCAAGCGACAATGCATCGATGATCTTGAATCATCCAAAAAATCTACCAAGTCCAAGGAAACTAAAGGGACTTACATTGAAGGGAGAGAGATACAAGAGGAGGGTGGTGTCGCTCCTTTGGAATTCCATACCAAAACATCCCATCTACCAAGTCCAAAGAAACTAACAGGACTTACAATGAAGGGAAAGAGACACGAGAGGAGGGTGGTGTCGATCCTTTGGAATTCCATACCAAAAACATCTCATTAACATCAAATCGAATGACCACCTCTCATCCTACTCAAGGATCAAATGACCAGGAAGTTGATAGAGAGAAAGTTGAGCAGACAACATAGGTGCCAAAACAAATAGCATAGCATGTTAAGAGACAGAGAAGGAGAGACCTTGAGCTCTTGCAAGAACACACACAAATATGGAGGCAAAAGACTATTCTTCACAAACTCAAGATAAGAGGTCTACAAAACATAAGGGAAAATACAACATGAAAAGGAAACTAATACAACGGTCTAGTATGAACCGCTAGTGAGTGAGGTGAGTAGATAAGTGTGCCATCACTTTAGTAAGTAGACCAGCTCAATGTAATCCACCAACTGTAGTATCATTGACAAAGGTATGTGTATCCACCAAGGCACGCGAGTGTTGATGACTATTGGTGATAGTCATCCAGGAGTCTTACATGTTGAGCTTGACATCTCAACACTCTCCCTCAGCTCAATGCCATCTCTTGTATTCCACGAATCACTTGAAACCTCTGTAGCTTTGCCTCTCCAAGGGCCTTTGTGAAGATATTTGTAACCTGCTCATCCGTCACCACGTACGCCAAGTCATGTCGCATGCTAAGACCCTCTCTTTGATGAAGTGGTAGTGCACCTCAATATGCTTCTTCCTAGCATGAAACACTGGGTTTTGTGCCAAGTGTATGTTACTGAGGTTGTCACAATAAATGACAACCAGCCTCTGTACCTGTACTCCAAAGTCGTGAAGTGGCAATCCTAGCCATGCTACCTCACATGTCACCACTACAGCACCCCCGTACTCTACCTCTATAATTGAAAGAGCAACCATAGGTTTCTTCTGGCTGCTCCATATGATAGAATCACTCCCAAGTGAGAGCATGAATCCGCTAGTAGACCTAAGATCATATGTACAACTATCCAAACCCTCATCTGTGTATCCATAGAGCTGCAGCTCCATATCAGCCCTATAAAAGAGTGCATAATCCAAAGTAGCACTCACATAGCACAAAGTATGTCTCACTGCATCCAAGTGTGGTTTCCTGGGAGACTCCATAAATTGACTCACCAATCCAACTATGTAGCTCAAGTATGGACATGAGATAGTAAAGTAGATCAAGCTGCCCGCAATCTTCTTGTACATGGTGTTGAGATGTCGAGCTCTACACCTTGAGCTGTCATCCACTACGGGTCTTGTTCGCTTACGGCATTTACTCACTGGCGCGTTAGGTGACCGACACGGAGGATCTCTGCCAGTGATTCTACAGCTAGACTACACATATAGTGCCAGCCTAGTACGCTTCTAGCGAGTTCACACTTAGTGACCGCATGTACATATGTGCTACTTTTCAGCTTTAGCACTTAGTCATTTTGTACCCTCTCTTTTGTGAAGAAGAAGAAGAAGCTTTCCATCTCTGTGTGCTTTGTGCTTGTCTTGTGTAGCTCTCTTGCATCCTCATTCTTTACACATGGTAGCATTATCAAGTACTTAACCTGCATCATTCCCCAACTTCAAATTTGGATCTAAGGCCATTGCAATTGACTTACAATCAGCCATACCATACTTTTTCAACATATCCAAGAATATTGCCTTTGTGATAGCCATACACCTTCTTTTGTGAAAATAATTTCAATGCCCAAGAAATACAGCAAGTCTCCCAAGTCTTTCATGTCAATTTTCTGCATAGTAGAGCCTACACACCCTCTACTTCAGCCACATTATCACCTCCAACAATCAAATCATCCACATAGACTTGCATATTATCACAATTCTTGCCTCATTCTTTTGCACATACAGTGAATACTCTGCATTAGACATCTCAAAGCCCAATGAGATGAGGAATGCCACAATCCTCTCATACCAAGCTCTAGGTTCTTACCTCAGCCCGTACAATGCTTTTTTTTTACCTGCATACAAGGTCACCTAGCCTCATATTTGCATAACCTTGTGGCTGCTCCATATACATAGTTTCCTCTAAGTCTCCATTCAAAAATGCATTCCTTACATCCATTTGTTTCAATGCCCATTATTTTAATGCAGCAACCACTGTAATAAACACACAAACAATAGCCATCTTAGCTATGGGGTTGAACGTCTCCTCATAATCAATCCCATAAGTCTATACATAACCTTTGGCCACAAGTCTAGCCTTGTACCTGCTCACATTGCCATCAGCATTATGCTTTATTTTTTAACCCCCTTACATCCGATTGCCTTCTTTCGCCATTTTTCATCCTTGACAGCATCCTCAAAACATGTCAGTTCTACTTCCTTTGTGATCTTTGTCATAAATGCACAATGACAAGCCACATAACTGTCATAAGTCAATCTCTGCACAAGATTTCTTTCTCTGTCTAACCTGCGTGGTCCAGGATCACTTCCAGGTGCTCGATTCCCTTCTTGCATTCTTCTTGTGAGTAGGGGATTGGAGGAAGCTTTTTGAGGGAGCTTTTGAGAAAGATTTCCTTTAAACATAGAACCATTGATTATCTTTTTGAAAAAATATTTCTCGATGCTTGTTTTAGTGGATTTAGTCAAAAGACAAAAAAAACTCTCTCTCTGCTTTACATAAAACCTACTTAGGACAACCATAGTGCTTAATCGAGCTTACAAAATAGCCAAAAATACACATAGTATGCAAGAAACAATAAACAGAAAATTCTGTACAGCCTCTTTCACTCATTAATCAATGCACTTTGGAGGATCCAATAAATGCAAACAACAACGATCTACGAGATGAAAGAAGAAGACAAATAATGTTTTGGGCAATTATGAATTTTGTACTTTTGGAAAGTGGGCATCTTCCAACCAATTTTAGAGGTTTCATGGAAGATGAGACAAGGGAAAATTTGAGATCTATTCAAACTGTACTCAATGAAGGGCCTGAAAATATTATGGAGGAAAGAGAACGTTCTTGCTTGTTTCATTGGGAGCAAAGTTTGAACATTCATACCATGCAATACGTGCATAAATATTTCCACGATGAACACAAGCATCTGTGTGAAGTTTGGCAATGTGCAAGGAGTGAGGAGAAGGCAACAAGATTGTATAGGACTATACGAGCTTGGTGGGCAATAGGAAAAGTTTTTGACAGTAACTTATCACAAATGGAATTGGCTCAACTGGTGGCACGTGCGTTATCTCGCTGGCGATAGCACTTTGTTGGGATAAAACTATGTGGGATGCTATGTTAGTGGCATGTACACTTATTTGCTTCAATGAATTTACAAAATTTCTTTATGTTGAAAGAAGTAGATGATTTTTCATACATTCCAACTACAAACCTTGCAGAAACAAAGCACGCAAGCTGGCTTGCTATTGAGTGAAACAAGGAAATGTTAAGCTTGTACCTACGATGCATGCATTTTTTATCTATCACAAATGCATTTTTGCAAAGTGTGAAGATGCTTTCTTTTGTTCGGGGAGGTCACCTTATAAAAATGTAACCTATCACGTGAGTTCAACATAAGGGTATTTAAAGTTTTTGAAACTTACAGAAATATATATACAAAAGGACATTATTTTTTCAAATTTGAAAAAAACTTACAGATTTTAAAAGAAAAGGGTACATTATATTCTTAACAAAATCACAGATAAGGGGTTTTACAAACATGTTTTGAACGCATGTGATATGGTAGTTTCACACATAGTGAACCGCCCGAGGCTTTTGTTGAGGGTAGATATCATGGTGCGGGCCCTTCAGCCGAAAAACTTGGTTGTCGAACACAACAAGGAAGAGCAGTGGGTCCAACAGTTATTGCTAAAGAGGTTGAAGATGGGTTGGGAAGTACACCCCTCTATCAAAGACTGGAGATGAGGGAGATAATATTACAGTAGCCAGAAGGGGCAAAAATGTTGAGACAGTAGATTGTGAGAGAGAGAATGTGTCGCACCAACCTAAATACATTACACAGAACGTTCCTTGCAATTGTCGAGGACCACAAACAACATTTACAAGGGCAAGTCATGAGGTCAAAGAACACGAGGGTGGTCTGATAATAGAAGAGACAGATATTGATAAGACAATGTGGACAATCCGTTGTATACCAAATGGCTGTCTACACATCGAAGGACGGTTCACAGTTCTTGGAGGCGTGTCACATAGGACACGGGCACATCTACACACAGTCTGTAGGCGACATCCACTAGTTCATCAGGCAGCTTGTGTTTGTTGCTTGATATTCCAGATTTCATCCTAACATTGGACGTACTTCCACATGGGATGTATTGTTAGAGATGATGTATGTCTGTTGAGGGTTTGCTGGTTGTGAGTCATGCAGCAAACAACCGCCGCAGCGGTTACAGCATACAGTGGGAAATTTGTGGATGTATGACTTTGTGGGAAGTCGATGTACTTTCAGATTTACTGCAGCCTTTGTTGAGGGTGGAGTGAGGTTTGAGCTGGGGGATTCTCGAATGTTGAGATCCTTTCGGTGATACAGGTCTTGGAGCGATCCCTCGAGCACCCTTAGATAGGCAGCTAGGATGTATTGACTGTGAGTTAGACAGTTGGGATTGCATCTTTGCTTTACTGCCGTTGAGGCATTGTCACAGTCTATGATTACAGGACAGTGACAGGATAGTCAGAGACAGTACAGGTGCAGGACAGGTTTACCTGCAGCTTACAGTGTCAGAGAGACAGTGTTTTTTGAGCTATTTTTTGGTCTGTTTTTGAGTACACCAGAGCCATTTTACAAAGGAGACTCTGCCGAAATTTATGCAGAATCTGAAGCTTTTTTGGTTCATTTGACAGGTTGATATTGGTTCAGAGGTCAGTTTACAGGGGAAACTCTACCGAATTTTTCCCAGGAAAGTAAACCACTATGAAGCGTAGCTATGGCTGGATCACTAGACACTGCTCTTTACAATATCAAGAAGCTGGATGGAACCAATTTTCCATTGTGGAAGAAGCAGATTTGGCACGTGTTGGTACAAAAGAAGCAGATAAAACCTATAAAGCTCAAAGGGATAAAACCAGAAGATATGGACGAAGATGAATGGTGCGAAATGGATGAATTGGCACTTTCTACCATTATGCTGACTTTGGCAAAAAGCGTTTACTTCAATGTAGCAGATGAGATGTTGGCTTATCAAGCATGGTTAAAGCTGAGTGATCTTTATGAGAAGAAAAGTGCAGCTTCACAGTTATACTGGCTTAAGAAGCTTGTTGACTTGAAGATGAAAGAAGGGACACCTATGTCCAATCATCTGAATGAATTCAACACAATCTATAGTCAGTTGTCAGCTCAAGGTGTCAAGTTTGATGAACGTGTTAGAGCTATGTTCCTGTTGATCACATTGCCAGAAAGTTGGGACACTTTTCGCACAGCTTTGAGTAATTCTGCACCTCCAGATGGTTTGAACATAGCAGGTGTAGAAGGAAGTCTGCTTACTGAAGAAACCAATAGAAAGACAATGGAAAAAGGCAAAGGAACAACCTTAGTTGTCATGGGAAGGGCCAAAGAAAAGCACAAAGGTGGAAAGAGGAATCAGTCTCGTAGCAAGTCCCGCAGTGCTAAAGGCAAGAGTGACATAGAATGCTACCATTGTGGCAAGAAGGGTCACATGAAAAGAGACTGCAGAGAATGGAAAGCAGAAAAAGGCAAAGAGAAAGCTGAAGACCATGGTGAGAAGAACAAGTCCTGAGTATTCAAAGGCCTTTCAGGACTTTTGTGAGTCAAAAGGTATAAAACGTGAACTTACTGCTCCTTACAATCCTCCTCAAAATGGTGTTGCTGAGAGGATGAATAGGACCATACAAGAGAAGGTCAGAAGTATGTTGTCTAATGCACAGCTGCTAGATGGGTTTTGGGCTGAAGCTGTATCAACAGCTGTTCATCTTGTAAATAGATCTCCTAGCAAGGTTTTGCAGAAGGATTCAGTGCCAGAGATGGTATGGTCAGGCAAAATGCCCTCATACAAGCATCTCAGAGTCTTTGGCTGTGAGGCATATACTCACGTTCCAAAGGAATTTAGGAACAAACTTGAGCCAAAGAGTAGAAAGTGTATCTTTCTAGGCTATGGTAATTCTGGTGAGATGGGGTACAGACTTTGGGATCCCGAATCCAGAAAGGTTGTCCGCAGCAATGATGTTCACTTTAATGAATCCAAATATCATTCTAAACCAGAGGGGGTTGAGGAGATTAGAAGAGTTGTCTTCCAAGAAGATGGACCTGCACGTGCAAGACAAAATGTCAGGGCTCAAGAGGAGCAAGGACAGGATAGAGTGGAACCACAGGTTGTGGCTGAGCCTGAGCCACCTATTGTGCGTAGATCTCGACGTGTCACGCGACCTCTTGATAGGTTTGTTCCATCTATGAACTATGTCATGTTGACTGATTGCAATGAGCCTTCATGTTACAAGGAAGCAGTGCAAATGAAGGACTCCGAGAATTGGCAATTGGCCATGCAGTTAGAGATGACAGCTCTGCATAAAAACAAGACATGGAAGCTAGTTAAATTACCACAAGGCAAAAAGGCTCTACCTTGTAAATGGGTTTACAGGTATAAGATCACCGCTCATGATAGTCAGCCAAAGTACAAAGCAAGGCTTGTTGCCAAGGGCTTTAAGCAAGAACAAGGCATTGACTTTGATGAAGTCTTCTCTCCGGTGGTCACGATGACTACATTGAGATGCTTTCTTGCATTGGTTGCCATATTAGATTTGGTGTTGCACCAAATGGATGTCAAGACAGCGTTCTTGCATGGTGATTTAGATGTGGAAATTTACATGCAGCAGCCAGAAGGGTTTGTTGAGAAAGGCAAGGAAGATTGGGTATGCCAGTTGTTAAAGAGTCTTTATGGCTTAAAACAATCACCGAGGGCATGGTACCATAAATTCCACAAGTTTATGCTTTCTCAAGGCTACAAACGTAGTGAGTTCGATCACTGTCTATATACAAAGAAGGCTAAGGATGGTAGTTGGCTGATCCTTATTTTGTATGTGGATGACATGTTGATTTCTGGCAAGCACTTGGAAGAAATTTCAGCTTTGAAGTCAAAGATGGCAAAATCGTTTGACATGAAAGACATGGGTGAGGCAAGTCATATACTTGGTATGCGCATTGAGAGAGACAGATCAAAGAAGTTGATTTGGTTATCTCAAACAGAGTATATTGACAAGGTTTTGCAACGTTTCAATATGGAGAAGGGAAAGGCACTGAGTGTTCCATTGCCACCATATGTGAAACTTAGCAAACAAGATTGTCCTATGTCTGAGGAAGAACAGGCTGAAATGGATAAGATTCCATATGCATCTGCAGTGGGTAGTTTGATGTATGCAATGATTGCTACTCACCCAGACATTGCATTTGCAGTGGGAGTAGTAAGTCGATACATGTCAAACCCAGGCAAGAAACATTGGGAGGCAGTGAAAGGAATATTGAGATACCTGAAAGCTACAAAGAGTATGCGTATATGCTATGGGAGTCAGGAGCTAAGTGTAAAGGGTTTTACAGACTCAGATTATGCAGGTGACTTAGACAACCGAAGGTCTACGTCAGGGTATGTCTTTACATTGGCTGGTGGAGCAGTATCATAGCGTTCTAGATTACAAGATTGTGTTACTCAGTCTACCACAGAGGCTGAATATGTTGCAGCATCAGAGGCATGCAAAGAATCAATTTGGCTTAATCGACTAGTAACAGATTTGGGAATCAAAGAAGAGATGCCTATGTTATATTGTGATAGTCAAAGTGCTATACAATTGGCTCGCAATCCAGTTTATCACTCAAAGACAAAGCATGTGGATTTGAAGTATCATTTCATCAAGGAAATGCTCGAGGATAAGCAACTTCAGCTTGTCAAAGTTTACACCACAGAAAATCCTGCTGATCTACTTACAAAAGGACTTCCCTCAGAGAGCTTTGCGCATTTTCGCAAGCAGTTAGGTGTAGGGTAGTACATCACTTGTATATTAGCTTGTATAGTAGCTTCTCTCACACTTAGAGTACCACATTGGACTTTAAGTGGGAGGTTGTTGGGGTATAAAGCCCAATGTGGTCGCCTAGATAAGTGGGTGGGCCGCCAGGTATGTACACATGTTCTTTTGTAAAAACCTAATAAGAACTCACTATGCTCTACACATTACAGTAGAGCGAGTTCACCATATCGTCGTGCTCTTCTTCTCGCACTCTCTCTCGCGTCGCACTTCCGCTCGTACTCCTTCAATGGAGGGGTATCCTACACCAAACCCTGATAGTTCAAGTCAAGACATGCATGCCATGGGCCCATGGCCCGGGTCCAGTGTGTTAAGCCGCTTAAAAGAGACCCTTAGTAGAGTTACTCGCTCCGAACATGCGGTTAATGAAATAAATGAAGGGAGTGGGGAAGTAAATTAGTCATTCATGCCTAAAATAGACCCTATGCTTCTTGAGAGTGTGCATGTGAATGTTCCATCCACTGCACCTCCTGATCATTTAGGACTATCTCCCTCTGAGGTTTTACTACCCGATGGTAGGAGTCTTGCCGAAGTACAAGAGATCGAACACTATATGCAAGCAACAAGGGAGAGGGAAATTGAGAACCTACGAAGGCTAGAACAAAGTCGAACCCAGAAAGCAAAGGCTCCTATGACAACAATCATGCCAGCCGAGCAACCGAGTGCTCCCAAGGTAGCAATCACGGAGGGGCAAGCGATGGGGAGCAATAATGCTTCCACCTTGAGGGAAACCTCCAGCACGCCAGGCCTAGATGGGATATTCCTAAATGAAAATTGGGAGTATGACCTACAAGCAGAAGTTTTAACTGATCGGTACACAGGACACACCTATCATGTGGGTTGGTTAGATGTTCTACAATCCACATCGGGTGCTACTAGCATAGATGAGCAACAACAGAAAGTCTGTGATGTCCTCCATAGGATTGTCGAGTTAGAAAGACAGAACACAGGGATCAACATGCCTTCAACATGCCTAATGAGATTCTTGGATACGGGAAAGGCCAACCAACCAACCCTGTCACAAATGGAGACTCCCTCAGTGAGCCCCATTGATCCTCCATATGTTGTTTCGCCAGGAGCCTCAGTACAATCTGAGCCCACAAGTGGCAGCTTTACCTTCCCAAATCTAGCTCATCTTTCTCTTAATGACAGTACGGCTACCATGCATATCCCAGTGGTGAGCATGGCAAGAAGTACACCATGGAGTTCATTTGTTAACACTGTGCCGATGCCTAGTAGCACAGTGCCCCCAACTATACCTACATGTATGTATCAATCATGTGCACCTGTCGTACCTCAGCCTCATGTAGCTCCTACACCTCCGATTATTCCAAGAGCTTACAATCCACAATGGCATTATCCAAGCTCTTATACAAGTGGAGCCATGCCATTTAATAATAACATGCCATATCAAGCACCCCCTATGCCTAGGGCCACGCCTGTAAACTTTGGACCAGCGTCTGGTACACCACCATACGAAATATGGGACCCAAGAGCCGCGCGTATGCCAAGGCCAAGGCCAACTCCCATCTCACATGTGGTTCTAGGAGCACATACACCCATTATACCTGCTCAAATAGGAGATTCGGCAGCATTTGCTCAAACTATCGGTCGCTCTATTTCCGAAAACATGCGTAGTGCACCTGATAGAGAGCCTAGGAGCAAGGCAGTTCAAGTAGCTAAGCTCACACAGAAATTCAGTGGAGACGGAGATGCTAGAAAGCATATGGAAGTCTTTGAACATGTGTGCGATTCCTTGGAAGAGCACAATGAGCTACATAAGTGTAAGGCTTTGAGTTTGACCCTAAGCGGAAAGGCTGGAGATTGGTATAGAACCTTAAGAGTAGAAGATATAACGATCTACTCTACTCTTAGGAGACTGTTCTTAAACGAATACATACTAGAGGGAGTACTTTGGGGTGTAGCCTCTCAGCTCCAGAAAGCCCAACGAGAAGAAGGTGAATCCGTGAGAGACTTCATTAGTTGCCTAAAGAATTTGAATTCTCGATGCAATCCAAACGAGCGATTTAACAACAACCAATTGCTCAATAGATTCATTAGGGGACTACGACATGAAAGTATTTATAATGGCCTAGTCATTAGAGGTATCACTACTTGGGAAGCAGTCACCATGAATGCAATCCAATTGGAGGATAATTTAATGATTGCAGGAGAAAGAGTGTCTGCCGAGCCGAAGTCTAGTAGCTCGCAAGCATCAGGGCATGAGCCAATGAAGATAAAGACAATCGTGAAAGAGCAAACGATATCTGAGATGACTTTGGCAGATCTCACAAAGGCCATCCAAGAAAGCCTTAGGGGTAATCGTGCTCCACAAAACACTCATATGTATCCAAGAAGGGAGCAACAATGGTGCTCAATTTGCTTGGGCCCACATACTACGAGTGAATGCCCTACTTTCAGAGTAAAGTTTAACGGGACTTGTAACGCGTGTGGTAGGTATGGCCATCAAGCGAAGGATTGCCTAATGCTTAAACGCATCATGGAAAATAGACAGCCTATAGCTTGGGCAGACTCACCTCGAGTTCCTGCATTGATGCCTACCCCACCCATAGAGCAACAGTTGCCATTATAGCACATGGTCCCTAGAACCCAAAATGTGGTCCAAACCACACCGTTGCCACCTCTAGTGCTAGGACCGCAACCCCCTCATCCAAGAGTTACACCTATGAACCAAATAGGTTGCGAGTCATCTAGTACTTATGTAGATTGCGAAGAGGACATAGACTCTAGTATCACCTATGGAGTCGACATGCTTGAGGAGTGTCCCATGTACTATATGGAAGACCATTGGGGACAAATCAAACCGGTATATCAAGCTACTGCGCTAGCAGCAAGAGGCCAAAACATTAATAGTTTTACCAAGAGACCACCTCTTCAGTGCTACGAATGTGGTGGACCACATCGAGTAGCTGAGTGCCCCATTAGAATGCAAAAGAATGCCGCACTAATGCAAACAAGTCAAGGGAGTGCATTGGCAATGCCAATACTCACTTGTAATCATTGTGGCATAGATCATTTGATCGCACAATGTCCTAACAATCCAAACGCACCAAAAATCACACCGTTGAACATAATAGAGATTGTTGATGGGACACCACCAACTATAAGCATAGCACCACTGAATGCACTCACACGGTCGATGCTCCAAAAGCAAAATTACATCCTCGAAGAGAGAGATGCTGCATCCATTGGCCGAGCGAGAAAGAAGAAACCACGAAGAAAGAAATCCCTTAATGCTTCTAGCTCAAAACCTAGTTCAAAGACTAACATAGGGACAAGAGAGGATCCCGTGTATATGAATGACCCTGAGGATGACTCAGATTCAATAGAGACCACGGAGACCAAAACTGTTACTACAAAGGAAAAAGCCAGTGAGGAGGATCACGAGAGGGAATTACGACGAACACCATAAGAGTATTCAAGGTTAAACCACCCAGTTGCGAACCCCCAAGATAAGCCACGAGAGACAAAAAATGAGGATTGCAAGAGAAAGATTGGAACCTATCCAAACCCAACGGTGGAAATTGAACGAGTCCAACAACTGAGGGGTTTGGTGGAAGAAACTCAACGAACATTAGAACCTGAACCCAAACATATCCAGATGTCGGACACAGTGTTTCCCACACAAGTTCAACCTCACAAGAACTATAGGCCGTTAGCTATACCCAGTATCATTCGGGAGGAGAGTGAGGGTAGGACATCTAAAAGTGGACACACACCTTTCCTACTAGAGAGAATGTTTGGTGAGGGAATGCCCGACCCCCTTGAGGAAGTGGAGATTCCATCTTCACCATTCTCTTGTCAGGGTCCTACGTCCCACAAGATGCCATTAAATGTTGCCAAATTGATGGATTTCATGTCTTCAGAAGTTAGAACCACCATCATGTCCAAACTATATAAAGACCCCGAGCTAGTCTCAGCTCTTCGAGCCTTCCTCAATGGAGAATTACAGGCCGGATTACCACAGTTTGCACATATGAACAAACCTGACTCGATAATGAATGATGAGGAACATTTAGCACCACCATCTGACCTAGCAAGACATGAATCTGTAATTGAAGTACCCGTTAACAAGTTGGGGCAATACTTTGAAGGTGATGAATCTAATGCTACTCTGCCAATCACTACTAAAGGATTAACTGTAAAGGGAGTCCTTGACGGTGGTGTGGGAGTGAGCATGGTGACAAAGAGTTGTTGGGAGTCTATGGGGCGACCTCACCTTGAAGCCACAAGCGTAGTGGTAAAAATGGCTAATGGATCTATTATTACGCCTATTGGAATGCTTAAGGATCTCAAGATCAAGGTCTTGGGACACAAGGTAAGGCAGACTTTCATTGTTATGGATTTTTCCAAGCATCCTATGTCATTTGAGATGATCTTAGGGCGTCCATTCATGAGGGAAGCAAAAATGGTGCATGACTGGTCCAAAAACCACGTCTACTTACAGTTCCAAGACTCTGTCATTTGAGTTAATCTTTTAAGTGGTCGAACGCATCCTCTAGGAAATAAATTCATCATTGATAATCGATCAGACACAACAATTCACTCAGCTCCATTACAGTATTGTTACACATGTAACGAAGACACGGATATTGGGGAGAACTCTCCTCATATGGATATCCTACCCAGAATGGCTGAGTCAGACAATGTCGATTGGGTGCACCTAGCGGCAACTATAGATACATGGGGAGCTAGAGGAACAACCTGGTTAACACCAGATGGGGAAGAGATACCACACATTGCACCAGTAAACATGTTAGGTGTAGCGCATGTAACATCCGATGATAAGAAAGAGGCACACCTACCTGAGAGTGAAACAGATGATTCCTCAAAGGCTTCAGGCCAATACACATCAGAGACGGAATCTCAGGGAGAAATGGATTCAAAACCTGAGGAAACATCGAGTGAGCCAAGTATAGAAACTGAACACTCAAGGTCTAGTACAACCATCTATGGTAATTTATATGAGAGTGAAGAAGATACAAGCAAAGACCTATCAAGCGAGTCGAGTTCAAACATTTACCAAAATCAAAACCTTAACAAGAAACAAAGGTCATATAAGAGACGATGATATCGAGCAAATGTGAGAGCTAGGATAAACAAGGAAAGATCTACTGCAGAATGGCTTAGCTATCTAGGGGCATGTGATGCTCATCGAAAGCTAGTAGACAATTGGGGTGAACATCTCCAGAGTGTCATGTGGTGTAGCCCGCGACCCATTGACCTCGCTCAATTGGAGGTTACAGAGCCGAAATTGAGTCGAACTATAAGAAGACGTCAAAACCGAGAGTTAGCACAACAACAAAAGGAGGCAGAACTAAAAGAAAGGTCTCTGTCAGGACAAGAGCTTGTTGACTTACATACGGCTCCTGAAAATTTTAAATCTTATACCACGGGGGAGCGAAAGGTTGTGTATGCCAAGGCCCAACGAATACCTACCAATGAAAGCAGTGGAGTCTATGATGGTCCAGCGGTAGTTAAAGAGATAGAATTAGCAGAACCAGGTGAGGAGTCTAAACCAATCTTTATTGCTCAAGACCTTACCGAAACTGAAGAGGCTGTACTTAAGGAGCTCCTCAAGGAATACAAGGATATATTTGCTTGGACATATCATGACATGAAGGGCGTTCCACCTTCTGTGGTGCAACATACAATTCCCATGATCAACACTGCTAAACTCGTCCAGCAACGACCCTATCCAATGAATCCTAAGTATGCCAAAATTGTACAAGAGGAGATTGAAAAACTTATCCAATGTGGATTCATATACCCTATTGAGCACTCAGAATGGGTTTCTCCAATAGTCATTGTGCCAAAAAAGAATGGGAAACTAAGAGTGTGTGTGGACCTCAAGAAAGTTAATGCAGCCACTAGGAGAGATCATTATCCCTTGCCATATTCAGAACATGTGCTTGAAAGAGTTGCGGGCAAGGAAGCTTATAGCTTTTTAGATGGGTACTCTGGTTACAATCAAATCACAATTGCATTAGAGGACCAAGCTAAAAATGCTTTTATCACAGAGTTTGGAGTGTTTGCATTTCGTGTTATGGCTTTTGGCTTAAAGAATGCCCCTGCTACATTCCAATGATTAATAAACACTGCGTTTAAAGAATTTCTAAGGGAGTTTTGTGAAGCTTTCCTAGAAGACCTTTGTGTTTATTCTTCTTGGGAGAAGCATTTGTTATATCTACGAAAAATATTTGAAAGGTGCAGATTTTATCGCATCTCATTGAACCCTTTCAAATGCCAATTTTGGGTTAAGCATGGAGTCATTCTAGGGCATATAGTGTCCAAGAACGGGATATCCACAGATGAGAGTAAGATTAAATCCATTGCCGATTTGCCACCACCTACTAACTATAAACGAGTTCAAAGATTTATGGGCCATGTTGGTTATTATCGAAGATTTATTTTAAACTTTGCCGAGATAGCGCGTCCATTGTACAAGCTTCTTATCGAGTTTCACTGGACGGAAGAATGTCATCAATCTTTTGAGTTATTAAAGAAGGCCCTAACAAGTGCTCCAATCCTGCGAACACATGATTGGAATGTACCTTTTCATGTGCATATTGATGCATCAAATTTTGCTATTGGGTGTGTTCTAACTCAACCAGGAGAACATAAATTGGACTACCCTATTAGCTTTGCAAGTCGCCAATTAAATGATGCCGAGATGAACTACACTACTACAGCGCACGAAGGTCTAGCTATGATATACGCAGTAAAGAAATTTCGCTATTACCTTCTTGCTACCAAGTTTTTGTTTTATGTTGATCATCAAGAATTGCTATATTTGGTAAACAAGCCATGTTCCACAGGTCGAATTACACGATGGTTGTTAATTCTTCTTGAGTTTGACTTCACCGTTGTTGTGAGGCCTGGGAGGAAACATGTCATGGCGGATAATAGAGGAAGGAAGGTAGATGATAGACTCTTTTTTGACATTGAAGATCATTTGAAACAAATCAAGCTATAGTTCTGATGCCAAAGATCACTCCACAACCAACAAGGAGTAGAGCTAGAAGATACCAAGGGAAAGTGGCTATAGAACTTTAGGTCCATTAGTAGCTACATCAAAATATTGGATATTTACAACATAACCAACGGGAGCTTCAAGCTAAGCTACAAAGGGAGCAGGAAAATGTTGCTCATTTCTATTAAGAAGCTCAAGCATTTAATGAGGCTAACACAGATTTATAGGTTGAGCAACAATGTCTAGAAGAAGAGATGGAAAGAGAAAGGCACAAGAACGTGAAACTAGGGGAATAATATGGGGTTGTCAACAAAACACTTACACAACTCCTAGCAATACAGGACATCCCAGCCCCTGCTTTAACTTCAACAACACCGGCCTGAGCGATACAAGAGTTGAAAGATTTTAAGGCGACCCTAGCTCAAGAACAATATGATAGGCAAATCATGACAGCTGGGCATAAGGCCATTCAAAAGGCAAAAGAGGATGAAATTTTCATGCTGCTTCAGGAACAGATGGCAAATCCTAGAGAAGATCTTGCGGCTCAAAGCGTCACACATGTATGGCTTTGCAACAGACAGATATAGCCATTAGTGCCATGAAAGCCTAGCCAACCACATTAGAAATTCCTCAGACAACCGGGCAAGAACAAAAGACCATAGATATTCATTCTATTGTAGAACTACCTAGCACTTCTATAGAAGAAGGATTACATGAATTTTAAGATACACATGACAAAGAAGATCAAGCACATGCCTAAGAGGAAATACAAAGGTGGATCTCAAAAGTGCTTAATCCCTCTCACAAAGAATATATGCAGTACGATCTCAAGATACTAGAGTCGCACTTTTGATGATCAAACCTTAGGAAGTAGTCAAAAACCATGGGCAAGATATGATTGCATTGTCATTAATGAGACAAGAGGCTCTCTTATGGAAAAAGAAAATGCTACCTAGTCTTGAGTCCAACCACAAATGGGATTATAAGGATGTCCCAGTAACTACTACACAAATTTAGACAATCCTTGACAACCAACCCCTGTGGAGAAAGAAATGGTTTGAAAAGTGCCCAACTGATAAGACATATTGTAGAATCGTGCCACAACATCTCAACACCGATCCGACTTACTGTCCAATGAATAGAAGGCGATACTAGGATAGCTTCTACATTTGGCAAGGTAAAAGATCAACAGTGTTGAACTACCCAGCTCTCACAAAGCCGGCAAGAAACTTTCAACCAATTGAGAAATACATGGTCCATAATCTAAGAGGCCTCATCAATCAGATGAAGGATGTTCCGGACTTGGCTTGCCAAATGTTGGTGAAATTTCAAACATGATCATCACATGTATCACAATATTTGAAGACATAGAAGCAATGGAACATCCTTGACAAGTATTCCTGGAAGGAAGTCAAGGGCTATGCTAGAATTTAGAAACAAATATTCCAAGTCAAAACATCATCATGGGGTTGTACATCCGCAGCGTGTTTCTGCCCTCACACTACATGCAAACATTTGAAGAGGCATTCATGACCGGGTTCTCTGAAGTAGATACGTCCATCTTCAACCTTATGACAAAGAATCTACCGGCTCATTACATTGCATATCAAAGCACTTTGAGAAATAAAGCATTCAGAGAGCTGGCAAAAAAGGTAGAGATAGAAGCAAGGATGAAGAATTTCAAATAGCTCACACAGACTTTGGAATAGCGACCGTTGGACTACTAAAGAAGATACATCCAGCGGTCTAGCAATCTGAAGCAAACCAAGGCAGTTTGCACAAGGCCACGCAAAGACTAGGAAGGGGGGAATGTTAGCAGTCAAGCCAAATGAGAGCCCTTCAAGTCGACCCCTTCTTACATAAGCCTCAAATTGCGATATATTCACATTCTTTTTTTGAAAGCCTTGTAATTATTTTGATCATCTCTGATTTAAAGATGGACAAGCTCTAAGAGGCTGAGTTATAAAATCTGTAATGAGTCTGAGTCTTGTATGATCGACCACTGGCTAAGAGAGCCCTAGAGGTATAAAACTTTTGTAAAGTGGGAAAACACCTTATGATCATTATCAAGTTTTGAAGAGTTTAAAGCGTACAGTTAAGAGTGGCTTCTTTCCTGTAACTTGTAATCCTCATATCTTGAGCTATGGTAATGATATTTCAATTTTGAAACTTGCAATGTATTCCTTGTAGATACTCTTTCATTCAAGTGTGGTCATTGTCGATTCTGCTGTGATTTTTTTTTACATTTTAGTAGGCTAAATCTGCTAATTTGAGTTCATTAATGAGTGTTTTTTGAAATTTGACTATAGGAGAGTGTTCCTAGACCCTAGGGTGACCTTTCTAATGTGTTTTGTTGCAGTTTTTGAGACCTAAATTATAATGGATTGTGATTTTGGTATCTCTTCAAAATGCGACCAAACCTGGTAGGAGGTTAGTGCCCCTAAGTGTCCTTGACCTCCTCCCAAAGTTCTGTAGCATTTGGACTCCATTCAAGTGTCAAAATGGGTTGATGTGACTGAGTGCGATGATGTAGGACATAGGTAAATTGCCAGAACTGAGAGCGAGATATTTGCATGTGTTAGAGATAGAGTTATTTCTGTGGTTTACTTCTTTAGATTGACAGAATCTCTGTGTCCCATCTGAGTCGCTTCTCCAAGTATCGACATTATGTTAGTGCCGGAAAGATATGCTATAGACGGTCGTTGTGGAAACCGCTAACACCCACACACCATTTTGATGAAGGGAAACCCTCATTCACTCCCTCACAAGCTCAAATACAAGATAGCGAAGAGAGAGAACTACACTACACACTCATAGAGTAGCCATGAATTGAATTGCACAAAAGGGGAAATGTGCATGTTTTTTACACTAAGAAGTAGCTCTCCCTCTCTTCCCATGAAAATATGAGTTGACGCGTAAGTTTTTGGGTTTTTTTTTCAATCTTGACCAAAACTAGGTCATTCTTCAAGAAAGGCCATATTTTATGTGAAAATTTCCAAACAGAGATAGAAAAATCCTTAAATTTGTGGGATCACTCACATAAGCATAAAAAGCATATATATGGATCAATTTTCATTATGTTTCCATTTTGGATCACTTTCTATGCAATTTCAGGATGAAGTCCACTAGAAACTATTTTGACAATTTTTGCCCATATCAATCTTTGTAGACAAAATGAGTATGCCTCGAGATAGGTTTGTACATTACGAAAATTGCAATATCCTCTTTAACATATATCACAATATGTACATTATTGTTTTTATTACCATGCAACCAAAAACTGTCAAAAGTGAGGTGAATATTTTTAGTTTACATTGTGCACATGCCACAACATGACACTACAGTCCTAGTTTAGATCGCGTTCACTTCAGCTTTACACCAAGTTCACATTTATTTCACACCACCAACATACCTTGCAAAATTCACTTATAGTTCACTAGGAGTTCATGTTTTCCCAAGTTTACACTTAGTTTACATCAAGTTCACATTTGAGATAAAAAATTGTGATCTTCACTAACACACGATGCTAAGTTTCAACCATAGATCCCCTCTAACATTGAAATTTCATTTAGTGAGTGAGGGGAGTACGAGGGCCTACATAGGGCACATGACAGTGGAAGGTTGTACATCCAAACTTAGAGATTCTATGAGAATCTTTATAGGAAACTAATGGGATTTTAGGTAGTGTAGATTGAGTAAGCACTTCAGACATTAACTAGGACTACCAAGCAAGACTAGTTTTTTTGCATTGTGGTAGTAGGTGATAGAACACTCTATATTTGTCTCCGTCTCATTATCAATATGTTTATTTTTTTCAATACTATGTGGCTCAGGTCCATGCCACTAAGGGACTCATATCTAATGTGGAAGAGGATGGGTGAATGCCCATTTTGGGAGAGAAAAGTGTGGTCCGCCTACCAATCACACTTGGAGGACGGATAATCCCCGGGGGATTCACTAGTATTACTAAGGATACATCACATGTGTATTGAATTCCCCTGATTTACCCCTATATATAGAATCCTTCTTTGTATAATGTACATCTTTACAACTTGGTTTTTTTTTATGAGGCAACAAAAGCTTCTAGCAAGTGATAACCAATTAGCCTTTCAAATAGTGACCCTCAGTTGCAACGGATGAGACCAACTTTATTTTTAGAAATACAAACAATGAATGTGTAGCTACTGCAAAAAGGAGGGCTAAGTGGATAGCCTTGCCTCATAGGTCTACAAATGCTAACCTTAGGAGATAATTTTATAGTAACTAAAATCTAGAGGTAGCATTTTGACCTAACAGTTACATGCATTTACTAAATCTAGGTCCAAACCTAATTTTTTAAAGAACTTGTCGAATGAAATCCCAACAAGCTTTATTAGAAGCATTTGCAAATCTTCCTCAAGCATTACCATTTCTTGATAACATTTCTCAGCATGTTGAACCCCTAGTTGTAATAAAAAAATGTTAGTTAATATGGAACTATCCCAATTAAAACTAGTCTTGCAATGATACACTACTTTCCTAAAGAGAGGATATATCATGAGAGCCAATCATAGTTATGGCACTCTAGTGTTGAATAGAGGAGACAACAATTGTTTAAGAATCAAGTTGACAATACCCTTCTTGAGAGGATCACATGTCATTAACCAAGGGGAAAATTAGATATTTAATCCCAATAATCCATCACAAAGTCCTTACTAATACCACAAACCGTAGGGTTTTACAGTTACCCAACTTGCTTGAGGGCATAATACAATTCATCATATTGCAAAGGGGAGTCCAATATACATGCATGTGTCCTCCCAATGCAAGGATTTACCTCCTTAAGAATGACTTGCATAGCTTGCAGGCCTTTCAGGAGAAGTTTCCACAAGATGATTCGTTATTTCAAAACATTTTTTTGTACATGTGTACGAAACACTCATCGTGTCACAAGCCAAATAGAATTCCAAGAGTAGAGGCCAACTAAGAGTCAAAGGAGTCAATGTATAGTATACATGCCTAACGTGGTCACCTAGAAATAAGTCGCCTTATGTAGCTATTTGACATATATTCACGTGTGTTGTGGGATGGGTTTCGATCTTATTGCAGACATAGCGAGAACCACGAACATAATTGTCAATCCATGGGAAAAAGATAACTTGACTAGTGCATAGAGTCTACAAGAGGGTGTCAATCTCTTGGAAAACAATAGACAACTCGCATATAACACAAGCTACACTCGAATGACCTAAGTCATCAAAACATAATCGATAATCGACGAACAAAACATGATCGTTACAGCATCAAATGACGTTCGCATGTTACGAAACTTCTAGGACATGTATATAAGACCTAAGCACACATGCTTATGGTCTCAAGTCTCACTTTTGATAAAGTGCAAAAATCACATTTATTGACAGCAGCAGTGAGTTTTGACCTAATCGTTCTTGACCCCAAATGCATCTAAATGCTTAGCAATGATGCCCCAATAGCCCACCTATGCTTACTTTGTGAATTCCTAGGTTAAGTTCCTACTTATGATGAAATTAGGCCGCGGGTTGGCGACGCCAAAATTTACAGATTACCATGATATGTTTGCATCAATGTGTAGAGCTCTTATCTACGGTTGCAACACAATAGATGGCACTGCAGTGTGACGATCGGAAAGGGAGTAGGAAGCGCGACAAGAAGAGAAGTGAGTGTCATTAGCCCACACTATGTTTCTATTATCCAAAACTTTAAAATAACTTACAAAAATTGGCTTTAATACCTTAGCCAAGGTTTCTTTGGTCAAAAACTAATAATCTAGGAGCTCTAACTAAGGATAAGTTGATACAAACTAGAAGCTTATAGCCTCGGCTCATTGATTACAATATCCACCTCAAAAGTAGGAGTTACAATATTCTCAATTTATCAAAAGAATAAATGTTTCTACAATAAAACTCTCGGAAAATGTTACATGGATTAGCTTGTTGTTAACATCCCCCCCCCCCTCCTCGACTATGTTGTCCCTTGACACAGTTTCATGGGCTGAAATAGTCTTCAGATGGACAGTGGGTGAGGCCGTCTTTAAGTGCTTGTAGAGCTTTCTCATATCTGATGCATCTTTCTTTGTCAAGGACTTGCAAAAATTGAATAGTGACTTTGTTTTTAAGTTCGATGGTAGAATAGACAACAAACCATGATGTCAGATTGTTGATCACTGGCCCAAAAATCTTTGTCCGGCATGTGAGGAATCCAATATAAGAATTCTCTTTGAATGCCAACATATTGCTTGATGGTAGGAACATGCATCTGGTGTAGAATCCATAGAGGAACTCTTCTGAAAGTTGTCCACTCAAATCATAGCACAAGCCTTTGTTACCTTCTAAGAAAGACATCCAAGGGGCTCTTACTGGCTCATGCTCATGAAAAGTTTGAATGCATGTAAGCAGCATTCTGCAGATTTTATAGATCATTGCACATGAGAGGTCAAGGAGGCTCTTGAAGAAGTTCATGGCGTCCATTAGGGTTTTTACCATGAATTCTTCAGTTGTTGATCCCTACCTTGGAGCTGGCAGTCTCGGGTAATCGAGCCAAGTTAGCCTCTTTTCCTTTAAGGCTTCATGTGCCTGCCATTTCCTTACCCCTGGTACTGAAGCGTTCCGGGGCGCGCAACAAGAAGAGCAACCTCTAGACACCCTTCAAGGCTCCCGTGCTGCTCGATGGGGCTGGGGCACAACACAACACAAACCAAAACAACAAACCCCCAGCCAAATCCCAACTACACAAGGGGCACCACCTAGTTTAAGAGAGAACTAGGACGCAAAAGAGGAGAATCGTTAGAGCAACCCACAAACAAGAAAGGAATTTACACTAACCCTAACACCAATGGAACACTCTCACACACTAAAACACAAGAGAGAGAGAGAGAGAGAGAGAGAGAGAGAGAGAGAGAGAGAGAGAGAGAGAGAGAGAGAGATGGTGCTCGGACTGCTTTGAAGTGTATCGTTAATGATCAAGCAAACATAAATATATATATGTAAGAAAGAGAGAGAAGGGGGAAGGGGGTGCTTGTTGCACTAATGCCTTCTTACAAATCTGTCATGACCAATCAAAGTGAGATTAGTATTTGTTCAACATAGCCTGAGTAGATTACACCACTTCACATCACAAGAAAAAAGCCACCCCAATCACTGTCTTAAGGCCAGGGGAGTCCTCTCCACCCTGTCGCCCTCTTACAGCATGTGGGATTTATGGCTAAATTGATAACAATACCCGGAGACAAGCTATCAAGAACTTAAATAAAACACCAAGACACTTACACATCATTATTGTCCATGAAGTCATGTTGGAAGGGAGACAAGGTATCCATGCTTAGTCCAAATTCACCCTCCTTGATTCAACAAATGTTGGGCTTACACTAGTAGGAGAAATGATAGATTTCCTACTCTCAATTTAATGATCCCTCTCTCTTACAATGGCATAGAGTTCCCTTGCTAATCACCCCTAATACAACACATACATATGCCTAATTCCAATGAGATTCCACTCAAGAGCTCCTTCTCAAGAGGTTGAGCTTGGCTTCTCAAGCTATAGCATAGTGCTCTTTATTCTCCCCCTTTGTGCTAGCTACACCCTCCTTTTATAGCAATTTTGAAGGCTAGGGTTACTCCTCTAACCATGGTTGGGTTAGATTTTCAGCAATTTACCTAATTTCTTTTGCTTGGAATTATCAAGAAGTTGGTGGGGAAAGAGAGAGGAGAGAAATGGAGGTGATAGGACTTTTCATAGTGGGTTAGTGTTAGTAGAGTTAGTATTAATTTACAAATGGAATTGGATATTTACAATGGGAGTATCCATGTAGGATACAAATAAGGAAGAAAAACTCTTAAGAGGTAAGAAAAGGTGGATTTCTTACAAGGTTGATGCTCCAAGTGTCTTGAGTAGGGCCAATTTTGACGCTTGTTGACGGTCCACTAGCTTTGACGGTACATTTTTTCTCCACTCTTGACCTTCCTTGAGAGACAAGGTAATTGAAGCTGAGTAATCAACCACCATGATGCTGTCTTTTAAGAGAAGAGGCTGAATTTTGTGGTTTTTTGATAGATATGGGTAATTTGGAGGAGGAAAAATGAGACTAGGTGGTCAATTTTGGAATGGAATTGTGTGTGGGAGGTATGAGTTCACCATGGTTTCTCTTATTCTTCAAGGTTGAGGAGAAGGTGAGTAGGGTGCAGAGAGGAGTGGTGAGAGAGGTGGAGATGATGAGTGGAGAAGTGTGTGTGAAAGAGGAAAATGATAAAGTGGAAGAGAGAGTGTGGCTGCATAGCATGGGAAAACTGGGGTCCACTAATAAAATCATAGCTCACAGCTCGTAGCTCAAAAAAATATGAAAAACTTGGAGGCAAAAGTTCAGCCCACGAGCTACAACTTTCGTTTGTATCACCTTTTCAAATTCGGAGAGCAAGTGAACTTTAAAAATTCAGCAAAATCGATTGTTTTTTTCCACTGCACAAGGTCCTTGTGGGGTCCTTCTTTGGATGGTTCTTTTGAATACCTCCAAGAGTGAGCCCTCCATAGTGCATGTATGCATGCCACCTACCCTTGACCTTATTTGGTAGGTCTATAATTGAAGAGATTGTTGAGATCATGATATAAGTGAATAGTACAACTAAGAAAATCAAATATTGAGGGGTCTAAAAAATATGTACATGTCAAATATAAATAATATAAATGGAAAAAATATAAAGGGGTCAAAAGAAATCTCTCTCATTATGAGGCTACCATAAAAAGATAAATATTTTTGGTGTCTAATTAAAAAAAAAAAAACAAAATAGATGTAAGAAGGGAAAAATCACAATAGTGAAAAAATATACACATAAATAAAACTAGTTTTTTTGGATTTTTGTTGGGGTGGAGTTACACCAAATATAAGAGAAGCTTACATGAAAATATTTCTATATGGAATAAAGAGTATGAAAAATGGTAAGAAAAATTGTGGTAATGGTGAGGCAATGTACAGAGCATAAATAACACACACCTAGGTAGAAATACTTAAATAAATACCAAAATAATTATGAAAAAATCTTTTATTTAGGCCCTATATACAAAGAAATATTTACATACGCATGGGCCATAATATACTTATATTTTTTATATTTTTTTGGCTCAACTAGCCCAATGACTAGCTAATTGAGGGTTTTTTATTTCAGTAAGGAGATATGGGAAAAGTCCCCTAACTCACACACGCCTATATACAGTGAAAGGGTGAGGGTAACCACAGTGTTTGAGTGATTTGATAGGGTGAGATAACTCACTATGGCAATTACAGAGAGCCGAAAAACGGCTATCATTAGCCCTCCCCCAGGATGATGGTATATTCATGTACCATCATAAAGAATCTTTTCCAAAGAGAGTGCTTCAGAGTCCTTGACAAGATCTTCATTGTTTGGCCCCTTGGAATTTTGGTTTGTGTTACACTCATGCTTCATGGAACAATACTTACATGGGATAGTTGCCTTTTGCTCTGGTAGATCCTTTGGTAGAAGGCGACTCAAGTAAGGCTTCAAGCGATAGCCGTTTACCTTCCTGGAGTGCTCTTTCCCATTCAAGTCCATAAGTTGATAGTAACTTGAATTGAAAGCCTTCTTGACTATGTATGGCCCCTGCCATCTTGTTTCAAATTTGGCATCAAAACGATTATCGAGTCAATTGTCATACCTTAGCACAAGATCTCCTTCATTGATGCCTTTGTCCTTCAGTTTCTTGTCAAGCTTCTCCTTTGTCTGTGTGGCTTTCCTCTTATAGCACTCGTATGCTGCTTCTCTTTTCCACTCATGCTCAGCTAAGGTAAGAAGTCGATCCATCCATGCTTCTTGATCATCTTGTGCTGATTTGCCATGAAGTCGCATTGTTGGAATGTTTAGTTCAATTGGCTGTAAAGCCTCTTGACCATAGACCAAGTGAAATGGTGTGAACTCCGTGGCTTCCCTATATGTGGTTCGATACGCCCACAAGGCACCATCCAAGAAGTCATCCCACAACTTTGTCTTGTTTTTCACCATCTTTCTAATGATGCCTGCAATGACACCATTAGCTTTTTCTACCAAACCATTTGATTGGGGATAGTAGGGTGTACTGTGACGATGTAGAATGTGAAGTTCTTCACAGACTTCTGTGAGCAATCCCTTTCTAAACCCTGGACCATTATCAGAAACAATCTCCAAAGGTGTGCCAAATCTACAACAAATGTGAGTGTAGACGAATTTGCTCACTGTCCTCTCATTTACCTTTGCCACACTTTGTGCTTCCACCCACCTAGTCATATAGTCTACAGCCACTAGAATGTAGAGTTTACCATTTTTTGTCCTAGGCAGAGGACCCATAGCATCAATGCCCCACTTTTCAAAGGGTCCATTTGCAAGAACGATTTGCCTTGGACCATAAATCAATCTTCTATTCCCATTTACCTGACAATTGTGACAACTTTTACACCAATGTTGGACATCCACATGCAGACTTGGCCAAACATACCCCGCAAGCAAAATCTTCTTCATAGTTAATTCTTGGGAAAAATGACCACCACATGCCTCTTCATGCAAACCTTTTAGAATGGATGGAATTTCCGCAATAGTTGGTACTCTTCTGCACACTTTATCCTTCCCTCTTTGATAGAGGGAGCCTTCTAGGAAGAGATACATTTGGGAAAAATGACCACCACATGCCTCTTCATGCAAACCTTTTAGAATGGCTGGAATTTCCGCGATAGTTGGTACTCTTTTGCACACTTTATCCTTCCCTCTTTGATAGAGGGAGCCTTCTAGGAAGAGATACATGCTTGCCTTCTTCATGAGTCTCCTCTTCTGAGCTTTTGTGAAGTCTGGTGGAAACTCACCCTCCAAAATGTAGCCAATGATGGGAGCCAATGACTCCAATCCCTGGTACCTCGGTTGCTTCACAGCAACCGCCACCATGATGACCTGCACTTCTTTGTTTACACATGCAACGGCTTGTTGTGCAAGTAAATCAACATCTTCATTTTGTTTCCTAGGAATATGATATAATTGCACCTCCTCAAATTAATTAAATAGCCTACGGATGGTATGAACTTTGGCCCTTAGTCTTTCATTTTTGCATGCCCAAATGCCTAAAATCTGCTTCACAATGAGAAGTGCATCCCCTTTTACCATGAGACGTTGTATACCATGGCCAATGCATATTTTTAAACCATGAAGTAGTGTGTCATATTCTACTTCATTGTTGCTAGCTGAACTTGGTAGATTGAACTTCTCTTTCATGACCACCTCTCCACTTGGGTTGAGCAACACTAGCCCTCCCCCTGCTTTCCCTGTGGCTCGTCAAAAAGCTCCATCAAAGAACAAGGTAAAAGCATTGGGAATACTTTTTGGTGGTGGCAATGGTAGGGTCTTTACTTCAGGCACCTTAATCTCCTTTTCATGCACCCTATAAGTGAGAATCCTTGCCAATTGTGCATGCACACTATCTTCTACCTTGAAAGAGTATTGAAACTCTTGCAACTCCATAATCCACTTTGAGATCCTAGTACTAAGATTCATTTGAGATGACACCCAAGGGAACAAATTCTCTGCGGTGAGGATTACAAAAGGTTTTGGGAGCAAGTAGGATCTAAACTTCCTTATCGCAAACATGAGAGAAATCATCATGAGTTCTGCCTCCGTGTAGCCTCTCTCTAAAGCATTCATGACCCTACTAGCAAAGTAGATGGGCCGCATCCTGGTACTATAGGGATCTTGTTGTAGCAAAACTGCACCAATTGTTTCTTTCCCAGCACTAGAGCTAACAAAGAATGTGTACTCCCAACAAGGAGGCATGAGTGTTGGTAGCTCTGACAAAATGGCTTTAATGCTACAAAAGTACTCTTCAAGCTCATCAGACCATGCAAATTCTACTTGTTGTGTCAACTTTTGCAAAGGGTGAAGTAACTCTGAGGCTAAGTGAATGAAGCGTGACATATACTTCACCTTTTGAATGAATGAGATGACCTCCTTAAGACTCTTGGGTGATGGTAGCTCAATAAGAGCCTTTGCCTTTGAAGGATCCACTTCAATGCCTTTGTAAGAAACTTTATGACCAAGCAAGAGTACTTCATCCTCACCTATATGGCACTTGTCGGGGTTGAGTTGACCTCCCATGTCGTAGAGCTTCTTTAAACCTTCTTCTACCCTTTGTAGATGCAATGATTTTGAGCTATAAATACAGAAATCATCAATGAACACCCTAATTGACTTTCCAAAGAACGCTTGAAACACCATATTCATGAAACGTTGAAATGTTGCAGGAGCATTTGTCAGACCAAATGGCATGACTCTAAAAGCATAACAACCCCAAGGAGTGATAAAGGTTGTTTTCAATTGATCCTCCAATGCAATCCCTATTTGAAAGTAACCCGAGTAACCATCGCACACAGTGTACTTCTCATGACCAGCTACCTCATTTAGTATCTCATCCTGGAATGGGAGGGAAAAGTGATCTCTTTTTGTTGCCTCATTGAGGGGACGGTAATCCACACACACCCTCCACTTGCCATTTTTCTTAGGAGTGACAACAACAGGAGAGACCCACTCTGAATTCTCCACTGGATAAATGAAACCTGCTACTAGAAGCTTTCTTACCTCCTTGAGTAGAGCCTGCTCCTTTATAACTCCTAGCCTTCGTAGCTTCTGAGCTTTAGGTGTGGCCTCAGGCTTTAACTCAATCTTGTGTTGAACAACATCTACCCCACGCACGTCGGTGTAGTCTTTAGCAAAAAGCCTAGGAAACTTCCTTAGCACACATTTGAACTCCTCTCTTTCATCCTTTGTAAGTGTTGTTGATAGCATACCTTCTAGCATCCCTTCATCTTGAACACCTTCGTTCTCTTGAGGACCTACCTCCTCCAAGACTTGACAAGAGGTCTCTTGGTTGCTTGGCTTAAACCTTACCCCCATGACTTCAATGGAAGACTCCTCTTCAGTAATGCTACCGCTACTTTCTTCTTCTGAAGTGCTATCGGTCCAACCTTCTTCCGTTTCACTTTGAGATGATTCTTCATGGAGCTCCTCTTGGCGTTGTTCCTTCATGTCAAAGACAACCTTCTTATGATTGTCATTCCTGCAAATTAATTTCCCACTCTCCCAATCTTGCAAAGCTCGCATTTTCATTAGCCATGGTCTTCCTAGGATAAATGGATAACCACTTCCCTTGGTCGACATAACATAAAAATCCACCGCTTTCTTAATGCCAAAGGCCTCTACAAAGACATTTTTACAAATGCCTACACACCTAGCCTTGCTATTGTTTGTCATCTTGACTTTGATTTCAGGTGTCTCATGGATGTGCATGCCTAGTCTTTGCATGAGTCCCTCTGTCATGATGCAAATTTGTGCACCCCCATCCACTAGACCTTTCCTAACCCATCTTACTTTGATGTAACAGTCTAGCACCGGTGTAATGTCCTCATTCATTTCAGCTTGTGCAATTTTTACAACAGGCACACTCTCTTTTACCTTTCTCCTAGTGCTAACTGCCCTTGTTAAATCCCTCCTAACTTGTGGACATAATGCAAGAAATTGAGGCCATGAAATATCAGGACCCTTACCTCTCATGTCTTCCAACAAGTTGTACGGAGCCATACCATGTCCAAGAGGGAAGTCTTGGAGGTTGATACGACGTCGAGTCCTCTTGGTTTCCTTGGTTTCCTTTGCCTTCTTGCCTTGTCCATGGTCACTCTGTGATGTGACTACTTCTTTCTCTTTACCTTTTCCTCGGCCACGCTTAATGCCATTGGCTTCCATGTCAACCTCGTTTGAATTTGTCACCTCTACCACATGCACATTTGGATCTGGCAAAGGTGGAACTCCTTCTACCCCTCGTGGAGGTGGTCTTGGTCCATTTGGCCTTTGTAGAAGCCTTGGTTGTTGACCAGCTCCTTCTCCTACATTCATCACTAGGTAATTCAAGTTAGGTCTCCCTGGCTCTCCACGAGGCCAAGGACAATTATACATCCCATGTCCAGACTCTCCGCAATTCCAACATTGCAAGACTCTCCTAGTTCGTGGCTCTCTCTCTTCTGACTTCTTTGCTTGTCCCTTTGAACCTACAGCTTGTGCAAGGTGAATTGACAGGCTGCTTAAAGATTCATTTAACTTCTCAATCACTTCAGCTGTTACCTCAGGAAGCTCCCTAGATGTTGATTCTTGTGACTTACCTTTGGGTCTAAGACCTTCTATTGGAACCTCTCCCCTTAAGCACTTGAGTTTCCTATACTTCTCAGCAGCCCTAGTTTCAGCTGCATCAAAAGTAGCAGGTGCACCCGCCTCAACTTTTTACCTTAAGGTCAGGAAAGAGTCCGGCTATGAACCTCTCCTTCTTTAAAAATTCTGCACCATCACCAGGGTTAGCAACATCTCGTATCCATAGAGCCCAAAGACGTAGAAACTCTTGCTTGTACAAGTAGTAGTCATCTAAGTCTTTTTGCTTATGAGAAACAATGTCTTGCCATAGTTTTTGAGTGTTTTGGGGATCAAAGAAGTATCTCTTAAAATGATTCAAAACTTCTGTGTAATTCCCCTTAACTTCCTCAGGCAAAGAGTCAAACCAAGTACTGGCATCTTTCCTAAGGACCACCTCAAACATTTCTACACGTTCTTGATCGGTTACTATCCTCTTGATACGGCAAGACATCTTGAAATTTGCTAAAAATAATTCTGCATCCTCTCCAGGCTCTCCAAAGAAAAGAGGATATCCAGACATTTGGCGTTGGCTCTCCATTATTATGAAAGATTACAACACGAGTTACTAAGGGATACAATAGAGATTTAGAACCACTCGCCTGCAAATGAAGAAGTAAGAAAATACCACTCTAGGTTTTCTTCTTCAGCTATCCAAGCTTCAATGAGGTCTCGATTTGTTTGATCAAAACAAAAAGGTAGACTATTGATGAGCTCTAAGAAGGGTTGAAATTCTTCAAAGCTAAGGCGATAAACAGAAATCTCTAAAACTTCATTTTCTGGATCCAAAAGAGCAACCACGTCCCAAGTGATAAATTGCACTTGCTCTACAATTCCCAACACACAAGCGGTTTGTATAAAAACTAGATCTTCATGCTCGTCGAAGGCCGTGAGAAAGTAGAAATTGACTAGGAGCTCCTTTCCTTTGAGTTCCACACAGTCGGAGTGAGGCAACCTTCTCACAATTTCATAAAGAACATCCTCATCAAGTCCAATCAAGTATGCAAGATTTAAAGACTCCACTTGTGCTACAAAATTCCTGGACAAAAACTCCTTAGGATTATGGTTAAATCATTCAAAAGCATAAAGATATTTACAATGTCTTTATGAACAAAGTGTCATAGAAAGTAGACAAGGATGAGAATTTATACAAATTTTCAATCTTCTCTATGATCTCTTTATTAAGACAAGCTCTGAATAGCTCCCTATCTCCTTTGTTGAAAGCAAAAGGAAGACTATTAATAAGACGCAAATGAGGGAAAAATTCACCAAATGTGAGTCTATGAAGCATGAACTCTGGCCGCAAGTTTCCTGAAGAGTCTTCCTCAATGGTGAAATGCACTCACCAAACGCCAAATTTCACTCTATTTACCAATCTTAGGGCACACACTAGTTGGATGAATGCGCGGTCTTCCTTAGTGCCCAACAACAAGAGGAAAATGGAATCCACGCATAGGACCTTTCGTCTTAACTTCACCACCCTCTTGTTATGAGGGAGACGCCTTACCACTTGCTCATGAAACTCAATTGGTAATAGAGCTAGATCTCTAAGGATTGAACTTTCACTGCACACACATTCCCTGTTAGAACAAATGATCGTTTTTTGTTTCTTGTAACAACTTGGACAAAGAAAAAACAAACATACACACTATTTTGCCGGGCTGTACTTCATTTTAAAATAAAATGAACACATGTACATCAAAAGAAGTGTGGTAGTTGATGAGAGGTAGAATGACAGGGTTTGGTGATGCAAGAATTTCTCCTACTCTTTGGGCACCAAACATGAACACCATTCGTTGTTGAAAATGGATCTTTCTACTAATTGCAACGTTTATTCTAATGTGTGGAGTAAAATGAAAGGGAAAAACCTCTATTCCTGGGCCATTATCCATGGCATATGCATGTCCTAATGCTTAAAATAACACAAAAATATAGACCTCCAAGCTAATATCGTACCTAATGAGAGGCAAAATAAAAGGATTTACCGAAGTATTTATCTCGGCTAACCTAAGAGGACCTAAAATCCTATGAATTACCCGTTGAAATTGCAACTTAGTACTAACAATTATGTGTATCTTTCGCCTTGCAATGGGAATGAAAGGATCATACAAACTCTCGTGATTCATGCAAACTACTTGACTATGCTAAAAGTTGATCCTACACAAAAACATACACAAGTTGTTTTCCTCAGTGGGGGCACCAATTTAAAGCGGTCCGGGGCGGGCAACAAGAAGAGCAACCTCTAGACACCCTTCAAGGCTCCCGTGTTGCTCAATGGGGCTGGGGCACAACACAACACAAACCAAAACAACAAACCCCCAGCCAAATCCCAACTACACAAGGGGCACCACCTAGTTTAAGAGAGAACTAGGACGCAAAAGAGGAGAATCGTTAGAGCAACCCACAAACAAGCAAGGAATTTACACTAACCCTAACACCAATGGAACACTCTCACACACTAAAACACAAGAGAGAGAGAGAGAGAGAGAGAGAGAGAGAGAGATGGTGCTCGGACTGCTTTGAAGTGTATCGTTAATGATCAAGAAAACATAAATATATATATGTAAGAAAGAGAGAGAAGGGGGAAGGGGGTGCTTGTTGCACTAATGCCTTCTTACAAATCTGTCATGACCAATCAAAGTGAGATTAGTATTTGTTCAACATAGCCTGAGTAGATTACACCACTTCACATCACAAGAAAAAAGCCACCCCAATCACTGTCTTAAGGCCAGGGGAGTCCTCTCCACCCTGTCGCCCTCTTACAACATGTGGGATTTATGGCTAAATTGATAACAATACCCGGAGACAAGCTATCAAGAACTTAAATAAAACACCAAGACACTTACACATCATTATTGTCCATGACGTCATGTTGGAAGGGAGACAAGGTATCCATGCTTAGTCCAAATTCACCCTCCTTGATTCAACAAATGTTGGGCTTACACTAGTAGGAGAAATGATAGATTTTCTACTCTCAATTTAATGATCCCTCTCTCTTACAATGGCATAGAGTTCCCTTGCTAATCACCCCTAATACAACACATACATATGCCTAATGCCAATGAGATTCCACTCAAGAGCTCCTTCTCAAGAGGTTGAGCTTGGCTTCTCAAGCTATAGCATAGTGCTCTTTATTCTCCCCCTTTGTGCTAGCTACACCCTCCTTTTATAGCAATTTTGAAGGCTAGGGTTACTCCTCTAACCATGGTTGGGTTAGATTTTCAGCAATTTACCTAATTTCTTTTGCTTGGAATTATCAAGAAGTTGGTGGGGAAAGAGAGAGGAGAGAAATGAAGGTGATAGGACTTTTCATAGTGGGTTAGTGTTAGTAGAGTTAGTATTAATTTACAAATGGAATTGGATATTTACAATGGGAGTATCTATGTAGGATACAAATAAGGAAGAAAAAATCTTAAGAGGTAAGAAAAGGTGGATTTCTTACAAGGTTGATGCTCCAAGTGTCTTGAGTAGGGCCAATTTTGACGCTTGTTGACGGTCCACTAGCTTTGACGGTACATTTTTTCTCCACTCTTGACCTTCTTGAGAGACAAGGTAATTGAAGCTGAGTAATCAACCACCATGATGCTGTCTTTTAAGAGAAGAGGTTGAATTTTGTGGTTTTTTGATAGATATGGGTAATTTGGAGGAGGAAAAGTGAGACTAGGTGGTCAATTTTGGAATGGAATTGTGTGTGGGAGGTATGAGTTCACCATGGTTTCTCTTATTCTTCAAGGTTGAAAAGAAGGTGAGTAGGGTGCAGAGAGGAGTGGTGAGAGAGGTGGGGATGATAAGTGGAGAAGTGTGTGTGAAAGAGGAAAATGATAAAGTGGAAGAGAGAGTGTGGCTGCATAGCATGGGAAAACTGGGTTCCACTAATAAAATCATAGCTCACAGCTCGTAGCTCAAAAAAATATGAAAAAATTTGAGGCAAAAGTTCAGCCCACGAGCTACAACTTTTGTTTGTATCACCTTTTCAAATTCGGAGATCAAGTGAACTTTAAAAATTCAGCAAAACCGATTGTTTTTTTCCACTGCACAAGGTCCTTGTGGGGTCCTTCTTTTGATGATTCTTTTGAATACCTCCAAGAGTGAGCCCTCCATAGTGCATGTATGCATGCCACCTACCCTTGAACTTATTTGGTAGGTCTATAATTGAAGATATTGTTGAGATCATGATATAAGTGAATAGTACAACTAAGAAAATCAAATATTGAGGGGTCTAAAAAATATGTACATGTCAAATATAAATAATATAAGTGGAAAAAATATAAAGGGGTCAAAAGAAATCTCTCTCATTATGAGGCTACCATAAAAAGATAAATATTTTTGGTGTTCTAATTTTTTAGAAAAAAAAAACAAAATAGATGTAGGAAGGGAAAAATCACAATAGTGAAAAAATATACACATAAATAAAACTAGTTTTTTTGGATTTTTGTTGGGGTGGAGTTACACCAAATATAAGAGAAGCTTACATGAAAATATTTCTATATGGAATAAAGAGTATGAAAAATGGTAAGAAAAATTGTGGTAATAGTGAGGCAATGTATAGAGCATAAATAACACACACCTAGGTAGAAATATTTAAATAAATACCAAAATAATTATGAAAAAAATCTTTTATTTAAGCCCTATATACAAAGAAATATTTACATACGCATGGGCCATAATATACTTATATTTTTTATATTTTATATTTTTTTGGCTCAACTAGCCCAATGACTAGCTAATTGAGGGTTTTTTATTTCAGTAAGGAGATATGGGAAAAGTCCCCTAACTCACACGCGCCTATATACAATGAAAGGGTGAGGGTAACCACAGTGTTTGAGTGATTTGATAGGGTGAGATAACTCACTATGGCAATTACAGAGAGCCGAAAAACGGCTATCAGTACGAGACAGAATGTTTGATCTTTCTATATGGTGGAAGGTGCTATTGTAAACATAATGAGGTATCTTGAGTTCTTGTTGAGCTAGTTTTTTCTCCATTTGGGGTGGAGAGCATCTGAACCTTCTTTCTGCATATCCTTGTAAAGTCTTTCTTTGACTTGCAGTAGCTCCACCTTTATCAAAGGGTAGGGAACTACTGTTGATTCCATTGAGCATTGATTTGGTTGGGAGTGAGCTAGGTTTCATTGACTCAGTGGAAAACTCTCAAATCCCAATCCGTGCCCGCTTTCCATTCAGCATCTACCTCATGGACAATCTGTTATTTCAGTGCATCTTCTTCATCTTTAGAAAGCTGGACCATTGGTACTTGATCTTCTTCAGTGATTGGTACCTGAAATTCAAAATCTCCAGCTCTACCCTTTGGTGGGTTGTGTTTCCATATCCGCAAAGGAGACTGATGGTATGTCTATAATTGGCTCTTTACAGGTTCTTGCCTCCTCTTGAGCTTCTATATGCCCTTCTCTCAGCAATTGGTTGGCTTTCTTAAAATCCTCTATCTCCTTGATCAACTGCTCTTCTCTTTGTACCCTCATTAAGACAAGGTTTCGTCTCTGTGCCTGTTAAAGCTTCAATTCAAGTTCCAGGTCCTTGTTTCTCTTCTCCAAAGCCTTGAAGACTTCATCTATCCCCTTGAGTGAAGCTACAGCTGGGTTTTTCCTGGTCCAGCTTCACCTTTATCACTTTCCTTAGGTTGTTCATTACTGGCTTCCTCCTAATGATTCTCTTTCCCTATTGCTTCCTCACCTTCATTGGATTTGCCAGTTGGGGAAGGGCATGGTTTTGGCAGCATGGGGTGGTCTTCTTGTTCCGTAGTGGGTGAAGTGGGTCTTAGAGACATTTCTCTTTGTTCATGTTGTGGTTCAGGTTGTTGTGCAGCTTTTGCTTGCCTTTGTTGTGCATCCGATTCTTCTCTTTCTTTCCTTTGCGCTTCTAGAGCTTCTTGTATCTTGTAGGCTTTGGCTTTTGCATACATTTGCTCAAGAAAATCCTTTGGATCTTCTCGGACTTTCTTTGCAAAATTCTTGGTCCTTGGACCCCTGATCTCCCTCGAACTCCATGATTCCGTGTTTTCTCCTACAACTTGGCGGCTTCTCTCATAAGACTCTTTTTCTCTTTCAAACCTTGCTTTCTTCTGCTTAGGTTCTTCCTGATAGGCTTCCATTACTTTCTTCTTCATTTCTTCTCTCCTTGCAGGCCTTTTCCTCATTCTCAGAGCTTTCACTATTGTGGGATTCAAGTGAGATTTCTAATGATTCCTCATCTGATTTATATACCCTTTTCTTCTTTGATCTAGTGGTTCATGGAGAGGGTTGAGCTGAGACTATCCATGTATTCTAATTTGGAGATGGTGGCAAGTTATTTTCCATTCCAATATCATGGTATGCGATTTGTTTTAGAACTTCTCAAGTGCCCAGATATGTTATCTTTCCTTCCTTTTTTGTGCTCTTGAGTGTTGTAAGCACATACTACGCGTGATCTATTTTTCTTGCCTTGTTTTTTACTTCAACACCTGCGTGAAAGTAGTTGAAAACTGCATGAGTTGGAGTTTTGTATCTTGGTGGTCTCTTTGAGAGAAAATGGAAGTGTCTCGATGATAAAGACGGGCAGAATCCTCTACTTGCTTCCGTATTAGGTCAGAGAAAGTGGCATCAGTTGTATCCTTGGTGAATGTGCCATCCGTCTTCCTATCCCTATCCCTCATTGTCATACCTTCCTTGGCAGCTTTAGTGCCTCAGCCTTATGTCCTTGTTGATAACAACTTCAACTTTTTGTCCTTGTTAATCTGTGATTTGAGCAGATCCATCCTCTTTGATAGTGGATAATAGTTCATAGTCCCACTGGAGATCTACTCCACATGACTCTTGGTCATAGAATTCTCAAAGTCCCAGTCTTCTATTAGTCTGGCTTTGCTTCTACGTCATAAAATTTCTTAGGTAGCATTTGTAACTCTACCTGGTGTCCATGTTCACTCTTGAACCTACCAGTGAAGACTATAGTGTTGTTTTCTTCAAGCTGCTCTTTAGATAGATAGGTTTCCTCTGTCGTTTTCATAGAGCTCAGCTCTAACTGGTATGGTGGTAATTCCTTTCAACCGCTTGCATTGCACCTAATAGGAGAATACAGTGTCAAAGTTAGAAAATTCCACGGATTCCGCTCTCAAATGCCATGAGTATGAATTGCTGGTAAATGATGTCCATTTTGCTTCAAATCAATTTTGGAGCATGCATAGATGCATAAAAACATGTGAGGATCAAAAATCATGCAATCCAAGAAAAATTTATAACCAAAGTAAATAATCACGATTATTTACAACTGGGAAATTTTTCAAACTTTTTGCATTTTTGACATCATAGGCTTCAAACATATTTGATTTAGATACTCTGAGTGAAGTGTGGAGTGCACATAGTGAAAATGGTGTCAGATTTAGGCTTCAGACTGTGAAACAATAGATATAAAGGATTTTGGGTTTTTGTGATCCAATGTGATCAAACTTGATTGGTAGGCTTCGAACATCATGTACTTTGGTCCCTGAAGGTCAAAGTTGAAATTTGGAGTCATTCTAGTGAAAAAGTAAATAATTGCGATTATTAACTTTTTCAACAAATTAGACATTTTTGGTTGCAAGCTGGTTCTAGACATGATATAGAGCCTCTGTGTGAGATATGGGGTGATTTGGCTCAAAAAAAGTGACAGTTAACTCAAAATTTGGACAAAAGAGCCTTTAGTGCATTTTTTGGCAAAATCTAAGATTTTCTTGTTCTTTTGGGCTCATACTTGACATATGGCATGTGATAGGTGTGTACAAGTGATAGATGAAGTGACAAAATAATTTTTGAGCTAAATGTGCACAAAAGTAAATAATTGCGATTCTTAACTACAATCACATTTTTTGCATGAAAAGATACTTTTTTGACCTACACATCTTCATTACACCTAAAACAAGTCCTAAAATGAATTTGGTAAGATTTGGTCGTGTCAGCATCACTTCCTTGTATTGTCGACTTTGAAGTCACCAATTTTTGTTACTACTAGGTGTGTAGAGTTGTTTGGTCACTTTTGAAGCCATGGACTGTCCACTACATAGTCCTGATGCTGCTCATCCAGTTTGGGCTCATTTGGAGTCAATTTGACTTTATATGTCAAATTTGACACTTTGTAGTCTTCGAGCTGTTTTCGGTTGTTTGAGAGCTTGCCTTGACTATTTTCTTGAAACCATCTAGGTACATTGTGTATAGACCTTGTCTATTAAGCTGTCCGTGGAGTCAGAATCCAATTCTAGCATGTGACAAAAACCTAGATTATTTACTTGGGACCACCTCGACTCCTGCAAAATGGTCATCTAATGATATGGAGGTGTTCTACTATTTAGGGGCATGCTACAGCTGAAGTCTCGTCCGATTCAGTTGAGCTGACAGGCCGCTATGGTCGTTTTTATGTCGTAGGAGTTCGTGCACAACTAGAATTCTAGGATTTTTTTCCAGGCCTATACTTGCTACCCGACCGTATAGAAACGTTCTTTGATAAGTTTAGAACTTACCCCTCATGTCTTGTGTGAGACGGCGCTGAAAATGGGCGACTATGGACTCCTGAAATTGCGCGCGAAGAAGGTAGAAATCTCTCTCCTTCAAGAGTGACTAGTGGAAATGAGGTGATTTTGGGCTACCTTGGATATCTATACTCAAACTTCCCAAACTATTTTTCCCCAAATTCCTTTGTTATTCCTACTAGGCCGTGAAATCTATTTTAGACTCAAAAATTTCCTCAATCAGACTCCGTTAGCTCATTCTGCAAAAATTTGCAAAAGTAGGCCTTGGCGGCCTAATTTAGGCTTCTCACTTCAATTTGTAGTTTTGATTGAAAATTTTTGTGCCTCTCTGTCTTGTTCTTCTGATCATCAACATATTTTCAATTCCTTCATCTGAGCTCATTTGCTATTTATTATTAATTCGATCTGTTTATTGAAAAAATCAAAGAAAATAATAAAATGCACTAAAAAAGCAATTTGAAAGATCAACAATTAAGAAAATCCATTGGAGAACACTATTTTATGGATTTTTGGTGAATTTCTCCATTTTTAAGTTCCAATATCAAGAAAAGTTGATGAAAATAAGCAAGAAAGGCTATTTTTTATGTATTTTCTAATAGCATATACACTATTTACACTCATCAATTGATGTTATTAGTTAAAATTCCCCTATTTATAATTTTTTAAGAGCATTATTAGGTAGTTTTGCAAAAAAACCATACATTAACATCCAACTGTTGTTCTCACTCTTCAAATATTGCCCTTAATTTCTGAAGTTCCCTTCCACTCCTCCTAGAGGGAGTACTCTAGGATGATTGTGTGCATGGGTTAAACAATCGTGTCTATGCATAGCTGTGGTTGGCTCTACCATGCTTTGAAGATCAATGCAATTCAAACCAGCATGCTGTGCAAGAGTTGGGTCTTGAGTAGTTCACTCAAGGGTTTCCGTGGTCAAGGTTTCCTGCTGATGTTTTCTAAATAGCAAATTCTGTAATTTGTGTGCTCTTTGTCTGATTGTACCATATGGATACTTTGGCATACTGATACCTTGAGCTGTAGGTATCAATCATGACGATTGCTGAGCTTTAACTCTCCATTGGTATTTGGGCTTTTTGTTGATGAATTGTTGTGGTTGAGTGTTTTTAAACTTAACTTTCCACTGCTTCATCAACTTCACAGTTTGTGGAGAAGAAAAATGCTCCTTTTTCCTCCAAACCTATCCAGTGCTAGTTTTTGAAAGATGTTTTTCTGTGAGTTGTCAAATGTGAAACTTTTGTCAGTATGGTAGATGAGTTTTTAGGCACCCAAATCTGACACGGATTGTCCTTGATTTGTGCTTTTGGTACCCATATTGCCTGAATCCTTGCATGCTACTTGTAGCATTTTCTTGGGTTGACTTAGATCGATGACTTCTTTGTTTCTACTATGGGTGACCTCTTTTCCATTCCTCTTTGCTCGGTGCAATTGGAACAATGAGTTGTCCTCCTTTAGGCGATAACTTGAGTTGATTGGTGTCCCAATCTGGTACTACCTTGTACATCCGCATCCGCGAGATTCCAAGAATCATTGTTTCATTCATATGTTCATTTGGTATGCATACAAATTGATGAGGGCATGAACATCCATGTACTATCACATTCAAATTGACTATTCCCAATGCTCGTGTTGGGTTTTTGTTGCATCCTTTTATAGCACATATTCCTGATGCTTAAGACTGATTCGTCACTTTCTTGTAAGTGGAATAACTGACTGCTTTCATTCGAGCTCTGATATCTACCAATGCATTTGTTCTAGGATTGTTCAGTTGTACTTTGATGCAAAGGTCCATTCCATCCTGTTGGAATTAGGGTTGCAGAGAAACGCACACAGCTTGGAGAAGACGAAGGAAGCTCAAGGCACACAATAGAGAGTGTATTACTTAGTGTGCAATGGAAAGATAGATAGCCCTAAAGTGATGGACGTATATACAATGCACGGGGGAAAAAACCTCCTAAAGAGGTAAAAAATACCCCGGTGGTCCTAGTGTGTTCACACACATCACTACCACATGTATATGGTAACAAATCCCCCCTGGAGTGATGTGGTGAATGAGAGTTGGCACATGAGTAAAGGGAAGTGCCATGCCCTGAGGACATGATCAGTCCACAAAGGGGAGTAAGCCCAAAGCTTTGCAAAAAGCTTCGAGCTTCTCACAAGACAATGCATTTGTGAAAAGATCTGCAAGGTTGTCCTGTGTTGGCACATAAGACAAGCTGATCTCTCCTACTAAGAGCCTCTCCCTGACATAGTGGTGATGCACCTCAATGTGCTTTGTGCGAGCATGAAAAATTGGGTTCCTTGCAACTACCAATGCGCTCTGACTGTCAGTGTAGATAGTGTTGGCAATGTCTTGTCCAACACCCAAATCAACCATAAGGCATCTGAGCCATACACACACAACCATAGCTGTGAAGATTGGCTTGTACTCAGCCTCACAACTTGAAGTGGCCATAGTAGGTTGATTCTTGCTCAACCATGATATACATGAACTGCCATGCATGAAACAAAAATCACTTGTGGACACTCGCGTGTCAAAACAACCAACCCAGTCTGAGTCTGAGAAAGCATGTAAGTTTGGCGGCAATGATCCCCCCTTGTGATAAAACAAGACAAGATGTAAAGTGCCACTAAGGTAGCAGAAAATCCTCTTGACAGTCTGCCAATGCTTAGACCCTAAGCTATGCATAAATCTGTTGACCTGTGAGACTGCAAACTGAATATCCAGCCTCGTGTTGCATACATAAATGAGGCAACCAATAGCAGTTTGGTAAAGAGTGACATCTGCAGGATCACCAAGATCATGAAGAATTAATTTCAAACCTGTTTCCATGGGAGTGGCAATAGGTTTGCAATCCTCAATTCCAAACTTACATAGCAATGTCTCTATTTAACTTTTCTAACACAAGGCAATACCACCATCACACTGCTTAAACTGTATGCCCAAATAATGATGCAACATCCCCAAATCTTTCATCTTGAAAGTAGTATTCAAATCAGTCTTAAATTCAGCAATATGTCTCTCATTTGGTCCAGTGATTAGCAAATCATCTACATAAAGAACCACAATGAAAAATACATCTCCCTCACGCTTTACATACAATGTGCTTTTTGTTGGACTATTTACGAAAGCCTTGTTTGACCAAATGAGTGTTAGCTTTCCCATACCAAGCACGAGGAGATTGATTCAACCCATACAAAGCCTTCTTACATCTGCACATGTTGTCCTCTTGTCCTTTCATGACAAGACCACGAGGATGCGTTACATAGACTTCCTCAAATATGTCACCATTCAAGAAAGCAGTAACAATGTCTGATTGATTTACATCCCAACCAAAATGAGTTGCCAATGCACATAGAAAATGAATAGTAGTCATACGACAAGTGGAAGAAAATGTTTCTTCATAATCTATGCCTTTTTGTTGTGCATAACCCTTTGCAACAAGTCAATCCTTATGGTGATCAACCTCACCATCCAGTTTGCGTTTCAACTTGTAAACCCACTTTGTAACAATGGCTTTTTTGCCAGGAGGCAAATCACATAAAGTCCATGTGTCATTTTCTATAAGTGCATCATATTCTGATTGCATGGCAACCATCCAATTTTTCGAATTCTGTGCTTCATTAAAAGAGAGAGGTTCCTCAACATCATGTAATCTAGACACAGCCAAAGCATAACAATCTGATGCATAAGATGCATGGCGAGAGCTTGAACGAGTACGACTAGACAAAGGTGCATCCAATTTACTGTTACACAATGTATGCACCAGCCATTTTGGCATACCTCTAGCCTACTCATTTTCAGCCCTTTCATCATCAAGTATATCATGTACATTTGCATCAGTAAAAGGATGATCTATACCATTTTCAAAAACCCCCATAGGCTGTACATTTGTCTCATTGGAATTTACATTTGAGCTTTCACCACTGAAAAGAGGCAACAAAGTGTCATAAATGTCTTGTGAGCTTACATTATTGTCTCTAGTACATGACAGCAAGGGCTTAACAGAATCTTCCACAAACACTACATCCCATGAAACCAAAATACGCTTTGTTTATAGATGATACAACCTGTAAACTTTGCTTTCAGCACTATAACCAGCAAAGATACATTTGATAGACTTATCATCCAATTTTTTGCGATGCACTTGTGGCACTAAACCATAATCCAAACAACCAAAAACATGCACGTGCTCAATAGATGGCTTTCTATCATGCCATGCTTCATATAGAGTCATAGACTGCAATGCTTTCGTAGGACACCTGTTGAGTACATAAGTGGCACACATGACAGCCTCGAGCCAAAATGAATGTGGTAAAGCTTGACTCTTGACCATACATCTTGCCATTTCCATAAGAGACCTGTTTTTCCTCTCAGCAACACCATTTTCCTGAGGCGTATATAGCATTGTACATTGGTGTTTTATCCCACAACTAGCTAGAAATGCATTAAATTCATGAGACATATACTCCCCCACTTGATCAGAATGAAGGGTGCCCATAGTACATTTTGATACATTTTCAGTCATAGCCAAAAATTGTTTGGAGCACATAAAAACTTCGGACTTTGCTTTAAGTGGAAATACCTATGCATGCCTGGAGTAATCATCAATGAAAGTCACAAAGTACAGGTAATTTCCCAAGGACGGAGTTTGCATGGGTCCACAAATATCACTATGCACAAGTTGCAAGCTGCATGTGGCCCTAACTGAACCATCCTTTGGAAACTTAGAACGCTGAGTTTACCCAAAATACAGCCTTCACAAACATGTTTGATAGGTGCTTCAAGAGGAGTCAAAGAAGCAACCATATCAGATTCTTGCAAACGTAGCAAACTGGCAAAATTCAGATGACCAAAACGTGCATGCCAAAGTTTTGCATCTGAAATAGCCCTTGAATCTGCAACTGCACTTGCAAAATTTTGTCCACACTTGTCATACAAAGTGAGCTTATACAGCCCACAACACAAAAGGCCAAATGCAACAATTTTATCACCAAAACTGGGATCATGAACTGTACATCATCCGCAAATTTGACTACAAGTCCAAGTCTAGCAAGTGCGGATACAGACAAAAGATTCTTCTTGATCCCAGGTACATAAAGTGCATCAACAAGTGTGAAAGAACTACCATTTTCAGCAATAAGCACAATCTTTCCAACCCCCTGAACCAGGTAAGAGGCATTTTTGGCACAAATGATCGAATTCCCATGAGGGACAGACTCAAGAGAGGTGAACAATTCACGATGTGAGGTAATGTGCTTTGTAGAACCACTGTCAAAATACCACACATGTGAATCTGCAGCAACTGACATACATGCATCATGGACAACAGAATTGTGCACTCTGACTAAGAGTCCATTCTGCATCAACATCAGCATCACAGTCTCCTTTCACAGAAGACTCAACAATGGCTGCATTTGTAGTGGAGCCAGCATTTGCAGTGGAACCACCCTCTTTGTTCTTAGCCTCTTTGGACTTCAACTTAGGACACTGCTTGATCAAGTGATCATTAGCTTTACAATAATGGCAACACATCTTATTTTTGCCCTTATCACCAGAATTTCTAGAAAAATTGTTGCGAGAAGAAGCATTAGGAATAGAATTTTTGCCACTCGCAGCAAAACCATAAGAAGTGGCTACATTGCTATTACCACCCTTTCTTTGAGAAGCAATAAACGCCTGTTCAACTGCATGCTAGTCCTATTTTTTCTGGAAAGTGACTCTTGCAACAACAATGTGCATAATGCATCAAACTTGACAACTTCAGGATTTCCTTGGGTCATAAGTCTCCAAGTACTAGCAAAAGTCTGGTAAGAATCTGGTAAGGCATCAAGAACAGTCTGCACAAGGGAACTATCTGAAATGACTTCACCTGCAGAAAGAAGTTTCTCATTGATATCCTTGACACCAGCAAGGAAAGTGTCCATATCATCTTCCTCATGCATAACATTCGACTCCAGCTCTGTATGCAACAAAGCAATTTTAGCCTCATTGCGACTTGCATAAAGACTAGCCAAAATATCCCAAGCTTGTTTTGCAGATTCTGCTGAACGAATGTGAGAAAAAATGGTGCGCTTCACAGAAAATGCAATCAATGCATGAGCCTGTGTATCCTTTACATCCCAACAAGATTGTTCTGCCGTAGGCAAAACAACTCTAATAGCATCAATCCTTCCAGCAAGACCTGCCACATCCTCAACATCGCCTACATCCTTAGAACCAAGACGTACATCAATGCCCTGCACAATATTCTAGATGCCCTTTAACACAAGAACATGTTGCATCATATAAGCCCACATATGGTGATTGTCCCCATCTAACCTGTCCTCAGCAGCAAACATCTTGAACACATCTGTGTTGTTGTCAGCCATGGTAAATGTTGCACCTCATGTGAAAACTGCCCAAAAAGAGGAGAGACGAAGCAGGAACAACACGTGCTATATAGCACAAACCGTAGAAGATTGTAAGGCACCTCTAATGCAGAAAACAGCAGTGACAAAAATTGTGCACAAAATGATGAAATTGCCTGTGCATACCTGTGTGTAGTGGAAACTGAGGCTGAAATGAGCCCGAATCAAAAATTTGAGCAGACTGAGCTCTATGAGCACACCCAAATTTTTTGTTGACCTACGAACGCTCGGCAAAGCTCACAGAAATCGAAGAAAGTGAGCAGGCATATGCTGGAGGTGCTGGCGACTAAGCCCGGGAGGACACAACCTACTCTGATACCAATTGTTGGAATTAGGGTTGCAAAGAAATGCACACAGCTTGGAGAAGACGAAGGAAGCTCAAGGCACACAATAGAGAGTGTGTTACTTAGTGTGCAATGGAAATATAGATAGCCCTAGAGTGATGGGCGTATAAACAATACACGGGGGGAAAAACCTCCTAAAGAGGGAAAAAATGCCTCGATGGTCCTAGTGTGTTCACACACATCACTACCACATGTATATGGTAACACATCCAATCATTCATCATTTGTTGACAATGCATCATTTTTTAATTCCCATAGTCTATCATCTGGTTCCAAAGTGTTGATGGGAATAGGTGTTTATTGATTTCTGAAAGCATCTTCCTCTTGAGTACTCGAAGTCGAACTTCCTCTTGGGCTTCTTCAATAACCTGTTTTCGTTTCATCTTTCTTTTCTTTGCTACATGCATCTTCTCTAGCAAATCATTGGCTAGTGGCAAATGGTACTTCTTTAAGCGGCATCCACTAATCCAGTTAGCCATTGGTTCACCATCTAGAGTGGACAACTTAATTACTCCACTTGGAGATATGTCTTCAATGATAAAAGGTCTGTTTCCCTTTTTCTTGAACTTGGGAATGTGTTGGTTAAGGGAATACGCTAAAACTATGTGAGGTCCCCAACCCGCCAACACTAAGAATCAAGATGAGGTCCTTGACAGGTCTCTAGGTCTACTAAAAATCAGAGTCTCTAAACAAGAAAAATCAGAGGAAAAGACCTTTACCATTGACAATGGATTGGGTCTATAGACCTAGAAGAAGACCTAGTCCTGTCTCGCAATGGAAACAGGACAACATATTAAAAGTCCAAAGCTATTTCGGCCCTATAACTTCCACAAGTTGGGCTAAGGTATCCTGAACCAACGCTTTTTTCCCCGTAACAGATGTGAGGGCATAGCCACTGGTGGACTCCTCTTCCAAGTGAAGAAGTTTTCTAAGCGTTTTTAGTACGCAGGGATGGATAGCTACCCGAGTAATCAGGTCCACCCATCCAACCTTATTCAATCCCCACTTACCACCCTGCACTCACACATGATTCTTTTGTTTTCTAAATTCTATCACATTGTTTTAACATTTAAAATAAAAGTCTCTTTTAACTTTCCGTCACAGTAATTCCTTCAAGCAGGTATTAAAGACAGAATTAAAAAGCATTCTTTTAGCAAGTAAAAATCTTTAAACTTAAGACAGTGTACTGTCAATCAAAACATTGTCCATATAATAACCATGACTAGTACTCTTCTTGTCTCAAGACCACCTAAGTGTGAAAAACGACACCCATTCCTTGTTCACAAATCACAATCGAGGGTGGAGAAACCCCCACCCAAGGTTTGGGGTGCCCATACACCAAACCAGTTTCCCATACAACCGGGCGGCTCCCCTAGGATAAAAACGGTATCCTAACTTATGTAGAAACATCAAAACATGACACGGAGTAGAAACTCATTGTTCATGGGGGTAACCAACTTATCCATGGCTGGAAAGCCATCATTATTCATCAAAATATACCAAGGAGTCGGAGGTGTCTTGAGATAAGCTGTCTTAAGGATGATCAATCATATCTTTCCTATATCAATCAATCTTAACCCAAATAATTATTTTCTACTTTATAAACAAATGCACGTTGGTTTCTTGGAAGATGTCTTCTGTTTTGAGCTAGTTTTACTCTTCCTCATTTCTTCCTCCCTCTTTTACGTATGCAATGTTAATACTTAAAGAGAAACTTGAACTATTCAAAACGTAAATTATAATGAAGACCCACCTGAAATTGATCGGGCATTTACAATTTTGGGGCATGAATGCTCTCATCAGTAGGCCTACTACTAGGTCCGGCTTCGTCATCGTGCGACACTATAGCTCTTTTAGGAACACTAACCTCATCATGAGATTGAGGATTGGCTCGGGTCCTTTTTAGTGCCATGACTTCTTATCCTTGGATAATCAACTAGAGTTTTTTCTCTCTAGTGATTTTCGAGTAGTGTTCTCTCTAGTGAGAGAGAAATGGTATGGACTTTGAGTATGAGTGAAATTGTGAAGCAAGGAGTCTTATTTATAGGTTTTTGGGCACTCACATGCTAGAAATGGCAAGAGCTTGCATCCCAAGGTAGCCCTACAGCTCCTAGCACCCCCTGCTGCTATTCATGTCCCTGGCAAGTCAATGAAGACCCCTCCCATCATCTGCCAGCTTTAAAAATAAAATCTGCTATATTTTGACCTATTTTTTGCTTAATTCGTAAATATATGAGAGGCCTTTAGTAAAGTCTATGCTTAAACGATTACTGCAACCATTCAAATTTTCTTAATAATTTAATTTACATTGAATTTTTCGGAAGGACTAGCGGGGTTAGCTTTTGTCCGAATTAAATTCTGAAAATTTCTAGCCCGGGGTTTGTTGTGCTTAAGATTCGAAAAATACCATTTTTTATTGCCTTTGAGATAGTGTTTTTACATGATTGTATGACCAATGCTTTCTTCTAAAGCTTTGAGTTCATTCCGGGCAGCTAGAAAGGTTGAGACCTTACAATCACCCCAACTTAAGAATTTGAGATATCCTCATCTCAACCGAAATTGGAAAATTCTTTGAGAAAAAGAGGTTTCATTTTCCCAAGTGGCATCCTTGGTGGGATAATATTTCCACTTTACCAAGTGTTCCTGATTACTCTATTTCTAAGAGTTCTCTCTCTAGTTTCAAGGATACAATCTAGTTGGAGTTTTCACAATTCCTTACTAATTACTTGCTACTCAAATTTTCCCAAGAAACTCTCATTGTTGACCCCATCTTAAAAACCTCTACAAACCAATTGTATCATCTCAAAAACCAGGTTATATCAATTCCATAAAAGATCCATATATCCTCCTTGTAAACGCGCTCGGCCTAACTGACCATTCAGAGCAAGCTAAAAGCACACTTTGGTGGTACAAAAAGGATTGTCCTTGATAGCACCTTTGACAAATCTTTGAGCTACAATTTCTACATGTCACATGAAAAACTACCTATCATACTATATATCAATGAATAGATCTTCAAAAGGATAATCTAAAAACACAAGGTCCGAAAAGTTTTGACGTTAACTATAAAAATTTTACCAGTCCCCACTTTTTCATTGGTAGAAGTAAAATAGGTCCTTTTTTTGTACCGCCAAACCATGCTTTCACCCAGCAATCAGCGTTCGACAAGTATCATGTATTCAAGCTTTGCCAATCTGAACGCGCTCGGCGTGTTTTTGCCATTCTGAGCAATCGGTGTTCGGCACAAGCTTCCAGCATTGCACCAGAGGTATCTCCTTTGTGCTCTAACCTGGTTGACCAACAATATGTAAAGGGTTTTAAGAGTTATCATACCAAGAGTTCTTTTGGCTTCCTATTAGTCTCGTACATTAATACTTCAATATCTAGGACACTTTTCAAGGACGGCTATCTTGTGCGCAAGGAATGTGACTTGGTTTTTAGATAACCATATTTTGTCTAAGATTCAAATTTGACCTTCTTGACGAACCTACAATGATATATTGAGAGCTTGAGTTATATAAGCAGGTGGTTGTATTGGACCGACAAAATCTATACCCCATTTTGCAAAAGCTATGCCAAGAAACTCCAAGAAAATCTATTCCCCATTTTGTAAAAGCTCTAGCCCCCATCATTGGTCTTACTTGAGTCAAGTCATTCGCAATGTAGGCAAGTCTAGGCTCTTCTCCTCGTTCGGCTAGATCTATCTTCTTTGCGTTTTTAGGTCCTTCATAGGACTCACCCTATTTTTTTAGTTCCCTTACAGGTTGTTTGACTATGATCTTTTGGTCTTGGAGAGTATATTTCTTGTAATGGGATGGAACACTCATTACATCTTTACTCCTTCCTCGGTTGTTTCCATTTCAATGGTATGCATCTCCTTTAGAGCTTTCTTCAACTCTTGATATTTCTTCTTTCATTCAACTCGTCTTATGGATGATTCATCATCTTGGCGTTTAGGTTTTGATTGAGTTTACTTTCTCATTTTCCTTGATGTCTTTGATGTTCTTTGTTTGTTGTCTGAAGGATATCTACCCGTGATTTTGTCCTTGACACAATCATGAGTGTCTATCTACATCAAAAACTGATGGCATAGATCTAGATTTCAAGTTTCTTGTGTCTCTTTTTCCTCTATACCCTTTCTGTCTTCTTATTTTTTGGTTTGGAAAGTCAAAAAAAATTTTCCTCCCCTCCTTTTAGGAGTAGTTGTGTTGTAACATGGTCAGAAATTGTGTTCTCCTAGAAACTGATGGCATAGGTCTAACTTTCAAGTTTCTTGTGTCTCTTTTTCTTCTATACTCTTTCTGTCTTCTTGTTTTCTGGTATTGAAAGTCAAAAAAAAATTCCTCTCCTCCTTTTAGGAGTAGTTGTGCTCTAGCATGTTCTTTTTCTGACCTAGAATCATTGGATGTAGCTGAATGTTCTTCAAACTCATTAGTAGCATCATAATAGAGGTCTAAAAAGACTTGTTGAGATCTCAGTAAGTCCCTCGGTTCTTGAACTTCATCTTCAATGTGAAGGGTTGAGATCATTTGTATGGGAATTATGTCATAACCATCCTCATTGCAAAATTGAGTATTCATAGACGTATTCACACACACATCCATTGTTGCCAAAATTTGAGTCCACTCAAATGGCTCAAACAAATGCTCCGGAAAGGGTTCAGGTATAGATGAAGCTTCAGGTACATATGCTTCATCTGTGCAATCCCTTTCTAAGATACATTCATCTCGTTTTAAACTCTCTCTTTCTAAGGCTCCACACATCCAAATAGGTGTGTCTTTGTTTAACCACGATGGAAGCTTTGATTCAGCTGAAGAGACTGAGTCAAATTCTTGAATGGGTGTTTCCATGACATCTCTATAAGTGTGATCTTTCAAAGTGACCCTTGTGATTGATCCCACTTGCTTCAAATACAGATAATTCTTTTCCCAATCTTGAATGAGTTATACTTGTCGCATGAATGGTCTTTCCAAGATGATTTCATAGTTAAGTTTCTTTTCAAATTCCTCTATTGCAAAAGTATATTGATAGTCAATTCCATAGAAACTAACTATCACTTTTTAAAGCAGTCCTAGGGGTCTTTCCATGTGTCTATCCGCCAATTGCAATTTCATTCGAGTTTGTCAAATGGTTGGTTTTCTCCATGATTCCCATACTGCTTTTGTGGCTATGTCTATGCCAGCTCCACTGTCCAGTATTGCCATGGTTTCTACATCATTATACCTCACCAGAAGGGTTGTGTTTCATTATTCCCCTGCGTAGTATTCCTCAGCTTTGTTCATAGGGACGGATGTAAACTCCTTGTTATCCAATTCATGTTTCAATTTTCCCAATTTTTTGCGATTGGCCCTGTTATCTCAACCTTCTCTAGAGTTTTTTGTAAATCATTCCATAAATATGGTCTGACTTTTAATAGTTCTCCCAAGGTAGGAGTACATTGAATGTTTGTTGAAATGATTGAACATTAGGGCCAAAAACGACTCAAAAAGGGTTGTGTAAGGAATTGGTTAACTTACTAATTAGCAGAGCCCTTTATGGTCAAAACGGCTCCAAATTTGTTCGTTTTGGTCATTTAAAGCATATCTACGCAATCTAAAGTGTATCTAGGTACATATCTCTAAATATTCAAAAAGATATCTTTTTCTTCACATTCCTTTGCGGCTCACCTCGAAATTTGTTCTCATTTACTTCACTTGGCAGCAAATAATTTTTTCCACTTTTGAATCACTCAATCTCTCTTTTTTCTCTCACCTTTCGCGAGCTTTATCTCTTCTTCTCTGATGCACCTTGTTCTGCTACTACGTTATTTCCATTATACTTTCTGCTCCTTCATTACTTACAATGACTAATACATCTTCCATTAGTGATAACCGCAAGTTTCACTTGAACATTAAGCTAAGCCAAGAATATGCTACTATGCAGAGTGTCTATCAAAGACCAGTTACAACTGCAAATGAAGCACAATAACTTTGCAACGAGGGAAAGAAACACATTGATATATGGACAGATGGGACTTGTATCCACCGGATCCTAGCACTGGAAGGTATCCATCTTTTCACACACCTCATGATTTGATGAGATTTGTTGGTGATGGGGTTGATGGCTTACTAGGATATAGTTCTAGACTATCTCATTTACACATTGATCATACACATTACATTCAATATCTCAAAACTGTTTTGTCTTCAAATGCAACAAGAATTTTAGAACTTGAAAACCAAATAGCATCTCTAAAACAAGAAAATCACCAGCTTTAGACGTTAAAAGAAACTCCAATAGGATTAAGAGCACAAGTAAAACAAATGAGAGATGTAGTAAACTTAACAGAAGGTTTTGAACAAAGAAAAAGAAGATTAAAGATTACTAGAGAACATGTGACTAGTCTTTAAGGATTTGATATGTCCAATGTTCAAGAAAGGGTGAGATTATTGAAAGAGGTAATGAACAAAAGTGATTTTTTGAAACTTCTTGAAAATCAAATTGAGAAGAAATTCCTATTTCAAAATTTGCTGAAAGATATGGGTTTACTCGTCCAACCTTCTCAAATGCAAGAAGTTTGTAACACAGTGGGGGTGAGTAGAAGGGGTTACAGGGCCATCTCTAAAACCTCGTTTCAGGTTTTAAAGTATTACAAGATTAAAGCTTTTGGGTTGCCTAGGCCTCACAATGTTGGGAAAGTTAGGACTCTGTTAAACGATGAAATACCCGAACATTTTGGAGAGTACTATCATATAGAAGGAACGATGCCATATGAAAAACAGGAAAAAAAAATCTTCTTTTGAGTATAATGTTTTTAATAACATTTGGATGAGTATAAAAAATGTTCAATCTGCTATGGTGAGATACTATAATATGCAAGAAGTAGATTGTGAAGGAAAACTTATATTTGTTATGAAATTGGATGAAGCTCAAATTTAGAAATGTCAAAAAATGGAAAGAGTATCCATATCCCTTATGAATAGAGCATTGGACTATAGCCAGGGTAAGCTTGATTCTCCATACCACAAAACTCAATCAGAAATGGAGCTTTGATGGATTGAAGTGACTCAAATACCAGTAGAAAATCACGATACATTGAAATGGCTCTTTTTGCAGACCGAAGGACCAAAATGCAAGTGAAAAACTCTGTGTAAATGGCATAGGTGACGTTTTTGTAGAATGGCACTTGAGTGCCGACCTAAAAGCATTAAAGTGCATGTTTGGTGTATGTGGAGGTGCCAATACCAAGTATCCATGTCTATATTGCATGGCAAGCACTGGAACAAAAGGATGGCTTGCAGAACACGAGGTTGAAAAATGTAAGGTCTCTACTTTCAAATTTCACACAAGTTCTATTACGCATTTGATTTTTTTTTAAACCATCACTCATTATTTAAGATATTCGAGTTCAAATTATGAATCGTAGGTTGAGAAAACCTAGAATTTAAAATTTACGCTACAAAATTCTGACATGTTTAGCTATATGAATCACTAACTAACTTATTGCAAGACTTATTTACTGATTGTAGAATTTTCTTTTACTGTTGTAAAGTTAATATAAGACTGTAAAGTTTAACTTAAAAATGTAAAGTAAATTATCATTAAGAAAATAAATAAAATAATTATAAAGACAAAAGAATACACAGGGATGAAAAATGAAGGCACATGGACTCACCTGGACTTACATAGGAGGGGACAAAGTGGGACACACTGTCACATGAAAAGGAGAGGCTAGTCTTGACTAATCTTAATGAGGGGGGCTGTATGGCCTTATCTTTTGATGATAATGACAAAGTGGTCAAGCTGATTGGTACCACAAGGGTACCAAAAACGCGGGTATAATAAATTTTTGTTTAAAAAATAATTTTTTTTTGAAAAAAAAATTTGAACGTTTTCCTTTCTGCTATAAATAGAGCATCCATGCTCACACTTTAAACATAGAGATTGCCTCTATAGCGCTCACGAAGTGCTGCCACTTCTCTTAGAGAGAAGGCGTCCACAAACCATTAAGAGAGCAAAAACTCTAGTGGACTAATAAGGTGTGTATTAATTGAGCATTCAATTAACTTTAGGAATGATGTATGTGTGCTATCTCCTACTCTAATCTTTCTAATAGATTAGTAAGATTCAATTAGCTATGTGTGTGTGTGTGTGTGTGCTATCTCTTACTCTAATCTCTCTAATAGATTAGTAAGATTCAATTAGCTTAAAGAAGGATATGTATGTGTGTGTGTGTGCTATCTCTTACTCTAATCTCTCTAATAGATTGGTAAGATTCAATTAGTTATGTGTGTGTGTGCTATCTCTTACTCTAATCTCTCTAATAGATTAGTAAGATTCAATTAGTTTTAAGAAGGATATGTGTGTATGTGTGCTATCTCTTACTCTAATTTCTCTAATAGATTAGAAAGATTCAATTAGTTTTAAGAAGGATATGTGTGTGTGTGTGCTATCTCTTACTTTAATCTCTCTAATAGATTGGTGAGATTCAATTAGCTTTAGAAAAGTATGTGTGTGTGTTCTCTTTTACTCTAATCTTTCTAATGGATTAGTAAGATTCAATTAACTTTAGAAAAGATGTGTGTGTATGTTTTCTCTTACTCTAATCTTTCTAAGTATACCTACTCTCTCTAGTTATTACATCTTCACTATTAACTTATGTATAGTTAATTGAAAGTTAATACATAAGAGAACTCATCATATTCTTATTATACATGATGAAATTCTCATTCACCAATTTTATTGTCAAATTAGATTAAGTAGAATTTTGAATAATACTAAAAATTGATTTAGTTGAAGTATAGAAATGGAAGTTAGAATTGGATTAGAAATGTGAAGCATAAAAGTAATGCATTCCTAAACTTTCACTCATAGTTTACACACTTAATTTTTTATTAATTACGATTAGCAAATATTTGATGTATAGAAATTAAATGTAGAACAACAACACTAAGTGTGAATCCGAGTTGGTGAGGGTTCAAATTGCAGACTCTCTTTGGAAACAAGGAGATTACTAGAGAAATTGACCAATTTAAAGTTCTAAGTGTATAACATAAGTATAGTACAAAAAAATGGCTCCAAAGCGTGCTGGAACCCAAGGCGTTAATGATCATGAAGCTGTGGTACAAGTAACGATGGAACTCCTGCGGAACATGTTATGTCTCCACCAATCGGACCAATTGGACCTATGGTACAGGTTAGTATTGCAGTTTCAAGTTATGCATCATTGCATATGCGAAACCATATGAATATATTATTTACCTTATGAAAAGAAAACACGGATCGAAACCACGGGGCTTAACCCCAAGAAACTCGGCATATGTTTGACAGGTAGGAAAGATTGTCTGGTTAAACTGGTTGCTATAGGAAAGAATGTTTGTCCAAAACCTTTGGTATGGTTTCTCTCAAGTCTCTCTACTTATTAGCGCTGGTATTATGTGACAGTTGCCGAGGCGTGAGATGACGCCCAGGATGGCACCGTTGATGTTGTGGTGGGAGTACACCCAGATTAGCCTAGCTGGATACTGCAGTTTTGTTTTGCCGTGGCGTGAGGATGACGCCCAGATTGGCACCGTTGTTGCTATGGCGGGAGTACGTCCAGATTAGCACAACGAGTACTTGTCGAGCAGTATGTGACGCTCATGAGGACAAGGGTTTTTATAAATAATGTATATACCGATCGGACATAATAGCGCCAGTAGAGATTCTTGAGTGAACCTAATCCAAGGGTTGTTGGTTTAAAATTGGACGACTTCTTGTTTGACTATTGTTTGTAATATTGTTTGAAGGGTTTTTTTAACGAACGAGTATCATAAATAAAGTAAAGGAACATGTATGTTTAAACAGTGTGGTAGTAATTAGATAACAAAAGAAGGGTGAGTGTGGTGTGGGAAGTGGGAGAATGATACCCTGACCGTAGCATTCTATGGACGGGTGGACCCGATGAGTCAGGTAACTTTCCAACGCTAGAATTTTTTTTTTATTAGTCATAAACCTTAAAAGAGACAAACCTTGGCGGTTGTGCTTCTAAAACATGGGGAAAAAAGCGCACAGGTTGGTCACTCTAAGATTTATACTTTTAGGTATAATTGATTATAGATAGTTTTTAGATAGGGTTATGGTGGTCACGCTCCACCATAGCGAGATAGGACCAATCCTTCACTAACGGTTCATGCCCGTGGCTACGTAGTAGCTGAGGCAATGTCCGTTGGTTTTTCTTTTTCAAGATTGGAGACCTATCAAAGGTACTCCGCTCCTCTCAAAAAGGGGCAGGGACCTCACAGAAAACCACCATCGAGAAATAGTGTGAACGTATCGACTACCCATTGTCTTCTATGATTTGGGATCCAATTCTAACAATAGATTTAAAAAATGTATATATATGTACAATGCATGCAAAGATTAGAATCTTGGACAAATTGCTTCGACTCCATCTTGATTATGCATATTCTATTAAGCCAAGTAAACTTGCAGACGAGTGCATAGAAAAATGTGAGGCTTTGCTCTCTCAAATGGGTTTTCATGGTGGTCAAGTGTATCTAAAAAAAGATCCCACTCTTTCAAAAGGAACGGGTGATGGTTTGCAAGATGTTTCAATGGGTGGAGCAAAAGCCATAAGATTTTTGAGTAACCATGACAACAAACAAGTTGATGCTATGTGGAACTGCTGGAAGGATCTTTGTGTAATAACAACCAATGTCAAAAGTAGACCAGATGTAGCCAACAAACACATGGAAGTGCGGAAGAAGTTCAACAACTTTTTGAAAGTTTTGAGACAACAAGTTAGCTATGTTACTTATGCAGATGACTTTAAAAAGACAGAAAAGCTTTTAATAACTGCTATTACAAATGCTTGGGGAGCAAAAGACATCACATATTACTTGGTGAGTATTCAATTACTTTCTAAAGTGTGGATAGTATTTTACATTACATCCTATTGAGTTCAACAAACTTTTTTTTTATTTTTCGCATATTTTGTACCTGCATGGACCATATTTTGCAAAACAAGGACCCCTTGCAACATGGAATACTCAAGGAATGGAAAATCTCACTATCAAGCGAGGACTTCTTTTTTCAAATGTACGAGAAAGGGAGGGGGACAAAGAAGGAGCAATGCACTAAAAAAATTATTCAGTTGGTTCTATAGGAGGCAATTACAACGGATGAGATCAAACAACCATGTTGCTCAACCATAGATGGAGATTAATGCTTCACTTTGAAACTTTGTACCGAATCTTTCTAAAGAGATCCAAATTCAAAAAAGATATTTTGGTGCAAAAGATTGTCAAATTTACATCAGTTTTTGATTTTTTTCATATCTCTAGGCATGTCACCCCTATATCTCAAAAACTTTCTTCTTTTATAGCCCCCAAGAAGGTTGACATTTGTCTCCTCAGCTGCTGCTACATAGCTAGAGTAGCAAAGAAAGTATCCTGCTCTTGAGGCATTGAATCCTGCAGCATATCCAAATATTCTAAGTGCTGCAACTCTCTCAAGTAGCATGATCTTGTTTCCATTGATTCGAAGGGGAGTGTACCCTAAAAACCATGAGAATATCTTTAGGGCAAATATTGGCAACTCAGGATCTTCATAATAATGCATATGAAAAGCACAGAAGGTGGCACTATCCAATGTAGGCATATAGTGCATGAGAGAGGAGGCATCCCTTCTTAAAGTGCCCTCTATTGCTTTCCCTCTCGAGCCTTTAGCTCTCCCAAGAAAATTGTCTTTGTCAAGGAGTTCAATCTGCAAAACAAGACATAATGAGTAATTAAAACAAACTTGAAAAAAAAAGAAAGATTTCAGAAGGGAGATCAAGGTGAAACTAAATCTACCTTTTGCAACTCATCCTCAGAAATGACTTTTTCTTGAAGGAGATTGCATGATCCAGTCATCTCTCTTATGTCAACTTCCTTTCCAATTTTTTTCAGCTTAAAGTCTCTGCCAAAAGATTGGATGCCAAGCTCAACAAGTCTCTTCTCAAAATCCTCATCTTTGAGGAAAGGTTTCTCCTCTTCCACTCTTCTCATGCATAGAGCAAGTGCATCAGGAGGAGCAGGAAGAAAATATTTATTGGATGTCTGAAGATCAAGTGCCAAAAACTCCTCTTTTGACTCTTCTTTTGTGTCAATAAAATCTTTGGCCACCTCAGAAGCTTCAGAAATGATTGCAATACAGTAGTCCTCCCTCATATTAAGCAGACATTGGATATGATGGAGAGGGATATACTCTTTTCCATTGATATAGAAGTAGGGAAGTTTTGGAATAGTAAGGGAAGCCTCAGACACCTCTACCTCATCTGTTGGCTCATCAATGACAGTACTAGCTCTAAATTGAGCCACATCAAAATTTGCACTCTGCTGCTCCTCAGCTGCAACATCAATTTCCTCCTCTTCTATAATTTCACTTTTCTCAAGCTGCAAAACTGTGGAAACATTTTTATTTGTTACCTCTTCATCTATATATTTCACTTCATCATCTTTGCCTTGCATGTCAACTTTAAGGAACAAATAGAAAAGAAAGGCAACTTCTTTTGGAACAAGGTTGCAAGGCTTTGAATGTAATTGACAAGAAATGGTAGGTGGACAAACAAAGGAAGTCTTCTAGAAAATATTCCAAACCTCCTTGTTACTTTGCCTTTCTCAATTGAGTTGGTAGTAAATTCGGTTAGATGGCAGTAAGTCTTGCCATCTAAAACAAAACAGTTGCCTTCAACTGCCTCTTCAAACTCTTTGAATTCTTTTGATAAAAATTCCTTCAAATTGTCTAGCAAAACTACAAGATCAAACAAAGGGTTGAATATTTCATATGCTTTGGTGTACACTTCCATGTCACCATCATCCATCAGAGCAACCAAGAGCTTCTCACTTGGACTCTCCTCTAAAATCTCCTACCGACCTTCGTTCATGGTATGGTTGAAAAAAAACCAAATCGATGAAGCTAGCTAGGCACAGGGTGAAGGTCGACAAGCACGCGTCGGACCAAAGTGATGGAGAGAGCATCCCAAATGAAGCAATAGGGGTATGTTCCACAACGTGCAAAGTGTTCCAGTCGCGTCGTGCGGGAGCTATCTAGTGGAGCCCAGGAGAAGCTCGAACCAAGACATAGAGGTCCCACCGAGAGTTTTCAAATGAGTACCCTCGCGTCATGTGGGACAAAGAGACCTTGAGAGACCAAAGCGACGTGTAGAGTGGAGAGAGAAGTAAAACAAAGGAAATTCTCGCATCGTGTGGGACCAGTAAAAGTAAAACACCAACAAAAGTCGAGATCAAGCTTTATATAAGGTGCCAAAAATAATCATTATGGACACGTGTCATCCATGCACACGTGCCACATGGCATGCTTCCAATGGTCGTCGTACGGACGGTCGGTTGTATAAAAAGCTCTCTCACGTGCTCATTTTTCACCTTCCCCCAAACCACACATTCACGTTGTGTCGTACCTTCTAAACGCACATCCCCTTTCTGCCAGTCTTATCTCTTTCCTCAGGCATCTTTCCATCGACCCGCATAACCCCTCCTCACCCAATTTGTTGCACTTCCGGAGTGCTTCTTATTCCTATCCCGTACGACGCGATACGGACAAGTTCTAGATTGTGGGTGACCCAGCTATCGCATTGTGCGGGCGTCCTTGCCAAGATTCCTTGCCAAGATCAACAGGTTCACCTACGACGCGATACGAACAAGTTCTAGACTATGGTTGACCCACTATCACGTCGTGCGGGTGTCCTTCCATGATTCCTTTCCAAGATCAACAACTTCACATATGACGTGATATGGACAAGTTTTAGACTGTGGGTGACCCGGCTATCGTATCGTGTGGGTTTCCTTCCATGATTCCTTTCCAAGATCATTAGCTTCACATACGACGTGATACGGATAGCTTTTAGACTGTGGGTGACCCAGCTATCGCGTCGTGCGGTGTTTTCTTTTTGACCCAAATGGCGAGGACGAAACAGAATGCAAGAAAAGTCTGCCAATCCCCAAAAGATCCAGAGAAAGATGATTCAGAGAAAGATCCAGAGAAACCACCTCCACAACCTCGTTAGCCCACTTGCTAGAAAAAGATTGAATTATCAAGTCAAATCTTTAAGAGAAATAAGAAAAGCACAAAAGTCTACTTGTCTACTGATTCCAAAGCTACCTTTCATGAGAGTTGTCAAAGAAATATCAGATAGACTTGTGAGCATGATGAATATCAAAACTTTTGTCTCAGTAAGGTGGCAATCTCAAGCTTTGATGTGCCTTCAGGAAGCTGCCGAGGATTTTCTCTAGACTTTATGAATGATAGCTACATTGCAGCTGCATTTGCTCATAGGGTCACACTTATGAGCAAAGATTTTGTGCTTGTGTCAAGGCTGAGGTACAAGTTTGATAAGGCTCTTGAGATTATTCCTAGTGAGGATCTTAAAGCCTTTCAAATTTTAAATATCCCTCCTTCCAGGCAGCAGAAAGATTCAGGGGTTGTCATTGAGGATGTTACACATGAGCATGAGACAAGAAAGGCCCAGGATATCAAAGCAGGAAAGGAGGTTGAGAGGGAGCAAGACATGATATCAGAGGACGCTATACTTAAAGATCAAGGAAAAATTTTAAGAGCATCCAACTCTCTCCTTTATGAAAAAGTTACAGGCCAAATGGTGGTGGATGTCTCCTTGTTTGGAGATGATGAGGTGTACTTGGACATATTCCCTCAAGACACAAGTATGCTTGTAAACCCCAACATTGAGCTTGGTGACACTGTGCTCTTTATCTGTCTCAGGTATGTGTTGCCCCTTTGCTAATTTTTAGTGCATGTGCAGGCACAAGGGCCTCATTGGGGGGGAGGGGTTTCTTTTTCAGGTGTCTTATGAGGGATCTTCCAAAGGCTATAGCTATGCAAATTTCCATACTTGACCCTTTAGTGACACAGTGCCTTTTTAACAAGCAAGGAAGCCTTTCAAGTTTTTTTGGAGATTTTAACATGCTGACCTGCATTTACATAATATATCCTTATGTTGAAGGGTAAATCTTAACTCCTAACATGTTATTTTTAACATTTTGTGGTATTCCTAGCTAATTATTATTTTTTGTAGAGGACATTGGATTCTTATTATCTTCAATCTTTTTGAGAAAGATATTATATTTATGAACTCATTGTCAAGTATCCATGGGAGAAGTAAATTGTAAGTATGACGTATGATCTATGCTTGATGGCCCATTGTTTTCTATTAGTAGCAATTTGATTGATGTCTTCTTGCAGTGCTGCCAAACTTATTGTTGGTCACCTGAGTACCACAAATAAGGATTAAAATATAGAAGGTTTCAAGTACTACAATCAAAAAGTGCCTTTACAAACAGACTTAACATCTTGTGGATGGAGGGTGCTTGCCAATGCATGGAGATATCTTGAGTCAAGGTACAGGATGACTACACTCACTGTAAGTGTGTATCTCATGTGCCATTGATTTATTTTGATTTCTTAACTATGTATGTATGTACTCGTGCCCTTTAATTCCTTTTTCTATTTGTTTCAGTTGCATGACTATCCAGAGTCTTGGGTCACGTGGGTGAGAGAGAAGGCTATTTCTATGGTTTTGGAAAGATCAATAAACCCAAATTATCCAGAATCTCCTTTGCCACCAAAGAAAGGTAGAGCCACCAAGGGTTTTGATGCAAAGAAAGTGGATCACAAGAAGAAAATTCCTGCAAAGAGTATCCATACAAAGAAAAAGGATCACAAGAAGAAGAGTCCTACAAAGAAGCGCCATGACAAGAAGAGTCCTGCTAAGAGGAAGAGTCCCACCAAGAAGAAGATCCCTGCCAAGGGGAAGAGTCCCACCAAGAAGAAGAGCCTTGCAAAAAAAAGAGCAGATACAAAGGGCCATCCATTCCACTCACCATTGAAATTCAAGGTTCAAAAGCGTTGTACATCTAAGAACAGTAAGGGGGAGGCACCTAGCTCACCTTTCAAGCTACCATTCATGTTGCCAAAGAAGGTTTCCAAGTCACCTAAGCCAGCCACTCCTTAGGAGCCCAAAGCACCAATCCCTGCCAAGTCCCCCGTGCGAAGCCTTGAGGAGCCCAAGTCACCACCACCACCCACTCATATGAACTTTCACCCCCTTCTGAACACAAAAGAAAAAGGGTCTCTGAGGATGCAGAATCCTCTCAGGCAAAAAGAAAAGTGGAGTTTCATGATTGATTACTCCACAAAAGCTATGTACACTTTTGTTCATTTTGTCCATATGAACATATATATATGTCCATATGAACATATATATACCCTTTGGTGATTCATTATTTTGTACTTCAAATACTCAATACCAACTATCGATTCTTAAATGTGTATCATGGTGTCATGTAAGTTTAAAAAAACATAAATAATGATCACAATAAGGTAGAGAAAAGATAAATATATTTGCAAAATGCAATGATTACAATATATTGAACTTGTTTTTTCAGGTCCTTGCAAGTGGCTCAAATACAACTCTTTTTGGGGGAAGGCATGTGATGCAAGAGGTTGAATTCTCCATCCTTGTGCTCACCATAATTTCATCCACTTTGAATCTATACTCAGGATATGTTTCATCAAGAAACTCAAGAGATTCTCTAACATCATGTAGTCTCCAATTTGTTGTTACTATAAGGCTTCTATACTCGGTGTGTGGATGGACTGTGACCTTTAGTTCAAACTCTGGAAAATTTTTCTCAGAGTCGAGAGGAACCCAGCTACCTAATTTGCTTCTCCATCTCCTATAGTCGTAGCCCAGAACTAATGATTGACGACATAGTTGATATGAGATAGACATAGAATTTGGGCTTACTCTACAACTAATATTATCACCAATATGGCAAGTTTCTATGTTGCTCCATCTGTCTCCAAGTACATTATCCAGTTCATTCATAGAAAGTCTTCTATTAAGCCACATCGTCTTTGTCCTCTGCAAGTCCACTGTTTTGAAACATGCCACAAAGACATATATAGGCAAGAACCATTAAAATTTAATCCTTCTTGATATCCTTCCCAGAGACATAGCTTTAAGGATGTCTTCTTTGATCTTGGATTTGAAGCTTGATATAGTACATGAATCAGGCTTCCCAGTCAAGTGAACTTATGGTGCGAACGGGTAACTGATGTAGTTCTTCTCGTGATGGAACTTTGTATTCTGCAAAATAGACAAAAGAATCCATTGTTTTGTAAAAGGAAGGTGGCTTGTCAGTATACATAGCATCTACAATCCCTTTATGCATTGCTTTGAACGTCCCACTTAGACTCTCCACAGGCTGCCATTCCATAGCTGTTGAAGGAAATATATCTAGAATGGAATAAAAAAATGAGAAAAACAATGGGAGAATGAAAAATTCATTGTATCAAATAGAAGTTTTTTTTTTTACTTACAGTAAGAATGCAGTGTGGGATGTTCTTCCCACTCTAACACCATATCCATGGCCATGTACACATGTTGAACCTTAGCTAGCTAGCCATTGTCGGTCACTTTGAAAGCAAGAACACCACCTTTCCAATGGTTTTTTACTTTATCATGTTTAGTTCTCTTCACGCTGTGTACACCTTTGCATGAAGGAAGCATTGTTACCCAGTCATTCACACGAAAAGATATGGGCTTCCAAAGACCATCCTCTCTAACTTTATGAAAGTCACAAGAAGTTATCTTATGTGAAGGGCGACATGCAAAAGACGCCATGGAAACTCAGAGATTAGAGAAGAAGAAAGAAAATATAGAGATGGAAAGACTTAAACCTCTCACAAAATAGAGAGAGAGTGAAAAAGGTATACGTTTGAAAAAAGTAGGTGATTTGTCATTAATGGCCTTGTTTTGAGAGCCTTCTGACATAGATTTCGTATCTTTTGACAACGCTTTTGTGAAATATAAGATAGAATAAAAGATGAGACTTCATTACTTTGGGCTGCAACTTTAATGAGCTCTCTCTCTGAAAGCACCTAAATATAGCAGTTTCAGCCTTATGATTAAGACATTTAGCGGTACTGCGTCAAAATAGGACCACCAAAACCCAAAATAGAGGAGACAAGAGTGCCATACTTTTGTATATGTGTCAAATAACTATTGGACTATTCCTTAATCCTTAGATTAACAAACAACCCTTTTTGAGTCGTCTTTGATTTCACTCCCAGTTTCTTTCAATTTTTCCTAGAATAGTTTCTTGTCTTTTTCCTCAATTTCATTCTTTTGTTTCTGTTTTCTCATCTCATACCTTTAACTTCTTCTTTTCTTGGTCTTTTGAGAGGAAATTTTAATATTCTATGATTCATCAGAGGAGTTATGATTCTTTTTCTTAGCGTGGGCTTTAGTGATCACCTTGATTGGAACAATAGGTTCACTCTCTAAAGAGCTACTATGTATCACTTGGACTATATTCACCAATGCTTTTCCCTTGTTTAACGGATTTTTTGGACAGCCTTCAGGGAAGTGTCCACCCTTTTTGCAACATTGTACACAAAAAGCTTCAATTGGCTTAATGTTCGTGTCAGGTTTTGGGCATTCATGTTTTCAATGATCATCTACACCACAATTATGGCAGTTTCTAGTCCTTGGATTTTTTTTTTTTTTGTTTTTCCTTATTTCCTCTTCAAACTCTATGTCATGGTCATCAATGCGAATGGCATACTCTTCATTAGGATCCAGGTAAACCTAAGCTTCATGGACATTAGTCTTATAAAAAGTGAGTATGTGCTTATATCGCACTGTCGTTCTGGTTCTTGAATGAGTCGAATAGGAAGATATTTCAGATGTTGAGTCGGAATAGGAGTCTGAGACTCCTTAAAGATAGTGCCCAAGTGATCTCCTTGATTCACGCTCTCTTTGGTGGATACCCTACTAGCGGTCTCTCCCAATATGCCTTGATTTGCTAGTATACGACCGGATCTAAGGTTCATATGGACTTGTGAAGTCCTGGATAGAGTACTTACCGGTTGATTGAATTGTTATCCGTTTTTTCACTTGACTCGAATTCAACTTCTGCCAAGCTCTCAACTCTTTTTTTGCAACCTGATTCTTGTGTCAGTTTTAACCAAGTTAGCAATTTTCTCTCAAACCGTACAATTTTTTCTAACTAGTGTGATTGGTATGTATATATCACTTCTATCTGAGCTAAGTGAGTCAGCAAATGAGACTTCCAAATCTTATCCTTGCAAAGAGCTAAAGTACTGATCTGTAATCTGGAAACTAAGCTAACATGTACTGATTTGGACCCGATGGAACCCAAACTTGACCTGTGGCCTTGTATTATGTTGTTTTAACCCTGTAGAAGCTCAAAAGTTCAAAATCTTGTCTCTGGGTCTCAGTAGTAAATAATTATGATTATTTACTTTTCTCAGTTTTTACTCCTTTTAGGCTTTTTTTGCCAGGTTATCACCTTGTTGTGGTCTCTGGACAAGTTTCATTGAGTTAAAACAAGATTTGTCCAAGTTATCAATTGTTTAGTGTCCGCAGACTCAGTTTTTGAGAATCTTTCTTTTGTGATCAAAATTTCACCAAATTTGATTTATGGAGCTTACTTGATATGCTTGACCTTGTGGTATACTCAATTGTGCAAAAATGTTCAATTCTGAAGCAGATATAGCTAATCGCGATTATTTAGTTCTAGCATCTTTTTGCAATTTTTTGCCAAAATGTTGATACAAACTGGTTAAGAAACTCAACTTAAGATCCCTAGCAAAATTTCACTAAGTTTGGATAAATGTTGCTCAATTTGTCAACATTTTTGTGTCTACAGACTAACTTTACAAATATGGCCACAATTTTCACTTGATAGATTCAAATCTTACCAAATTTATATGTATGATCAATACAACATGATGAAACTGGTGGTATGCTTGGTTGATATAAAAAGTTTAGGACAAAAGTAAATAATCATGATTATTTACTTTTGAAAAAATTTTACATCTTTTTGGTCATCTGAGCATATACACATGTTCAACACTTCAAACTAAGCTTTTGAGTCAAGTTTTAATAAATTTCAGCAAGATTTTCCAAGTCAAACTCAATTTCTTGACAATCAGTACAGATTTCAGTTTTTATCAAAGTTTCGGTCTATTTTGTGATCTAAATTCTATGAGCCTTCAGAAAAGATGTTGTTAATCATGCATAGAGTCTCTGGTATCAACCTTGGTCAATTTGAGTTGAAAGTAAATAATCGTGATTATTTACTTTTGACATAAAATGAACACTTTTTGCAAATTTTTAAATGGACAGTCTTTTTATGACCTGTTTTAAGCCTCTGAGTCAAGTCAAAACTTCATTTGGCCTAAAATCTCAAGAAAAAGTAAATAATCTGAGTTTTTGCAAATTCTTGAAAATTTACCTCAATTGCATCTTTAAGCTTACCCACTGGTTCATACAACTTTGAGAGCATAATCTCCAGCCGGATTCAATGGTTGACAGTCTTTTGGTGTTGTTTCAAGCTGTAAACCTGAAATTTTGCAACTTCACAAAAAAAACTCAAAATTGACTCTTTTGGAGTGAGCAATGCTTTGAGATCCCACTTCGGATTCTACTTACCCTACTCTTAGGTTCTACAGCAATTGGGTTGTGGAAGGTGTCCACAAACACTTGTTTTTTATGGTTTTCTAAGCCTTGATCTTAAGACTTGTTTCGTTCATCAATCATTTTTAAAATCCTAATCTAATCCTACAAGCCTACAAGGTACTTATCAAGTACAATCTACTTCCAAGCTACCTCTACACAGAAAAAGACGACACTCTTAAACTATGAGGTTTTAAAGAGAAAGCTTTAACGCTAGGTGATCCTAGAGAAAGATAAAGGACAACTACACAAGATGCTCTTGTTTTATCCTAGTTTAGGTCTATTCATCCTGGCAATGACGCCAAATGTGGGATGGGTTTCTAACCTCACTCCTATCTTATTGCAGCCATAGCGGGAACCACAAACATAATTGTCAATCCATGGGACGAAGCTGACGTGACTAGTGCATAGAGGCTACAAGAGGGTGTTAATGTTTTGGAGACAACTCGCATCTAACACAAGCTACACTCAAATGACCTAAGTCATCAAAAGCTAATCGCTAATCAACAAACAAAACATGACCGTTACAGTATCAAATGACATCCGAGTGTTATGAAACTTCTAAGACATGTAAATAATAGCTAAGCACACATGCTTATGGTCTCAAATCTCACTCTTAATGAAGTACAAAAATCACGATTATTAACAGGAGTGAGTTTTTTACCTAGTCATTTTTGACCCCAAATGCATCTAAATGCTTAGCAATGATGCCCCAATATCTCGCCTATGCTTACTTTGTGATTTCCTAGCTTAAATTCCTACTTATGATGAAATTAAGCTGCGGATCAATGATGCCAAAATCTACAAATTACCATGATATGTCCACGTCAATGCGTAGAGCTCTTACCTACGGTTGTAATGCAATAGACAGCACTGCAATGTGACAACCGGGAAGGCAGTAGGAAGCACAAGAAGGAGAGAAGTGAGCGTCGTTAGCTCACGTTGCATCTCTATTATTCAAAACATTAAAATAACTTACAAAAATTGGCTTTTATACCTTAGCCAAGGTTTCTTTGGTCAAAAACTAACAATCTGGGAGCTCTAACTAAGGATAAGTTGATACAATATAGAAGCTTATAGCCTCGGCTCATTGATTACAATATCCACCTGGAAAATAGGAGTTACAATATTCTCGATTTATCAAAAGAATAAGTGTTTTTACAATAAAACTCTTGGAAAATGTTACATAGGTTATCTTGCTACTAACATGTGCTCATATGCATTGACGGTATTGCCAAATGGGTGAGCAATCGAGAAATTGACCCAAAATCTATCAAGCATGGGTGTGTATTAGCTCATTGGAGCACGGTAGAGGAGTATAGATTAATTATGGGCCAAGAAGTTATGGAGGAGCTACCGTTGAGATGCATACTATGATGGACGAAGCATGGGTGTGTAGTAGTTCATTGGAGCACGATAGAGGAGTATAGATTAATTATGGGCCAAGAAGTTATGGAGGATCTACCGTTGAGATGCATGCTATGATGGACGGATTATGAACATCAAAAGTGTGGGTTACCAAAATTATCATAGATTAATATTCCCAATGTGTAATGCGGATGTTTGAGTTGTAATACGAGCTCATTAATGAGATCCAACTTTTACTTACATTGCCTACTATGATTCCTAGGTATTTTAGAAGATAAATTGAGTGCTTGGCCACCTTGGGAAGCAGAATAATTCATTTTAAGCCTAGGTATATATGTATGCTTTGTAGACAATGTGAGGGGACCTTTTGACTACACAAGATATCAAAGATTCCATAGCTTGTGGGCTTTTTAGTGTATGAGAACTTGAGGTAATAGAAGAGATCTCTCTTTGTTATTCTCTTGCCCTCTCCATTAAGATCCTTCTCCTTCTTTATACATTCTATGTGTGTGTGATAATTTGCACATGCACATGTGTGTGTAGAGAGGGCGGTCTCTCTATTTTTTTCTTGATACTCCTTTGAGCATGTGTGAGTGCTTGTGTTGAAGCTATTTGGTTGAAGAGATGTTTGCACGAACTTAGCTTATACGGAGATAGAGAGCCTACTTCAATTACTTGTGACAATAGCTCCGCTGAAATTTCAACAAAGCGTCCAATCATGAATAAAATAACAAAGCACATTGAAGCTATAAAGCACTTCAAAAAGTGAAAAATGGAGACATAGTTCTCTATCATTGCAACACAAATGACAATGTTGTTGATATATTCAATAAAGCTCTTGGAAAAGAGCTCTTCTTCAAGCATAGAGATACACTTAGCATGATAGAGCTTCCCTTGAGGGAAGGAATTTGAGTAAGAGAAGGCTCATCATGGAATAAGGGAATGCTCAAAGTTTTCTAGTCTACATAATTTTTATGTTTCTCAATTTTCTTTACTTTAATCTTAGTTGGAAGCTTTCACTCCAAAGATATTGATGGGCTTGAGAGAAGGTGTTAAAGTATACAAATCCGTACTATTTCTTGTCAACAATGTGGGAACAAGCTCTTATGATGATGGTATGGTGGAGCTATGGTAATAATAGGTTGGTAATGGGACAATCTTATGTCCTACTAATTAGTGACCATTTTACTTGAATTATTTGAGAAGTTTTAAAATACATTTTTTAGTGCTATATATCCACAAAGTTGGCTTATGAGTTGAAAAAAACTTTAATTTTTTTAATGTATTGATTTCATAATAAACTAATCTAAGTGAAACAAGTTTGATGTCTACATGGTGTCCCCCCCCCCCCCCCCCCCCCCCCCCCCCGTTTTTCTCATCTCTCTCATTCCCCTTTTCTTGCAAGTTTCGCTCACTAAGAAGATTTATTGATTTACTTTGTTTACACTTAGTTTACATCAAGTTCACATTTGAGATCAAAAATTGTAATCTTCATTGACACGCGATGCTAATTTTCAACCATAGATCCCCTCTAACATTGAGGTGTCATTTAGTGAGGGAGGGGAGCAAGGCCTACATAGGGCACATGACAGCGGAAGGTTGGACATCCGAACTTCAAGATTCTACGAGAATCTTTATAGGAAACTAATGGGATTCTAGGCAGTGTAGATTGAGTAAGCTCTTCACATATTAACTAGGCCTACCAAGCAAGACTAGTTTCCTTCCATTGTGGTAGTAGGTTATAAAACACTCTATATTTGTCCCCTTCTCATGATCAATATGTTTCTTTTGTTCAATACTATGTGGCTCAGGTCCATGCCACTTAGGGACTCATATCTAATGTGGAAGAGGATGGGTGAATGCCCATTTTGGGAGAGAAAAGTGTTGTCCCCCTACTAGGTCACACTTGGAGGACGGACAATCCCCGGGGGATTCACTAGTATTACTAAGGACACATCACATGTGTAGTGAATTCCCCTTATTTACCCCTATATACACAATCCTTCTTTGTATAATGTACATTTTTACAACTTGATTTTCTTTTTTAATGAGGCAGCAAAAGCTTCTAGCAAGTGATGACCAAGTAGCCTTTCAAATAGTGACGCTTAGTTGCAACTTATGGGACCAACTTTATTTTTAGAAATACAAACAATGAATGTGTAGCTACTACAAAAAGGAGGGCTAAGCGGATAGCCTTGCCTCATAGATCTCCAAATGCTAACCTTAGAAGATAATTTTTTAGTAACTAAAAATCTAGAGGTAGTGTTTTGACCTAGCAGGTACATGCATTTACTAAATCTAGGTCCAAACCTAAGTTTTTAAAGAACTTGGCGAATGAAATCCCAACAAGCTTTATCAGAAGCATTTGCAAATCTTCCTCAAGCACTACCATTTCTTGATTGCATTTCTTAGCATGTTGAACCCCTAGTTTTAATACAAAAATGTTACATAATATGTAATTATCCCAAATAAAACTAGTCTTGCAATGATGCACTACTTTCCTAAAAAGAGGATATATCATGAGAGCCACAAATTTGGCTAGATGTTTATACACAATGCCAATCATAGTTATGGAACTCTAGTGTTGCATAGGGGAGAAACAAATTTGTTTAAGAATCAAGTTGACAATACCCTTCTTGAGAGGATCGCATGTCATTAACCAAGGGGAAAATTAGATAGTTTATCCCAATAATCCATCACAAAGTCCTTACTAATACCAAAAACCGTAGGGGTTTTTACAATTACCCAACTTGTTTGAGGGCATAATACAATGCATCATATTGCAAAGGGGATTCCAATCTACATGCATGTGTCCTCTCAATGCAAGGATTGAACTCCATAAGCATGACTGGCATAGCTTGCAGGCCTTTCAGGAGAAGTTCCACAAGAATATTTGGTATTTCAAAACACTGTTTTGTACATGTGTATGAAACCCTCATCGTGTCACAAGCCAAATAGAATTCCAAGAGAGGTCAACTACGAGTCAAAGGAGTCAATGTATAGTATACATGCCTAACATGGTCACCTAGAAAGAAGTCACCTTATGTAGTTATTTTACATATTTTCACGTGTGCTCACAACCATCAACGGTATTGCCAAATGGGTGACCAATCAAGAAATTGACCCAAAAGCTGTCAAGCATGGGTGTGTAGTAGTTCATTGGAGCATGATAGAGGAGTAGAGATTAATTATGGGCCAAAAAGCTATGGAGGAGCTACCGTTGAGATGCATGCTATGATGGACAGATTATGAACATCAAAAGTGTGGGTTACCAAAATTATCATAGATTAAAATGATTCCTAGGTATATTAGAAGATAAATTGAGTGCTTGGACACCTTGGGAAGCAGAACAATTCATTCTAAGCCTAGGTATATATGTATGCTTTGTAGACAATGTAAGGAGACCTTTTGACTACACAAGATATCAAAGATTCCATAGCTTGTGGGCTTTTTAGTGTATGAGAACTTGAGGTAATAGAAGAGATCTCTCCTTGTCATTCTCTTGCCCTCTCCATTGAGATCCTTCTCCTTCTTTATGCATTCTATGTGTGTTTGTGATAATTTGCACATGCACATGTGTGTGCAGAGAGGGCGGTCTCTCCATTTTGTTCTTGATACTCCTTTGAGCATGTGTGAGTGCTTGTGTTGAAGCTATTTGCATGAACTTAGCTTATATGGAGATAGTGAGCCTAATTTAATTACTTGTGACAATAGCTCCGCTGAAATTTTAACAAAGCATCCAATCATGCATAAAATAACAAAGCACATTGAAGCTATAAAGCACTTCAAAAAGTGAAAAATGGAGACATAGTTCTCTATCATTGCAACACAAATGATAATGATGCTGATATATTCAATAAGGCTCTTGGAAAAGAGCTCTTCTTCAAGCATAGAGCTACAGTTAGCATGATGGAGCTTCCCTTGAGGGAAGGAATTTGAGTAAGAGAAGGCTCATCATAAAATAAAGGAATGCTCAAAGTCTACTAGTCTACATAATTTTGATGTTTCCCAGTTTTCTTTTTTTTAATCTTAGTTGTTGGAAGCTTTCACTGCAAAGATATTGATGGGCTTGAGAGAAGGTGGTAAAGTATACAAATCCACACTGTCTCTTGTCAAAAATGTGGGAACAAGCTCTTGTGATGATGGTATGGTGGAGCTATGGTAATATTAGGTTGGTAATGGGACACTTTTATGTCCTGCTAATTAGTGACCAATTTTACTTGAATTATTTGAGAAGTTTTAAAATACATTTTTTAGTGCTATATATCCACAAAGTTGGCCTTGTCAACACAAGGGCGGCTACACACGGCTGTCTCTCATGAGAGAGAACAACCCTTCTCGCCTATAAAAGGAGGCCTCTTCTACACACAAAAATGGATTGTGAAGCATTCTAGTGCATTGTGAAGTTGATGTGAGGTGGTGAGAGTGAAGCAATATGGAAGCTCCAAAAGGGTATAATCCCTTTGTAATCTACTTTTTGTTTTGAAGTACTAAAGCCATTGAGTGGCTGCTATCCCGTGGACGTAGTCCACATAGGGTGAACCACGTATATCATGCTCTCTCTCTCTCTCTCTCTCTCTCTCTCTCTCTCTCTCTCTCTCTCTCTCTTAATCTCTCGTGTGTGAAAATTATCTCTCTCCATTAAGTAAACTACTCAATTATCTACATAGCTACGTCCTTTTTTCTAACAACAGATTCATCAAATTCAACCACCACACTCACCTACTTGTTAGGCAGCATACACATGGAGGTGCTACTTACATACAACACTACTTACAGTCATCATATTGAGATACTTCTAGTCAGCAATTAACCAAACATACACGACAACAAAAGCGTGCATACAGATACCTGACATTGTGCAACCATTTCTAGTTTGCATATAATGCTAATAGATTGCATATGCTAGTAGTTAACAAAATCTCTTCTAGTTTATATATATGCTATTTAACACTAGTCATCATTATCCAAGAGATCTTGTGTTCAATAAAGATATCCATCATTCTATAGGTCTTCTCTACATTGTGTCTTGAGTTTTATATACTATCATATTGTAGTTTTCTCACCCATTGCATAAACCAAGGGCTATTTCTCACATGTTATTGTTGCATTCAAATCACAGACGTAATTTTTTGCCGAGCATCTGTCGACGAACGCTTTTTTGAAATCCAACGAGTAGATTTCAAGAAGATTCTTTTTTTCTTCTCAACTTTACTCTCTATCTTGATCCTCCTTCAACCTCTTTCCTTCTCTCTCTCTCTCTCTCTCTCTCTCTCTCTCTCTCTCTCTCTCTCTCTCTCTCAGGGGTGTGTGTGTGCTCTGTTGATGCTTGTATGTGTATTAAAAAGAAGTTGCAAATGGTTCTATCATTATACCACCCAATCTTCTTCTTTTCCATCATCATCTGCTTCTCTATCTCGCTCTCGCTCTCTCGATCAAACATTTATAATTTATAAATCTCTCTCTCTCACACTATCCTCTCAAACATTTATAATTTATAAATCTCTCTCTCTCACACTATCCTCTCATTCATACATGCGACTTGTCTTCTCAAATGTTGTGATATATGTTAGGCAACAAGATTAACCACCAACGTGATAATTGTTCTTCTATTTTGTCCAACTTGTGAGCACTCATAAACATGCACATTTGTATACAAACATGAAAAATATACCCATAGCAGAGCACACACACTCTTTTCAAACATCATGCCATCAACCGAACAATGATACATACACAAAAAACGTTCGCAACAAATCAATTTCAATGGTTGACACTCTGTAATAATGAAATTCTATTTTGAACAACACTTAAAGACTGCAATAAAAAAACCACAAACTGGTAATAAAAGGGTTTAAAGTACGAACTTAAAACAACAACCACAATAAGATAGATATAGAGAAAAAAAAGTACAATATGCTAATATAGTGTCAAGGCCTTATTTTTTTAACATTAGCGAAGAAAGATAAGATCTAGTTGTTGTTGTTGTTGTTTTTTTGGCTCCATTAGGCTATTCCTACAGAGAAATGTATGTCATCTACACTTCTATCCAAGCCTTCACACGTCGTTTGAAGGAATCACACTTCTGTGGGATGCGAAAATCATGTTCCCCCCAAATCATACTTGCATTGTTGGCTATTGCAACAACTTGATCGATATTCCCTTCGATTGACTGTGCATTGAAATCAAGGTTTTTCATAGCGTTGAAAATAAGATTGTAGCCTCGTTGACTGCACGAAGAGCGATCGTGTAGTTGTGTGCACTCTGTGATGTGTATACATTATTCATAGCATATACACTATTGAGAATATAATTGGCGTGCATATTGTTGATGGGGTCAACACGAGGAGGGGTTGAACACACTGTCCACGATGTCCGTGATTTTTCTTAGGCATAGTAAATATGTGAATGAGAGAGACTAAAGGAATAACTTTAGAAAATAGATACTTAATTAGTGAGATATGCGTATGATTGAATGAATGAAACTAGTGTTCTTTTGGCTATTTAAAAAAAAATCTCAAGAGTCTTTACTTCAAAGGTCATTCGCATCATGTCCTCCGTAATATTTTCACTTAGAATATTACAAAGAAAAAAAACCCACTAAAAGATTAACCATCATCGATTGACTTGGCTTCACAAATTAAACGTAGTTACAAAGAAAAAAAAAACAAACATAGTGACACACGTAGCAAATTGTGCAAAAATTAAAACATAGTATGACCAACCAATAAGTTCATGTGTGTCTTTGTATAGAGAATAAGTTAATATGGATTAATCAATACAAGTCGAGATTTAAAAGTGGTCGATAGAACGATTGACCATAGCTTGGCCAACTTGGAACTATGGTTGAAGGTCTACTCGGAGGAGGAGTAAATGACACAACCGACTCTTGGCGACGTTGTAAAAGAGACGAGGGTGGTTGTGATTGTGCTCTACGTGATACTTTGCTCACATCAAGAGTCGATCCTAGATCAGTAGGAAGCCGTTGCTGCGGTTGAATATGTACCAAAAATAATTTCTTGTTCCAAAGTTACATGTGATATAGTATGTGTATGGATGATAAGTGACTCGATGCTCCAAAATTGTGATGATGAGAGTCGCAATGGAAAGCTCATACTGTGGTTGGGAGAGAAAAGTGTGTAGTTCTAAACCATGGCTAAAAATGTGAGAGAAGCAAGTTCGGATGTGACCAAAAGCTCAACACTCTAGTAGTGTGTGGTAATCAGACTATCGAACTTGGAGTGAGCATAATGTGCAAAATCAATTTGACTCTTATCCATTGCCCTAACGCCCTATTTCACATCCAAGGAAATGGGAGCTAAGCCGAATGGCCGCGATAGTGCTGACCGACAAGGGGATAGTCTCAAGCATGTAAGTGTGAGTACGGTTTTCTCTTTCAGCGAAGGACATGGTTTTGTAGTCAAGGGCAATATGAAGTGGTGTAATGTATGAAGCTTGACCCACCAGATTTCTCCCAAGTTGTAATACATTGGCGTTGTAGAAAAGTTTTATGCACTTGGGAGTCAATTGAAGCATCATGTAACAAGTGTAATGTATCCCATCTCCCAAACCACTTCTTTATTTCTTGCATCCATCCCGTGCTCAAGATCTTGCTTTTATGCGTCTTTTGAACTTTTTGCTTGCTTCTCACGCAATTGTAGAAAGTCGATGTGAAGGGTTTTGATGCATCTTTATCATGTTCTCAACAACCCTTTCCATGCCCATAACCTCAATTGAAAGAGATCCAGACTCAAGAAATAGAAACATATATGGTGTTTGTGTCTTAACTTGGAGAAAGGTTTTAAGAAAAAGCTTTTGGACATTCTCAGCTCTTTCCAAGTAGACTTTGAGATGCTCCCGTCTCACACTTCAACTCCATAAAGAAGATCCGGTGTCACCAATGCATCAAAAAGGTACTTCTTGAGAATCCAACACTTGATGTTTCCCGCATTACACATGTTCTCAAATGCATAATATTCTCTCTTTCCAGCTTCCAAACAACGTATAGCACATTCATGCCACTTTTGATTGGACGTAACCTCAAGGCCAAGGTACTTAAAGCTCTCAACAAATTTAAGTGTCTCATTGTTGTTCACAATGCATGGCTTCTCCTTATGGTTGTTTTTACAAGCATAGCCTTTGTTTTACATTCATTTACAATCAATCCACTATGCAAGCAAACGTTCTCAAAGACAACCATAAGCTTTTGTGCATCTTCTAAAGTGTGTGCTAAAAGCACTACATCATTCGCATACAACACAATCATGATTATCGCATTGAAAATAGTGACCTCTTTAATGTCTTCTTCTTGCATAAATTCAAGTACTATTTATTCCAATTGATCGATTCATAGACTAAAGAGAGTTGGTGACAACGGACATCCTTGTTTAACCCCAATAGTGCTTACAAAAAATTTTGAAATTCCTCTTCCCATGCGCAATTGACAAATCACCTTCTCATAGATTCGAGAAACCCTAAGCATAAATTCACTTGGCACTTGGAGTTCTTTCATCCTTCTTCACAAATTGTTACACAGAATCATATCAAACGCTTTCTTAAAGTCCACAAAACAACAACTTGTCTTTCAACCAACTTTCCTCCATGAGAACACGAAGAGTGACAAGATGATCAATGGTGCTATGACATCGACGAAAACCTGCTTGTCCTTTTGCACGCTTGTCATTCTCTTCAACCCAATCGCTCAATTTCATTTACATTATGCACCCCAACAACTTTTCCATAAGAGACCCAATCATTATAGTCCAGTAGTTGTTTACATTCTTTACATTCCCTTCTTTATGCAAAGGCTTAACCCAATTAGTACTCCAATCATAAGTCATATCATATTAAAGTGCAAGGTTGAACATATCACACATCCACTCATGGATAAAATCTGGCGTCCATTTGATTATCTTCACCTTGATACCTTGAATATCTTTCGCTTTGCGAGTGACCAACTTTTCAAGTCCACCGCATACATCCTCAATAGTAAAAATAGAGGGCATACATGGGAGTGAACCATAAAATATTGTTTTTTCAGTATTTGCTTGCTCATATAATTCCCTACAATGTGTGTACATATCTACAAAACTCAAGCTACCAAAATTCTCAATCCGCTTCTCCCTCAAGTTTCTCCAAAATCTTCCACGTGCATCTACCTTTTCTTGGACTTGAAAAAGTTGTTGCTTTACTTTTCATCTTATTCTCTTCGTTTCAATCAATACCTTATATGTATGCAAATGACTTTGATAGTTGTCATTGTCCATAGTTGTATCAAGCTTTATCAAGGGCTTTCGAGCATCTTGACATTCTTTATCAAACCATCTTTTGCGTGATCTATCTTTGTTCATACCATGGAGATGCTTTATGGCAAAGCATTCTTCGACGCAAGAACAAATAGCTTTCTCGAAAGCTTCCCTTTTAGTTTCCAATGGTACGTTATATTGAAGCTTTATCGTTTATAACTTTTGCTCAATCATTTCAATGTACATTGGTGCCCGTTTGAAATCCATACATAGTTATAATTTCTCTTTCCTTTGGAGAGTATCATGCTTAGTTGCTTCTCCACATGAAAGTTCAATACATAAGGCCGATGGCCTGATTCCAAGGTTCATTGGCCAAATATGAAACTCTTTATGTGATACATGATCGCTTTGGAGAGTAGCATATAGTGAATCATACTATCTCCATTATGTTTCCTACATGTAAATCCATTTGTTCCACTTCACAGATATACCATTGTCAATGAGCATACCTGTGCTATTAACATGTGTAAAAATAACTTTTCATAGTGATCCGACTCTTTCGCATCCGTTGAATATAAGTGAACTTCTTTCAACTCCCTTGAAATGCATGACATGTCAAATTGTTGAGTACCATGTTGCAATGTTTTTATGCGAACATTCATTACCCCAAATACAATAACATCACCTTCGTCTTTGAAATAAGCAATGTCCTCTTCTAAATCAAAAAATGGTTGATCTCTATCGATGCAAACATAAAAAGCGGAATCATGATGAGGAATGTAACAACCAGCTACAAAAATGGGTGCTCTTTTTGGTGTCATAATTTTTAGCCATACATAACGTTTCAAGTTGTCATCTTTCACAATTGATACAAAATCTTCAAATCCTTTCTTAACCATATATACTACCCCTCCTTGCCCTCTTTGTTGCTTGAGATTCTTTGACCACATCAATGAATATAAATTATAATCCTCCAAATAGTTAATTCTTTGTGTATCATGCTTCCAAGTTTCAACAAGAAGCACATCGGCTTTGCTTGTTAGTTCATCAATGTCAACCCCGCATACCATGGGTATCCATTACAATTTGAATAGCATATTTTCAATTGTAACTCGGTCTCATAGGTCACACATCCCTATTTGCTCAAGGGACTTGCTTGCTCTTTGGACACATTTTCTTCGTGAGAGATCTCTTTGTTTTTCTTATTCTTTTTCTCTTATGTCTTACGATGCATATTTTGTTGCTTAATATTGCAATCTTCACACACAAAACATTTTGTATCCCTCAAATAGATCTAACTATTATCAAGGATAATCTTTCGTTTGGTCTCATCCGATATTGTGCATCCAATTGGCCGTTCTCCCGAGCGAGGGGCTCCTTGTTTACCCACTCTATGTGCTCCATAGACCATAACTCTGGACATGCCAAAGTGGGTTTTGAAAACATATTTGATAACAACGACAAGAGAAGGAGGTGTCTCTGACGTCTCTTCAAGTATTCCACGAATAATAATGTTCTTGGAACGACGCTCCCTTTCTTTCAACTCAACATCCACATTCTCAATATTCTTTGTTTAAACCATAACGTGCATGAGTGAGAAATTAAGAACCACATTGTTACCACATACATCAACCCAAGACTTGTTTGTGCATACATTTTTCATGTCGCATACATCTCGGCTCATGGTGTCAAATTTCTCCTCTTTTCATATATGGTCATGCTCTACTTTGCTCATGTGCTCCTTCAAAGCATTCAAGTCCACAAGAGAGCATTTACATTCCTTGACTTCCTCTTCAAGTTGCATCTCAAGTATCCTCTTGAGATTCTTATTCTCAGCCACAAGTACCCTTAGTGTGTCAGTCTCCATTGTAGGTGCTCATAAGTTTTCGCCTTGTTTATTTATGATCTCTTTCAACGATACCAAGTATGCCATGATCATGGTTTTCGATGTCCTTGGTTAGGTGGTTATGTTGCTATCTCCATACTTAGGAGATTTTGAATCATTTTCCACAATGGTTGTGGACCTTGTTGAAGAAGAAAAACCCTTGCGACTACCAGAAGACATTGTATGTAAAACAATGGATGAGTCAACTTCCCTAAACTTGTTCACTTCAAAAATAATGCTATGAAACGTCTTCCATAACTCTAAAATATTTTTGTCTTTACACCAATGCGTAGAGGACGTCATGCTCTTCGATTGAAGCTTATAGATCACCCAAATCGGAGTTCGAATGAAGAAGTTATGATCAAAAGAGTGAAGTGAGGTCTACTACGTCAAAAAACGGTTACACTAGAGAGAGAGAGAGAGAGAGAGAGAGAGAGAGAGAGAGAGAGAGAGAGAGAGATAAAGTTGAGAAGAGAGAAAAAGAATCTTTTTAGAATCTGCTCACAAAATTTCAAAATTCCCCTCAAATCGCCATGGTTTATATTCACTTCTATCAACCTTTATTGCTATAATTATAATTGGTAATCACCATGCCGGCAATAAAAGATGTGATTATTGCCAGGTTCCTTTAACTTGGTACAAAAGTATTCCTCATCAATATTGATAAAAGAATAATGAAAATAATTTCATGCAATATACACAACAAATTCAAGAATGTATAAAACTTACAATCTCTAGTTCAACTTCTCCCAAGGTATAAAAAGACATGTAATTGCAATATCTTTCTCTTCTACTTCTTGGAGTCAAATTCTGTCAAATCAGAGAACGGTACAATAGTTGGCGACTTTGTTTCTTCTTCACAAAGGAGTTACCTAGAATTCATGAAAATACTTCAATCCAAGGATCAATGGAGAGCCCTTGCAACACACTCCTTAAGTCTAAGGTTTGTGGGTAGTCAAAAGTACAAATTATGTCAAAAAATGTGACTATTATTTGAAAATTGAATATGATTTTAGAGAACTCTAACATCATCCCAGAATTTTTCTTTTGACGATTTATAAAGCAACTATATTCCAAACGATAAACATGCTTGGAAAATCCATGCTAAACATATAGTGCAACAAATGCTCAATGTATTGAAAAAACATGAAGAGTGTCTCTATGCTCAAGATACACCTCCTGAAACTCAATCAAATACTCCATCTACTATCAACAAAGGAAGCTAAATTAGGATCAATCAAGCATGCAATGTTGAAATAAGCGCAGAGCCAAGAGAGCACACATGCAAACAATGGAGATATCACTTCTCCAGACCAATGCATAAACATGCACATAGTGTCACGAGCACACTTCCAATGTGAGAAAGAAAGAGCGCATACACTCTATAGAGAATAGAAGAGAGTAGAGAAGGAGAGAAGCTCTATATAACATCCAGGTGTATAATACAAACCAAGCTTGAAAGATATCGAAGGTTGATCCAAGGAGAGATTTGCTCTTGCTTAGAGACTAATTGAAATATTCTTGACGGATTCAACAAAGTGATTTTTTTATTTAGGACTTCAAACTAGTTGTATGAACGCACATTCTAGGTAAAAGAACCAATCTACGCATAATTAAGAGTTTGAGTTGCAAATTGAAACTTATATGCGGCGAAACTATCATAACATCATTACAACATATCCACCCGTGCCATTTGACCTCTCAAGAAATATTACAATAAATATGTGCAATATCAAAACAAACCCCGTAACGCAAGTGGTAGTTCCCATGAAAGCCGAAACTTGTATGTTTTCTCTACTCCTTGTTCTTGTAGTACTGCATGACCACATTGGGAATCTTCATGGGTGACTTCTATAAACTGATCTCTTCGACTAGATCTTTACCCTTCTTGCACATTCGAACAATACTTTAAAAGAAGGTTGGATGCATTTAGACTCCTTAAAGTATGCTACAAATGAAACCTAGTTTGTTATCCACTCTTATCTATAATTCACAAATAGAAGCTTTGCAAAAATATACAAAGAAATAGTATAGTTCCTACTCTCAACTTTTAGGCATCTAAGTGTTTATGGGTCATCCACTATATGCTCTCCTCTATAGCAATACTTAGATCAAATTCCTAGAGAAATTCTATGTATCTTTGCCATATGAGGCCAACAATAGATAGTACTTCAAGTCTACCAGAGTCTGAATCTCATGCTATCAATCAATGCATCGCAAAACCTCTGTAACAATGCCCAATTAAAGAAAGGATGATTAAGGTGTAGAGGAAGTTAAAGCTAGAGTAGACTAGGTTTTGAATAATGTAGCCAATGCAATATGCAACATACAACCTTTCTTGTGAAGTTCAAGAAATGGATAATACAACACGAGTTTTTCAATAGTAGAGAAGCAAAGGAATTCCATTCTAAGGATTCCTTGGTATATCTACTCATGAACATATCGTATGTGCCCCAACATTGGGCCTCATAACCTCAACTTCTACATTTCATAAAAGCTATTTATCATCTATCTAACCTTTTTCCGCCAGTACAAATGATTGTAATGCTACTACGCCATCATAGCACCATATCAAGGTTATTGTCCCCATGCAAATGTTTAAATTGTTAGTAGCATGTGGAGATATATGCAATTATTAATGAAGTAGGATAGTGAACTCTATGCAAAGAGGGATGCAAAGGGATCCACCAATCAGTATCCCTCAAAGATGCAATATCCATAGAGTTCTATTCAGGGAAACAAATAGTAGAATGCCACATGAGAGTGTGTAACTAGAATGGATGTTATTGGTAGCTGAGTTCCGAGGTAAATGAATAGTAGAATTCCAAATGAGAGTGTTACTAGAATGGATGTTATTGGTAGCTAAGGTCCACCCCAATGGGACAAGAAACAATAAAAAAATATGGTGATGTGCAAGGTGTTAAAAAGGGATATTCCATATTATCATCATTTGTACTTCCATGGTTTCAAAGGCATGTCTTTCTCAAAGGATTTCTCTTTGATATTGCCAATATACCATGACATTCTATGTCATGCCTAGAATTATCAACCCCTATGTCATTTTAGGTCTTGCCAGCTCAAGTCCCCTTTATGTCATGTGCCCATGATATCATATATCTCACATCACTAGCTTTATTTATGGCCATTTATTCCATCCTCACAACATCAACCCACTACAATTCAAAGTACAACCCTCTTGACTTTCATTGAAAAAAATTCACTTTGGAAAGGCATCATCCTAGGCTCACCTCTCTTACCTTCCAATTCATAACTACTTCCCTAACATGTGGTCAGTATGAGCTAATATTATTCATTTGCTTTCGCTTTATATCATTCTACTTGCCAAGCTCAAGAGAGGGCATTTGATCAATTAGCTCAAGGATGTGATTATACCATTATATGTGCACATACATAAGCCAAGTTCCCATTTTATTGGCTAATAATTGAACTTACTTCTTGTTGAATGGTAAACCAGATGGCATGCAATATGATAATATTAACTCAATCAGACATTGAAGCTACAATCCTACTCTTAAAGCTAATATTCTAGCAGCTTTGGGTGCCATTCAATAGAGCACTAAGTCTAGCATTCATCCGAAGTGTTTTGCCGTTATCATGTTTCTTCTTCACCTCTTTCATGATTTTATTCTTGAACACATTCTTCCTTATGGTTTCCATCTTCACATCAACCGTTATGGTTACCGCCTTTGTAATATTTTCCCTCACTGATGGCTGCTTAAATCATTTGAAGTAATCTCTCATCTTTGTGTGCAAACTGCTCTTGTGGGCAAGCAATCTTCCCCTTAAGAAACTAAATTTCAACTTCCATTATTCTTTATGCTCTTTCAATTCTTTCCCTTTCACAATGCACTCTTAGATATAGCTAGAAATATCAAGGCTGCTTTTTCAGGTCTCCTTGTGTTCACTAATGCCTCCTCTAAAAGTTTTCTACAAGTTTCCTAGTTTGAGTCATTGAAAGTAATTGAACTTTCAAATTTATCATGAGATAAACCATACAATTCTTCCATGACCTTTGCGCAAAAAACTGTCATGATATGTGGTGTGATGTGAATGTGTTGAGCGGTAGCGATAAGTTTAACACACACAAAGACAAAAGAAACAAAGGAATCTAGAAGCAAGCGATACTGAAAAGGAAGTGGAATACTTGCATATGGAAAGTGCTTGTTCTTGAGTTCATATGTGGTTGTAAGTTCTAGCAAGTGACATGGGTCTTATGGGATGCAAAAGGGGTACAACATTTGAACCAAGTAAAGGCAATAAGGTTGCAATTTATCAAATTTAAATAATTATGAAATGCTCTAATTAGATAAGAAACATGAGCAACATATTTCCATCCTGAAAGTGTCCTGCCATAGATCATCTTGATGGCTACCCTTTTAAGAGACGCTCCTATTATGTCTCCATGGCAAATTCTACTCATGCGTGACATTCCAATTCAGCTAGCAGAAAAAGATGCTTGACCAATATTCATACCTCTCAATCTATCCTTGATCTCAAGAAACAGGTGTACTGCCCTTGTCAGAGACCATTGTTGAATCAATTTTCAGCAAATAGAATTGCAACTTCACATTAATCTCTGCTAGGAAAGACAACTGTGGTGGACCTCGTAGAATGGAAGGAAGGAGCCACACTGGTTGACTATACCTCCAGGCTCTAGGAGAGGTTAAAGTGGACTAAAAGATCTCTAAACCATTCAATATGCACCAGAAACTCATTCCGAACCAGGTAGACAAAGATCTTACAATCTCCTCCAAACTTTTGCCAATGTCTGCAGCTACCTGGAGTACCCTCACACCATTAAAGTTTACATGTCCCTTGCAGAGAACACAAGCGAGTACCCATGGCCTTTTTGCAAGAGGGTAAGTCCAAGTGAAGCAACAATTTACAGCTGTTTCTTCTGGAATACTTTGTAACTTTTGAGTTCTGAGACTAGCCACCTTTGTGTTCTCAACTTATACGGCTTGGCCCATTCACATGCTACCTATAAATACCAGGAGACTGGAAAGAGAGTCTTTGCTCTGAAAAAGAGTGGGGGATAATGGGCAACCTGTCAAAGTCGACGATGCGGAAGTGTAGAGAGACCAACGGAAGAAAGCACGAGAGAGAGAGAGAGAGAGAGAGAGAGAGAGAGAGAGAGAGAGAGAGAGAGAGATGAAATGAATTAATATATTAACGTCTTCAAAAGGCCAAAATGACCTATGAGACCAATTTGTTACATACTGGTGATTAGATCTCCCCAATCTCAAAAAAAAAAAAAAAAATCTTTCAAAATATATCGAGTGCATAAGTGAAGGGTGTGTTTATGAAATGAAAAGACATACGAAGGTGGAAAGTCAAAAGACCTTTTGTGTCCATACAAAGAGGTGTTTCTCTTCTCCTTCATTTTTTCTTTAGCCCAACCTCACAGGGATCTTCTTTTAGGATTCATCACTTACAGACAATCTCGGATTGTTTCCCGGTGCCTTGTGCGACGGAAGAAGCGAGCTTACCTGGCTCAGATGGAGCGAGACTAATATCAGATGTTCTTGAGTAGGGACTCAGCAGAGGTATGGCGACTCTTTCATGAGCACTCCCCTCCCCCAGTGATTACTTCACTTGATGTGTGGGGCTAGTATGCGACATCGTTATATACGGTTCCTAGACAGAAACCCCTTCCAGACCCTACAGAGCCATGCCCAACTACGAGCACCTTCTTTACCACTGGGATGGTACAGAGGGCCACTGACAGGATGAGGACCGGGAGGGCATATGATCATGACGGTCCAGTAGCGGAGCACTTTATACATGCTAGGGATATGTTGATGGAGATTCTTGCAGTGTTGTTTAATCGTGCCATGTGTGAGGGGTTACTTGAGACTTGGAGGTTGTCTACTATTGTGCCTATCTTCAAGGCAAGTGATCCTACAGAGCGTGAGAACTACCGCACTATTATGGTTGGACACACATTGGCACGGTTGTCTGCATCCATTCTTGAGTAGCACTTGAGTAATTGGGCAGAGGGTGAGGGTGTATGAGCAAAGTGTGAGGCCGGTTTCAGGAGGGGTTTCTCCACTCTTGATCATATTCTGACACTCAGAGCCATCATTGAGGAGGGAAGGTCACATGGGAGACGGATTTATTGTAGCTTCGTGGATTTCCGCAAAGCATTTGACATGGTACTGAGAGCTCGATTGATGTGCAGACTACAAGAGATAAGGGTGCCCATAGAGTTGATTTGGGGGATTATGGCTTTGTACAGATCAATGATGGGACATGTACGCACTCCGGAAGGGGTATCTGATTTAGTTCTCTCTACTATTGGGGTGAAACAGGGCTGCCCATTGTCTCCTACTCTATTTGGTATGTATGTTGATGAGGTGTCTGATTACATTAACAAAGATGGTGAAAGAGGTGCCCAGTTGGCAGAAACGTGGATCCCATTGTTGTTATATGCTGATGATATTGTGTTGATATCTGACTCACCAGAGGGTATGCCACGACATTTAGATGCACTACACAGTTTTGCAGAGGATAGGGTTGATTGTGTGTAAATCTTGGTAAAACCAAGGTTATGGTGTTTAACACCACACAACAATCGATAAGGAGATCAGCACCTACTTTCACATATGGTCAGGAGATTGTGGAGTATACAGATGCATACACTTACCTGGGGGTAGTCTTTATTGGGCCAAGATTTCTTTGAGAAGAGCAGCAGAGACTAGATTGACAAGAGCTTATGGGGCTTTGGGAGGATTGGAGAGGATGTGTTCGCAGCGTACTTACCGGGGAACGCGTTCCCTAGGCCCTGGAACGTTGGAACGCCATTCTCTCCACCCTTGCCAAGCAGGAACTGCCCGAAACGTTTTGCCGTTCCGGGTGACCACCTGATACCTGAACGGCTCCGGAACGACCTCGAAACGGCCAGCTCTCAAAAATGGGGAGAAATGGTAAGTTTTTTGTAGATTTGTAGTGAACATTAGGAGATTTTAAAGTGTGCAAGGACTCAAAATGCACCCCCTCACATCCATTGCCTTCTCAAGAAAATCCACATGCCCTCAAGGTCTAAGGCTTAAGCCTTAAGCTCTCTCGACTCTCGAGTCTCAAGCTCTCCCCCACTCACTCTCTCAAGCTCTCTCCCTCTCACTCTCTTAAGCTCTCTCTCAAGCTCTCTCCCTCTCCCTCTCGCAGCATCCATGGCCTAGGGGTCTTCAAATCGAGTTTTTTGTGAGTATTAGAGTCAAAAGGACTCTAATACTACTTGTATTCAAATTTCAAACATATAGATCTAAAACTTGCATTATTTGGGTGTTTTTATGCCTCCCGTTCCGGACCCTTGGCCGTTCGCTCGTTCCACAGGGGTCCCCGTCGCCGTTCCTGTTCAGCGCTCCAGGTAACTCTGGTTCGCAGGTTCATTTCCAGGAACCTAGGACAAAGTTATGGCTCTTTGATACTTTCGTTGCCTCTACTATGCTATATGGGGTGCAGATTTGGGACCTTCTGTAGGCCAGGATGGTTGAAGACGTATGGAGATGCCCTTGGTATCTATGATCTCTCGGCTGATTAGAGCCAAGGCCTCCATACCGCATGATATCATTCGAGTGGACTTAGATGTTAGGAAATAAGACGTAGCTAAATAGATAATTGAGTAGATTACTTAATGGAGAGAGACAAATTTATATACACGAGATTATAGTGTAGAGAGAGAGAGAGAGAGAGAGTACACACGATATACGTGGTTCACCCAATGTGGGCTACGTCCACGGGAAAGCAGCCACTCAATGGCTTTGGTACTTCAAAACAAGAAGTAGTTTACAAAGGGATTATACCCTTAATGGAGCTCCCGCCTTGCTTCACTCTCACCACCTCACACTCACCTTGTTGCATCAACTTCACACTATGAAATGTGTGTAGAAATGGCCTCCTTTTATAGGCCAAAAGGGCTGCCCTCTCTTATGAGAGACAGCCATGTGTAGCCGCCCTTGTGCGAATAAGTCCAAATCGGACCCTCCAATCCGCCCATGTGTGGCCGCCCTTGAGAAGACAAGTCCGCTTTTGAATTCGGCCACCGGCCACCGGCCATTGACTTCCGACCACCGGCCATTGGCCATTGACTACCGGCCACCGGCCAACCGACCGGTTGTTTTCCGACCACTTTCCGATCGTCGTCCGGCCATAATATTCCGGCGAAAAGGAATATTCCGGCGAAAAAAAGTCTCGGGGGCCTCCGCCCCCGAGGCCTTTAAAGTTGCCCCTGATTCTTGTCCGTGAAAATTTTGGTTTCCGGTGAGTGATTTTCCTTCACGCACGATGGCTTCTCCTCATAATGGGGGCCTTACAAATGTGCGCTTTTACCACAGAAAATTACAAAGGTAAATCAGGCTCCATACTTAACATGCTCCCACTTGGAGACTGATCTCCAAACCAAACCTGTGACTGCTTTCCATTCTGGCTTTTTATCCTTGAATGCCGATTGAAGATGAGCAAAAGCTCAACTTCTCCTTGTTGACCACCTTTGTAAACATGTCTGCAGGATTTTCACTTGTATGCACCTTTCCTAGCTTTAGTTGTCCCTCTTCCAAAAGAGTGCGTATGAAGTGATATCTCACCTCAATGTGCTTTGTCCTTGAATGAAAGGCTGAGTTCTTCGCAAGATGGATAGCGCTTTGGCTATCACTGTACAAGACACAATTGTCTTGTTTGAATCCAAGCTCTTCTAAGAATCTGTGAAGCCACAGAATTTCTTTGCTTGCCTCCGTCGTTGCTACATACTCTGCTTCCGTGGTAGAAAGTGAAACCACTTTCTGCAGCTTTGAAGCCCAGCTTACTGCTGTGCCTCCAACCGTGAACACATAGCCAGTAGTGCTCCTTCGAGTATCTTTGTCACCTGCCATATCTGCATCAGCATACCCTTCTAGAAAAATATCAGTTCCTCCAAAATACAAAGCATTTGTTGTTGTCCCTTTTAGATACCTAAGTATCCACTTCACAGCTTGCCAATGCTCTTTACCTGGGTTGTCCATGAACCTACTCACAACTCCCACTGCATGTGCAATGTCTGGCCTTGTCCAGACCATAGCATACATTAGAGAACCTACCGCTGCAGCATATGGAACTTTAGACATATAGGCTATCTCCTCTTGTGTCTTTGGACACATATCCTTCGTTAGTTTAAAATGACCAGCCAAAGGTGTAGAAACTGGTTTTGCATTTTGCATTGCAAACCTTTCTAGTACCTTCTTGATGTAATCTTCTTGAGATAGCTTTATTGTCTTCTTCGTCCTGTCCCTTGATATTTTCATACCAAGTATCCTCTTTGCAGCACCTAAATCTTTCATTGAAAAAGATTTGGACAGCTCCTCTTTTAGGTCTTTGATGTCCTGCATGTTAGCACTTGCAATCAACATGTCATCAACATACAACATTAGGATGATGAATTTCCCATCTCCCAAATTCTTCGTGTAGACGCAGTGATCCGAGTTGCATCTTGTGAATCCATGATCCAACATCCATCGATCAAACTTCAAGTACCATTGTCTTGATGCTTGCTTTAAACCATACAAGCTCTTCTTTAATCTGCAAACCATTTTCTCCTTACCTTTTACTTCATACCCCTTTGGTTGAAGCATGTAGATTTCCTCCTCTAAGTCACCGTGAGGGAATGCTGTATTTACATCCATTTGCTCGAGATTTAGATCATGAGCAGCCACAAGGCTTAAGACAAGCGTAATTGAGCTCATTTTTACAACAGGAGAAAATATTTCATTGAAGTCAATACCTTTCTTTTGAGAAAAACCTTTTACCACAAGCCTAGATTTGTACCTTTTCTTCCCACCTTCTTCTTCCTTTATCTTGTACACCCATTTGTTTTGAAGTGCACGCTTACCTTTAGGCAACTCAACCAACTCCCATGTTTGGTTCTGATGTAGTGAGTCCATCTCCACTTGCATGCTCTTCGTCCATTCTTCTTTGGATTCATGTTGCATAGCTTCTTCATATGATTCCGGCTCTCCAGAATCTGAGATCAAGAGATGGTTGAAGGAAGGAATAAACCTTTCTGGAGGTCTACTTGCTCTTGTAGATCTTCGGGGAATAGGTTGAGGCTCCTCATTTGGTTGATGTTGTTGCACATTGTCACCGTTTGCAGTCCTTGAGTCTTCACCGTCCTCAAGCTCCATGTACTCATCACCTGTTTCTTTTGTTTGTTTTCTTTCCAAGTAATCTTTGTACATATTTTGTTCGTTAAAAATTACATCCCTACTCCTTAAGATTTTACCATCTTCAGGATTCCATAGGCGATACCCAAAGTCTCCTTCTCCATAGCCAATGAAGAAACACTTTTTGGACTTTGCATCTAACTTTGATCTTAGGCTTCTATCTATGTGCATGAAAGCCTCACACCCAAACACTTTGAGAAATGCATAATTCACCGGTTTACCTGTCCATGCCTCTTCTGGAACTCCCCCATCCAATGCCGTTGAGGGTGACCGATTGATTAAGTACACAGACGTACTTACAGCTTCCGCCCAAAGTTCAAGCGGTAGGCCTGCATGTAGCCGCATGCTTCGTGCTCGTTCCATAATTGTCCTGTTCATCCTTTCCGAAATCCCATTTTGTTGAGGTGTCCTTGGGGTTGTCCTTTGCCTCCGAATTCCATTGCTAGCACAAAAGCTTTCAAAAGCTTGGCTGCAATATTCACCTCCATTGTCGGATCTGAGGCATTTAACCTTGGTACCTGTTTCATTCTCCACAAAGGCTTTCCACCTTTGAAATATGGAAAATACATCGGATTTATTCTTCATGACATAAACCCATGTTTTTCTAGTCGCATCGTCTATGAATGTTACATAGTACAATGAGCCACCAAGTGATGGTGTACTTGCAGGACCCCAAACATCAGAATGAACCAACTCAAGTTTTTTATTTTTTCTTTCATTTCCTGATTTTTGAAATTTTACCCTCTTTTGTTTACCATAAACACAATCTTCACAGAACTCTAAGTCCACTTCTTTCAAACCTGGTAGAAGCTTCTTTGTTTGAAGGATTTGCATTCCTTTGGCACTCATATGCCCAAGTCGGTAGTGCCACACCGCACTGTCAACTTCTGTAGTTGCTGCACAAGCTGAAGGTTGCGTGCTAACAGCACACAAGTAAAGTGTACTGACTTTTTCACCCTTGGCAACCACCAAAGATCCCTTTGAGATCTTCCACCGTTTGTTTCCGAATGCAATGTTGTGACCTTCATCGTCCAATTGTCCTGTAGAGATCAAATTTTTGCGAAGAGAAGGAACATGCCTAACATCTTTCAGCTTCCATTCATTTCCGTTAGCAGTTTTGATAGAAACTGTACCTTTGCCGACAATCTCACAAGCTTCATCATCTCCCAAGTATACATACCCAAAATTACCTTTGGTGTAGTCTTGGAAATGTTGCTTGTGTGGTGTCGCATGGAATGAAGCCCCGGAATCTACTATCCAGGAATTAGACACATTGTCTAATGAGAGAATTAGAGCATCTTGCTCTACTTTACCTGCCACATTGGCCTCCGATGTTGGCTTGTTGTCTTGAGACTCTGTCTCCTTCTTCTTCTTGGACCAGCAATCCTTCTTGACGTGGCCCTTCTTGCCGCAGTTCCAACATTCAAGAACTGACTTTGTTCGTGATTTGCTCCGTCTTGAGCGATCACGACCCTTTTGGTTTTTGAACCTCTCCTTAAGCCTTCCTCTTGTTTCCACTGATAGTGCAGCACTTGATGATTCTCCTGTGCTTCTCCTTCGCATTTCCTCGCTTAGGAGAACACCCACAACATCATCAAACTTAAGAGTATTTGTGCCAGAGATAGAATTACTTACAGCCATCACAAGGCTGTCCCAACTATCCGGTAGAGATGATAGTATAAGGAGAGCTCGCACTTCGTCATCAAAATTGATTTTCACTGATCGAAGTTGACTTATGTTTGTGTTAAAGTCATTTAGGTGTTCTGCAACTGAACCATTCTCTGCCATCTTTAGATTGAACAAGCGCTTCATAAGAAATACCTTATTGGATGCCGATGGTTTCTCATAGAAGTCGTCAAGTGACTTCATCAAGTCCTCCGTGGTCTTCATCTCCGAAACATTGAAGGCCACCGTTGACGCCAAGCTTAACCGGATTGTTCCCAGTGCCTTTCGATCAAGGACAATCCATGCTTCATCTGCCATTGTTGCGGGCTTCTTCGCAAGACCGCCTAGTGGCAAATAGAGGTCCTTCTGGTAGAGATAGTCTTCAATCTGCATCTTCCAATGTTGGTAGTTTTTGCCGTTGAACTTCTCAATCTTGAGCTTCCCTTCCTCCGCCATAACTCCCACTCAATTCAAGGAATCCTTTCCTTGAGATAATTTAGCTACGAGAAAACCTTGCTCTGATACCAGTTGTTAGGAAATAAGACGTAGCTAAATAGATAATTGAGTAGATTACTTAATGGAGAGAGACAAATTTATATACACGAGATTATAGTGTAGAGAGAGAGAGAGAGAGAGTACACACGATATACGTGGTTCACCCAATGTGGGCTACGTCCACGGGAAAGCAGCCACTCAATGGCTTTGGTACTTCAAAACAAGAAGTAGTTTACAAAGGGATTATACCCTTAATGGAGCTCCCGCCTTGCTTCACTCTCACCACCTCACACTCACCTTGTTGCATCAACTTCACACTATGAAATGTGTGTAGAAATGGCCTCCTTTTATAGGCCAAAAGGGCTGCCCTCTCTTATGAGAGACAGCCATGTGTAGCCGCCCTTGTGCGAATAAGTCCAAATCGGACCCTCCAATCCGCCCATGTGTGGCCGCCCTTGAGAAGACAAGTCCGCTTTTGAATTCGGCCACCGGCCATTGAATTCGGCCACCGGCCACCGGCCATTGACTTCCGACCACCGGCCACCGGCCATTGACTTCCGACCACCGGCCATTGGCCATTGACTACCGGCCACCGGCCAACCGACCGGTTGTTTTCCGACCACTTTCCGATCGTCGTCCGGCCATAATATTCCGGCGAAAAGGAATATTCCGCCCCCGAGGCCTTTAAAGTTGCCCCTGATTCTTGTCCGTGAAAATTTTGGTTTCCGGTGAGTGATTTTCCTTCACGCACGATGGCTTCTCCTCATAATGGGGGCCTTACAAATGTGCGCTTTTACCACAGAAAATTACAAGGGTAAATCAGGCTCCATACTTAACATTAGATGCCCCCCCTATGGAGATTGAGGCGCTTACCAGATCATTCTCCTTTGTACACAGCCTATGGGATACTACCAGAGATAGATAAGCCAGCCTGGCCCTAAAGTCCTCCAGACAATTAGCTCCACAGGGGGATACATCATGCTGGTATGCACAGACGACATCATGGTTTCAGACACATGGCTTCACCATGGACAGGTTGCCTCCTTTTCAGTACTCTCTACAGGCACCCTTGATGTCTCTAACACGGGTGGATATTACGACTCATTCGTCAGGATCTAATTCAGCTGGACACGAGGAGAACATGGATAGAGCCAGTACACGAGTTGGACACGAAGATGGATTTCTATAGAGAGCATCACAGGGGATGAGTTTGTGATTTGACCTAGCTATATGGACACACATCTTTCTCATGGTTTGTGTTGTGCCATTGGCCAGATACGCACATCCTCACAAAGATTGAGACTGGTAGATTCAGAGGGATACCAGCAGATAGCAAGATATGCCGCTTATGCCATTTAGAGCCAGAGATAGGGTTACATTACAAATGTCATTGCACAGTGTACTATGAGATACGAGACCAATTTCATTGTCTACTCAGAGAGGGTTTTGAGCCTCTATCTAGGGTCATAAATTATCAGGTTCAGAGATGTCTAGGACTGTATCTACTTGAGTTACACAAGCATAGAGACACTTTATTGAGGAGAGCTGGAGACAGACAGTCCCAGAGACATATTATAGATATCTTTACACCAGATATTAGACAACCACAGGAGCAGCCACCACTTCAGAGCTCTGCCTGCACTCATACTACCACTACTAACATTCTCATAGACCGAGCATTGGAGCTAGGGAGATCTAGACGACTGAGATTGAGGAGAGGAGCTACACAATATCGACGAAGACTACAGCAGAGGATTCGAGCCATATTTTCTTGACGTCCAGAGTGCAGATGAGGACGGATCTCTACCATATCACCCCCCACCCCCACCCCCCCCCCACCCCCTCCCTCTCTCATTGTACTACACATTTTATTGGGCACCTTTTGTATTAGCTAGCACATCCATACAGTCCCAGCTTGTAGTAGTTGTATTTTTGTTTCAATTATTTTTTATTCCAGACATGGTGCCAGATTCACTATGTTGTAACAGCTTGGTCTAATAGGTCATTTTGACCTTTTGAAGACGTTAATATATCATTTCATTTCATCTCTCTCTCTCTCTCTCTCTCTCTCTCTCTCTCTCTCTCTCTCTCTCTCTCTCTCTCTTTCTCTCTCTCTCTCTCTCTCTCTCTCTCTCTCTCTCTCTGACAAAGAGAGAGACAGAGACAGAGTTTCACTACATATGTCACTGCACAGTCTACTATGAGATACGGGGACACTTTTACTGTTTATTTAGAGATGGTTTTGACTCGTTAGATAGAGTCAGAGATGTCTCGGATTATTTCTACTTGAGATACAGAGACATAGAGACTCTATTGAGAGGGCATAGACAGAGACAATCCTAGAGACGCATCTCAGATTTTTTCAATCCGAGTACCACAGAGGCAGAGGGTCCACCACCACCACAGAGCTCGGTTCCCACCCATACACACACCAGTGGTACTCTCGTTGACCGAGCTATAGAGTTGGAGAGATCGAGACGACCACGACTGAGGAGGGGAGCAACGCAGCACCGACGAAGATTGCGGCAAAGGATCCACAGGATTCTAGCATGACACCCAAAGTGTCAATCAGGATAGGCTTCATGCTACTGCTATATTGTATCATGGTGACACTTATCCCCACTTTGTACCTTTGTGGCATTATACAGTTGCTCAGCTCACCAGCCACCCATAGGAGTCCGTAGCACTGCTATCTCAGTTTCTAGTTTGTAGTTTTCTTTGTTTGTACCCAGACTTGGTACTAGACTCACCATTGTAATCAGTTTGGTCTCATAGGTCATTTTGGCCTTTTGTAGACGTTAATACGATGTGCTATCGCCCAGATACGTACATCTTCACACCAACTGCGGATCGAGACTGGGAGATACAGCGGAGTACCAGCAGAGGCAAGGACATGCCCCCTGTGTGACATCGAGCCTGAGACAGAGTTGCACTACACATGCCACTGCCCCGTCTACTACGAGATATGAGGCCGCTTCCATTGCTTGTCCAGAGAGGGCTTTGGACCATTCTCCAGAGTCATGCAGTACGAGGATCAGAGATGCTTGGGTTTGTTTTTGCTCGAGCTACACAGACACAGAGAGAGCCTGATGAGAGGAGAGGCTAGCCAGTCCCAGAGACAGATCACAGATTTCTTTAGAGCTTCCACCCACTAGACACCCAGAGGAGTTACTACCACAGCAGAGCTCGTCGTCTCACACCAGAGGCACACTGATCGACCGAGCGACTGAGCTGGGAAGATCTAGACGCCCACGACTACAGAGGACTACACAGCATCGGCGGAGGCTGCATCAGAGGATTCGGATCACTTTGGCTCGACATGCACGACGCCCGGTCAGACTACTGACCATGGAGGAGATTGATGAGATCCGCCAGCAACCGATGCTGGATCTCTTGTGATCTAGCTATCCCAGCTAGCTGCTTAGTTCACACCTAGTAGTTTAGGATTCCATAGTATTTTTTTGTGACGTTTGTCATTTCATTTTTGTCATTGTTGTCATCTTGTTACTTTGACTCCAACTTTGTATCAGATCCACCACATTGTAACTTTCTGGCACTTTGGCCTTTTGAAGACGTTAATATAACATTTCATTTCATTTCATTCTCTCTCTCTCTCTCTCTCTCTCTCTCTCTCTCTCTCTCTCTCTCTCTCTCTCTCTCTCAATGTTATATCCATCCTTCCCAGCTAATACTATTGCAAATCTACGTGCTTCGTCATTACCCGTTGTTACGTGCTATAGACTAGCGCATCATTTTTCTTGTTGAGGGAATCTTTGAATTAGGAATAACTTTAAATTTTTTTGAAGCCAGTAGGAATACGTTTTTTTGTACTCAGACATGATGAATATGATACCATGTCTAAGTACAAAAAAAGAGATACTAAATTGAATCTAGATATGTTACTAGCTGGAATTGTGTGGGATATGTGTGATCACTGATACAATGGGTGCCCAATACAAGAGAAAGATACAATGGGTGATGAATCCGTCCTCATCTGTACACTGGATGTCGAGATAGTGTGACACGAATCCTCTGTTGTAGTCGCCGTCAATGCTGTGAAGCTCCTCTCCTTAATCGTGGGCGTCTCGATCTCCCTAACTCCAATGCTCGGTCAATGAGAGTACGGTGGGTCTGAGTATGAACTGAGCTTTGCCAGTGTCTGGTGTGAAGAAATCAGTAATCTGTCTCTGGGATTGTCTCTCTCCATATCTCCTCAATAAACTATCTATGTGTCTGTGTAACTCAAGTAGATACAGTCCAAGACATCTCTGGTCCTTATAGCTCATGACTCTGGAGAAGGGTTTGGCTCTGTATGGCATAGGCGGCATATCCTGTTGGCTGTTGGTATCCCTTTGAATCTACCAGTCTCAATCTCCAGCTTGTGTGAGGATGTACGTATCTGACCAATGGCACATCGTAACCCATGAGATCGATGTGTATCCATATAGCTGGGTCGAACCACAAACCCATCCCCTGTGAGTTGGATAAGATGCTCTCTATAGAAAGCCATCTTCGTGCCCACCTTCTATGTCGGCTCTATCCATGTCCTTCTAGTGTCCAACTGGGTCAGGTCCTCACGAATGAGTAGTAATCTCCACCCGTGTAAGAGAAAACGATGGTGCATCAAGGGATTACTGGAAGGGAGGCAAGTTGTCCATTCTGAAGCCCACTATCTGAAACAATTACGACATTGGTGCATACCAGCATGATGTGTCCCCTTGTAAAGCTAATTGTCCGGAGCACTCAAGGGCCAATCTGGCATATTTGTCTCTGGTAGTATCCCATAAGCTGTCTATAAAGGAGACAGATCTGGTAAGCGCCTCTATCTCCATAGGGGGGGTTGCTAACTCCGCTCTAATGATCTCGTGTGGCACAGAGGCCTTGGCTCTAATCCATCCTGACCCACAGAGGGTCCCCAAACCTTAACCCCATAGAGAATATCTCAAGCTACCAACGTATCAAAGAGCCAGAGCTTTGTTCAAAACTGAACCTGCGAACACATCCTCTCCAATCCTTCCAAGGCTGCATGCGCTCTGATCAGTCTAGTCTCTGCTGCTCTCTTCAAAGAAAACTTTGGCCCAGTCAAGACTACCCCAAGATAAGTGTATGCATTTGTGTACTCCGTAATCTTCTCACCATAAGTGAATGTAGGTGCTGATCTCTTGATCCACTGCGGTGTGGTGTTAAACACCATAACTTTGGTTTTACCAAGGTTTACAGACAATCCACTATCCTCCGCAAAGCTACATAATGCATCCAAATGTCGTTGCATACCCTCCGGTGAGTCAGACACCAACACAATATCATCAGCATATAACAACAATGGAATCATGTCCCTGCCAATTGGGCACCTCTGTCACCCTCTCTGTCAATGTAATCACAAACATTATCTATATACATACCAAATAGAGTAGGAGACAATGGACACCCTAATAGTGAAGTAAACCAAATCAAATATCCCCTCTGGAGTGGGTACATGTCTCACCACTAATCTGTATAGAGCCATGATCCCCCAAATCAAATCAATGGGCACTCCCATCTCTTATAGTCTGTGCATCAATCTGGCTTTGGACACCATGTCAAATGCTTTGTCAAAATCCACAAAGCTACAATAAATCCGTCTCCCATGTGCCATACCCTCCTCAATGATGGCTCTGAGTGTCAAAATATGGTCAAGAGTGGAGAAACCTCTCCTAAAACCGGCTTGTCCCGCTACCCGAATGCCCTCACTCTCTGGCCATCTGCTCAAATTCTCCTCAAGGATAGATGCATACAACCGTGTCAATGTGTGTCCAATCATAATAGTATGGTAGTTTCCTAGCTTCGTAGGTCACCTCCCTTGAAGATAGGCACAATAGTAGACAGTCTCCCAGCTCAGGTAGACTCTCACACATGACACGATTGAATAGAACTGCAACAACCTCTGCCAGTATATCTCTAGCATGTATAAAGTGCTCTACTACTAGACCATCATGATCGCATGTCCTCCTGGTCCTTATCCTGTCAATGGCGGTCTTCACCATCTTAGTGGTAAAAAACATACTCATAGATGGGCATGGCTCAGGAGGATCTAGAAGGGGTGTCTGTCCACGGACCGTATATAAGGATGTTGCATACTAACCCCACACATCAGGAGAAGTACTCATTGGGGGAGGGGAGTGCTCCTGAAAGAAACGCCATGCCTCTCTTGAGTCTCTACTCAATAACAATTGGTATAAATCTCGTTCCATTTCAGCTAAGAATGCTCGCTGCTTCCATCGCACAAGGCGCCTGAAGGCTATCAAAGACTGTCTGTGATTGATAACCCCTAGGAGAAGATCCCTCTGAAGCTGTGCTCTCGTCTCTCTACACTCCTCGTCATACCAATTGTTTTGAGGCATGGTCCCAGGACGGCGTCTCTGATTAGGCTGAGTGTGTAGGTAAGCCTCTGCTGCTACATCATGCAATGTCTCCGTCAGTAAAGCGGTGATCTCCTCCACTGAGAGTCTTGGCCTGGCTACTGTACATAGACGACTATAGATCTCCTTTGTATAAACACGTTCAATCTCTGGTGTAAATGTATAGCGGGTATGTGTCCTCCCTTCTGACACCTGGGCTGTAGTGTACTTAAAGGAGACAGAAAGTGTCAAGAGAGCATGATCCACTGCTACACCGACTAGTCTTGGGCCTACTATGAAATCCTGAATGCAGGGGATGAAGCTCGGATGTGCCATGACATAGTCCACTGTGCTGGCCCCATGCCTGTGTGGAAAGCATGTGAAACCCGTCTCTCTAGGAAAACATTGTAGGCCATTAAGTATCGCTAGGCCATGTGTAGTCACCATCTCCGTGAGATGTCTCCCATACTTTGTATGCTCTCTATCTTGTGAATGTCTATCAAGCCCCAAATCTCCTACATCCAGCTCTCTAAGCATCTTCTCTGAAGTGTCATAGAAGATTGTCTGAGCATTGCCCGTCTTGGCATTCAAGTCCCCTAGGAGAATGATGTCACCATCCTCGGAAAACTCCCATATGTCATTGTCTAGGATTGAGAAAGGTGATTGGCCTCTACGCTCTATGTACTGGGGGGAAAGTAGCATATGGCAATGTATAAAAATCGGCCTATTTCGGCCCTCAGCCACACCCACATGTATCTAAGCATGATCCTCTCTTCGAACAATGTGTAGAAGTTGTTGCGACTCCTATCTGAATAATACTGCTACTTGCTCCCATGATCAGATCTTGTGTAAGTACGGCAAGCCATCTCCCCTCTATATCTTGTCTCAGGTGGCATCATCTGTTCAGGGGCCTGATGAGTCTCTGAGAAGAATATAATGTCCTTGTCCCAAAAGCTATCCTCAAAGGCGCCCACATCCAACCTATAAGATCCATTACAATTCCAGGCTACCATCTTCAGTATGGTCCCATAGGTCTCACACGTTCGTGTAGAGCGTCGCTCTACAATCACCACCCGACCATCTCTGTAGAAGCCAGTCTTTCCCTCCTCCCTTGCTGTTGTAATCTTTGGCATTACCTCTTTCATGTGAGCTAGTTGCGAGAGGGTGACATCATCACCGAGAAAACTCCTTGTCTTCTTAAGGGTTGGTCTCTTCTTCAAGAACTCCTCCTCCAAGGAGGGGAAAAGTAGTATGAATGTCTGTGCTTTGAGGACTCTCCCGGGCCTTCACTCCTCTTGCCCACTCTTCATGCCTTTGTGTGCAAAGGCTTCTACATTCCCATCATGGACATGAGGATTGTGACCTCTTTTTCAACATTGTTGACATCCTTGAGGCCGGTGACCCTCACATGTAAGGCACGTAGCCGCCTTCTTTGCTCTTCTTCGAGGGTCATGTTAATGATGGCCGGTGTAGAAGAAGTTTCGTTATCTTTCCCTTTCTTTGCGACCTCGATCCATTTCTCGGCCACCTCCACTTTCTTTTGTGTCTTGGTGATGACCTCAACCCAAGATTACTTATTTTCCTCCTCCTTCATGACCCGCACTTGTCCTTTGATTGTGTTCAACTCCTCCATCATGGAAGGCTGAAATTCCCCTTCTTCAAGTCGCCCACTTTTGGCTTCAAGAGGCTCACCTTGTAGATTTCAGATGATGGAATTTTGGATGACAACTTTCTCCTCGAGTGAAGAGATCCTTCTATGCATGCCATCTCTTTCTTCGGTCCATCTTTGAAGAATAGTGCTCCTCTCCTTCCTCCACTCTTCCACTTCGTTTCTCCATTCTCTCATTTCCTTCTCTATTGCTGATATCCTCTTCCTTGTCCGAATGAAACAGGCTTTGTGGGCGGCCGGCGAGGGATGCATCTTCTTATACGTGAGAGAAGCCGTTGACACTTCTCCGATGCTTCCCATGTGTGTGTGTGTGTGTGTGTGTGTGTGTGTGTGTGTGTGTGTGTGTGTGTGTGTGTGTGTGTGTGTGTGTGTGAGAGAGAGAGAGAGAGAGAGAGAGAGAGAGAGTGAAATGAAATGAAATGATATATTAACGTCTACAAAAGGCCAAAATGACCTATGAGACCAAACTGATTACAATAGTGAGTCTAGTATCAAGTCTGGGTACAAACAAAGAGAACTACAAACTAGAAACTGAGATAGGAGTGCTATCGACTCCTATGGGTGGCTGGTAAGTTGAGCAATGGTATAATGCCACAAAGGTACAAAGTGGGGATAAGTGTCACCATGATACAATTTAGCAGTAGCATGAAGCCTATCTTGATCGATACTCTGAGTGTCGTGCTAGAATCCTGTGGATCCTCTGCCGCAATCTCCGTCGGTGTTGCGTGGCTCCCCTCCTCAGTCGTGGTCGTCTCGATCTCCAACTCTATAGCTCCATCAGAGTACCATTGGTGTGTGTAAGCTTTGTGGTGGTGGTGGCCCCTCTGCCTCTGTGGTACTCGGACTGAAGAAATATGAGATGCATCTCTAGGACTATCTCTGTGTATGCACTCTCATTAGAGAGTATCTATGTCTCTGTATCTCAAGTATAAATAATTCGAGACATCTCTAATCCTGATATCTCATGACTCTATCTAACGAATCAAAACCATCTCTGAATAAACAGTGAAAGCATCCCCGAATCTCATAGTAGATTGTGCACTGACATATGAAGTGAAACTCTGTCTCTGGCTCTGCATGGCATAACAGACATATCCTCCTGTCTGCTGGTATGCCTCTGAATCTACCTGTCTCAATCCCAAGCTAGTGTGAAGATGTGCGTATCTGGCCTATGGCACATCGTAACCCATGAAATATATGTGTGCACATGTAACTGGGCCCTGTGACAAATCCGTCTGTCGTGAGTTGGAGAAGATGCTCTCTATAGAAAGCCCTAACTCCCGTAATGGTTCTATCTATATCCTCCTCATATCAAGCTAGATAAGATCCCGCCGAATGAGGCCTAGTAATCTCCATCCGTGTAAGAGCCAAAGATGGTGCATCAAGAGAATACAGGAAAGGGGGCAGCCTGTCCATGCTGAAACCATGCCTCTGGAACCATGAGCTCATCTGTGCATACCAACATGATGTATCTCCTGTAATGCCAGCTGTCTGGATGACTTAAGAGCAACCCTAGCATATCTGTCCCTGGTGGTGTCCCATAAGCTGTGTACAAATGATACTGATCTGGTAAGTGCCTCAATCTCCATAGGTGGGGCAGCCAGCTTCACTCGTATGATGTCATGTGGAACTGAGGTCTTGGCTCTAATCAGCCTAGAAATCATAGATACCAAGGGCCTCTCCATATTACTCCATCCAGCAATGCCAACAGATGGTCCCCAAACTTGAACCAAGGGCCTCTCCATATTACTCCATCCAGCACTGTCAACAGATGGTCCCCAAACCTGAACCAAGGGCCAAGGACATGAAGCCAGAGCTTTGTTCGAGCTTCCTGGAACTGAACTTGCGAACAAATCCTCTCTAAACCGCCTAGGGCTGCATAGGCACGAGTCAATCTAGTGTCTGCTGCCACTTTCAGTGTGAACCTCGGTCCACTAAAGACCACCCCAAGATATGTGTATGCATCAATGTACTCCATACTGTCCTGCCATATATGAATATAGGTGTTGATCTCCTGACCCACTGTGGCGTGGTATTAAATACCATGACCTTGGTTTCACGAAGGTTGACAGACAATCCACTATCCCGCAAAACTATGCAATGCGTCCAAATGTCTCTGCATACCCTCTAGTGAGTCTGATATCAACACGATATCATCAGCATACAATAAAAGAGGGATCCATGTCCCTGCAAGCTGAGCACCTCTATCTCCTCCTCTATCAATATAATCAGAGACATCATCAACATACATACCAAATGAAGTAGAGGACAATGGACATCCCTGTTTCACTTTGATAGTGGAGTGAACTATGTAAGATATCCCCTCTAGTGTGTGTACATGACCCATCACTGAACTATACAATGCCATAATCCCCCATATAAGTTCTATGGGTACCCCCAATTCCATAAGTCGGCGCATCAATCTGGCCCTGGGTACTGTGTCAAAAGCTTTGCGGAAGTCCACAAAGCTGCAATATATTTGTCTACCATGTGCTCGACCCTCCTCAATGATAGCTCTGAGTGTAAAGACATGATCCAATGTGGAGAAACCCCTTCTGAAACCAGCCTGTCCAGGTGCCCGTATGCCCATAATCTGTGCCCAACTGCTCAGCCTATGCTCAAGGATGGATGCATACCACCGTCCCAATGTGTGTCCTACCATGATAGTACCGTAATTCCCTGGCACTGTGGGGTCTCCTGTCTTGAAGATAGGTACAATAGTAGACAATCTCCAAGACTCAAGAAAGCCCTCACATGACACGGTTGAACAACTGTGCAAGCATCTCTGACAACAAGTCCTCAGCATGTATAATGTGCTCTGCTACCAAACCCTCATGATCATGTGACCGTCTGGGTCTGAGCATCTCCTCTGAGGTGTCATAGAAACCCGTCTGTGAACTGCCTCTACGGGCATTGAAATCCCCCAATAGTACGATGTCTCCATCCCTAGAGAACTCCCAAATATCATCATCAAGTACAGAGTAAGGAGGACTATCCTCTGGCTGAAGCATATACTGAAGTGTTGGGAGGACTCAGCCCATCACCATCCTCAACTCAACCTACAAAATTCTTGCCAAGGCTTTGAGTTTGAGGATCCAGCCACTTCTAGAGAGCCTTATACATGGGACTCAGACAGGTTTTGTCAAGGAGCATAGTATCCTTGAAAACATCTTTACTTTTTGGGAGGCTTTGCCCTAGCGCGGCTCCGTGGTGAGGACCTGGTGATTCTTCTTCTCGATTTTGAGAAGGCATATGACTGGGACTTTCTAGAGGGCACTCTACGCAGGATGCGCTTCTCAGATGCTTGGATCAGAGGGGTGTCAGCTTTGTACAGACAAGCACACACTCAGGTACTTTTGGCAGGAAATAGAGATGATCGTTTCATGCTCACACGTTCGGTCAGACAGGGCTGTCCTCTTGCCCCCTTCCTCTTTCTGTTCTATGCTAAGGCGATGAGCAGGTTTTTGGTGTCGCAGCAGGTTGGTCTACGGGGCTTAGCACTCCCTATTCAGGGAGATGAGCTACTGGATGCTGAGTTTGCTGACGACTCAACCTTGTACTTAGATGGCCAGGAGGCCAACCTTCACAGGTGTGAGCAGGCTCTTGAGACCTTTTGTTGTGCATCTGGCGCACTGATCACCTAGAGAAAGACTATGGATTTCTCGGTTGGTACTGCTCATGTGCCCGACTGGACGCCAGGTGAGGGTTTTAGGTGGATTCCCCCAAGGACTGCAGTTCGGTACTTGGGCTGTTAGGTTAGTTTGGACTTGTCTCCCGAGCAGCAGATTGCTCCCCTTCTCCTGTCCATCAAGAGGAAGCTATTACAATGGAGCTCCGCACGACTTTCTTTGGCTGGCAGAGTTGCAGTGGCCAACCAGGTGCTGTTGGCTACTATGTGGTACATCACTTCTTGCTAGATCTTCTCGAGTTCTTGTATCAGCCAGGTTGAGCGGCTGATCAGGAATTTCCTTTGGTCAGGGCAAGACACTTTGACTGCCCGAGCCAAAGTGGCTTGGCAGGTCATCATTCTTCCTTGTTCACAAGGAGGGCTGGGGATCATTGACCCAGCACAGCAGAGAAGAGCCCTTCTTGGGAAGTTCATCGTCCGAAGTCTTCTTCCAGGCGAGGAGCCCTGGAAGGAGTTCTTGTTACAGCGGCTTCGTGCTAGGGTGCCTCAGGCAGGAGGCCCTTGGCAACCTTCGACCAAATGGATCTTCACAGAGATGCGTAGAGTTGTTTTGAGCAAAAGACTGGAGGATCGCTTCGCTGTGGGGTTGCTTCAATCTTGGGAGTACTTGCGGCGAGGCCTGGAGCAGCGCCAGCCTACTGGCACGGAGGAGCGCCTACGGTAGCCACTTGTTTGGAACCCCATGGTTAGCACTCAGAGAGGGCACTTGGTTGGTAGTCTCCTGGGGTTCCATGGCAACGGGTCCAGCACGCTCTTTAGGTGACTGGTTACAGTTTTCAGGCTTGTCAGAGGAGCTACAGGGCTTTCAGCTCTACAGGGCATGAGAGGGGTGCAGAGCATGTGTCGGGACATCTCAGAGGCAGTACCAGTTGAGTGGCTCACGCCTCTCGAGTCAGCAGCGCCCAAATGGATGGGAGCCTTCACGCGACTGGAGATTCTCATCTCTGTTCGGGCTTGCTCAGAGACTGTTCCCTCCCCGTTTTTCGAGCTACAGAGTGAGGGACGCTTACAACGAGTTGCAGTAGAGGCCCCACAGGTGGCAGTGCTGTTTTCAGAGCATCCGATGGTAGGCATCTGTGGGAGGACTTGTGTCATCGATCCTGACCCAGCAACTCTTGAGACTGGACATTCGAGGTTGTGGGCCTTGGAGTGTTGTCCACTGGCACGAGTACAGTGGGACTCTGGAGAGTGGCTCCGGAGGGACCCTTTCTCTTCTGTAGACCACCCAGGTGTCCCTTTCTTTCAGTACATTGTTCGACTGGGACGTCACATACTGGCAGCACAGAGAGAGGCTCGCCTTGCTAGCAGCACCTCATTGGCAGGAGGAGGGTCTCACAGCTGAGTTCTTGGCAGCTTTTTGGGAGAGATTGTGGGACTCCAGACTGCCACGGCGAGTCACTTTGTTTCAGTGGGTGATCGCACGAGCTACAGCAGTTGCTGGCTTGTGCACAGTGGCCTCCGCATGCACAGCTTGTGACCACCTTGTAGAGAGTTAGCGTCACTGTCTTTGGGACTGTCCCTTGGCACAACAGGTGTGGCTTCGTGTTCTTTGGGTGATGCCTGCTCTTTCCACAGCTCGGCAGCTGCTTCGTCCACTCTCACCGGCCCAGCACTTCAGTTTGAGCTTTCATCCACCAGTAGGATGATAGTGATGCAGGGGGGGCGACCTTCACTCCAGCCTGCCACAGAGCTTACTCCACAGGAGTAGTGCAGTGAGAGAGAGCTGTGTTGGGAGCTCATCAGTGGCCTAACACTCTGGTTCATCTGGCGGGCCCATTGCTTCCGCATCTTCGAGGCACGGCCTATACCACCAGCAGAGACTGTTCGGGATCTTTGGCTTGAGCTGGTTCATACTCTCAAAGGACAGTTCGAGAGACTCCAGGCCAATTTCGACCGCATGCGGGAGCGCAGAGAGGCTTTCCTTCGACTTTGGCGTCCTGAGCCATTTTCACCATGGATCAGGGTGTGCTCAGTTGGCACTACCGTCCACCTGTGTGGCTCTTCCCTCCTCCCATCCCCTGATCTAGCCTCATTGTACATGTGTTGTTTTTTCATTGGGAGAGTCTCCCTATCATGATTGTTGTAGGCCTCTCTTGTAGAGGAGGTTGTAGCCCTATGGGCAGTTTCATTAACTAATAGAAGGATCTTTTTCTCGGAAAAAAAAATAAGCATATGGCGATGTACAAGAAACGTCTAGTCTCTGCCCTCAGCCTCACCCACATGTATCTGGACTGATCATCTCTCCGAGCTATGTGCAGTAGTGGTTGGAGCTCCTCTCGAAAAGAACTGCTACACCTCCTGATCCTCTGGTCCCATGCTCAAATCTAGTGCATGTTCGGCAAGCTGTCTCCCATCTGTATCCTGATATATGCGGCATCAACTGTCCTGGAGCCTCATGAGTCTCTGAGTAGAAAACAATGTCTTTGTCTCTGAAGCTGTCCTCAAAGGCCCCCACATCAAGTCTATACGAACCATTACACTTCCAAACCTCCATCTTGAGTGTGGTCCCATAGGTCTTGCACTGTCATGTAGGGTGTCTCTCCATAATGACCACTCTTCCTTCTCTATAAAAAGCTGTCTTCCCCTTTTCTCTTGTGGCCCTAATCTCTGACATGACTTCCTACATGTGGGCAAGCTGTGAGAAGGTGAGATCGTCACCAAGGAAGATACCAGTCTTTTTGAGAGTGGGCCTCCTCCTCAAAAAGTCCTCCTCAATAGAGGGGAAGCGCAGTATGAGAGCTCTTCCTCTCGATGTGTCCCGAGTGCCTCCACTTTTCTTACCAACTCTCCATGCTCTTGTGTGTGTCGCTTTTTGCATCCCCATTAGTACAATAATCTCCTGTACTTCCTCATCAATTTTGTCCCGATCGTTGAGCCCCGTAACCCTCACATGCAAGGCCCTCATACGTCTTCGTTGATCCTCCTCAATTGTCATGTTGATGATGGTGAGAGTGGGGATTGATACCTCCTTGCCTTTGCCTTTCTTTGCGACCGAAATCCACTTCTTCGCTTCCTCCACTTTCTTGATAATCATATATGTCCATGAAGACGTTTTTGCGTCCTGTTGTTTCTCCTCTTCCTAGGTCTCTCTTGAGGGCTGAAATCTGATTCTTGAGGTCTTCAATTTCGGCCCGATGCTCCATTTTCTCCACAGTTCGACGCTCGGCCTCGCTGATTTTCCACTGAAGAAAGACCGCCTTCTCTATCTTCCACTCTTCCATCTTTGTCTTGTACGCCTTCATCTCCTTTTCCATGTTTGCTAACCTCTTGCTGGTAGTCATAAAAGTTGATTTCTTCATTGTTGGTGATGCCATTGCATGCAAACCACTCAAGGGGGAGGGGAGGGGCTAGAGCTCTCAGAAAGTGCTGGGTTTGCGCTAATGACCTGCATCACAAGACAGCCACACTAAACATAGCTGAGAGACCAGGTGGCAATGGAACACCCACAACCCGATGCAGGTAAATACACAACCCCAGCCCACTGCGGGCAACAGCAATAGAACAAGAAGTGATGGAGGGCCTTGCGCCCGCTGTCCTGAATCTGAACTTGCCCAACACTATCCAGGGTACAACCCGCAGCCCCCTGGATTGGGGAAGCTTGCAACAAAAAGGCTACCCCGCAGGGTGCAGGGCATATGCCACGTCAGGATTTGATTCAGCTAAATACCAGGAGCACATGGATACGGCCGACACAAGACTTAGGCACGAAGATGGCCTTCTACAAAGAGCATCTTCTCCAACTCATGGAGGACGGCTTTGTGACTAGGCCTACATGCATGGACACACATTTATCTCATGGGATAAGATGCGCTATTGGACAAATACACACATCCTCACATCAGCTCCAAATCGAGACAGGCCGATTTCGAGGGGTACCGACTTGAGCTAGGATATGTCACCTATGTAACTTAGAGCCAGAGACAGAGCTGCACTACACATGTCACTGCCCGGCATACTATGAGATACGCGGCCCCTTACACTGCATGTTCAAAGAAGGGTTCGGACCTTTTTCTAGAGTCATGAGATACAAGGATCAAAGGTGTCTCGGATTGTTCCTGCTAGAGCTTCACAGACTTAGGGAGAGCTTGCTGAGGACATCAGAGGAAAGACAGTCTCAGAGACAAATCACAGATTTCTTTACACCAGCCAGAGGCGAGCCGATGGAGCAGTCATTACAATAGATCTCAGAGACTACTCATACTAGAGGTACACTGCTTGATCGAGCCACTGAGCTTGGCAGATCCAGACGTCCACGACCTCAAGGGGTCTCCCACCACCAACGAAGGCTGCAACAGAAGATACAGATCACTCTAGCTCGACATGCGAGATGCCCAACCAGAGTACTGACCATGGAGGAGGTCGATGAGATCCCACAGCGACCGATGAAGATTTCATCTGAACCCACAACCCCCACCCCCCCCACCCCCCTCCCAACCCATTTCCTTTCTCCTCAGTGTTTTAGTGTTAGTTCTTTGTAACTTTGTAAATTCCGTACTCAGACATGGTATCAAATTCACCAATTGTAGCTTTTTGGTCTCATAGCTGATTTTGGCCTTTTGAAGACGTTAATATAACATTTCATCTCTCTCTCTCTCTCTCTCTCTCTCTCTCTCTCTCTCTCTCTCTCTCTCTCTCTCTCTCTCTCTCTCTACTCCAACAGAGAGAGCATGGCCCTGCTGAAATCCACTGCAACAGGATAATTAAAGTAATTAATTCCCTGATTTTCATGCAAAAGCAGCGAAAGCAGAAAAATTCAGCAGTTTGACCAATGAAATGGCCGTGTTTTCAATAAAAGATCAGCAAATGTAAATGAAATCTGATTTTCGTCCGAAAATCAGTAAAAATCAGCAATATATCACCTGCACACAAGCTTATGAGAAGAAAATAATCGATTAAACAGTTAATTGATCAAAAATTGCATGAAATGGTAATTATCCGACTCTAACTAGCCCGTAGGTGTGCACACAGTCTTTGCCGTAGCCAAGCCGGCTTTGATACCATGAAACGAACGCAAGGAGTGGATCTCCCGGCTACACGGACCGCCAACAGACATACGTCGAACGAACCACCCGACCTCAGCCACCATCCGAAAGCTCCCCCGTGCTGGGGCCAGCGTCCGAGGACATAGGCGTGCACCTGTAAGACCAAGCATCCCATACCACCCGGCCTCACCTCCTCGAGATGACCTCGTGAACTCCTAGCCTCGTAGGCTAACCACTGGCACTCTGCCAGTGGGGTCGATAACTACAAATGAGGCCTTGGCCTCCCTTTTATAATAATGGCCGGCCACACTGGCCGTGTTCACACTACGTCCGCCCAGACACTTGACTCCCATCCCGATGGCATCTAGGCTAGATCCCCTCTCCTGTGAGCGGGACATAACACCATACCTCCTTCGAGTCGAATTGGTTGCATGGGGGAGCCAGGAGTATGGGGATCCACATGGCGTCGTTTCGCCAATCATGAAGTGCCTTAGTATGCCGCAAAAATGGTCTACCAATAAGCAAAGGAAATCCTCCCTCCACATGGGGAAGACTGACTACCACAAAATCCAAGCTAAAGGTGAAGTCTTGTACCTCTAGAGGCACCTTGTCTACTATGCCCACTGGATAGACTGTCCTCTGGTCGGCCAATGTAACAGTGAATGGAGCAAGGCAAGTAGGCTGCAAGCCTAAAGCCAACATAGTGAACTCTCGCATCAGATTGATCCTAGAACCACCATGGACTATGAGGCCAGAGAATTGATGCCCAAGAATAGATACAATGAGATGAGGACTTTTGTAATTGGTGAGAGGTGCTGCTGGATAGGAAATCATGTAAGACTCTGAGGGCTGTACGGGGAGGTGCCCGCCACTAGGCCTTGCACCCGGGTACAGAGACTGGATGACTGAGAGGGTTTCACTTCTAAGGGTTGCATCGAGCCGGAGCATATCGTAAAGGGATACTTGCTGAAAGGTGTTCTTCAACATTGCTTCTGCTGTGGGCTTAGCTTTTGCAATCTGGGCTTCCTTTGGAACTTTGACCTGGTGCAAGTCAGCCACTGCTTCCAAGAAGGCTCCATCAATGTCCGATAGCATAGAGACTGGCCTGCTGTTAGCACCAATGAAGGGCTCGTCAGTTGGGTCAGGTTGTGGAAGTGGAGATGGACGAGATGGACCTATTGGAAAGCGGAGACCAAGAGCTGCTCTTTGTGGCCGAGTGAGGACGCCAGCGGGCTCCCCCACTTGTTGTGGCCTAATCGTATGAGTAGCAGGTGATGGCTGAGGGATGGTGTTCACTGCGATCAGATTGATCTTCGGGAATGTGAATTCTTGTTGGTTCTGAGTTGGGCTTGAAGATGAGGATGCCCTTTGCTTGGGACAATCCTTATTGTAGTGGTCCTTAGACTTCGGACAATGACGGCAAGGAGGAGACCCTTCAGGTAAAGGACACTTGCTTTGGTAATGCCCATATTCTCCACATCTGTAGCATAAGATGGGCCGATTTGATGGACGAAACGGGGGACGAGGTGGTCTCTGCTCTTGTGGCATGGAGTTGGAGGCTGATGTGGAAAAGCTCTGCGGGGCTGAGGCAGCACGGGTATAAAAGTTTTGAGACGGAAAAGTACATGACATACCTTGGACAGTACGGGTATTGAACAAAGGTGGCATATAATTTGGATGGCCATAAAGGGAAACCATATTGGATGTTGGTGCTAGCCCTTGTTGGAGAGAAGGACCGAGACTTTGTTGTATTTGGGGCAATCCCTTGATATAGTAGCAATCCTTGTCTTCATGTCCAGACTTTTTGAAGAAGTGGCAATAAGCACGAAGGGGACAGTCCTGTGGAGGGTGTCATGGAGAGCGGCATGAGTTGCACCATACCATAGACTTAGTCTCCTGCTGAGACCTAAGCTCTTCTAGCTCTCTCTTGATTTGATCCAAAGCCTCGTGATGTGGAGGCTTCTCCTGTCTAAGAGAGATCGATTTCCCCTCTTGAAGAGCGCGTTGTAGTTTTAGGGCTTCAAGTTCCCTGCGTAGAGAAGTCAAAGGGTCACATAGAGTCTCCAAGAGTACAGAGGCAGTCTCTAACTGAGAAGAGTCGGTAAACAACTTCCTTGCCCCCACTATCCTAGTAACAACCACAACAAACTCCTCCAAGGCAGCATCCAGGTCGGAGATTCTCTCTGAGTTTTTGTTGAGAGGTCTTTGGAAGAGCCTTCTCTACCCATTTCTTGACCATGAACTCACCTGGTGGCTGAGGGAAGCTTGGCGACCAGTGACTTTGTTCGGGTCATGAGTTCTGCAAAAGTCTCTTTGCGCTGAAGCATCAGGTTGGCCAACTCATCCAGAACCCTTTCTTGGAAGTCTCCTTGTCTGAAAGCTTCACAAAATTATTGTCTTAACGTAGCCCAAGTAGTAAAGTGGTTCTCTACAAACTGACTGTACCACTTGTCAGCTAATCCATCCAAGGTAGATGAGAAGAGTACTAAGTAGGCATCTTCTCGGTTGAGCCCACGAACTCTGCAGAGAGAAACAAACCTCTGGGCATGGTCGTCAGCATCCTCTGTGGAGAGACCTTCGAAACATGGAAACTTAATATTGACCTTAGCTAGAACACTTGTGAGCTCTTCCATGGTTGTCTGTGCAGGGGCTTGTTGCACCGAAGCTTGCTGTAACACAATGGGTGAGAAGTTTATTGATGGGGGTGATTGGGGAGGTGTACAATTGGTTGAAGGAGAAGGTAGGATAATGGGGCTGGTGGACTTTTGCTTGGCACGAAGGGTTGACGCTTCCTATGGTAGTACTTCAAGGGACTTAGTGATGGGCTTTGTCGCTCTTTTGACTGCCTTGTAACCACAAGCCCACCCAAGCCTTGAGCACGAAGACTTTCACTTACTGCACCAACTCCACTAGACCAAGGCGAGTGACTAGACCTCCTAGTTAGACCTGGACGAGAGAGGACTAGACCTAGCTACTCTGGCTAGACCTGGCCAAGAGAGGACTAGACTCAACCTACTCTGGCTAGACCTGGACGAGAGGACTAGACCCAGTCTACTCTAGCTAGACCTGGACGAGAGACTTAGACTTGAGCACGAAGACTTTCACTTACTGCACCAACTCCACTAGACCAGGGCGAGTGACTAGACCTCCTAGTTAGACCTGGACGAGAGAGGACTAGACCTAGCCAAGAGAGGACTAGACTCGACCTACTCTGGCTAGACCTGGACGAGAGGACTAGACCCAGCCTACTCTGGCTAGACCTGGACGAGAGACTTAGACCAAGACGAGCCAGGACGAGTGACAAGACTAGCTGGTCTAGTATTGAGCTGGACAAACCAAGCTAGACTAAGCTAGTCCAGACCAACACAGGCAAGAGCTTAAACCAGCTAGCTCCTCGACATGTAGGCAAAGTGGAGTGAAACTTCAATTGAGGTCCCACCGGGCGTGCAAAAAATGAAAGCACCTGTAGCAGAGATAATGTGTCGTGCCCTCTGTAGTGGATGCTCCTCAGTGTATTGTGCGTGATATCTCACTCCACAGAATAAAAACACAGAAGACAAAGAACAATAGAGCAAGAACAACACAGCAACAAAAGTATGACTCAGCAGATCATGAACAACACGCACATCGACAAACTCAAAGAATTCGATACACACATGGCAGCACACTCATCTCCAGCCCAAATCTCATAGGTACAGTGGGGGTGTCGAGGCTCAACTGTGCAAGGATGGTGCAAACGTGTTGTGTACAACTCTGATAAGAGACTCTAGATAGCTCACCACACAGAAGTAGATGATGCCTAAAAACCCAAATAGCTACGGATATATACAACCATAAAGAGCCACCAACGGCTCACCAATATCTAATCCAGCTAAGTATATCTCTGAATTGTGGTGGTGGCGCGTTGGCCACCGTGTCGACTGGACCACCACCCCCATCCCTGCCACGTGTCACCGACCCGGCAAGAGAGTTCGTCCAATGTAGAACCTGGCAAACTACTGTGACTAGCTGCCTGTCCTTGCCACTATCACACTGTAGCCCTGCTACAATTATGACACTCTAAAACTAGTGTGGCACTCAATAGGAAAAGCTGCATAGGTGATCCACTTAGGCTCTATGACAGAGAGGTGTGTAGCACGGATTGTGTGTCGTGCTTTCTATAGTGGGTGCTCCTCAGTGCAATGTGTGTGACAATCTCACTCAAAACAGACTAAAAACAAAGGAACAATAGATAACAACTGAGCTCACAGAGACACAACAGCAGACTAGAACATATGACTCGACTATCACAAAGAACCGATACAGACTTTGGCGTGGCAACACACTCAACTCCAGCCCAAGACTCACACGTACAATGGGGGTGTCGAGGCTCAGATGTGCATGGATGGTGTATACGTGTTGTGCACATAGACTCGCTACCTAGACAACGACGCTAGACCATATATGAAGAAGATGATCCACCAACGGCTCATAGATGTCAGCCACCTTGAGTCTATCTCCACATTGAGTGGTAGTGGTGACCTGGCCATGATGTCCAATAGACCACCGTCCGTCTCCCAGCCACGTGTCACTGCCCAGCCCAGAGAATCCGTCCAGTGTGAACCAGACCAAACCAGTTGTACTAACTGTGTGTCCTGTGAAAGTGACTGTAGCTTGACCGCCGTCCATATCCCTGCCACGTGTCACAGCCCAGCCCAGAGAGTCCGTCCAGTGTGAACCACACCAGATCAATTGTACTAACTGTGTGTCCTGTGAAAGTGACATTGTAGCCTGCTACAGGTCGCCCGCTACAAGACCGCTCACCATCTCGATGAGAGGAAATACTGAAAAAACTATGAAAGAAAACCACTAGGTACCTCATCTGTACGTCTTTCTTGAAGCAGGTGCTAGACCTCAAAAGTGGAGTTAAAAACATTGCACCGCTTGCAAACGCCTTAAGCCTTCGAATAGGCAGGAACCCAGTATGCTTGTATAGTCCAAGAATCCCGATTGGCAAAACAAAATGAGGCTCCACAGCAAAGAGATATGCTCGGTCTAGATCCAACGCATCTTTATCCTCCATAACCATAGTGAGAGGAAAATGACCTGGTCCATGCTTGCAGATGAAGTTGCTTGAAAAGAGGGATGACCAAAAGCTCAATTAATACTGCAAATAAGGTAAAGTTCCATCGTGATGGCATAACGAAAAGCATTTACATCAACGGGATGGCTACCAGGTGAATGCTTGAAAGCCACAAGGAAACAGCCAAAAGGCTTATCAGCAACCAAATCCAAAAGGCTCCTGAAGTGCTAGGCACCTGAAGTGCGGGGTGGGGGAAGAACTGGCTTAAGACGAGACTGGGAGGGGAGGGGAGGGGTGGGGAGGGGGGCGAGTCCAGGTGGGTAGGGGGACGAGGGAGAGGAGAGAGTGAAGGCGAGGGGTGGGTATGGGGGCGAAGGGTAAGTAAGGGGACTAGGGGCGAAGAGGAAAAGGGTAGGGACCAATTGGGGGGGAGGGGGGGGAAGCAAGCTGTGGCACTGTTGTGTAATAATATGTTTGAACTTTCAATTCCGCATCGATGTATGAGTTGCTATTTGCATGATGAAGCTAGACAAATGAACAAGCAGGTAAGGAAATGCCCTTTTGACTTGGAATCTACATGGTTCAGCTGCACAATCTCCAATCAGAATCTCATAGGTATTTAGGCCTTTCGGAGACATAAATGAACATTTCATTTCATTTCATTCATTGATACTTGTGTGACATACACAGCATGTTTACATGTTATCGCCCCTTATGAACACATGTCCCCCTTCTCTTGGTTGCTCAAGGCAAAGAGGAGGAGATGCTGTAGACTGTAGAAAATCAAACCCCCTTGACAATTTTCTCTGAGGTTCTGGCTATTACTACAATAAGATTAGCAAAGTTGAGGAACTCTATAACATTCGGTATCGTTTTGCTCGGGACAAGGCAACCTACACTAGAGAAAACCATGGATGCTTTTGAGCTCTTGGATGAGTTGGAGAGAGATTCATTGGATCAAAAAGTAAAAGCATAATGATTTGTTCGTTTGGTTATGGCTTCAGGCAAGGCCATACTTGTAATTAAGCAAGGCCTCTCCTTATGCATAGGTCAACCACGCAACAAAGGCCATGCATTGCCAACATGGGATGGTACAAAAACCTCTATCCAATAAGCAGCATAGACACTGCTTAAACCTTGGGAGCACCAAGTATGAGTTCAGGGAAGCAATCATGAGACAGAAAGAAAGAAAAGGATTGGCCCAAGGTTGCCTATTAAGGGCTCCTCGACCAATTAAACGATAGACATAGTTAAAAGCAGCATGAACAGGCAGGTAACGCAAACATAAATTTTACAAACAGATAAGGGCATTTTTGTGTAATTAGCACAAAGGCAATATCACTATGTTTCCGTACAGACTCTTAAAAATGGCAGCGTTCCCATTTCCATTTCCGTTTTTGTTTCCTGATAACTATGTTTTTCACCAAGGAGGCCAGATCAGGTGGGAGAGCAACACACATATACAATGCACAAAAGGATTTACAAGGACTAAACCAAAAGGTCCAAGCATCAGCTCAATAAAGTTTGTAATCAAATAGCAGATACTAACAATTCACTTAACATTTTCCAAGGGTCAGAGAAAGAACAAAAATAGCATACCATATGCAAAGGGCCTTGCAACAACAGAACCAAAGGTTCCAGGCATGAACTCAATAAGTTTAAGAAACAGAAAATACAAGTGCTGCCTAAAGAAAACACATACCTAATATTGACAGCTTGACTCTTTTTGCAATGGAGAGAGCTGTAGTATGCAGTGAATGCACGTCTTCCACACATATAAATAGAACTAAAAGAAGACCCGTCAGCTCCAATTTGCACCTCCTCAAATTGTCATTAGCAAGCATAGGATTTAAAAGAAAGAGCTTGCCTCTCCTTATGTTCTGTATCAGCGCATGCATGCAGCCCACGCATAATAGCATAAACATAAAATTGTAGCAGGGCTACAGTGTCACTTGCACAGGACAAGCAGTTACTTGCAATTGGTCTGGAGTTCACACTGGACAGACTCTCACCTGGGCAGTGATACAGGCGGTGGTCTAGTCGACACCGTGGCCAGATTACCACCACCACCGTTTGGAGATCCACTTAGCTGGACTGGGAGTATTTTGCTAGCTGTCGGTGGCTCTTTATGATTGTATATATGTGTAGCTGGTTCTAGTGTCGCGTACTACAACATTATCTACTTACTATGGTCTAGCATCGTGAGTCTCGACTCTTGGTTACAGCACTGCACATCTACACCCTCCCTGCACATTGGAGCCTCGACAACCCCATTGTACCTGTGAGTCCTAGGCTTGGAGCTGAATGTGCTGCCAGCCAGAGTCTGTATGGTTCTATGAGTTGGTTGAGTTCCAGTGAGTTTTGAGTCTGTTGTTGTGCTTTGAGTTGTTGTCCATTGTTGTGTGATGTTTTCTTTCTGTTAAAGTGAGGTTTCACGCACACTGCACCGAGGAGCACCCACTGTAGAGAGCACGACACACTTTCCTTGCTACAAACATCCTCAAATATTATATGCAGATACATACTATTTTATGCTATGACAAATGTACATGGAACTCATTCGCAATGCCTTACCACAACATTCAACACATGTAGATAAAGGAAGTTGGAATACGATTCAATCCTTTCTTAATCCCCCACATCCATGATTATAGTGAGATTAGTACAAACCTGTTCCCCCAATTCCCCATATTATATTTTGCACATTGAAACATAATGACAGAAACATCCGAGATTTTCCTTTTACCATGGGTGCATAAACATAGAGCATCGTACTGTGAATCAAAAGTATTCTTTACTAGCTAAATTCTCCCTCTCCCTTCACCAGTCAGTAAATTTTCCCCTCCCCAAAAAAAAGCTACAAGACGATGATTGGTGAGAAGTGGGTGAGAGGGTCTCTTAGTATGAATACAACGATTTCCAACTCAAATAATCTCTTTAGTCCCATTGAAAATAATCGTCCCTGATTCTTCACCTTTCACCTCTTTGAGAACGTCCAACATAGAATTTCTGACATAAGTGAAAGCTACATGACCATTACCAATTTCTCAGCCAACAGCAGAGTAGGGTCTCAGAAACTTGAAATGTTTCTCAGAAAAAAGATCTTCCAAATGAATGAGATTATGTCAAACTCCACAAACAAGCCGAATAAAGTTCAGTCGCAAGGAGGTCTAGCATCCAAAAGTTTGCAAGCGTACTTCGCATAGGCCTCACAATTCTCTGTACTTTTTGGACAGTAATCCGCACTAACACTTCAGTCCGCATTACCGAAGAACACTTGGCTGCATTATTGAAAGACAGACAATGGAGCGTTAATAAGGCCTCCCTTTCTAGGTGTTATACCCCTTTGACAGTGTTAACCTGCAATGTTCAAGAGCTATAGCAGGGAGGTTAGCTAAGGTAACCCAAGTTTCAGCTTAAATTTAAGCCACAAAACTGTTGTTGAAAAGAGTCCAAATACTTGGGAAAGTGTTGACCTTTAAAATCTTAGGTACCAATTTCAGCAATGTCAATTCAATCATGTAGCACAGAAGGATTTCTCTGTTGAAAGAGTTGATATAAATGCTGGTTCAAGGATTAGAATAGACCAGTACCCAATGAACAAGTACTTACCTAGCTGCATCAAGATAGACCAAATCTTCATCTACAAAATGCATCGAGTCATATCGGGTAACTTGATAAAGTCGGAAGGGTCACCTGATTCCAATTAGTGCAAGAAAATAGAAAAATTATTTCATTTTGTAGGGTAGATGCACCTGTAAGCAAGTAAAGGTATAATATCATAACTGTAGAGATTATTGGTTCCAGACCTCATTATCATGTCAGATTTAGTCAGAAAAAAAAATTCAAAAAGATTTTACCTGTCTTTCTGTGCATCAGTACAAGGTAAAGACTATCCTGCACAAAATTATGGTAAACGCAATGGGTAACCCTAATTATGTAAACCTGATCTGCAATAGGTAGGTGAGCAACAATCTCTGAGTCTGCCAAACAAAGTGCAAATTGAGCAGTCTTCCCCAGATGCAATAAACCAGTTCACTTGCTACAATCGAAGCTCATAATCACTTAAGAGCCACAAACAAACCTCCAATATCAACTGTTAATAATCATCAATTTTGTGTATAAGTGCAGATTTTGCACCTTTTCCCAAAGTAGTTCAGTTTAGCCACATAGCTTAAATGGATAATCCTCAACCTCAAAAACAAAGAGGTTAAAAAGCCTGCAAAGCAAGGCTTGCAATAGCCTACTAACCAATCCTGTCAAGCTGCAAAAAACCTGCAACAGTTAATGGTTCCAAACCCAAACTACAAATTATTCAAATAAGCCCTAGTTCCCTTGTTCAACCAAACCAGAAGAAGACAGAACTACCCATTACATGGAATATCCACTTACTTATCCCATAATTATAAAGCTCAAGTATCACCACAAGAGACCATCAACGAGTGTCAATCCGAAGTCCTAGTCTAATTTTGGTACCATTATAGATATGATTTGTGGATCAGAGAGCCCAGAACTGCTCCTAGTCTATTCTTCTTACTGGATTGCAAACTTGTAACATTAAACATAACCAAACCAGTATTCTTCCATTGTGAACTCCAACCAGTCTTTTGAAACGGCCATAAGAATCCAGCTCATTTGAGAGCTTCTGTTATAAAAGCAAGCAAGAGTATACCTATGCTAGTAGATCATAGGTTGAAAGCAAAATAAGTTTCAACAGCTGTAGTTAAAAACAATAGCTTCTTTGCTTCATCAGTTAATCATAGTCTTGAATAAATAATGACTCTTAACAATAATCACTTTCAACTCACCTGAGAAAATGCCAAAGTGAGCAAAACAGTTTGCTCCCCTGATAAAGTAGGTAAGGTCTGAGGCAGAGATATTCTCTTCTGCAAGCATAATGCATGCCTGTATACACCTCATGATGATAAGAAATGAAATCTGCTACTTCAGCCAGTGTCGGGAGTCCAGAGCAGAGGAGGGGCCGGTCACTGTAGATTTTGACAGGATAGAGCCCGACTGGTGTGTGAAAGGGAAACCTTAAAAGTACAAGTAGTTTTATTCCCACGTGGCTCAAAAGGTGTCTTAGCAAAGAGGTCAGTCCTATGGCCAGGGCCCATCCCAACCCCAATGTGAACAAAATTATTAAATTGTTGAAGAGGAGTTTGTGGGTTAAGTCAAAGTAAACCTAAGGTTAGCTATCCACTTCCAGGATCAGGAGACTTGGTTAGAGTAAATTTCCTGAGTGTTTGAGGATCTCCTTGGATTAAACCACCTGCCCAAGTGGCGTGTGTCTAGTAGGCAATTCATAGTTGGGAAGGGAGTGAAGAGTCCCTGCAGCATCTGGTTCACTCACATTGCAGTCAGGCCTCCAAGATGACCCTGTGATAAACTCTCTGGGTCATGTCTCCTGGTGCTCTGAGGCAGTGCGACCCCATCTGAATGTCGGTGGGTGCAGCTCGGGCAGCTTTCTGAAAGACGTCCGTGGGCTGTGACTGTCGCCCTCCCCTAGGGTGTGTGTGGGCAACTAGAAGAAAATGTCTTTGAATCTCTAGAAAGAAGTGACCCACCTGTTCAGGTCTCTCAACTTCAATAGCTCTCTATGTATAGGTTATCCTGTGAAATGAGAGAGGGAGAAAGCAGACAAATGCACCATTTTCAACCATTGCATCCACGTTCACGCATATACACCCTGGTACTTCATTATGCAATAAAGAGTAATTACTCAACTTGGACTCCTATATAGCACATTGTAATTCCATAACAATCGTCAAAAGCCCATATGTGCCAATTCCTACCTTTTCAGTTGTATACATGGCATTGGCAAGAGCAGATAACTGGCAAAAATCAAAACCGAATATCACTACTACCAACACCACTATCCTGAAAGAAACTCACCTCCCAAAGTTTTTCGTGCCCACAAGAATAAGAACTGTGTGTTAGCCCCTTCTTACCCAAAATACTTGTCACCATCTCCCTTGGAGGTGGATATTATTTTCATAGATAGAGTGTCTGACCTTTTTACCATGCAGGTTTGCCTCTTGTTTACAAGTTACAGCATTTCAATTGTTCAAGACAGAAAGAAATATTTTCTCAGACTGCTCAATATTTTTAATGGGACCAACCGACAATCAACACATAACCATCATGAGCAATGTGACCAAGTTCACAGACACTCCTAAACTGCTGATGTTCAAAGACAACAATCTGCTTGTGTTTACAATTAACACATACCCTCATAATGTTAATGACTGATCATGTTCCTGGGTATGTACCCAAATACATGTGTGCAAGTATGTATACGCCTCTCATACAAATAAACGAGAAGCGACAGAAGATAGTATTATGTGACAGCAGAAGATATCATCCCAGTACATCAGAACATACTGTCTTATCCTCCAGCATATCATGCAAAAATCACCACATTTCATTAACATGTAGTCTATGACTTAAAACGCTGATTATGGACCAGGTGGGTAGCCAATAGTGCAAGGACTCCATGTCCACAAATTATTACCAATCAATCTTTTGCCAATCTATGTTGAGGGTAAGGTTTTACTGCAACCTCCCCAAACACATCATCAGCACAGCCAAAACAACAATTGGTCCATGATACGAAATACAAGTGGTTCTCAATTTCTTCTAGCAGCTTTCAAGACTTTGCGAAAATGGTTGGTAGCTCACATGAAACTATAACCACACTACATAGGCATGCTATGATCTGCTACCTTTTCTAAAATAAATTAGGCTTACATGAATTATGAGCATGACTCCAATCACTTCAGTCCAGTAGTATATAGTTTGCATATGCTACTACCTTCAAATTAAGATTTCACATACGCGTCATCTTGTACAGATGATTAAGAAGCCACCCTGCTACAAAATCAACCCGCTCTTCTAAAGGCCCTTGCTTCAATAGACGAGGCCCTTGCGATACTAGAAAAGTAAGATCTTTTCTACAAAAAAAGAAATGCTTGATCTTGGTATTACGTAAACAAGTTACACGCCTGTAGGCATTGCATCAACTCGTAGGCGACAGCATAAACGGATCTCGCAGTGAAAAAACCCCTGGGATATAACCGAAAAAACAGGCCATAGGAGAAAACCACCAATGATATAAGTTACAAAGGATGGGTGATATATTCACAGCTAGGGACAAAGATGGAAGGGACGCCTGTAGAGCAGAGAGCTCAAATAGCAAGAAGCCACCCAGACTTTCACGAGGAGGATAAAAACTCCACCAAAAAATCTCCAATATCATACTCCAGCCTACAAAGCACCCCAGCATGCATCACCACTGCACACCAACTTCGCATCAAAACGCGGGGGGGGGGGGGGGGGGGGGGGGGGGGGGGGGGGGGGAGGAAATAAATGATATGATGTATTAACGTCTTCAAAAGGCCAAAATGACCTATGAGACCACTTTATTACAAGCTGGTGAATCTGATACCATGTCTGAGTACAACCAAAAAAAAAAAAAGAGAAACTAAAATGAATCTAGAAGTGCTAGTAGCTAGAACTGAGACAGAGAGAAAAAGAAGAAAAAGAAGAGAGTTTTAACGTCGTAGGAAACTAGACATTAAAGATTTAGCCCACGAGAAGGGTTGAACTCAAGACCTGTTATTCAAGAGGGAAATGGCATAACCAATCTACCACACTTGGGTGATAGAAAGGTTAAACCATTTTCCTCTTTTTATTAGCAGCTAAAACACACATACACACACACACACACACACACACACACAGATATGAAATGAAATGAAATGTTTCATTAACGTCTTCAAGAGGCCAAAATGACCTATGAGACCAAAAAGTTACAACTGGTGAATCTGATACCATGTCTGAGTACGGAAATTACAAAGTTACAAAGAACTAACACTAAGACACTAAAGCCCTTTGGGGGGGGGTAGTGGGTTCAGATGAAATCTCTCATCGGTCGTTGTCGGATCTCATCAACCTCCTCCATGGTCAGTACTCTGGTTCGGCGTCTTGCATGTCGAGCTAGAGTGATCTGTATCTTTTGTTGCAGCCTTCGGCGGTAGTGGGAGACCCCCCGAGGTTGTGGACGTCTAGATCTGCCAAGTTCAGTGGCTCGGTCAAGCAGTGTACCTCTACTATGAGTAGGCTCTGAGATCTGATGTAATGACTGCTCCGTTGGATCTCCTCTGGCTAGTGTAAAGAAATCTGTGATTCGTCTCTGAGCCTATCTTTCCCCTAATGTCCTCAGCAAGCTCTCCCTAAGTCTACGTAGCTCTAGCAGGAACAATCCGAGACACCTTTGATCCTTGTATCTCATGACTCTAGAAAAAGCTACGAACCCTTCTCTGAACAGGCAGTGGAAAAGGCCGTGTATCTCATAGTATGTCGGACATTGACATGTGTAGTGCAGCCCTGTCTCTGGCTCTAAGTTACAAAGGTGACATATCCTAGCTCCTGCCGGCTCCCCTCGAAATCGGCCACTCTCGATCTGGACCTGACGTGAGGATGTGCGTATCTGTCCAATAGCGCATCTTATCCCATGAGATAAATGGGTATCCATGTATGCAGGCCTAGTTACAAAGCCGTCCTCCGTGAGTTGGAGAAGACGCTCTCTGTAGTAGGCCATCTTCGTGCCCAACTCCTATGTCGGCTGTATCCATGTGCTCCTGGTATTTAGCTGAATCAGATCATGACGTATGAGAAATGAAATGAAATGTTATATTAACGTCTTCAAAAGGCCAAAATGACCTATGAGACCAAACTGTTACATAATTGTGAATCTGATACCATGTCTGGGTACAAAAAGACTAGAACAAAAATACTACTACTACTACAATCCATCCTCATCTGCACTCTGGATGGAGAGAGAGAGAGAGAGAGAGAGAGAGAGAGAGAGAGAGAGAGAGAGAGAGAGAGAGAGAGAGAGAGAAATGAAATGAAATGAAATGAAATGAAATGTTATATTAACGTCTTCAAAAGGCCACAATGACCTATGAGACCTGAAAGTTACAAAGTGGTGGATCTGATACAAAGTCAGAGTAACAAAATAACCTAACAACAGTACAAAACAAAGATATATACTATGGGGTCCTAAGTTGGTCGATGTGAGCCAGGCAAAAAACTAAGTAGAATAATGGGCGGCTTGTTGGGATAGCTGAATCACAAGAGATCTAGCATCGGTCGTTGGCGAATCTCATCAATTTCCTCCATGGTTAGTAGTCTGACCGAGCGTCTTGTATGCCTAGCCAGCGTGCTCCGAATTTTCTGTCGAAGCCTTCGTCAATGCTGTGTAGTTCTTCGCAGTCGCGGGCGCTTGGATTTCCCCAGTTCAATTGCTCGGTCCATCAGTGTGCCTCTGGTGTGAGACGAGGGGGAGCTTTGCTGTGGGAGTGGCTCTTGCGGCTGTCCCGTGTCTGCTCTAAAGAAGTCTGTGATCCGTCTTTGAGACTGGCTAGCCTCGCCATTCATCAAGCTATCTCTATGTCTGCGCAGCTCGAGCAAGAACAAACCCAGGCATCTCTGATCTTCGTATCCCATGACTCTTGAGAGTGGTCCAAAACCCTCTCTGAACAAGCAATGGAAGCGGCCTCGTATCTCGTAGTGGACGGGGCAACGGCATGTATAGTGTAGCTCTGTCTCAGGTTCCATGTTACACAAGGGGCATGTCATGTCCTCTATTGGTACTCCACTGTATCTCCCAGTCTCAATCCGCAACTGGTGAGAAGATGTGCGTAACTGGCCAATAGCACATCGTATCCCATGAGACAAGTGGGTATCCATGTATTTGGCTCTCGCCACAAAACCATCTTCCGTAAGTTGAAGGAGGTGGTCTCTGTAGAAAGCCATCTTCATGCCCAATTCCTATGCTGGTTGTATCCATGTCCTCCTGGTGTCTAGCTGGATCAGGTCTTGGCAGATGAGCTTGGTGATCTCTGACTGTGTAAGAGTGAGAGATAGTGAATCCAATGAGTACTGGAATGGTGGCAGCCTGTCTATGCTGAACCCATCTGCCTGAAACCATGATGTCATCTCCCCATACCAGCATGTTGTATCTCCTTGTATGCCTAGCTGTCGAGAGCATTCAAGTGCTATGCGAGCATATTTGTCTCCAGGAAGAGCCCATGTGCGGTTTATGAAGGAGATTGATCTGGTGAGCGCCTCCACCACAAGTGGGAGGGCCGCTAGCTCTCCTCGGATAATGGCCCGTGGTACTGATGCCTTGGCTCTAATGAGCCGCGAGATCATAGAGACGAGAGGTTTCTCCATGTTCCCCTATCCGTCTGAGCGACCCGGCCTCCCGTGGTGATCCAGTGAAGGTCCACATATCTCGGTTCCATAAAGCAATGTTGAAACCACCATGGTGTCACAGAGCCAGAGCTTCGTCCGGGGCTCCTGAAAGAGAGAGAGAGAGAGAGAGAGAGAGAGAGAGAGAGAGAGAGAGAGAGAGAGAGAGAGAAATGAAATGAAATGAAATGTTATATTAACGTCTTCAAAAGGCCATAATGACCTATGAGACCAGAAATTTACAAGGTGGTGGATCTGATACAGAGTCAGAGTAACAAAATAACCTATCAACATTACAAAACAGAGATATATACTATGGGATCTTAGATTGGTCGATGTGATCTAAGCAAAAAAAAAAAAAAACTAAGCAAAAATCGGTGGCTTGTTGGGATAGCTGAATCACAAAAGATCTAGCATCGGTTGTTGGCAAATCTCATCAATTTCCTCCATGGTTAGTAGTCTGACCGGGCGTTGTGCATGCCAAGCCAACGTGCTCCGAATCTTTTGTCGTAGAATCCGTCGATGCTGTGTAGTCTTTCGTAGTCGTGGGCGCCTGGATTTCCCCAGTTCAAACGCTCGGTCGATCAGTGTGCCTCTGGTGTGAGACGAGGGGGAGCTCTGCTATGGGAGTGGCTCTTGCGACTGTCCCGTGTCTGCTCTGAAGAAGTCTGTGATCCGTCTTTGAGACTAGCTAGCCTCGCCATTCAGCACGCTCTCTCTGTGTCTGCGCAGCTCGAGCAAGAACAAACCCAGGCATCTCTGATCTTCGTATCCCATTACTCTTGAGAGTGGTCCAAAACCCTCTCTGAACAAGCAATGGAAGCAACCTCGTATCTCGTAGTAGACGGGGCAGCGACATGTATAATGCGGCTCTGTCTCAGGTTCCATGTCACACAAGGGGCATGTCCTGGCCTCTGTCGGTACTCCGCTGTATCTCCAAGTTTCAATCCGCAGATGGTGAGACGATGTGCCTAACTGGCCAATAGCACATTGTATCCCATGAGACAAGTGGGTATCCATGTATCTTGGTCTCGTCACAAAACCATCTTCTGTAAGCTGGAGAAGGTGGTCTCTGTAGAAAGCCATCTTCGTGCCCAATTCTTGTGATGGTTGTATCCATGTCCTCCTAGTGTCTAGTTGGGTCAGGTCTTGGCGGATGAGCTTAGTGATCTCCGACTCTCTAAGAATGACAGATGATGCATCCAATGAGTACTGGAATGGTGGCAGCCTGTCTATGCTGAAACCATGCGCCTCAAACAATGATGTCATCTCCCCATACCAACATGTTGTATCTCCTTGTATGGCTAACTGTCGAGAGGACTCAAGTGTTATGCGAGCATCTCTCTCTCTGGAAAGTTCCCATGTGCGGTTTATGAAGGAGACTGATCTGGTGAGCGCCTCCACCACTAGTGGGGGGGCCGCTAGCTCTGCTCGGATAATGGCCCGTGGTACTGATGCCTTGGCTCTAATGAGCCGCGAGATCATAGAGACGAGAGGTTTCTCCATGTTCCCCCATCCGTCTGTGCGACCCGGCCTCCCATGGTGATGCAACGAAGGTCCCCATATCTCAGCCCCATAGAGCAATGCTGAAGCCACCAAGGTGTCAAAGAGCCAGAGCTTCGTCCGGGGCTCCTGAAACTGAACCTACGAACACATCCTCTCCAATCTACCCAATGATGTGTGGGCTCTAGTCACGCTGGTCTCTGCTACTCTTCTGAGTGAGAACGTGGGTCCGCTAAAAACCACTCCAAGGTAAGTGTAAGCGTCTGTGTACTCCACACTCTCGTGGCCGTATGTGAATGTAGGTGCTGACCTCCTAATCCACTCTGGGGTGGTATTAAACACCATAACCTTGGTTTTACCAAGGTTGACAGACAAGCCACTTTCGTGGGCAAACCTATGCAAAGCATCCAATTGACGTTGCATTCCCTCTGGGGATTCGGAGATTAACCCAATATCGTCAGCATATAACAACAGTGGAATCCATGTCCCTGCCAGCTGTGCACCTTTATCCCCATCACTCTCAATGTAGTCAAAAACCTCATCGACATGCATACCGAAAAGAGTAGGAGAGAACGGGCAGCCCTGCTTCACCCCAATAGTGGAGTGAACCGGTGTAGAAAGTCCCTCCGTGGTGCGTACATGCCCTACTAATGATCTGTACAATGACATGATCCCCCAAATGAGCTTTGTGGGTACTCCCATTTCCTGTAATCTGCGCATGAATCTAGCTCTGGGTACTGTGTCAAAAGCTTTGCGAAAGTCCACAAAGCTACAATAGATCCGTCTCCCATGAGATCTGCCTTCCTCGATGATTGCCCTGAGTGTCAAGATATGGTCAAGAGTACAGAAGCCTCTCCTGAACCCTGCCTGCTCAGTTGCACGCATTCCTTCCTTCTCTGCCCATCTACTCAGATGTTGCTCAAGAATGGACGCATACAACCATGCCAGTGTGTGCCCAATCATAATAGTGCGATAATTCCCATGCTCCATCGGGTCTCCTGACTTGAAGATAGGTACGATCGTAGATAGGCTCCAAGTGTCCGGTAGGCCCTCACACATGGCACGGTTAAACATAACTTCTAGAAGCTCTGCTAGTAGGTCTTTGGCATGCATGAAATGCTCAACAACTAAGCCATCATGATCATATGCTCTCCCAGTCCTCATCCTGTCAATAGCTTTCTTCAAAATCTCAACGGTGAAAAAAGCACATGTGTGGGGGCATGGGTCGGGGGGGTTGCGGGGGATTGCTCATGAAAGAGCTGCCACGCCTCACGCGAGTCCTGACTCAAGAATAGCTGATATAGGTCTTGTTCGAGTCGAGACCAAAAAGCCCTCTTCTTCCGCCGCACTAGGCGTCGTAAGTCAATCTGTGACTATTTGTGAGTGACGTCCCCCAAAAGCACCTCCCTCCGAAGTCTGGCTCTAGTCTGGCGACACTCCTCATCGTACCAGCTATTCTGAGGCATGCTCCCTGATCGGCGTCTCTGCTCAGGCTGGGTGTGTGGGTATGCCTCTGCTGCTGCCTCATGTAATGTCTGTGTTAGTATATTAGTTAGCTCCTCCAGAGGTCGCCCCGGGTCCTGAGTGCATAGGCGTTTGTAAATCCCGTCCATGTATACAGAATCCGTCTCCCGTGTGAATGTGTATCGAGTAGCGGCTGCTACTCGTGGCCTTTGTGCTACACTGAATTGGAAAGAGATGGTCATCGACACCAAAGCATGATCTACTGCTACCCCGACCGGTCTGGGCCCAACTGTGAGATCCTGGATACTAGAGATGAGGTTCGATTGTGCCATGACATAGTCCACTGTGTTGGGCTCGATGCTTGTGTGGGAAACAGGTAAAACCTCCCGCAGTAGGAAATCTCTGTAGGCCGTTCAAGATGGCCAATCCATGTGCAGTGCCCATGTCAATCAGGTATCGCCCATACTCAGTATATTCCACATCGTGTGATAGTCTGGCCAGGCCCGTCTCCCCAGCATCTAGCTCTCTTAGCATCTCCTCTGTAGTATCATAAAACACTGCCTGGTGATGGGCAGTTCTAGCATTGAAGTCCCCTAGGATGATAATGTCATCATCCCTAGAGAACTCCCATATGTCATCATCCAGAATAGAGAAAGGGGACTGTCCTCTGGGTGATGCATAAACTGATGTACTCGTGGGAAAGTAGCAAATAGCTAGGTAGAGATATCTCCCTGTCTCTGCTTTCAATCTCACCCACATGTACCTAGCTTGCTCATCCCTACGGGCTATATGTATCAGTGGCTGCAGATCCTCTCTAAATAACACTGCCACTCCCCGCGAGCCCCACCCTCTGTGTTCTAAGTGTGTCTCCTATCTGTAAGCCGTCTCCCACCTGTATCCACTGATGCGAGGCATGGATTGCCCAGGGGCCTGGTGTGTCTTTGAGTAAAAGATGATGTCCCTTCTAGTAAAGCTATCCTCAAAAGCACCTGCATCAAGACGCATAGATCTGTTGCAGTTCCAGGCAGCCACTTTGAGTGTGGTCCCATATGTCTCGCACCATCATGTGGAGCGTCGCTCTAGTATTACCACTTTTTCGTCTCGATAAAAGACAATCTTGCCTTTTCCCCTTGCCGCTCTAATCTCCGGCATTACTTCCTGCATATGAGCGATCTGCGAGAGGGTGAGATCATCCCCGAGAAAGATGCCAGTCTCTTTAAGAGTTGGTCGTTTCTTCAAGGACTTCTTCGCTTCCATGGAGAGAAAACAGAGGATGAGTGCTCTTTCTTTTGAGGTTTCTCCACTGCTTCCATTTTTCTTTATGTTGCCCACACTCTATGCCCTTATGTGCGTCGGCTCATGAACCCCCATCAAGGCTGTGAGTTCTTTTACTTCTTCGTCCACATTGCCTTTGTCCTTAAGGCCACAAATTCTCACATGTAAAGCGCGCACCCGTCTCCTTTGCTCAACCTCTAGTGTCTGATTAATGATAGTGGGTGTAGACGTGTGCGTTATTTCCTTGCCTTTTCCTTTCTTGGCCACCTTGATCCATTTCTCGGCTTCATCCGCCTTCTGTTGAGTTTTGGTAAGAACATCCACCCAAGAAGTCGTCATTTCTTTGTGTTGCTCTTCTCCCTCTTTGATGGCCCGTACTTGCTCCTTGATTGTGTTGATTTCTTCGATTACTGAGGGTTGCAGTTCGCCCTCTTCCAGTGTGTTTCTTGATCGTGCTTCGGCGAGATCTTTCTTGAGCGACACAATCTCTTCCTCTTGAGTCGTCACTCGGTCTTCCAGCATACTTATCTTGCTCTCTTGGATCCGCACGCGTCCTTCGAGCATGTTTATTGCGCCCCGGAGATTGCGGTTCATCTTGGTAATGATCTCCGTCATTTCCTCTTTACAATTTTGAATGGCATCCTCTAGGGGGTCAGCTTTATTGTTCAGCTTCCTCATGCTTGATCGCCGTCCGCCAAGGAGACACTAAGCGCGTACGTGTGCACCCACACTAGCAGCGGGCGCGGTAGCTAGGCAAGTGGGGGAGCGTGGGGTTGTAAGGCAGGGGAGGGGGGCGATTGAGTGCAGACGAGAGATAGAGAGAGGGCGGGGGGGGGGGGGGGGGGGGGGGGGTTATCAAAAAGAAATAAAATAAAATGAAATGAAATGATATATTAGAGTGCAGACGAGAGATAAAGAGAGGGAGGGGGGGTGTCAAAAAGAAATAAAATAAAGTGAAATAAAATGATATATTAACGTCTTCAAAAGGCCAAATTGACCTATGAGAGCAAGCTTATACAACATAGGGAATCTGATACCGTATCCCGAAAAAAAAATAAAAAAATAAAAAAATAAAGAGGGACTTCCTATGCGTAGAAGAAGAGGGGGGACACCCTACGCGTAAAGGGGGGGGGGGGGGGGGGGGGGGGGGGGGGGGGGGGGGGAGGGGGGGATACCTTACGCGGGGAGTGGGGGAGCGGAGGGAGCAGCGCACGGCGAAGCTGCAGGCGGAGCGAGGTTGCAAATGCAGCACAAGGGGAGGCAACAGCGCAGGGGGTAGAGAGAGCGGGAGCGCGAGGGCAAGGCGCGGCAGAAGCGAGCAGGTCGCGAGGGAGCAAGGAGGGCAGGGCGCGGCACAGGGAAGGGGAGCGGGAGCAGGACGAGACACACACACAGAGAGAGAGAGAGAGAGAGAGAGAGAGAGAGAGAGAGAGAGAGAGAGAGAGAGAGAGAGAGAGAGAGAGAGAGAGAGAGAGAGAGAGAGAGAGAGAGAGAGACAAAATGGAATGAAATGATATATTAACGTCTTAAAAAGGCCAAAATGGCATATGAGACCAATTGCTTACAAGTGAAAGCTGGTGAATCTGATACCATGTCTGAGTACAAAAAAAAAAGATACTAAAATGAATCTAGAAGTGCTACTAGCTGGCACTGAGAAATGAAATGAAATGAAATGACATGTTATATCAACGTCTTCAAAAGACCAAAATGACCTATGAGACCAAAATGTGGTAGATCTGATACAAAGTCAGAATACCAAAATGACAAAATGACAAAATATGAATACAATGGAATCCTAAATTGGTAGGTGTGAACTAAGCAGCTAGTTGGGATAGCTAAATCACAAGTCACAAGATATCCAGCATCGGTCGCTCGCGGATCTCTTCAATCTCCTCCATGGTCAGCAGTCTGACCGGGCGTCGTGCATGTCGGGCCGAAAAGATCCAAATCCTCTGATGTAGCCTCCGTCGATGATGTGCAGTCTTCTGCAGTCGTGGGCGTCTCGATCTCCCCAGCTCAGTCACTTTGTTGATCAATGTGCCTCTGGTGTGAGGAGACAAGCTCTGCTGTGGTAGTAGCTCCTCCAGGTGTCTAGTGTCTGCTCTAAAGAAGTCTGTGATGTGTCTCTGAGACTCGTTGGCCTCTCTTCCCATCAGGCTCTCTATGCGTCTACGCAGCTCGAGCAGAAACAAACCCAAGAATCTCTGATCCTCGTACCTCATGACTTTGGAGAGTGGTCCAAAGCCCTCTCTGAACAAGTAGTGGCAGCGGCCTTGTATCTCGTACTAGACGGGGCAGTGGCATGTGTAGTGCAACTCTCTCTCGGGCTCCATTTCACACAAGGGGTATGTCCTGCCTCTGCTAGTACACCGTTGTATCTACCAATCTCGATCCGCAGCTGGTGTGAAGATGTGTGTATCTGGCAAATAGCACATTGTATCCCATGAGACAAGTGGGTGTCCATGTATCTGGGCCTCGTCCGTCGTAAGCAACAGAAGATGCTCTTTGTAGAAAGCCATCTTCGAGCCCAGCTCCTGTGCTGGCTGTATCCATGTCCTCCTAGTGTCTAGCTAAGTCAGGTCCTGGCGGATGAGCCTGGTGATCTCGAACTGTGTAAAAGTCAGAGAGGGTGCATCTAAGGAGTACTTGATGGGGGGCAATCTGTCTATGCTGAACCCATGCACATGAAACCATCATGTCATCTCCCCATACCAACATGTTGCATCTCCCTGCATGGCTAATTGTCAAGAGGACTCAAGTCCAAGGCAAGCGTATCTGACTCAGTTCCCACATGCGGTGTATGAAGGAGACAGATCTAGTGAGAACCTCAACCAATAGTGGGGAGGCAGCTAGCTTTGCTCGGATAGTGGCACGTGGTACTGAAGCCTTGGCTCTAATGAGCCGCGAGATCATAGACACCAGAGGCTTCTCCATGTCCCCCCATCCATCAGTGCGACCTGTCCTCCCGTGATGATCCAATGGAGGGCCCCATATCTCAGCTCCATGGATCCACCAAAGTGTCAAAGAGCCAGAGCTTAGTCCGAGGCTCCCGAAACTCAACCTGTGAACACATCCTCTCCAATCTACCCAATGCCGAATGGGCTCCGGTCAATCTAGTCTCTGCTTCTATCTCAATGAAAATGCTGGTCCACTAAAAATCACTCCAAGGTAAGTGTAAGCATCTGTATACTTCACTGTCTCCTGGCCGTATGTGAATGCGGGCGCTGACCTCCTGATCCACTGTGGCGTGGTATTAAATACCATGACCTTGGTTTTACCAAGATTGACAAACAAACCACTTTCATAGGCAAACCTATGCAAAGCATCCAAGTGTCGTTGCATCCCCTCCGGAGAGTCGGAGATCAACACAATATCATCAGCATATAACAATAGCGGAGTCCATGTCCCTTCCAACGGTGCACCTCTATCACCATCTCTCTCGATGTAGTTAGAAACCTCATCCACATACATACCAAATAGAGTAGGAGAGCGGGCAGCCCTGCTTCACCCCATAGTGGAGTGAACCAGTGTAGATAGACCCTCTAGGGTGCGCACATACCCTACTACTGATCTGTACAAACCCATGACCCCCCAAGTGAGTTCTCTGGGTACTCCCATCTCTTGTAATCTGGCATCAATCTAGCTCTGGGTACTATGTCAAATGCTTTGCAAAAGCCCACAAAGCTACAATAGATCCGTCTCTCATGGGATCTGCCCTCCTCGATGATGGCCTTGAGTGTCAAGATATGGTCAAGAGTGCCCTTTCTTTCGAGGTTTCCCCCTTGCTCCCATTTTTGTTGTTGCCCACTCTCCAAGCTCTTGAGTGCATCAGCTCATGAACCCCCATCAAAGCCATGAGTTCTTTTACCTCTTCGTCTACATTATCTTGGTCTGTAAGGCCGCAAATTCTCACATGTAGAGAGCGTACACGTCTTCTTTTCTCCTCTTCTAGTGTCAGGTTGATAATGGTGGGTGTGGATGTTGTTTCCTTGCTTTTCCCTTTCTTGGCAACCTCAACCCATTTCTCAGCCTAATCTGCTTTTTGTTGAGTCTTTGTAATAACGTTTGCCCAAGAAGTAGTCATTTCTTTATGTTGCTCTTCTCGCCTCTTTGATGGCTCGCACTTGCTCTTTGATTGTGTTGAGTTCTTCTATTATAGAGGGTTGCAATTCTCCCTCTTCAAGCGTGTTTCATGATCGTGCCTCACGGAGCTCCTTCTTCAGTGACGCAATCTCTTCATCTTGGGCCTTCACACGATCTCCCATTTCACTGATCTTGCTTTCCTCGGCCAAAACGCGATTTGCGAGCATTTTTATTGTCCCTAAGAGGCTGCGGTTGATCTTCTTAATGGTTTCGATCATTTCTTCTTTGCACTTTGAACTGCATCTTCTAAGGGTTCGTTCCTCATGTTTGGTCGCTACCAAAACGAGAGGAATTTTGCGGCGGCAGGAGACCACACTATACGCGCAAGTGCTTCCACATTATGCATACATGTTCTCCCACATTAAGCAAACATGGCGTATATTTTCTGCAAATTACAACAACAGCCCTCTTTATGCAATTTCTGCCAATTGTACACCTCTGCAATTTCAAATTTCGAAATTCATTAATTTTTGAAAACCTGCAATGTCTTTGCAAACCGGCTTCTGTTGTGCCTATCGCGGGAGGGGCTGCTGTGCAGGAAGAAACGCAAGGGGGGCGGAGCCAGGGGTGTAACAAATTGTTGACGTGTCGACCTACTGAAGAATGGAGCTACCAGCCGAGGGGCCTAAACCCTAAGAAGAACAAGTAACAGAAGAAGTGTCACAAAGTGATGACGTGGTTGCCCGAGAGGAGAAACCCTAACCCTAATTTCTGCCAGAAACCCTAACTGCTGAAACCCTAATTCTGGAAACCCTAACCCTAAGACCTGCAAACCCTAATTCTGCTGCCAGAAACCCTAAAACTGTAGAAACCCTAACCCTAACCCTAACCCTAAGGGCAGATTTTCGCGTTTTGCGTTGGCTGATGACGTGGCAGGCTGTGCAGATTTCCGTGATTTACGCTGGCAGCTTTTGGCTTTGCTTTTGGACCAGAAGCTTTTGAGTTTTAAAAGATTTTTACTGTAACTGCTTTTTAGGCCAAGGGCCTTTAAATATGAGGCTAGGGCTCATTCTCTGGCATGCTTCCTGGAGAAGGTGCACAGTCTGGAGTACCGGCTTGTACTTTGATGATGCAATATAAAGAAATACCGAAAGGGGCGCCAAGGTTTGGGGCCAATACTCTCTAGGGTAGAATTCCGCCACTCTGTGTCGCGTGTCGTCTCTCTCTTTCAGTTCAGTTGTTATCTCTCTTTCAGTTGAGTTGTTATTGAAGTGCTAAAAGTCTGTTCAGTCTATTCGTTTCTATTGGCACGTGGTGCCCGCCTTGTGGCAATGGTATCAGAGCATCAGGCGTGTGCTTTTCTAAAAGCATACCGGTCCTACAAAAGAGCAGACAAAGCTACTGGAATTTTATTTGAGACTTAATAGCCACTCCTACCCTTACTTCATCGCGCATCAGGCGTGCTCCCGTCTTCACCGCTCATGTATTACAGGGCATAAGCCATTATCACTTGCAAAAGAAGGATCCAAGATTTATTTTGAGTCACTATTTTTCTCAGAGATAGTTCCATGCAGATGTTGATAGCTACCAAGCAGCATACTCAAAGTACTAGGCAAGCTTTCAAGAAAAAATTTTGTCCGAATTAAAACGGTTTCTGACATCTTCCTTCGGAGTGCAACCTCTGGCAGAGTGGGGTATCCTAAAATGCTTGCCATGGAAACCCTAGCAGAGTATAACTAGAAATTTCTCGACATCTCTCAGTAGATGTGTCTTCTCGAGTTGATAACCTTAGAGGTTCAGTGTAATTGCTATCTCTTGGGACTACCATCGCCGCCAAAGAAACATTGTCTGTCCAAGAGTTGATGGACCATGCTGTGCTCGGCTACGACTCCATGGAAGGAACCTAACCCTAATTTTTGGTGCACGTTTCAAGATGGAAAGTCCGTCAACTTTTTGAGCTCGACTGATGTCGAGATTTCTTTTTACGTTTGAGTTCTGTTTGACCTTGTTTGCTGATCCTGTTTGGAATTTGTTTGAAATGGATGGTATCTGTTTTGAACCTGTTTTGGTGCCGATTTGAATTGTTTGACTCTGGTTTGATACTGGTTCCAATGATTGGTGATTTTACTCTCGGGTGGAGAAGTGAGAAATGATGTTTGAGAATGCTTGTTCATACTCATGGCCCGGACCCTTGTGGTTATTTGCGGGGGGAGTATTGAATGATTGAAAAGTGTTGTTTTTACTCATGGCCCGGACCCTTGTGGTTATTTACGCGGGGAGTATTGTCGTTGCTACTCATGGCCCGGACCTGGATGGTTATGCGGGAGGAGGATTAAGAAGTCTGAGCAATGGTTACTCTCAGCACCTCCAAACGACGCAGGCTGCCGTCTGGGGGGCGATTGGTTGTAAAGGGCCTCTATATCTCATGGCCCGGACCTTTTTAGGTTATTTGCGGGAGGAGTGATGAGGGAGTTGTTGAACAGCTCATGGCCCGGACCTGGATGGTTATTTGCGGGGGAAGTGTTCATCGACGGCTTTATGTTTCTATGTCTTGTAACATGCATATGTGAGCATTTGTGTTGCATTGTGATGTGCCAACTACTGAATATTCCTAATTGGATGAGATTGCCAAGGTATGTAATTTCAGTGCATCAAGACACCCGTGGAAGATCAGTACGGTCTGGGTGTGATGGCTAATTTTACTACGACAGAATATCAAGAGTTCCGATCTAGACGAAAGGAGAAGCTAACTACTTGATCAAAACAGCCGAAAGGAGAAGCTAACTCCTTGATCAAAAGAGCAGAAAGGAGAAGCTAACTCCTTAATAAAAAGAGCAAATTGATTGTCCCTCGGAATGTCCCTCGGAAATTTTTGAGCCAACTTGAGTTGTTTTTGCAGATATGTTGTAATCCAGGACGATTACTCTCTTTCAACAAGGGGAGATGTAACAAACTGTTGACGTGTCAACCTACTGAAGAACGGAGCTACCGGCCGAGGGGCCTAAACCCTAAGAAGATCAAGTAACAGTGTCACAAAGTGATGACGTGGTTGCCCGAGAGCAAAAACCCTATCCCTAATTTCTACCAGAAACCCTAACTGCTGAAACCCTAATTCTAGGAACCCTAACCCTAAAACCTGCAAACCCTAATTCTGCTGCCAAAAACCCTAACCCTAACCCTAAGGGCAGATTTTCGCGTTTTGCGTTGGCTGATGACGTGGCAAGCTGTGCGGATTTCGGTGATTTACACTGGCAGCTTTTGGCTTTACTTTTGGACCAGAAGCTTTTGAGTTTTAAAAGCTTTTTACTGTAATTGCTTTTTAGGCCAAGGGCCTTTAAATATGAGGCTAGGGTTCATTCTCTGGCATGCTTCTTGGAGAAGGTGCATAGTCTGGAGTACCGGCTTGTACTTTGATGATGCAATATAAAGAAATACCGAAAGGGGCGCCAAGGTTTGGGGCCAATACTCCCTAGGGTGGAATTCCGCCACTCCATGTCGCGTGTCGTCTCTCTCTTTCAATTCAGTTGTTATTGAAGTGCTAAAAGTTTGTTCAGTCTGTTCTTTTCTATTGGCACGTGGTGCCTGCCTTGTGACAAGGGGGCTGGGCAAGAGGCAGGAGAGAGAGAGAGAGAGAGAGAGAGAGAGAGAGAGAGAGAGAGAGAGAGAGAGAGAGAGAGAGAGAGAGAGAGAGAGAGAGAGAGAGAGAGAGAGAGAATGAAATGAAACGAAATGTTATATTAACGTCTTCAAAAGGCCAAAGTGACCTATGAGACCAGAAAGTTACAATGTGGTGGATCTGATACAATACTATGGAATACTAAACTGCTAGGTGTGAACTAAGCAGTTAGCTGGGATAGCTAGATTACAAGAGATCCAGCACCGAACGCTGGCGGATCTCATCAATATCCTCCATGGTCAGTGTTCTGACCGGGCATCGTACATGTCGGGCCAAAGTGACCCGAATCCTCTCATGCAGCCTCCGTCGATGCTGTGTAGTCCTCCGCAGTCGTGGGCGTCTGGATCTCCCCAGCTCGGTCGCTTGGTCAATCAGTGTGCTTCTGGTGTGACGCGACGAGCTCCACTTTGGTAGTAACTCCTCCAGGTGTCCAGTGGCAGCTCTAAAGAAGTCTGTGATCTGACTTTGAGACTGGCTAGCCTCTCCCCTCATCAAGCTCTCTCTGTTTGTCTGCGCAGCCTGAGCAAAAATAAACCCAAGCATCTCTGATCCTCGTACCACATGACTATCAAGAGTGGTCCAAAGCCCTCTCTGAACAAGCAATGGAAGCAGCCTCGTATCTCGTAGTAGACGAGGCAGTGGCATGTGTAGTGCAACTCTGTCTCAAACCCGATGTCACACAGGGGGCATGTCCTGGCCTCTATTGGTACTCCGTTGTATCTCCCAATCTCGATCCGCAGTTGGTGTGAAGATGTGCGTATCTGGCCAATAGCACACCGTATCCCATAAGACAAGTGGGTGTCCGTGTATCTGGGCCTCTCCACGAAACCGTCCGCCGTTAGCTGGAGAAGATGTTCTCTATAGAAAGCCATCTTCATGCCCAGCTCCTGTGCTGGCTCTATCCATGTTCTTCTGGTGTCTAGCTGAGTCAGGTCTTGGCGGATGAGCCTGGTGATCTCGGACTGTGTAAGAGTTATGGAGGGTGCGTCCAGTGAGTACTGGAAGGGGGGCAATCTGTCTATACCCATGCGCATGGAACCATGATGTCATCTCCCCATACCAACATGTTGTATCTCCCACCATGGCTAACTGTCGAGAGGACTCAAGTGCAAGGCGGGCGCATCCCCTCCGGAGAGTCGCATCCAAGTGACGTTGCATCTCCTCCGGAGAGTCGGAGATCAACACAATATCATCACCATATAACAATAGCAGAATCCAAGTCCCTGCCAGCGGTGCACCTCTATCACCATCTCTCTCAATGTAGTCAAAAACCTCATCCACATACATACCAAGAGTAGGAGAGAGCGGGCAACCTTGCTTCACCCCAATAGTTGAGTGAACCGGTGTGGATAGACCCTCTAAGGTGCATGCATGCCCCACTACTGACCTGTATAATGCCATGACCCCCCAAATGAGCTCTATGGGTACTCCCATCTACTATGATCTGCACATCAATCTAGCTTTGGGTACTGTGTCAAATGCTTTGCGGAAATCCACAAAGCTACAATAGATCCGTCTCCCATGCGCTCTACCCTCCTCAATGATGGCTCTGAGTGTCAAGATATGGTCAAGAGTAGAATAACCCCTCCTAAAACCTGCCTGCCCGGCTGTGATAACCCCTCCCTCTCTGCCCATCTACTCAGCTGCTGCTGCTCAAGAATAGATGCATACAACCGTGCCAATGTGTGTCCAATCATGATAGTGCGATAGTGTTCCCAGGCTCCATAGGGTCTCCCGACTTGAAGATACGTACAATAGTAGATAGGGTCCAAGTATCAAGTAGGCCCTCACATATGGCACGGGTAAACATAACTGCTAGAAGCTCTGATAGTAGATCTCTGGCATGCGTGAAACGCTGAGCCACTAAGCCATCATGATCATATGCTCTCCCAGTCCTCATCCTGTCAATGGCCTTCCTCACCATCTCAGCGGTGGAAAAAGCACATGTGCGTGGGGATGGATCAGGGGGGGGGGGGAAGGGGGGGGGGGGGGGGGGGGGGGGGGGGGGGGGGGTTTGTCGGGAACTGGGTACAGAGATGATGCGTACTGGCCCCAGGGCTCTATAGAAGTCATGGCGAGGGGAACGGGGGGGGGGGGGGGTGTGCTGCTTGAATCTCTGGCATTACCTCTCTCATATGCGCAAGCTGTGTGAGAGTTAGGTCATCTCCAAAGAATATGATCGTTTTCTGTAGTGTAGGACACCTCATCAAGAAGTCCTTTGCCTCCATGGATGGGAAACAGATTATTAAAGCTCTCTCTTTTGAAGTCTCCCCATTTTCTAGTGTCTTCTTCCCTACCCTCCATGCCTTTGTATGAATAGCCTCACTACCCATCATGCGGAGAAGTTCTTCGACTTCCCTTCCACATCATCTCGGTCTTTTAGACCGGTTACTCTTATATGCAAAGCTCTAGTATTCCTTCGCTGCTCTTCTTCTAGAGTCATGTTGATGATTAGAGAGAGAGAGAGAGAGAGAGAGAGAGAGAGCGAGGGGGCAGGGTTGCAAGAGAGGGGGGGGGGGGGGGGGGGGGGGGGGGGGGGGGGGGGGGGGCACGGGCAGAGCGAGAGAGTGCAAGGGAGGCGGGGTTGCACGGGGAGCGCGAGGGGGAGACGGGGTTGTAGAGGCAATGCGAGGGGAGCGGGGTTGCAGGGGCAGCGCGAGGGAGGTGGGGTTGCACACACAAAGAGAGAGAGAGAGAGAGAGAGAGAGAGAGAGAGAGAGAGAGAGAGAGAGAGAGAGAGAGAGAGAGAGAGAGAGAGAGAGATGAAATGATATATTAACGTCTTCAAAAGGCCAAAATGACCTATGAGACCAATTCGTTACAAGCTGGTAAATCTGATACCATGTTTGAGTACAAAAAAAAGAAAGATACTAAAATGAATCTAGAAGTGCTATTAGGTGGAACTTAGAGAGAGAGAGAGAGAGAGAGAGAGAGAGAGAGAGAGAGAGAAATATTTTTTTAACGTCTATAAAAAGGCCGAAGTCTGCCTATGGGACAACTCAAAGTACATGAGGTGGGTGTCCTCTATGTATCCATAAAGGATAAAAGGTACAAAAGTAAGAATAAGCTATCATGTGTAATGACAGGGGGGTAGGTGGTATAAGAGGGTGGGGGTGGAGCTCCAAGAAGACTAGGGAGGAAGATGCAATCCTATATGATGGGTTAATACATCATGAGATGCTATCCTATATCTAGCTCCATCCAGTCCCATAATCAAGGTGCAATACATGATGCATGCAGTGTGACGTGAAACCTTTCGGGGTTTCGAGGTTTTGAAACGTTTCGTTTCATAACGTCAAAACATGAAACGGGTTTCATAAACGACATTAAATTATATATTAATAAAATATGATAAATATGTATACAATGTAGCGCACATGACTCTAGACTTTAATGTCCGAGAGAGAGAGAGAGAGAGAGAGAGAGAGAGAGAGAGAGAGAGAGAGAGAGAGAGAGAGAGAGAGAGAGAGAGACGTGCTCACTGCTTAGAAGCGACTTCAAGCGAGCATGATCAAAGAGATGTTCAGAAACACAGCCACTAGTTTCATGAATCATAACTGATGCGTCATTGATACATTTAGCAAAGTACTTCTATCGAACAAAGTTCAAACTTAATTCAATGTCACAAACCATAAGTTTTAAGGACCACAATCATCTGTTAATTGGAGCTAGACCTCAAAAATATGGAAAAAAGGCCCCGGTTTTCAACGTTCCATAAAAAATGCATGTCCGTTTCAAGAGTTTCGGTAAAAAATTTCATAGGTTTCGGGGTTTCATCTGCATGAAACACGTTTTTATGTCACACTGGATGCATGGGTGGGTAGGGTGCGAACAATCCGCGTAAGATGGCGGCTGGATCTACAAAAGCCCGAGTGCGTCGCTCCTCCGAGGATCTGTAGTAGGGCTCCTCGATCTCCTGGATCTCTCTCTGGTGTAGGCGGGGTGCGCTACGTCCATGGGTGAGTGGGCGTTTGCGAGCTCAGACCTGCTCAGCCTGTTGTAGTCACTCCTCTCTGGGTGGTTGAAAGTGATGGTGCTGCTATTGTCCTCTGGAAAAAATACGTGAGCTGTGTCTGGTGCTCGTCTCTCACTCCTGATGCTGCCTGGAGGAGGGAGTCCCGATGCTGCTGTGCCTCTATGAGGAAACGGGCGAACTGTCGCTGGTCTCTGGACTCAAAAATCTGATGTAGAGTGGGCTGATCTGCAAACAAGGTCGGATATCTGCCTCTAATCTCTTCATATGCTCTACATCTGCATACGTAATGCTCCTCACTCTCAATCTCTGCTGTGCAAAATCTGCATATCCTCTCCACTCTGGGGACATGTGCAGCTCTCCCTGCCTCAATCTCTAGCTGGTGTGATGATACTCTGAGTTGTCTGATGGCGAACCGTGCGCTATGTGGCATGTAGATATCCATCTATCTCGATCTCTGAATGAAACTATCTTCTAGAATGGTGAGGAAGTGGTCTCTGTATTACTGGCTCTGCGTGGGAAGAGGCTCTCTGGGTGTGATCCATGTCCCCCTGATGTATAGCTGCCAAAGATCCTGTCCGAGAGCTCGATTCCTCTCGATGTGTGAGAGGTGTATGTGAGGGGAGTTGGGATCATACTGAAAAGGAGGTAGATCCGTGATCTCCAAGCCATGGGATGTAAACCACTCTATAACCTGTGAGTACCATGCCCTCGTGTCCCCTTCTTGATGCAGTTGTATCGATGCCTCAAAAGCTTTGCGGGTGAGTCTGTCTGGTGGGAGCTCTCGCATGCGTTGGAAGAAACAGTCTATCTGAAAGAGAGCCTCTACTAGCATCGGTGGTGCAGCTAGCTCTGCTCTGATGATATCATGTGGTACTCAGGGTTTGCTGTGGAGCGAACAGAAGATCATGATGATCTGTGGAGACTCTATCTGTGTCCATAGGGATGTGGATAGCCCTGGTGCCCATACTGCGGCTGCATACATCATGGCAGGTGTGACTACAGTGTCGAAAAGCCATCCCTTGGTGCGGGGCTCCTGGAAATGGGCCTGATGGCATCTGCGCTCCAAGGTGGCCAGCGCTGCATACCCTCGTGTAAGGCGGTCTCGGACTGCCTGTGCCATGGAAAATCTACCAGTGGTGCCAGTGAAAGTCACCCCCAGGTATACATATGAATCAACCACATCGACCTGCCCGCCTGCTACTGTGAGTACTACTCTGCTCCGAATTGTCTTGGAGGTGTGGAAAATCATGACCTTGGTCTTGCCAAGGTTCATTGTGAGCCCTCGATGTGTGCAGAAATCATCCAAGTCTCGTAGGTGGCTCTGTAGTCCCTCCTGTGTCTCAGAAACTAGAATGATATCATCAGCATATAGCATAATATGGATTGGTATACCTGCCAAGTCTGATCCCGCCCCTCCTGCTCGTAGAATGTAATCTGATATCTCGTCGATGTAGAGACCAAATAGAGTCGGGGAGAGGGGGCATCCTTGCTTCACACCAATAGTGCTAGCAATGGAATCTGATAGTCCACCTGGGCAACGCACTCTACCAAAGACTTGTGCGTATAGAGAGTGAATGGCCCACATCATCTCAAATGGTATCTGTAGCTCTTAAAGGAGCTAAAAGTCTCTCTCTCTCTAGGGATAGTGTCAAAGGCCTTGCGGAAATCCACAAAGCAGCAGTAGAGTCTCCTCTTCCGTGCTTTCGCTCCATCGATCAAGCAGCGAAGCACGAAAATGTGGTCAATAGTCGAGAAAGTGCGTCGAAAGCCTGCCTGTCCTGGTGCTCGTATACCTAATGCCTCTGCATGTGTGCTAAGCTCTGCCTCAAGAACAGCCCCATATAGTTTGGGCCAATGTGTGGCCAATCATGATAGTCCTGTAGTTCCCTGGGTCCACGGTATCGCCAGATTTGTGGATAGGCACGCTGGTGTACATAGTCCACTCCTCTGGTAGTCCCTCAACCAAAGCCCGACTGCAAAGCCCGGTTCAAGAGACGTGCTATCAAGGGGGAGAGAGTGTCTGTTGCATATATCAGGTGCTCACTCTGTAGTCCAGTGTGATCTGCTGATCGGCCACGTTGAAGGCGTCGGATGGCCTTCTCCACCATGCTAGTTGTGAAGAAATTCGAGGTGGTAGGTCGAGGATCAGGTGGCTTTGGGATCAGTGGCTGCCCAGGTACCTGGTACAAGCCCTCGGCATAATCATGCCAGATCTAGGGGTCCTCCAAGGGGGTGGTGGGGCGTGGCTCTCTCAGAATCCTCCATGCTGTGGCGCAATCTGTACTAATGAGGAGATGGTATAGCTCAAGCTCCTGTGCCTCCTCGAAGGCCCGCCATTTACGACGTGTGATGGCCTTCATCTGTCCCCTGACCTCGCTCTCAGTAATCTCCTCTAAGGCTCGTCGAGCTCGTAGCTGTCTATATAGACCTCTGCACTCCCCGTCGTACCATCGATTTTGGGGCATCGTCCCAGAGGGGGGGTCGGCCACTGTGAGTAGTGTGTGGAAAGCAGCTAAGGGGTGACGTGTGTAGAACTGCTGAGAGCTGGCTAGTGAGTGTAGAGAGTGGTGTGTCTGGATCGAGAGTGTAGATCCCCTCATATACATGTGATGAGTAAACGCGGGCTAGCTCATGTGTGAAGTGTATAGTGGTGTGTGGTGTGGATGTAGGTGGTGTATGTGAGATGGGTGAGCCGGTGAGAGACAGAGAGAGAGAGAGAGAGAGAGAGAGAGAGAGAGAGAGAGATGCAATGAAATGAAATATTAAATTAACATCTTCAAGAAGCCAAAATGACTTATGAGACCAAAAAGCTACAATTGGTGAATCTGATACAATGTCCGAGTACAAGAAGTACTGTCACGAGGACGTGGCAGTTATTAACCATGTCACAGAGATGTGGCAACTGCTAACCTTGGTTGTTGGTTTCTTTCCAATGGGGTTTATTTTATTTGTTTTGAGACCCTCTTTTTGAAGTAGCAAACGGTCGGACATTGTATGGCCAATGTGAACGGTAGATTCACCCGCAGACGGGAAGTGGTCGGCACTGGAATTCGTATGGTAAGAGGATGTCTAGGCTCAGAGCAAGATCATATAGGTCCCCCCGTCGCACTTAGCAAGTTGGTGGATACTAGGAAGTGAACTCAATTAAGGCGTAAAGTCAAGGTGGGACTACCAACAAAAAGTATCCGACATTTGGGCCACATTGCACTTTTGGATGCGGCTCGAGGATAGATGGTCAGAAGACCAGTGGGAACCCAACGGAAGCATCTCCTAAAATTTAGGGAACTGCTATTTTGGGCCGTGAAAAGTGTTCGCGTCATTACCTCCGGTATGACTAGGGGAACATTTTATAACTCTGCCGCGAAGTCAACTGGGCAACCGGTCAGGATATTTTTAAGCGGCAAACCCGAAACGGGAAAATGCTTGAAAATGCGCCAAGTGTCACATTTTCGTGAACTTTCCTCTTGCAGAAAAATGGGCGCTGATTTTTATGCTGGGAGAGGCCTCATTTGCAACCTGTCACAGGTTAAGAGCTATGGAGTGCTTCCTTTCCCTCTCATGTACAGTGTGGTGCTAGGAGTGATGCCCTGCACACTACACACTGCTCTCTCTCTCCCCTACGTGCAGTTATGTGATGCCCCACAAGAGGGCTCCTCATTTGACTGATGTACAGTTGTGTGGGTTCATGCTTTTGTGCTGAGGCAAGAGCCTCCTTGAGCAGGAACAGGGGTAGCTAGCTGCTGCTCCAAAGCAGGCACTGGTGAGGGTCATAACCTCACCGTACAGGTGCAAAATCAGCGCTGTGTATGTGCTGTAAATTCACTGTTTTTCAGCCATACGGACGCCAGGACCATTGGGAATCGTGCCCCACTGGCAGAGGACAGTTAGGGGACTGTTTGGGGCTGAAAACAGGGCAAAAACCAGTAAATACAGCGTGCTGAAATTACTGTTTTTGGACAGGAATCAGAGGGTATACGACAGTGCAAGCGAGTTCCAGCAAGGGAATTGGTTTTGCGCAAGTTTTGGGGCTGTTATGCTGCCGAAATTTGGCCAAATCAAATGGTATCTAGGTGGATACACGTGAAGGATTCCCAGGACCTTACCTTGTAATTTACCCTCCTAAAGAATAAAGAAATACCGAAAGGGGCGCCAATTTTGGGGCCTACAGGTTGTCCGCATCTGCTCGGAGCATTCTAGCTTCCGAGCCGTGTGTGTATTCAAGTGTTAACTCCCGTCGCAGGTTCTCTTTGCAAAGTGCTCTGTGTGTGTGTTTTAAGTAAAGAATTTCGGGTGAAAGCCAACGCCTACCGCCCTACGGGCCGGTTTCAAGTACAAAGAACTGAAAAACTAAACTGAAACGAAATAGGTGGGGAGGGGTGATAGGGTGAGGGTTGATATAATAGGTTAGCTGATACAAAGCTAATACAAAGATGGATACAGATCACTAATGATACAAATGAGATACAAGTAGTCAGAGGTAGGCAGGTCAAGCTCAAATGTCACTGCCGAATCTCATCAAGATACTGCATGGTCAATACTCTGACTGGTCGTCTCGCATGCTGAGCTAGGATGATCTAGATCCTCTATTGCCACCTTCGTCGGTGATGTGAGGCCCCCCGTGGTGGTGGGCGCCTGGATCCGCATAGCTCAATGGCTTTATCAATCAGCGTACCTCTGGTGTGGGTGGGATCTGAGATCTACTCTGATGAATGCTTCTCTACCTGTCTCCTTGCTGGTGTAAAGAAGTCTGTGATCTGTCTCTAAGACTAACTCTCCCGTGATGTCCTCAGCAAGCTCTCTCTATGCCAATGCAGCTCTAGTAGAAACAATCCAAGACATCTCTGATCCTCGTATCTCATGGGGCAGTGACATGCGTAGTGCAGCTCTGTTTCTGGCTCTAGGCAACATAAATGACATATCCTAGCCTCTACTTGTACCCCTCGAAATCGGACAGTCTCAATATGAAGCTGACGTAAGGATGTGTATACCTGCCCAATAGCACACCGTATCCATGTATGCAAGCCTAGTCACAAAACCGTCCTCCGTGAGTTGGAGAAGAAGCTCTCTATAGCGAGCCATCTTCGTGCCCAACTCTTGTGCCGGCTGTATCCATGTGCTCTTAGTATCTAGCTGAATCAGATCCTGACGTATGAGTCTGGTGATCTCTATCCGTGTGGGAGATAGGGAAGGTGCGTACTGGATCAGAGGCAATCTATCCATGCTGAAACCATTTGACTGAAACCATGATGTCATCTGGCCATACCAACATGATGTGTCACCCTGAAGTGCTAGCTGTCGGGATGACTCCAAGGCTAGCCGAGCGTATCTGTCTTTGGGGAGGTCCCATACACTGTGCATAAAGGATAGTGATCTAGTCAATGCCTCGACCACGAGGGATGGGGCGGCTAGCTTGGCTCGGATAATCTCATGTGGCATTGAGGCCTTAGCCCGAATCATCCGAGAAATCATAGAGACCAAAGGCCTCTCCATGAGAGAGAGAGAGAGAGAGAGAGAGAGAGAGAGAGAGATAAGAAATGAAATGAAATGTTATATTAACGTCTTCAAAAGGCCAGAATGACCTATGAGACCAAACTGATACAAAAGTGGTGAATCCGTTACAATGTCTGGGTACCTTAGTACTAAAGTACTAAGTGTGAAAAGTGTGAAAGTGTGAAAATAAATGTGAAAAACTAAATACAAATTATTAAATAAACTTCTTAGGAGCATTCTGGGTGTCTGGCTATAATGCTTCTAATCCTTTGTTGTAGTCACCTCCGGTGAAGTGTGCTTTTGCATCTTGGTCGTGGTCGTCTCGATTTCCTAAGCTCAATCGCCCTGTCAATGAGGGTGCCTTTGGTATGAATGTGGGTACTCCTTTGTGCTTGCTGCTGGCCTCTTGCTTCTCCTTCCACTCCTGCTTCTCTCGATCCGAAGGAATCTGTGATCTGCCTCTGAGGCTGTAGTGCTCTGTGTCTTCTCATTAGGTTATCCCTGTGCCGATGTAGTTCCAGTAGGTACAAGCCTAAGCATCTTTGATCTTAGTATTGCATGACTCTATCTAGAGGTCCAAAGCCTTCTTTAAATAGGCAATAGAAACACCCACGTATCTCATAGTATACGGTGCAATGGTATATGTAGTGTAATTCTGTCTCCGCCTCCATTCCGCATAACTTGCAAATTCTCCTCTCAGGTGGGATTCCCCTAAATTGCCAAATTCAATTTCCAGCTGATGTGAGGATGTACGAATCTAACCAATAGCACATCTCAAACCATGAGACAGGTGGAACCCGTGTCTCTGAAACCACGAGGACAGTTGCGCATACCAGCATGACGTATCCCCTTTCATTGCTAATTGTCCAGAAGATTCGAGGGCCAGTCTAGTATATCGGCAATTATTTGTATCCCACAAACCATGTATAAAGGACATTGATCTGGTAAGAGCTTCAATTTCTATCGGAGGGGCCACCACACTATCAAAGAGCCAAAGTTTTGTTCGAGGTTCCTGAAATGAAATGATACATTAACGTCTTCAAAAGGTCTAAATGACCTACGAGACCAAACCGACATAAACTGATGAATCTGATACCATGTCTGGTTTATAAAAAGAGATGCTAAAATACTAGCTCGTACGTGTGGAATATGTGTGATCACTGATACAATGGGTGCCTAGTACAAGAGAGTGATATAATGGGTCATGAGTCTATCCTCATTTGTACTCTGGATGTCGAGATAGTATGGCTCAAATCCTCTGCAGCAGTCTTCGTCGATACTATGAAGCTCCTCTTCTTAGTTGCGAGCGTCTCAATCGCCTAGCTCCAATGCTCAGTCAATGAGAGTACCGCGGGTGTGAGTATGAGTTGAGCTTTGTAGCAATGGCTGCTCCTCTGTCAGTCCAATGTCTGGTGTGAAGAAATTAGTAATCTGTCTCTGGGATTGTCTCTCTTCAAATCTCCTCAGTAAGTTGTTTTTGTGTGTGTGTGTAACACAAGTAGATACAATCCAAGGCATCTCTAGTCCTGATAGCTCATGATTCTAGAGAGGGGTCCGAAGCCGTCTCTGAATAGACAGTGGAAGTGACCCCGTATCGCATAGTACGTTGTGTACTAACATTTATAATGCATCTCCATCTCTAGCTCTGTATGGCATAGACAGCATATCTTGTTGGCTGCTGGTATCCCTTTGAATCTACCAATCTCAATCTCAAGCTGGTGGGAAGACGTCCGTATCTGACCAATGGCACACCATAACCCATGAGATAAATATGTAACCATATAGCTGCGTCGAATCACAAACCCATCTTCTCTCAGTTGGAGATCAAAGAGCCAGTGTGTTTTTGTTTAGGGTTTCTGGAATTGAACCTGTGCGCACATCTTGTCCGATCCTCCCAAGGCCGCTAACGCTCGGGTCAATCTAGCCTCTACTGCTCTCTTCAAAGAAAACCTTGGCCTAGTGAAGACTACCTCAAGATAAGTGTATGCATCTGTGTACTCTACATTCTCCTGACCATGGGTGAATGTAGGTGATGATCTCCTAATCCACTGCAGTGTGGTGTTAAACACCATAACCTTGGTTTTACCAAGGTTTACCGACAATCCACTATCCTCTGCAAAACTATGTAATGCATCTAAATTTCTTTGCATACCCTCCGGTGAGTCGGATATGAACACAATATCATCAGCATATAGCAACAATCCATGTCCCTACTATGTGGGCACCTGTGTCACCCTCTCTATCAATATAATCAGAAACCTCATCTACATACATACCAAATAGAGTAGGGGACAAAGGACAACCTTGTTACACTCCAATAGTTGAGTGCACTAAATCAAATATCCCCTCAAGAGTGCAACGTACATGTCCCACCACTAATTTGTATAGAGACATGATCCCCCAAATCAACTCTTTGGGCACTCCCATCTCTTGTAGTTTGCGCATCAATTTGGCTATGGGCACCATGTCAAATGCTTTTCAAAAATCCACAAAGCTATAATAAATCCATCTCCCATGTGCCATCCCCTCCTTGATGATGGCTCTGAGTGTCAAAATGTGGTCAAGAATGGAGAAGCCTCTCCTAAAACCGGCATGTCTCGCTGCGCGTACGCCCTCACTCTCTGCATACAACCGTGCCAATGTGTGTCCAATCATAATAGTAGGGTTGTTTCTAGGCTCCGTAGGATCACCTACCTTGAAGATAGGCACAATAGTAGACAATCACCAAGTCTCAGGTAGACGCTCACACATGACACGATTAAGAACCTCTGCCAACATATCTCTAGGATGTATAAAGTGCTCTACTACTTGTCCGAGTTTTCATCCTATCAATGGCCGTCTTTACCATTTCAGTGATAAAATAAAGAAGGTACTAGTAGATGGGCATGGCTCAGAAGGGTCTAGAAGGGGTGTCTATCCAGTGACCGTATATAAGGATGTTACATACTGACCCCATACATCAAGGGAAGTAATTACTGGAGGAGGGGAGTGCTCATGAAAGAGACGCCATGCCTCCCGTAAGTCTCTGCTCCAGATCAGCTGGTATAAGTCCCACTCCATCTAAGCTAGGAACGCTTGCTTCTTTCGTCGCACAAGGCGCCGGAAGGCTATCTGAGATTGTCTGTGATTGATGACCCCTATGAGAAGATCCCTTTGAAGTTGTGCTCTCATCTCTCTACATTCCTCGTCATACCAATTGTTCTAAGGCATGCTCCCACGCCGATGTCTTTCATCAGGCTGAGTATGTGGATATGCCTCTGCTGCTGCATCATGCAATGTCTCAGTCAGTAAAGTGGTGAGCTCCTCCATTGAAAATCCTGGCCTGACTGTTGTACCATAGATGACCATAGATCTCCTCTCTATAGACACAGTAAGTCTCTCATGTAAATATACAGTGGGTATGTGTCCTCCTTCCTGACACCTGGGCTGTACTGTACTAAAAGGAGACTAAAAATGTCAAAAGAGCATGATCCACTGCTACAACCACTCGTCTAGGTCCTACTATGAAATCCTGAATGCACGGGATGAAGCTATAGTCCACTCTGCTAGCGCCATGCTTATGTGGGAAGCAAGTAAAACCAGCTACTACAGGAAATTGTTGTAGGCAATTAAGTATAGCCAATCCATGTGAGACCCCCAATTCCATCTTCTCCCGTACTTAGTGTACTCATCTTGTGAACGTCTGTCCAGACCCATGTCACCGGTATCTAGCTCTCTCGGTGACTTATCTTCTCATCTGAGGTATCATAAAAAATTGTCTGATGATTTCTAGTGCCGGCATTAAAGTCCCCTAAGAGAATGATGTCCCATCTTTAGCAAACTCCCATATGTCCTCATCTAGTGCAAAGAAAGGGGATTGTCCTCTAGGTGCAGCATAACTGATGTGCGGGGGGGCAAAGTAACATAAAGCAATGTATAAGAATCTACCTGGCTCAGCTCTCAATCTCACCCACATGTATCTCACCTGATCATCTCTCCGCACAATGTGCACAAGCACTCGTAAACTCTTCTCTGAATAGGACTCCTACTTTAGTCACATGGGGATGGGAACGGGTCTCGGGGACGTGAGGGGTCCTGGGGACGGGGACATGGCTAAACAGTGGCCGCGTGTTAAAAAAGCGTATATTAGACAACACTACAAGTACAAGACTGCAAAGAAAAGTGGGTTTTACAATCACAATACCAAAACATGACATGTGGTAAGGACGCGGCGCGTGCGCATCATGCACGTTGACGCGGTGATTAATCATCATACTCAAAGGGCAAAAAGTAATGATGTACAAGTGAAGAGTGGATACGTAGGGTCTAGTGGGCAACATTGACATATATGGGACCATGTCCCCTGTCTGTTGTAATGATCCTTGGCATTTGGGCAATGTCGGCAAGGAGGAGACCCTTCGCGAAGAGGACATTTGCTTTGGTAGTGCCCATATTCTTCACATTCATAACACAAAATTGGTCGATCAGATGGACGAGACAAGGGGCGAGGTGGTTGTGGGTCTGCTCCGGCACTAAGGTAGTAGCTGATGTGTAGAAGCTCTGACATGGAAAAGTACCTTTCATCCCTTGCATAAGCGGCAACTGACTTGGTTCGCCATAAGGGGAGACCACGTTGGAGGTAGGAACCAACCCTTGTTGAAGAGTAAGGGCAAGGCTCTATTGTAAATGGCGCAATCTCTTCAAGTAATAACAATCTTTGTCTTCATGTACATGTTTCTCACAAACACCGCAATAAGCCCTAAGAGGGTATTCTTGTGAAGGATGCCCAGGAGAGCAACATGAGCTACACCAGACCACAAACTTAGACTCTTCCTAAGACCTGAGCTCTGCTAGCTCTCTCTTGATCTGGTCCAAAGCTTCCTAATGTGGGGACTTCTCATGTCAAAGAGAGAAGGACCTCTCCTATCGAAGAGATCAATATAATTTTAGTGCTTCTAGTTCCCTACAAAAAGAAATCAAAGGGGTTAGATGCACTTTCCAAGAGAACTAAAGCAAACTCTACTTAGAAGGGTCCTTGAACAATCTCCTTGCTCCTTTTATCTTGGTATCTGCGGCCACAAACTCATCCAGTATGGCTTCAAGTCGGGGAAAGACTCCCTTAACTTCTGTTGAGAAGCCCTGGGAAGAGCCTTCTCCACCCACTTCTTGACCATGAAGTCTCCTTGTTGCTAGAAAAGCTTGGCAACCAAAGCTCTCAATCTTGTTCCGCAAAAGTCTCATCAGGTTGGAGAACCAAGTTCCCTAACTCATCTAAAATGTTCTCTTGAAAGTCGCCTGGTTTGAAAGCTTCACAAAAGTGTTGCCTTAGTGTCACCCAATCTGCAAAGTGGTTCTCAGGCAACACACTGTACCATTTGTCTCCTAAGCTATCCAAGGTTGATAGAAGAGCACTAGGTAGGGATCTTCTCTGTTGAGGCCACGACCTCTACAGAGAGATACAAACCTCCTCACATGGTCGTTTCCATCCTCTATGAAGATTCCCTTGAGAGTCAAAAAATTTAGGCTCACCTTGGCTAGAATGCTTTCAGCTTCTCCATTGCGGCCTACTGAGGAGCCGGTTGTAACACAGGTGGCGGAAAGTGTGCTTGAGGTGATGAGGGTCGTGAAGAGCTGGTTGAGGCAGATGCATGAGTAGGTAGCGGAAGCGGAGGTGGACTTCTACTAGGGAAAAAGGGCTGACTCTTTTTGTGGTAGTACTGCAGAGGACTCCTTAAAAAAGTAGGTCGGTCTTCAGAGTATTTTGTATGTGTCATGCAGCAACAGATCCACACAACCTATGGATAAGAGGATCCATGAGCTTGCTCGACAGACTAGACCCACTAGACCAAACTAGACCACGCTAGACTAGACCAAGGGGAGAGACTAGGCCAGCTAGCTCCTCAACTGTGTAAATTTAGCAACGGAGTGAGACTTCAGTTGAGGTCCCAGCAGGCGTGCCAAAAATGAGAGCATTTGTAGCAAGAAATCTATGTCTTGCTGTGGGTGCTCCTCAGTGCAATATGCAAGATCTCTCACACAAAGATCAAACACTGTAGAGCAATATAGAATAAATCGAGATAGCAAAACTATACTCAGAATGACACAACAAACTCCAAACCCAAATGGAAGCTCGACTATACTTAAAGAACCGATACAGACACTGGCTGGCACCACACCCAACTCCAAGCCCAGGACTCATAGCTACAATGGGGGGTGTCGAGGCTCCAACTGTGCAAGGAGAGTGCAGGTGTGCAAATGCTAGACTGAGGACACAAGACTCTAGACTCAAATGACTCATTGATCTCCCAATACCAACCGAGCAGCATACATACAAAACATAAAGGGCAACCAACGGCTAACCTAAATATCTCTGACAACACAACTACACCTATCTCGAGACTGGTGGTGGATGTGAACTGGCCACGGTGTCCTCTCAACCACCACTCCCTCTGTCTACCACATGTCCAAGACTACTAGTATCACTGCCCAAGCAAGAGTCCACCAAGTGTCAACCCAAGGCCAACTGTAACTGTTCTCCATGTTTTGTGACACTGTAGCTAGCTTGCTACACAGGTCACTTGCTCATATACAGCATAGAAACCACAAATTATCTACGCAGGCACACCAAGAGTTGAAAGACGATGCAAGAGTCTTATCCCATGGATCTCTTTCAGTAGCTTTGCATAAATCCACATATCAACAATCTCTTGTTCCACACCTTTGTCTGATCAATTGAGTAGTGCAAAGTGAAGATGTGATCAATCGTAGAAAACCCTCATATTAAGCCGGCACGTCCCTATAGGCCCACGCTCCCTACGTATGAATCGGCTCTGTCTCCAACACTGCTTCCTAAAGCTTGGCCAAAGTGTGGCCAATCATGATGGTTCGAATGTGTGGCCGGACTTGTGGATAGGCACAATGGTGAGCACGGTCCACTTTGTTGGTGGTTCGTCTGCCAGTGCTATATTGAAGAGCGTGCAATGAAAGGAGCTAGGGTGCCGACGTCATAGATAAGGTGCTCGCCCTGCATACTTGTATCATCTCTGGAGTGGATATGAGCAGATGGCTTTCTGCAGCATCACTGCTGTAAAGAAAGTCGATATGGCAAGACATTGGTCTGGAGGCTCTTGTATCAGTGGCACAAGCACCAAATCAGAGCACAAGGTTCAGAGCAAACGAGACAACAACAGAGATAGGCATATCATAGATTGGTTCTGTTTAGTGATAGGCAAGACAAACCTAGTGTCTCAGATTGCAGTGAGCAGCCTCTAACGACATACCTTTGGAGGTGAGCAACCCCATGAAAGGGCCGCCTTCTGCTTCCATGGTGCCCACTACCACTTACACAACTCAATCCGTCTTCACCCAAAGATGAGGTGAGATTCGGACTGGTGCTGGTGTCAGAAAACAAGCTTTAAACACATTTCCCCTTTTCCTGGAGCATAGATCGTTTGCTTAACTACAAATGTGACAGGACTTTCATCAGGCAAGAGCACAGCAGCTCCAGTAAAGGAAAAAGCCTTGTCCTCCTCAAAGTTCACAAAATGACTTATGGCAAATGGAAGAGAATGTAGATGGTAGCACGCGCGCGCGCACACACACACACACACAGTTAACAAAACTGACCTTAACAGTGAATACTTCCTGACACGTATAAACATTATGAATGATAGCAAGCAAGGCAATATGAGACCATACAACCCTTTATTCCCGTTAAAGCCAAATTGCTACAAAGTAGATAATTTTGTACAGTTGTGTGTATACCACAAGCAAAAAAAAGGGATTGTGGGTGCCAATTTCAGTGAGTAGACTTCCTGTAATTGGGAAAATGTATCAATCGGATGAAAAGGAGGGAGCTTTGCTACTGTACAGCCAGTTTACATTCCCAATTAAAAAATCCTATTAATCTCTTCTAATGTACAAAAGCCTCTCTGGTGCATCAATCGCCTTTGCGTTAGACCTGTGAGCACAAACAAGCTGTCAGTGCAACTTCTTTAGAAGTTGTTAAAAGGAGCAAAATAAATTGCTGAAAAAGCAGCCTTAGTCTTTGTCTTTTTGATTAAGATGCAAAAGGGTAATGTACGCATAGCTTTTCCATCTAGATGAGAACCTCAAACCGCCAAACATATAATGAGCATGATAAAACACATTCAGTGGTGGAGACAATGACTACTCATTGGCATCTTCAGCGACGATAATTGAATTTGTAACAACATTCAAGGCACTCTTTATACCAATCTGAACGAGTTATTCCTTCCTCCTTTAAGGCGAACGTGAGACCACTACGGGAATTCTCTTCCCAAAGAACTTGTTGCAGGAATCCACTTTACCTTAACAGGCCTCAGACAAGGAAGCACCAAACAAATTTTGCTCAAAAAAATCCTTTCTCATGATACATTGCCCAAATTTATAAGCAGCCTGTGGCAAATACGAAAGGCCCTTGAAAACGAACAAGATGAAACTGAAACAGAGCTATCTTCTGATGCACTAATTCTAGAAATAATAGCTTCACAGGTAACTTGCCCAATCATCTCTGTAAGTGATTGAATGGACAAGGGTGATAAATCTAAAAGAAAACCATCTCTAGGAGAGGAGAAACGTTTTCTCAATCAACCTGTCAATTTCTTGGATTATCCGTCCTCAAAAAGTGTGGGCGCCTCCTTTAAGGCTCCTCGTCCTCCTGTATTTATCAGCCTCAAACCTTCTGCAACTCGCACTGACTCAGCATCTTGCCCTGCATAAATGATGAGGAACTCGTCTTACTTTGAAGCCAGTATGCCACTGTAGAATGTGGCTAGTGTGTAATAGTGAGGCCAATTGCTCGGACCAGCCATTCAATGGATCCATACCTTGATAGCCTCTTCATATATCCCCCCAGCTGTAATGTGGATTTGGCTATGCGGACTGTACATCGATTTTTTCACAAGTACTTAGACCAACAAATACAGTCTGTCAGATCATTCATATGAGGGAGACAATAGCAGTTCGTGATTGTTTTTAGTGCTCTGTAGTCTAGACTCAAGCGATACCATCACCAGTGTACTTTTGTGACAAACAATAATAGGGTGCCAAAAGGGGATCAGCTTTGCCTAACGTAGCCTGCCTCCAAGAACTTCCCCAACACCTTCACTTATTGCAGCTGAGTGGCATAGATTCTGTCAGGCCGTCCAGCAGCTAGCTGGCAGTGGCATCAGCTCAACTCTGTTGTGAACCTCCTATTGCAATAGGCCTTCACTGCCCTGAAAGGCGGTAAGAGGCTACACCAACAAACATGCTACAGGATGAAAATGGAGCTTTGTTAAAGGCTGATTAAGAAGAACCTGAGTAGATACTACAGAAATGACAACTCCCAGTCGCATATCATTGACAGCAATTTTAAGAGATCCCCTTCCCATCATCCACCTACTACACCCCAGATGTATGTATAATATGGTATTGGGGTAGACAATGACAGCACCATCAGCAACTTTTGTCTCATGGGCCGTATTGGGTTACATAGCCGCTAACATGATTTCTGCTGGCATGGACCAGTTGTACTTTTGGTTTCGTCTATAAGGCACATGCACCTATGGATATGAGCAACTTTAGGACAAGTCATGTTGTTGTCTAATGTATAAACTACAGACTATGGGATTTTTTAAGAGATCTTTACAGCATGCAGAAATCTGGTGCCCTATAAAACCATTAGTTTGATATAAAACCTTACTTATGCGTCTCATTAATCGTAGCGAGAGCAGCTTTGACAACACAGGGAGATTGATGGAAAACTTGAGCATTATGGGCTATGGGCACTTGGATAATAGACAAGAACAGCATAAAACTTATAAAGAAGAGGCGACGAAGAGGCGAGCTTAACGAGGGGAGAGTCCCAGGGACAACTTGGTGCAAAGGCTCCAAAAGAAAGTGCTTAGAGCACTTCCAATGCTTGGAAGGGGCTAAAACACAAAACTGCATTCTTAAATTGAATAGTTCCTATTCTTATCCTACCAAAGGCATCCCGAACCAAAGTGTCACAAAATGATGACGTGGCATGTCCAATTGACGAGACCTAAAGTTATAAGTTGGAAACTTATATTGGGTCCCGTCCGATGGGGCCCTAGGGACACTAGAGAATTAGAGAGAAAAAATCGCAGAAAAAGCGCTGACATGGCAGCTGTACGGATGCTCCACGTTTTGCGCTGGCTGATGACGTGGCAGCCGCATGGAATTCCATGATTTGCGCTGGCAAAAAAAGCACTAGCTTTTGGGGCTCAAAGCTTTTGAGTTTGAAGCTTTTCATGTACTGCTTTTGTAGAGCCCTTGGGGCCTTTAAACATGAACCCAGGGCCGCTCTCTCGCTCAAACTTGCTGACGAGCAACAGAGCAGAGAGGACCCTCGGGCCTTGTACCTTTGCTCAAGCATTAATAGAAAAATAAATACCGCAAGGGGCACCAATCTCTGGCGCCAGTATCTCTAGGCACGAAGCTACGTCGGGCCGCCTCGACTCAAGTAAATTGTGATTAAAGTTGTGAAGTGTTTTTAAGTGATTCTCTCGTGTGTAGTGCCAGATTCTCGACTAGGAGTGTCCAAGTCTATTACAGCGGTATCAAAGCTCAATCGATTTTCCTCCCACCAAAAATCCGATCCCTTTTTCTGCGACACACATGGATTCAGGTGATGACTCCCGCAAGACTCGGATGAACCCACCCGACAATTCCGGATCAAGTGACAGCACGAATAATTCTAACAAAACATCAAACAAAGAGTACAGCATAGTAACAGGGAACGCGCGGAACGAGGCCCTCTCGTTCTCGGAACACGTTCCCAAGCCCAATGCCTCCTCAAAACGGGAATGGGACCGGAACACCGTTCCCTTCGCAAGCATAACCGCAACGGCAGCCGGAACGCGGAACGGCAAATTCAGAACACCCAAGTTTTACAGCTTGGGACAAGTTTTTTGAACTTTTGGGGGGGGTGCTATTTCCATCCTATCCTATATAAAGAAGGGCTTTAAACCCTCTCTCTCTCAAGCTCTCTACCTCACCCTCTCCCTCAAGGCTCTCCCTCCCTCTCCCTCTCCCTCTCCCTTTCCCTCAAGGCTACAATTCCGGCCCCCGTTCCCATTCCGCCACCCCGAGGGCCCCCGTTCCCGTTCCGTGTAACTATGGAGTACAGGCTACCTCGGCCTACTGAATAAGAACGAATGGACATGCAGCATCAACAGCAGGTTGATCCTTGTGCGAAACAGATGCTCCAATTTTCGAAGGATCCTCAGTACGCACAATTTTTGACTCGGCACCCGATTGATGAAATGCATTCCCGATGGCGGACGGCCATCGGTTTACCCCTGAAGTCAGCTCTCAAAAAACCTCCTGTTGCACGGATGTTCACTGAAGATGAACTCGACAATGTTGTCGAAAGACGAGTCAACCAACTTCTGGGGGCCAAGAAACACTCAAGGAGACGCAACAAAGGAGTAAATTACTCGGGTTACCTGGGTCATCAGTCTTCTTTTAAATGCGTGAAAACCAAAGCATGTACATTTCAAGGGTGTGTCAAGGTGTCCTCATCTTCTTCTGACAATTCCGCAGTTCTTCCTCTTCGGATTCCAATGATGAGGACAGATGGGCAAGAAACAATGAAAGAACCGGAGACATGGAAAGAACAAGAAGAAGGCCAAGAAAAGCAAATCCCACCAAAGATCTCGGCAAATTTCTAACAGTTGTAACGACGATTCCTCCTCTTCTTAGAGTTCGGACTCTGAGGACCAGATGTTTCATTCAAAAAGGAAGCACTTTTATAGAGCCAATCAACATGACTTTCTCAAAGATGAGAACAAGAAGACCCAAGAATTCAAGGAGGGTGAACAAGCAATAAAATTTGATACCTTTTCAGCTTTTAGAGGTGCTCACAGATCCCTCGCTTTTATTCAACAATTTGACATAGCTTTTTCTGGAGGGCACTACTCAGAGCACTCAAAGATCAGGAGGGTAACATCTTATTTGAAAGGAAATGCATGGACATGATGGTCCACTCTTCTCTTACGAAAAGAAGCACCGACAAAGTGGCCAAAATTCAAGCGACTTTTTATTTCCTCTTGGCTCACTCAAGAGTATGAACATGATGTCATTTCAGCTTGGAATCATGTTCAGATGACCAAGGGAGACACTTTGGATTCATTTTGCGAACGGTTTTGGGATGCTTTTCTACCTGCCCCTTCCTTCAAAAAGATTCATTTTAAGCAGCAAATCGAACAATTTTGTTGTGGACTTCCCAAAGAGATACGAGACTATTGTTTATTACAAAAGTCCGAGTCCATCCAGCAACAACTTATGGGACACGCTAAGCAAGGGTTTGCTATGCATTCGGGTAACCTGACATATCCAACAAATCAACAGTTGACACCAAGGACCGGACAAAACTCGACAAATGAGAACCGAAGAAAAGGGAAGTTTCAGAAAAAGAAAGATACTCGTCCCCGATTGATAGAGGAACAAAAAGTCGAGTATCTCAAAGCAGGGAAGTGTTTTCACTGTGGCGAACAAGGACATATATTTGCACGGTCCTACAAAAAGGCACCCAGTGGACAAGCAGAAGATACGTCAGAGAGCTCCAAAGCAACCGAAGAACGTGGAAGAAAAGGAAAGATGAAAGCAAGACTGATACCAGATTGTGTGGGAACCGACCCAAATCAGATGGATGAAAGCACAGAACTTTGTCGCCCATGGGGCAAAGTACGAGATCAAGAAGCCCTCATCTTCTTTGACGGAGGAGACAAGGCCAACTTCATTTCATCTGAATTGGCAGCTCAACTTGGAATTACGCCTGACAAAAGGGGGCCACACGCGGAGGCTATTCTAGCGGCACCTGGACGGGATGTTGCCATTACACCTGTCATTGGAAAACTTGGTTTGCATTGTCAGGGGTATTTAGGGCACGAGGACTTTTACAACATGCCTTTGGAAGGGTGTGACGTCCTCCTAGGAATCCCTTGGTTCCACAAGAACAGTGCAATGGTCGATTATGGGCCAAGCAAGCGACTTTGAAAAATGAGAAGGGTAGAGAAATTGTCCTTGATGTAAAACTGAAGGGTGAGTCCGTCCCACTTGTATCGGCTTCAGCCATTTCCAAATTAATGAAATCCAATCTTTTTGTTTACTCAATCTTCTTGAAAGAATTGAATAATGAACAACAATCAAACACGTCTGAATTGGCAAAGAAACGACAAGAATTTCTGTACACACAGATTGATTGTTTATCTAAAGGCCTACCTCCTTCTCGTCCCGAGGATCACACGATTGATTTGATTCCCGGTAGTACCCAACCAAACCGGCCACCTTATCAAGAGCCCAGAATGAACCAAGTAAACGAACGTCTTGAAAAAGGTCTCATCCAACCTAGCACTTCACTTTTTTGTTCTCTGTTGTTGCTAGTCCTAAAGAAAGATGGATCTTGAAGGATGTGCATTGACTATAGAGCTCTCAATAAAATCACCATCAAGAACAGATTTCCTATTCCAAGGATTGATGATATACTTGACAAACTTCAGGGGTCCTCTTGTTTTAGCAAAATTGATATGAAGAGTGGATATCAAATCCGAATCGTTTCGAGGGACGTCTACAAGACAGCTTTATGGCTAACGTTTGGTTTGTACGAATAGTTGGTTATGCCTTTTGGTCTTACAAATGCTCCGACGACATTCAACGGAATGATGGATAGGATTTTCAAAGAGTATCGATCATTTGTGGGCACTTTCTTTGACGACATCATTGTTTTCTCCAAGAATGAAGCAGAACACAAACATCATCTGCTACAAAGTGTAACAAACTGCTGACGTGTCAAAGCCCTAAAAATGGAGCCAACTTGCAGATGCCGGCTAAGGGGCCTAAACCCTAAGAAGAACAAGTAGCAGCAGAAGAAGTCCTACCAACTTATGGGGACCCCGTCCGATGGGGCCCAAGTGACATAAAGGATTAAAATAAAGCAAGACCCACACACACACAGAGAGAAAAGGTTGGCGGAGCGGTTGATAACGTGGCAGCTGTACGAAAACTCGAAAATTCCGTTGTCTCATGACGTGGCAGACTACGGATTTCTGCGTTTTGCATTGGCTGCTGACGTGGCAGTTGTACGGAATTCCATGATTTACGCTGGCAGCCTTTTGGCATTGTTGTTGGACGAGAAGCTTTTGAGTTTGAAGGTTTTTCATGTAAACTGCTTTTCATAGGCCAAGGGCCTTTAAATATGTGCTCAGGGCTCATTCTCCAGGATGCTTCCCGAAGAAGGTGCAGAGTCTGGGGTACCGGCTTGTACTGTGTTGATGCAATATAAAGAAATACCGAAAGGGGCACCAAGGTTTGGGGCCAATACTCTCTGAGGTGGAATTCCGCCACTCCGTTTCGTGTGTCGTCTCTCTCTCTCTCTCTCTCTCTCTCTCTCTCTCTCTCTCTCTCTCTCTCTCTCTCTCTCTCTCTCTCTCTCTCTCTCTCTCTCTCTCTCTCTCTCTCAGTTTAGTTGTTATTGAAGTGCTAAAAGTCTGTTCAGTCTGTTCTTTTCTATTGGCACGTGGTGCCAATCTTGTGACAACAGGTCTTTCAGGCATTGCGGAAGCATAAATTGGTTATTAACGTGAAAAAGAGCGAATTTTTCTCACATGAGATACATTTCTTGGGGCACATCGTCTCAGCAACACGAGAGATGGAACTGGCCAAAATTGAGACTATTTGTGATTGGCCTCACTTAAAGAATGTTCATGAAATTGGAAGCTTTTTGGGCTTGTGCTCTTATTATCGGTGGTTCATTCGAAAATTTGCAGCGATAGCTTCTCCTTTGCATTTACTCACATAGGGGTTGAATTCATATGGGGACCGACAGAGACTACAGTTTTCCAGACTCTCAAAAAAAAATTGACTACAGGAACTGTCTTGGCCTTGCCAGACTTGCAAAAGCCATTCAAAGTTTATTGTGATGCTTGTAATCGTAGTCTCGGAGCAGTTTTGATGCAAGAAGGCCATGTCATTGCTTACGAGCGCAAGATGTTTTCACGTCTTGAGTTGGTAGCACAGATTTATAAAAAAGAACTATTGGCAGTTATCCATGCTCTTACGCAATGGCGCCACTATTTACTCGGAGCTGATTTTACACTCTTCACAGACCATCAAAGTTTACGCTACTTGTCGCAGAAGCAACTTTCGGAAAAGCAGATGAGGTGGGCTAACATATTGTCACAATTTCACTTCCAAATAGTCCATGTTTTGGGACAGAAGAACTTAGTTGCAGATGCATTGTCTCGAAAGCCCTTGGTTTTGGCTATTTCCACAGTACATCATCGAAGGTTTGAGGATATGGTATATCAGTACGCCACAGATCCTCATTTTGCAGACATCTTTCATCCGATTCACTGTGGGGAGACGGTTGCAGGCTATTCCTTACGGGACGGCTATTTGATGCAGAAAACAATGTTGTGTTACACAGCCCTTGAGCGACAAAGTTTTGACAGAGGGCCATTGTCCACCTTTTTCGGGCCATCGTAGCATAGATACCACCATTGACAGACTTAGCAAGCAAGCTAACTTTATTCCGGTAAAGAAGATGATCAAGCCTAACCATTTGGCAAGACTATTCATCTCACAAATTTTTCAATTACATGGCATGCTTGAGTCGATAATCTCGGACAAAGATCCCAATTCACAAGTTTGTTTGGAGGGCAATTTGGGAGAACATAGGCACACGGTTGCAGTTCTCATCCTCATTCCACCCACAGACAGATGGGCAATCTGAGATAGCCAATTTAGTGGTTCTCGATTTATTGAAGTCTTATATTTCGGATCAAAAGTACTTGCCCTTGGTGGAATTTGCCTACAACAACACGGTTCATTCATCGACAAGGAAGGCGCCATTTGAAGTATTTGAAGGTGCTAAGAAGGTTCCTCCATTTCTAAGCACCAAAGACAAGATTTTTGAGGTAGATCAGTACACGAGGGATTTGGACACTGCTTTTGCCAAGGTTCGCGAGGCTCTTGAGAAGTCTCAAGCACGGCATAAGAAGGTAGCAGATAAGCATCGACGAGACTTGCAATTGAAGGAAGATGACTGGGTGCTCCTACGGTTTGAGAAGGCACGCCTCAGGAAAAGAAAGGTAAAAGAGCGGCTTTTTCCAAAGCTAAGTATGAGATATTATGGCCCTTTCCAGATTCAAGGAAAGATAAATGATGTATCCTTCAGACTGAAGTTGCTAGATACGTGGAAAATTCACAATGCTTTTCATGTGAGTCTCTTGAAACCTTTTAAGGGTGATGTGTCAGTTGACATGGAGCCTGATGAGCAACCAAGTGGAAGGAAGAAGATACTCGTTCTAGAACAGATACTCGCTCACAAAGAAAGGAAAGTGAAAGGTAAAGTGATACGACGGTTCTTAGTGAAATTCAAGAACTATTTGGCATTGGATTCGAAGTGGATGGAGGAGGAAGACCTAGCAAATACTCCTCAGAAATTGAAGCTTTACCTTGAGGTCTTCGGTCTAGTTGCCTCTATTCCAAGAGATCCCGCAGATCAGCAAGGTTGAATCTTGTGTAGACGAGATTGCACAAGAGGGGAGTTACTCTACTCCTTTGTCACAGATTATGTGGATGGAATAAAGTCATTGATTTTCCTTCGGATTTCAAGGATACTATTGTGCTAACAGAATAATGATTTTATAAATAAAGAACTTGGAAATGCGAATTCCCGAAATGAATCTGAATTATTTCTACTCTGTTATGTGATTTTGTTTGAGTGCAGGTTTGAAAGACGAAATGACTGCAGCATCTCGGTCTCGAGATTCTACGGACATGATCGCAATAAGAATTAGTTGATCCGACATCAGTGAGGTCCGGTGTGGATCTAGATACAATTACTAAACACGTTGCCAAGAATCATAGTCCTAGATCTAGATGGATTTTATGTGATATGATTTGAATGTGATGTGAAAGTGCACTGACTGTCGACTTTGTGCAAGTGCTAGATTTGTGTCGTCTAGTGCGTCTGTACTTAGAGTCAATGTCTACTGAAATGGTTTATGGCTTATGTCTCTTTTTGCAAGCGTAATCGAGGGCAATTACAATTATTTCAAGAGGAAGGTATGTCACAAAATGATGATGCGGCATGTCCAATTGACGAGACCTAAAGTTATAAGTTGTTTCCCATCAGATGGGGCCCTAGGGACACTAGAGAATTAAAGAGAGAAAATCGCGAAAAAAGCGTTGATGTGGCAGCTGTACGGACGCTCCGCGTTTTGCGCTAGCTGAGACTTGGCAGCCGCACGAAATTCCGTAATTTGCACTGGCAAAAATTAGCGCTAGCTTTTGGGGCTCAAAGCTTTTGAGTTTAAATCTTTTCATGTACTGCTTTTGTAGAGCCCTTCGGGCCTTTTAAACATGAACCTAGGGCCACTCTCTGGCTCAATCTTGCTGACAAGCAACAGCAGAGAGGACCCTCGGGCCTTGTACCCTTGCTCAAGCATTAATATAAAAGTAAATACCGAAAGGGGCGAAAGTCTTTGGGGCCAATATCTTTGGGAAAAGAACTACGCCGGGCCATGTCGACTCAAGTGAATTGTGATTAAAGTTGTGAAGTGTTTTTAAGTGATTTCTCTCGTGTGTCGTGCCAGATTCTCAACTTGGGGTGTCCAAGTCTGTTACACACGGGATGCACTATCATCATCCCAAAAATGGCAATCCTCCCAAAGGCGGCAGAGGAGATGTCCAACCGACCCACATCGTGTTAAATTTCGTCATTGTGGCTCCAGTACCTCCCAGGAGCATGATGGAGCACATAGAGTGGGGAAGCAAGGAGGATGGCCAATTGTATACACCACGCCGGATGAGACCCAACGAGATATTATCCTTGATAATAGTTGGATCTATTTGAGGGATACAAAATGTTTTGTATGTGAAGATCGCACTAATAAGCAACAAAATATGCGTCACAAGGCATATGAGGAGAGGAATAAGAAAATCAAAGACTCCCACAAGTGATCTATGGAATTATCAGTTTGGCCATTTGAACATTCTTCGTCGTGCTTTTCGTGAACAATTGATTGAAGGCTTACTAGGCGTTGGGAGTAAGCATGAGACATGCATTACTTGCATTCGTCATAAGCAACATAGAGAGGCTATTCAAACGCAATCTACACGCTGAGCTACTGCGGTTTTGGAGATGGTTCACACCGACCTTTGTGAACCTATGCAGACTCTATCTATGGGCAACGCTCTTTACATTCATGTTGTTGGTGGATGATGTTGGGTGTAAAGGCCCTTTTCTCATGTACAAACTCAAACAGGGTGTGAACACACCCTTATAGTACCCTAAACTATGAAATACATTTTTTATTCTTTGTGTATCATCGAATAAGGTACACGCATCTCTCTACGTTCTCTCTCTCCCGCTTGAACCTTCTCTGTCGTACACAAACCTGCAACGCTCCACTCCTACACTCCTCTACCGCTACTACAAACAGGTACTAGAGCCTCTTTCCAAGCACGCAGCAACGAGCGAAACCCAAAAGATAGCACGTGCAGGTCGTTTGCAGGTCTAAGGCAGCCCAAATCTTTGCTCGCAAGTCAAGGTAGAACCCCATTTACGGATATAAATACAGCCCTCCTGCTGCTCTACAACAAAATCTGCGTGCACATTTGGCGCACAGAAGCTTCGAAAAAGATTCACGTCTGCCAGCCTTTGATGATAACTTAAAGGCTAATTTCTTGTTGATGACTTACCCAATAGCTAGGAATCTTTGGTTTTTCACTTAGCAACAACCCTGCTTTAACCTTTGATGGTATTAGGGGTTCTATCCTGAATGAAGAAAATCACGAGGAATTCTAGTGGTGAAAGCAGCTTATCAAGTTAGAAGCAGATCCGAAAGAGGGATAATGCAACCAATAATGGCAAAAGCAGAGGTAGAAGCAAGGGCAAACAATAGGATGTTACTTGCTATCAATGTAATCGTGAAGGCCATAAAAGGCCCGATTGTCGATATTACAAGAAAGAGCAAGAAAGAAAGAAAGAGAGAAACACCAGGGAAAGAAAACAAAGGATGATTAAAAAAAAATGATGATAGCTCTTTCTTAAAAGAATTTGCAGAAGCAAATGTTGTATCTAGTGTGGTCATTGAAGAGCTTCCTGACACTAAAGAAGTACAAGTTACCTAAGCAAGGTTTACTTGGCCAAGAACTATGCATGTGAGATAGCAGGTGTGGGCACCATTCACTTGGCTCTCAAAAATGGCAAAGAGCTGGTTTTGCAGGACGTGAGATATGTCCTTGGCATTAAGAAAAGTTTGCTATCAATGGGGCAGCTAGATGCTAAAGGCTATTTCACAACTTTTGGTGGTGGGTCTTGGAAAGTACACAAGGATTCTATGTTGATTGTAAAAGGCACCGAGAAGGGGACTTTATATTGTTTGTATTGCAAAGCATTCCCTAGCAAGTTTTTGGTTGTAGCTGAAGTTCAATCTCAAATGGAGCTTTGGCACAGAAGACTTGGCCATATATGCCAAAAAGGCCTTCAGGTTCTCTCCTCTTTAGAGAGATTTGATGTAAAAGGCCCTAGTCTCGGCTTTTGTAATGATTTTATATATGGAAAACATGTGAAGTCTCCTTATTACTCCGGTGTCAGTAAGAAGCCTAATGCTCTTGATTTAGTACACTCTCATGTATGCACTATGCCGGTTAATTCATATGGAGGTGTCACGATTGTGACGTATTTTTTGTCTTTGTATTATCTTCTTCGCTTGATTCTTTTGCAGATACGACAACGCACCAGATCCGAGACCCTCGATTCTCCAAAGGATGCGTCCCTTCGCCCAAGAGTCGCATCTGTTCGGCATGCCTCTTCAATGAATGGCTGCACCTTTACGCCGAAAGGTCACGACTCTACAACAGGAGGACACGACTATTGGCCTAGAGTCATGTCTCTTGACCTACGGTCATGTCTTTTCATCGTGTCTCTTCGGTTTCTATATAAGAACACCCTTGTAACACATTTCAATCAATCAACACACATTCAGTCTCTTGAGTCTTTGTCTCTAGTTCTAGTTCAATTTCAATTTTTATCTAAGTTCAATTATGAATAAACACACGTAGTAAGCATGTTCTTCACAACGGGTGCACGGTACTTTGTTACTTTCATTGATGATTTCAGTAGAAAGTCATGGGAGTAAGTGTTAAAGAGCAAAAATAAAGTGTTGAATAATTTCAAACAATTTCATTCTTTTGTTACCACACAAAAAGGGCTTAAATTCAAAGCAATTAGAACGGATAATGGGCAAGAGTATGTCTCTAATCAGTTCATTAAATTTTGTGAGATGCATGGCATTAAGAGGGAGTTGACGGCTCCTTACAATCCTACATCAAATGGCGTGGTTGAACGATGTAATAGCACTCTTTGTGAGAGAATCAGATGCATGCTATCCACAGCTAATCTCCCTTGGGAAGAGGCTCTTAAAACTGCAATTCATGTATGCAATCGCTCTCCAAATCGTGCTTTGAAGAATGGCATCCCTAAAGAAGTTTGGTCTGGCAAACCTGTTTCATACGACCCTTCGTGTGTCTTTGGCTGTGATGCCTTTGTGCGTGTACATGTAGACTTAAGGACCAAACTTGACATGAAATCCATCAAAGGCATCTTCATGGATATGGAGACGAGGGAGAGATGGGTTATAGAATTCGGTTACCTCAAAACAGGAAAATAGTACGCAGCCGAGATGCAGTGTTAAATGAGGCAAAATTGTTGAACAATGCTACACAAGGTGATCTTGATAAAAAGAAGGTCAAATTTCAGCATGAACAGCCAGCCATTAGTTGGAGAATTTGTTCCTATTGATGTTGAAAATGAGCATCAACCCATTGTGCTACAGCCAGGAGATACTGAGCAGCAAATAGATGCGCAGGATGGGATAGGACAAGAAGAAGAACATGCTGAAAACAGATTACAGCAACAAGGAAATGCTGAAAATCAGCCACCTAATGATGGTGTGCACATTCCTGAGAATGTAGGCCCATTGCCTCAAAATACGGATCATTGGGTAAGAAGGTCTACATGTCACAAGGTAGCCAAAGAAGTTTCAACCATCTTTGGATTGCATTTTGTTGACCGATGAAAATGAGCCTCTCACACTTAAAAAGGCACAATCATTTGAAAACAAGAAAAAGTGGGAAATTGCTATGCAAAACAAGATGAATTGTCTGTATGCAAATGGCACATCAGAGCTTGTACCTTTTCCTAAAGGTAGGAAAGCTATCCCCAATAAATGGGTTTACAAAGTGAAATGTGTTGATGTGAAACCCAAGTATAAAGCACGGTTGGTTGCTAAGAGTTATAAACAGGAGGAGGGCATAGACTTCCAAGAAGTCTTCTCACCAATGGTGAAGATGACTACCGTCCATGTATTGTTTGTTCTCGCTCTACGCTTTGATTAAGTGTTGGATCAAATGGATGTAAATACTGCTTTTCTTCATGGTGACTTGGATGAGGACTTGTACATGGAACAGCCAGAAGGATTTGGTATGCAAACTAAAACGCAGCTTATATGGGCTCAAACAAGCCCTAAGAGAGTGGTACAAGAAATTTGACACCTTTATGCTCAATCATGGATTTAAACGCAGTCATTCCAATCATTGCTTGTACACGAAAAAGGTTGATGATGGAAGCCTTATTATGCTAGTCTTATATGTGGATGATATGCTAATTGCAGGAAAGCATAAGAGTATTGTCAATGCTCTTAAAAGGCGGTTGAGTTCAACCTTCTCGATGAAAGATTTGGGGGCAGACGAACACATTTTGGGCATGCAGATTAGAAGAGATAAAGAGAAACACTTGTTATTTCTCTCTCAAGACAAGTACATTGGCAAAGTACTTGAAAGGTTTGATATGGCTAATGCTAAGCTTCTTGGTGTTTCTTTACCGCCACATACAAAGCTTAGCAAAGCTGATTATCAAAAAGATGATGTAGTTGCAAATGCTATGAAGGGTATACCTTATGCATTAGCTTGTGGATCTTTGATGTATGCCATGGTTGCCACACGGCCTGATGTTTCTCATGCAGTGAGAATTGTCAGTAGATCTATGTCTATTCCTGGCAAACCACATTGGGAAGCAATGAAATGCATCTTTTGGTACTTAAAAGGTAAGAAGAGAAATGTATATGCTATGGACATTGTACACTAGAATTGTGGGGGTTCTGTGATTCAAACATGGCAAGAAATCTTGACACGAGGATATCCACCAGTGGATGTGTCTTTACTCTAGTTGGAGGGGCTATCTCTTGGTGTTCAAGATTACAAAAAATTGTTGCACTGAATACTACAGAGGCTGAATATATTTCAGCCACATAGGCCTCCAAAGAAGCTATTTGACTTGGCCATCTCGTTAGAGATTTTGGTCTTGCTACACGTGCTCCAGTGCTTGATTGTGATAGCCAAAGTGCACTTTGCCTGGCTAAGAATGCCATGTTCCATGCTCGTAGCAAACACATAGATGTTCGGTACCATTTCGTCCTGATGACGGCCTTGCCACTTCGAGCAAGACCAAAACCCAAGATACCCTCTCACTATAAGTCTTGCAAAGGCTCAGCATGAGCATTACATACAATTAGTGGAAGTTGGTTAGCTTAAAGGTACCACTTCGGACCTTTAAGTGCCAGGTTGTTGGGTGTAAAGGCCCTTTATCTCATGTATTCATTCATACAGGGTGTGAACACACCCTTAGTACCCTAAACTATAAAATACATTTTTTATTCTTTGTGTACAATCGGATAAGGTACACGCATCTTTCTGCATTCTCTCTCTCACGCTCGAACCTTCTCTACCATACACAACCTGCAGCGCTCCACTCGTGCACTCCTCTAACGTTACTACAGATGATTTCACATGCTTTACTTGGGTATATTTTCTACGCCACAAGTCAGAGGCATTTGATCTTTTCAAAAACTCGCGTACACTCGTGAAAAAGAAACTAAGTGTTGAAGAGAACTCGATCAGACAAAGGTGGGGAGTTTACCTCCAAAGCTTTTATACAGATTTTTGCGGACCGTGGCATCGAGCGGAAGCTTGCAAATAATCAATCGTCTTCGGAAAACGGAGTTGTAGAGAGGAAGAATAGAATTGTGGTGGAGCTGGCGAGGACTATGCTCGAGCATAGAGACCTACCGAAGTCTTTATGGGAGGAGGCGACAACGATAGCAATTTACATTATGAACCGGTCTCCTTTGTCTTCAATTTCCAAGGAAGCCTCGCTTTGAGGCTTACTACTTACTTAGAAAGAAAGCTCGATGTCTCTCATTTTTGGATATTTGGGAGCGATACAAACCTCCATGTACCAAAGAAGCAAAGGGTGAAGTTTGACCCCAAGTCCAACAGAATGTTCTTTGTTGGGGACAATAGTCTTTCCGAAGGATATCAACTTTATGATCTAGTGAAGAAGGACGTTTACTCAGCCGCAATGTGGTCTTCGACGAGCGTATTCCTTCAGAGGGGGCTTCCGCTCCCAAGTCCTCCACAATAATGTTCTTCTTGAGATCAACGAACCCTCTTCTTGATAATAATGTTCTTGAGATCAACGAACCCTCTTCTCCAATTCTTGTCCCTCAAGCTCAGGAGGAGAATGCACCTGAAGATGCAGATAACAATGGTTCTCACCATGGTGCCGATGTAGAGGAGGATGTACCAGTAGCTCCCTCTTCCAAGGGCACACCCGACAAGTTACCGAAGTGTCTATTGGAGACTTTGTGCGATACAACTACGTCAAATTTTCCACCAAATTGGCATGATGGAAGTACTACGCGACAATCTCGATGACTTTGGAATGTTGAGACAAATCTTTATTATAAGTGAACTATCCTTTGATTTCCGGGTGATCAAGGACAAAGACCCTCTTAGAGTTGAGGAGGCCCTTTCAAAACCGAAGTGGAAATTGTTCATGCGGAAAGAACTTGATTCCGTCGAGAACAATAACACATGGGAGTTGGTTCCGCGTCCAGCACAACAGAAAGTGATTGGTGTCAAATGGGCCTACGAGACAAGAACGAATCTGATGGTTCTTTGGATAAGCACAAGGCACGGCTTGTTGCCAAGGGCTTTTTACCCAGACATGTTGTGGACTACCACAAGATCTTTGCATTGACTGCGAGGATGGCGTCTATTAGGAAAATTTTTGCCATTGCAGCCTTTTTTGGTCAGCCTATGTTTTAGATGGATATCGTGTCCACTTTCCTCAATGGCAACTTAGAGGAGGAGGTGCATGTGGAGCAACTTCCAAGGTTCTTAGATCCAAATTTTAGTGACATGGTTTGCAAGTTGTGAAAGGCTCTCTATGGCCTGAAGCAAGCCTCTCGAGCGTGGTAGTAGAAGAGAGACTCTTTCTTCCAGATTCGTATATTTTCATTGAGGGAGGATTAGAGCTCTTATTATCCTCCATGTGGACGATCTTGTGATTACAGGTAGCCATGAGTAGCACATCCGCAGTGCTATGGAGACCTTGGCTAAAGAGTCTCAGATGACAAGTCTTGGCTTGCTTCACTACTTTCTTGGATTGGAGATATGGCGAACAGAGGGGGGCATCTCTCTCTCTCTCTCTCTCTCTCTCTCTCTCTCTCTCTCTCTCTCTCTCTCTCTCTCTCTCTCTCTCTCTCTCTCTCTCTCTCTCTCTCTCTCTCTCTCAGCAGCGCTATGTCCAAGAGTTGTTGGAAGCCAAGACTTGCTTCACTACTTTCTTGGATTGGAGATATGGCGAACAGAGGGAGGCATCTCTCTCTCTCTCTCTCTCTCTCTCTCTCTCTCTCTCTCTCTCTCTCTCTCTCTCTCTCTCTCTCTCTCTCTCAGCAGCGCTATGTCCAAGAGTTGTTGGAAGCATTTGGCATGACTAAGTTGTCACAATATGACCCCTTAGATGTAGTTGGTTCCCTTATTTGGATACTCAATACCCGGTTTGATTTCAATTTTTCGATGGCACCAAGGATGTCTCTACTCAACTAGAGTATTGTCCCACGTTAGATAACCATGTTGATATCTTCACCAAACCTCTACCACAAGTAACATTATCCCTTTATGCCAGCTCTCTTGGATTAGTTCCCCGTCCAAGAATTGGAGGGGGGTGTTCAATTTCCTATTTGATGGTAACTTCAGTATCTCCAAGGAGCAGATTCCGGAGTGAGGGCTTTTTTATGGCTGTGCTTGGCCGTACCCGAGGAAGACACCTTCCCGGTGGTACTTTCCACTATTGTGCCACTTGGTAGGACGGTATAAAGCGAGACCCCAGTTCTAGGGTTTCCCAGGATCAGAGTCTCTAGTGTTCTGCAATGTCCCTATTAATTGTGCAATTATAGTCACTTTATAGTAAGTCTTCATATTATTTTATGAGGTTGTGGGTATCTGCTGGAGGTAGGGCAGATTTGGGGAGTCCCTATATAGGGACCACCACATCCCAGGGTCAGAGTCTCTAGTGTTCTGCAATGTCCCTATTAATTGTGCAATTATAGTCACTTTATAGTGAGTTTTCATATTATTAGGGGCTAGGCCTGTATTTATGAGGTTGTGGGTATCTACTGGAGGTAGGGCAGATTTGGGGAGTCCCTATATAGGGACCACCACATCCCTTGCATTTTGTTATCTATTACGTGCAGAGCTTGCCAGCATTTTGGGCACACTCTCTCTGTCTAGCATTCTTTCTTCCCTCTCTAGCATTTTCTCACTCCACCAGCGATCCCTCTCTCTATGCGTTTATGCTTGCAACCTCCCCTCTATCTGCTAGCGCCATTATTTCCTTCTCGCCCCACCCCCCCACATTGTGTTACAAGTGGTGTTGCCATTGCCCATGTGGTGGGTAGTAAGCACTAGGAGGACATGTTCAAGGAGATCTAACACGATTCTTCTGAGATGCATTGGCTGCGCAATCCCGAGAGGAGGTTTGCTCGCAGTTGCAGACTAGATCATCACCCAATTCAACCTTTTCTGCTGCACCTTTGACAGGTCGTTCCCATATCAAGGTTGCACATCCTGGCATCCCAATGTGCTGTCCCCTCTATCGCATTGTCACTATGTTGAGGGAAGGCTGAAGCCAAGGCTTTACCTGAGCATAGGATCAAACCATTCAATATCTCAGTTGGGAATATGCATCTGTACAACTGACAAATGAGGAGTTCCGCTACATCGATGAATAAAATTCCTTCCATCTGCAATTAAACTGCATCATCGTTTGCAAGTACAACTTAGGTTGATTGAACCCACAGTGCACACCTGGCAGATAATGTAAACAATGCAACCCTCTACCTAGCACCCCTTGTCGCCCCATTGTCAATCATCCTCATAAAAAGCTTATAAAGGCATAAAATCACCAGCAACTACATGAATATAGAAACACTTAGCAACACAAAAGTTAAAATGCATCATAAACGAGGTAGATTAGAATACTTACCCCAGATTAAAGAAAACAAATAATGACAACCGTTTCGGTCGACTTGCTTTTACATGTTGAGAAACGTCTCAAGCTTTTCCATAATTTTAGTTGCCTATCTTATCAGGTTTCTTGAATTGTGGTGAGACCCCCTGGGTCGTTGGACAGTTGCATAATTCCGCGCATCTGCAGATATGGATTTTCTAGAAGCTTTTCATTGTTGCACTGGAGAAAATGGGAGAACCGTGTCAAATTAACCCCACCCATGAGCAAGAAATTACAAAATTCATGCGCATAGGTATTTCAGTTGCACCTGCTGTGCACGGAAAACGAGAGTATGAAGCACACGCTGATAATGCTCAGGCTCCTCTGACATCATTCTCTGCAATTGAAAAAATAATAATTTATTCAAGATTTGCCTTATTTCTACAGACGACCTAAACTTGAGCCTGACCTGGCACACAAAAACAGCTTTTATGGAAACATGCAATGCTAGATACTACACAAACCTTCATTCAACTTGTATGCCAAGACTCTGCGCAGCTAATCTATTATCTTACCATTCAATCAGATTAAGCGAAAGTGAGTTAAACTTGAAACCTTTAGTAGGTATGAAGCTGTGTAATAAGCAACACGAGCATCCATGTCATCAAGCAATGATCTGAATACCAAAACTGATTATAAGTCAGCACAAGCAATCAGTACTTTCTGAAAAAAGACAAAAGAGACAACCTTGCTACACCTGAAAAATTCCTCGCCGCCAACCTCTTCATATGTAGATTGATGGACAGAACATTTCCCTATGAGTAGAACCAGTAATGCTGCCCTTACATCTGAAGCTCCACCCAAAGTTCGTCCTCTGCCTTGACTTCCCACAGCTACACCTAATGTCATATCTTCAGTTGCTGCTCCAGCAAGTTGCAGTAGCGGCCAGTACAAAAGGTTGGTGTGGATGTTTGCAACCAAAACCCTGGGGGCCGCAGCTTGTCCTTTTAATAACATTGAGGCCAGAGAAACTGGCATGGAACGCTGACCTTTGTTGTTAACATAACCCCGATATTCAGTGGTACCACTAGATTGCTTACTATCAAATTGTCCACTATTCATAAAGGTTGAGAAATGTTTGCTCGAAAAGTTTTGATAGCTACCAAACCTGTTGAACACCATATTGTCCTTCATGAACGTGTTTGAAGGATTTACAAGTGAAGATGGCGAAGGAAGTACAATGCAAAGTTGCGAGAACATCACATTACACATCTGTAACACAGAGCAAAATCATCAGAAATCAGGCCATATGCTATTGTCCAACTGCTTAAGAAAAATACGATAACTACCTGTAAAATGTTGACATGATTTGTATCATTTGCTGACACAAATTGCAACAAAGCCCCATTAATCAGTCCGAGAAGTTTGTTTTGCCACTTTTCTGCTAGCAAAGGTTCTCTGTCAACTCTAGTGCCCTCTCCTTCAGATACTTGCATTGAAATGCTACTTACAGCTAGCTTCTGATAATTGACGAGTAACCGTTCCAACACTAGAATAAAACCCCTTCTTATAACTGCTTGCCTAGACCTTAAAAGGCCATACAGTAAGTGAAGGGCCACCAGGAGACCTGACTTGTTCCCGGCCCCCTCATTGAACCCATTCAAACCCTTGCTCCATGAAGAGTTTAAGATGTTTTGCTGTAAGACATTGTCCAAAGTGCCAATGGTATCATGTCCAATATTGCTTGACAACAGATTTACAAGCCAGGAATACCCATTCAAACGACAAGAGAGCTTTGAAGAATGAAGTAAAGAATTCAATGTAGCCCATGCATTTGAAACCAAAGTAAGTTCTGCTGGAGAGTAATTCAGAGTGCTGGAAGGCTCTTCAACAGCCATTGTAAGGGAAACATGCTCGGTGAACTCTTCATCTGGTTGCGTGAATGTCACGACCAAAGCTTCGAGCAGTACAGTTATCTCTTGCAAGAGCTAAAAAATCCACACCAATAGTACATATTACAAATCCGCTTCTTTTTATTTACCATGATCAAAACAGCTTCCTCTAGTCTCTCTAACAACTAGAAGAGCTAAATCAAATGTGATCACACAATAAAAAACCCGAACTAATCGGACAACGTTCGACAAGCAGCAATACTTTAGTAATCCAAGTAGAGAACCCCGCAGACTTCAGGGACGCAGAAATTAAGACAAGAACAAGGAGCTACAAGCAAACTGATATGAAAATTTTGGGCTATTGAAGTTCATTGATGTCATCAACACTCAAAGACTTTACAAGTGCTAACGATGTCACAAACCTATGAAGTTTACAATTTTTCACTAAGAAAAGTTATTTCAGTGCTCCAAGCCACAACCGGCTCACCCAAAACTGAGAGATGTCTGGTGGTTCCACAAACACGGAGATGTGAGAAATAAAAGCTCCAATACGTTTGAAGAGCAAAACAATATTTCCCTAACTCAAAGTATGCCATCCCACACCCAAGTATGGGGTAGGGTAGGAACTTTTGTTTTCATCATAACAATACAATGTTGCATCCTTTGTATAATTCTAAGCTAATGGGTAACCTGAGCCAAGCTATAGCTCCACTAAAACACGCATACTAGCCGCCCTTACCTTACCACCAAACCCCCCCCCCCCCCCCCCCCCCCCCCCCCCCCAAAAAAAAAGGCGAAGGGGCCCTTCTTTCACCCTCTTGGTGTGCACCATACCACGGGGACACCCAGCTGCAGTTTGTGCCTCATTCGTTGAAAGGTCACATAAAGTAATCCTCATGTGCAATTTTGCTTAGACAATAGTGGATCTCTCTCTGCTTTGTCTGAAATAGGGGACAGGTACTACTTCCTTTTCATGACAGCGCATTAGATAAGCTTTGAGGATCATCTATAAGACACAACTTCTACAACATCGCATCGCAATGCCCACAGCATGGGATACAAAAGCAATAGTGGAATCTCTCTCTGCTTTGTCTGAAATAGGGAACAGGTACTACTTCCTTTTCACGACAGCGCATTAGATAAGCTTTGAGGATCAGCTATAAGACACAACTTCTACAACATCGCATCGCAATGCACACAGCATGGGATACAAAAGTAAAATGCAACAAAAGGAAAATAATAGCTACATAAACAAGTTGGTGAAACTCATATTAGTATCCCATGTACAAAGTAATTCACCATACAAGCCTCCATGCAAATAAGGACATGATATGGCACTACTACATCCAAGGATCTCATCTAGTTGCATCAAATAGCATAAGTTTAATGTAAAATACCAAGCAATGAATAAGGCTTAAGAATCCCTACTCTTTGAGGCGTCTATAGAGCTATGTGCACTCATCATCATACACCCGGTCTAGAGCAGTCTTAGGACTAGTAGAATATCAATACTAGTACCCCATGTACAAAGTAATTTACCATACAAGCCTCCATGCAAGTAAGGACATGATAAGGCATAGTTGCATCAAATACCATAGGTTTAATGTAGAATATTAAGCAATGAATTAGGCCTAGGAATCCCTACTCTTTGAGGCGTCTATAGAGCTATGTGCACTCATCATCCTACACCCGGTCTAGGGCATAGTCTTTAGGACTGGTAGTAGGTGCGGGAAGAGCTCTCTACCGCAGTTGAGTGCACTGAAGTTGTTATGGCTTCTTGGTCTATGTGGATAGTGGAGCAGAGGGGTCCATGCCAATTAGGCCCTTCGTAATATGATAGCTATAGATAGAATCTAGCTCATGTGTGAAGAAGATAGCAGTATGCTGTGGCTACGGGGTTGGCGATGACTTTGAAAGTTGGCTGCTGGGGAGAGTCGCAAAGTATCTTTGATTTGCATCCATAAAGCATGGGTGAATGGTAAACAAACGTAGTAATCCCAGAGCCGATGTAGACCCTTGATGTATTCAATTGTACTCCAACCCCTGGTGCCTGTCTTTTGGAAACACGTGAGCTCTCATAAGTCCGCGGCCACTGCTCCAAGCCGTTGTAAAAGTATATTATATGACGGTCTTATAGAGACCAAGTGGAATCCATAGCAACTACACTCTCCTGCCTATCAGCCACGACTCCTGAATTCCACAGCCCTTGGATGTATGGTTTGCTGGCATCCTCATCTCTGCTCAGTGCACTAGCACCTGCAAACAAGTATCCCTATGCTGCATCATCTTTCACACCATGATCTCCAAACACTTTATCGCAAGCGTTGACGTAAATTTCTATATAACAAGCTTTTGAAGTATCATCTTTTATTTATGTTCTGCAAATAAAAGGTCAATTAAGGAGGATTCCTTACCGGAGACACCAAAACACTATTGGGCAAACGCACAAGTGCCATATCTTTATAGCTATGACGTCCCCAAAATGTCAAACCTTCAGCTTCAACATCACAAAATACTCCTCGATTCTCCTCACTGAACTACCACACCAAACAAATGTATCCGCTGGGAATTTTCAAGCCACCTCCCACCCAGAAGGACAATAGAAGGGTAAAACATGTTAAGACAGCCCTTACCAATTGATGCATCTCAAGACAATGGTTTCCCCCTCCACAATTCAACATAAGAAGGCCACATTTTTAACATGTCTTCCTTAAGATATAGATACACCACAACCAAATTCATCACCAAGTTGCCCTAAACACGCCACTGTAGAGAACCAATCGTATCACCGTGACTAGAAGACACAAAGACAGACATGTAGACAATGTAAGGTACAGCCAGTCCTTGTTTACAGACGCGTAGTGAGATAGAGGATTTATGAGGCAGAGGAACCCCTAGATAGACCTCTTAAGGAAAGGTTACTAGACGAGGATCGAGGGGATGATTCCAAGCAGCCGAACAAACAAATAGAGCATGAGGATCAACATTCGACCGCTTAGAATCAGCTTGAAGTGCCCTAGGATAGGCTAGTTCAATAGCATGTTGATTCTTTGGAGATTCAGTCACAAGTGCCTCTCACAACAGCACTATTGGGGGACAGCAAGAGAGTGAGTCTCCTCAATTAGCTGAGGAGTTTGGTTATTCAGCAAGTTTCGCATCACCAACATATGTCCCAATATCGATGATTTTTCCTGCTTATTCTCTATGTGTGGTCCATGGCCTATGATCAGATTCACAGTGCACACTCTACATGTCTCTTGGATGAGGGAGGTCTCTGGAAGCAGACAATGGTGGAGACCAGCTATTACATGGATATTTAGACATTTTGTAAATTTGAATGAGAGACGGACCATTGATGCCTTGGGAAAGTTGATTTGGTCCAAGAAATGTTTGCCTTTGTTCCTTCCCTTGAAATTTGTGATGGCAGACAAATGGGTCCCTCCTTCCTCTCCTTCAGTTTGGTTGTGCCAAAGATCTGGATCATATTTTGGGCTACCACATCCAAAGATGATGGAATGGATGCAAATGAATTTGGAGGCATAGCATGCTTTAGCCTAGGTGAGAATCATCTCTGATCTACATGGATACAAGGTGGCCTATGGCATACGGAGCATGGCCAAGAGTGGCCTAAGTCGTTATATTACCCATGTGGGAGCATAGTAAACCCATTTTGAAGTAAGTTGAGTCATCCAAAAATGCCCTAGAAAAGTGGATCCGAAAAACTAAGCTCCCTCTTTCGTTCATGCATGTGGCAAGTGAAAAATGTCTCTCTTGTGCTATCTAAGCACCCCATGTAATGACACTTACAACTTAATTTAGTGTGCATTTGACTCTACTCTCTCTCTCTCTCTCTCTCTCTCTCTCTCTCTCTCTCTCTCTCCCTCCTTGACTAATTAAGCTAGTGATTATCATACTACTAACATAAATACTACACTCTAATCCGCCTTAACGCAAGTTCTGTAATTGGACACTCAAGCGTCCTAATTTTCCAGAAACTTGTCATAATTATTCGGTGAAGCTAAAAACAAGATTTATAGGTCACGTTCATGTCCTACGTCAGTTATGAGGTGAAGAACATGGCCAAATTTTTTATTTTAACGAAATTAATACCATATTAGATTATCATGATAAGTTTTAAGATGAAAATTTATAAAAATCTAGTACAATTTCAACAAAATTTTCATAAATTGAATATAACTTTTCATCAAAGTGAGATTTTCTATAGATTTCAAGGTTTATGTATAGGAAAAAACTTATTATAACAAGAACTTGACCAATTTTTTATTATAATAAAAATACCCAAATCTTGAAAACGTTGACAATTGGGGAAATTTTGGTCTTTCAAAGCCTCTTTCATTAACATGATGAGGTTATGGGGCAAAACTTAAGGTCTATAATGTATCTATAGGCCAGCACCCATCAACTAAGCATTTTTCAAGCTTTCAGACGCATAAGAATCTTGTAATTTAAGCTTATTCAAGAAAATTTATGATTCGTAATTTCTTGAAAAACAACCATTGCTATGAAAAACCAATGAAAGTGTACATATAGATTCTCCAATTGCGTCCATATGAGGGATTTGTATACAAATAAATAAGATCAATGAAAAATCCAAAAGTGGACTTTTAAGGCTAATATTTGATAAATAAAAAATAAGAATTTCAACATGTGCAGTTTTTCGGATATGACATAAATTACCAAATGTGGCTTGCATAACCATCAAATAGTACCACCTTGAGTAATGGAGTGGTAGATATAGTATATATGCCACATAAGACAATGCAAATTTAGATGAAATAAATATTGTATGTGGTCATTAATTGAATTCACAAATATTGCATAATTGACCTACACAACTTTCTATATTTATTTCTAGCCAAAGTTTTTTCTTTTCACATGAGAGTTGCAAAAAATCTCAAGCACATATATAAGTAGTTACCATGATTATTGTATGTACAATGCTCATTTTTTTCTTAGACTACGGTACCCGTTTTAGTGAAAACTCAGTTGCTATTTTGCGTAGATGCTTTTCATGAGAATGGTTACTATTGGGTTTGCATACAAAAGTGGGGGATTATAATTTTTATGAGTACTTTGTCTAACATTTTATAAGTTTGTAAAAGCATTTCTTGATATCTTTTCTAGATTTCATCTACCATTTTACTTAAACTCGTGAAAAAAGGACACTTACGTGTCCTTTTTGGTACCAAACTAGTGTTAACCTTTCAACTAGTATCAGATCTATTAGCATGATAAGTATCTCGTAATTATCATTAGATCCTTAGTTAGTAGCCCCTACTATCTCTACTTAGTCTCCTATGCCTAATTAGTTAGTAGCCCCTACTCTCTCTACTTGATCTCGTGTGCCTAATTAGTGACTAATCATGTTGTGTGAGCATGTCCCCTGGGCTTAATCCCTTGGGCCACTACTCTCCAACTTAGTTAGGATGTTGATTAGCATAGAAGATCTCTAATTAGTCACTTAGAAGCTTGCACCAAGTGTTAACAGTTTGCATTTAGGAAGAATTTTTGTAATTGTCTTAGAGCTACGGTTACTCTCTCCCTTGAGTGCGCATTTTGCATCATTTGTGTGTGGAAGAAGGTCTCAAAAAGAGCTTTGCATCAAGCCATCAACCTTTGCATTCGGCTTCCTTCAAGTTGATTAATCACACTCAAGCAACATTTATGTGTGGAAGAAGGCCACATAAAGAGCTTTGCATCAAGCCCTCAACCTCTGCATTCGGCCTCCTTCAAATCGATTAATCACCCTCAAACTTTGGGTGTGTGTTTGTGGCTTACCCTGCAAGGCCGAGCTTATCAACGTACTTTTTGGCATCCTCACACAAGCAAAGGTCAAGGAGCGCGTGGTTGGCTCATCAACAATAGACCATTGACCCACACGTTATGAGGTCATTACTCGCACGCTAATTTTGAGAAAAACGGACGGATCTCAAAGCCAAATCATATTTGGCTGAAGATTCAATGTGGGTCCATTGGTAGCATTTCATATGCAACTCCTTTCTTTGGGGCTTCAATCCAGATGCCACCCTCGACTCAAAGGAATTCATACCCCTTTCAACTTCACCCAACCACCAGAGGCCCCCCTTCCTGCGGCACTTATTACTTGAGCCTCGAGACCCAAGGCCCCAAGGTCTCTTTCACACAAAGGCTCAAAAGCTTTCTTTTGGGCACAAGTGCTATATTTGATAAGCATTGTTTCATGCATAGCGTTTGCAAAGAAACCTCATGTTAGAAGTGTATTCCCACAGCACTAGTGCAGATTCCTACTCAGCTCTGAAGCAAGTGTACATTCACACTTGAAATGTAATAGGTTTGGACGCTCCAAACCAAAGATCTACAACAACACACATGAGAAAACTGCAAGCAACTGAACTGTACTTGAGAAGAGCAAGAGAGAGAGAGAGAGAGGGAGGGAGGAAGAAGAGTCTACATGGAACGACGGAGTTCTGTCCCAGATGCACTAGGCCTAAATAATGGCATCCCTTCATGGTATTTTGTTATAAATTGCAAGAGTACAATGTCCGCGAGGGTCCTCTCTCTTGCAATGCTCCCAAGCTAATCTGCCAAGAGAAGAGGCCATGGCACTTTTTTAAAGGCCCCTGGCCAAAAGAATACAATGAAAAGCATTGTCCCAAAAGCTAGCGCCTAAAGCCTCAAAGCAAATTGTGGGCCTGTTCGTACGGTCCTGCCAGGTCAGCATGAACCCGAAATTTCGGAGTACGTACATGCGCTACCACAACATCAGCCTTTACGCAATTGGGCTCCTTGCTTTATTTTCAGATTTTAGACCCCTCTGTCGGGTCCTGATAAGTTGGGAGGCTTAGATTATTAATCTTAAGCCCCCTTTTTGGGCCTCTCGGTAAATATCTGTAAGTTAGGCCATGCCACGTCATAAGTTTGTGACATACCTCCCTCTCGCAAGAATTATAATCGCCCTCACAGGACAAAAACTATCTCAGTAGACACTGACTCAAAGTACTAACGTACTAGATTGTATGCATCTAGCACTTGCCCAAAGACGACAGTCGTTGAACATTCACATCATTATATAAACCTAGATGAATCCAGGATAAGCCCAGATTCACATCATTATCCCCGTCGAGATCTCAAATAAAAATCATGATCGTTGTAACTTATTTAGTAATCACATCTCGGTCGCACTGATCTTTTCAACGATGGCTTGATCTACTAAATCTTGTTACTACCACATTCACATCACCCTTGACTAAACAAAATGTTGTAGTCATTTCATCATTCAAACACATACTCAAACAATATACACATGAGAGAGTACATGTAACTCAGAAGAACATTGTCGGCATGTCAGGATCCCTAAAATCTAAAAAGAATCAGTGACTTTATTTCCATCGACGTAACTTATGACAAAGGAGTCGAGCGGCTTCCCTCTTGTGCAGTCCGAACCGCACCAGATTCAACATGATGATTCATCAATAACTTTCATAAAAGTCGAAGCTAAACCAAAAGCCTCAAGGTAAAGCTCTAATATGTAAAGACTATTTGCTAAGAAGTCCTCCATCCACTTGGCATCCAGAGCCGGATAAGTCCTAAACTTGACCAAATATCTACGCTTCAACTTACCTTTCACTTTCCTTTCCTTGTACTCCAATATCTGTTCTCGAATGAGAATCTCTTCTGCCTCTTCCACTTCTCGTTGCTCAACCAACGCCTTGTCCACTGGCACGTCACCTTTGAAAGGTCTTAGGAGACTCACATGGAATGCATTAACTAACATCATGCAAAATCAGCTCTTGACCATTTTCAAGCGCCAAGTGTATAGTGCCAACGCCCTCAATCTCACATGCATGGTTATTGCCCAAGTAAACTTTACCCAGACTACCTGTAGTGTATGAAGCAAAAGACTCCAAAGATGGAGTAACATGAAACGAGGCACCGCTGTCTACTATCCATGATTGTGACAAACCATCCTGTGCTGAAAGAAATGCATCAACTACCTCTGGTTTTGTGATATACATATCACTAGCCATTGCTACACTATCATGATGAAGGCATGAGTCAACAACAAGTGCATCATCCGTATCAACAATTTCTTCAATGACAACACTCAAAGCAACATTTGCCTTTGCAACTTCTTTGGAAGAAGAGTCATGATCATCACTTTCAGCATCATTAGAATCCTTCTTCTTCTTGCCCTGCTGTTTCTTTCTTTCAAGTTTCTGCTTGTAGTACTTGCAATCGGGCATTTTATGCCCTTTGCGTCCACATTGATAGCATGTAACATCCTGGGACTTACCCCTACTCTTACTCCTGTTCTTGCCTCTATTGTTTGCATTATTCTTCTTTTTCAGACGTGCCTCTTACATTATACGCTAACCTGCTGCTTTCATCGCTGGTCTTTCTTCTAATCTCTTCATTGAGTATGTTCTCTAGACGAGACATGGTTGCATAGATCTACGAGAAGGAGATGTTAGAGTGATACACGCTTTGTCTCAGAGGGGACGTTTCCTGCTTTGAGTAAATTTCAAAGTGTTTATAAATCATCAAGGTTTGAAATACTTGTTGTCCTTGCAGCACCTTTTGGATAAGCAAATGAGATGGGCGAACATGTTACCACAATTCCATTTTCAATTGTTCACGTGACGGGAAAGAAGAATTTGGTGGTAGACGCGTTGTCTTGAAAGCCACAAGTATCGGCCAGTTCGGCAATACATCATTAGAACTTTAAAGATATAATTTATCAGAATGCTACAAATCCCGATTTTGTAGAAATCTTTGACTGGGGAGACAATTGCAGGTTATACTGCCAATCAACGTTATCTCATGAGAAAAAAAATGTTGTGTGTCACTAAGGATTTAAGGGTAAAGGTGTTGACAAAGTGTCATAACCCGCCTTTTGTTGGGCATAGAGGCATCGAGAGTACCTTGAAAGGGATGGAAAAGTATTTCAACTGGCCTTAGCTCAAAAAGATGTGCATGAGTTTGTACGCACTTGTCAAAAAGGCAAGTTCGATAGACAAAGTACCATGACTATTACAACCTTTACCTATTGCACACCGACCTTGGGAGAGTATAGCAATGGATCTTCCCAGGACTCAGAGTGGGCATGATGGGATTTGGACAGTCATCGACCGATTTATCAAGCAGGCTCACATCATTCCGATAAAGAAGACAGTGACAGTCGATCAATTGGCCAAGTTGTGTCTCTCACAGATTTTCCAATAAAATGGAATCCTTGAATCTATAGAGTCAGATCGAGATCCCTAATTTACGAGCTTCTTTTGGAGAGCAATACTGGAGAATGTAGGCACTCGGATTAACTTCTTATTCTCATTTCAACCATAGATAGATGGGCAATTGGAGATAGCTGCCAACTCAGTAGTTTTGGACTTGTTGAAGTCCTATATCTTTGATCATAAGACTCGGTGGGAGAAGTACTCGCCTTTGGTAGAGTTTGCTTACAACAACACGGTTCATACGTCTACGGGGAAGGCACCATTTGAGATTGTCGAGGGTGCATCAATCATAAGTTTTTTTAAGTAGATCTATACACAGGATGTAGACACTGCTTTTGCCGACGTAAGGGATGCTTTGCAAAAGTTTCAAGCACGGCATAAGAAGCCAACAGACAAGCATCGTTGTGACTTCAGTTGAAGGAGAATGATTGGGTGCTACTCTGGTTTGAGAAAGCACGCCTAGGAAAGTGGAAGGGTAACGAGAGGCTTTTTCCAAAGCTCAGTATGGGATACTATGGGCCCTTCCCAGTATAGGAAAAGATAAGTGATGTATTCTTAGACTTAAGCTACCAGATACTTGGAAGATTGTACCTGGCATCAAGAAAAGTCTACTTTCGGTTGGGCAGCTAGATGTGAAGGGTTATCACACTATGTTTGGTGATGGCTCTTGGAAAGTGCTTAAAGGCTCTACGCTGATTGTAAAGGGCAGCAAGAAGGGAACTCTTTATTATTTGCATTGCAAGGCATTACCTAGCAAGTTTTTGGCTGTGGCTGAAGTTCATTCTCACAAGGATCTTTGGCACAACAGACTTGGCCATATGAGTGAAAAAGGGCTTGATGTTCTCTCCTCGTTGGGGAAGTTTGATGTAAAAGGCCTTGGCCTTGATTTTTGTAATGATTGTATCTATGAAAAGCAAGTGAATTTCTCTTATTTCTCTAGTGTCGCTCGCAAATTGCATGTTCTTGATTTAGTACATTATGATGTTTGCACTATGCCTGTGAAATCACATGGAGGTGCACGGTACTTTGTGTCTTTCATTGATGATCACAATTGAAAGACATGGGTGTATGTACTAAAACGTAAAAGTGATGTACTTGACTCATTCAAAAAGTTTCATGCATTTATGACCACACAAAAGGGATTTAAGTTAAAAGCTATCAGGATGGATAATGGAGGAGAGTATGTATCACGTGAGTTTAATAGTTTTTGTGAGATGTATGGTATTAAGCAAGAATTGACAGCCCCTTGGTTCATCATCTAATGGTGTGGCTGAAAGATATAATCACACAATTTGTGAGAGAGTGAGATGCATGTTGTCCACGGCTAATCTCCCTCGAGAGTTTTGGGGAGAGGCTCTTAAAATTGCAATTCATGTGCACAATCGCTCTCCGAATCGTGCGTTAGATAATGGCATCCTGAAGAAATTTGGTCTAGAAAACCAGCTTCATATGACCATTTACGAATTTTTGGTTGCGATGCATTTGTGCATGTGTCTGTTGATCAGAAGACCCAAACTTGACATGAATCTATCAAGGGCATCTTCATGGGATATGGAGATGAGGGAGAGATGGGTTACCGAGTTTGGATACCTCAGTACAGGAAGATAATACGTAGCCGAGATGTAGTTTTCAATGAGGTTAAATTGCTGAAAAATGCTACACATGTAGACATTGACAAAAAGAAGGTCAAGTTTCAGCAAAATCAGCCAGCCATAAAGCCACTTTTGGCTGAAAATTCAACTCCTTTTGATGCTGAAAATGAGCAGCAACCTATTGTGCAATTGCCAGAAAACAATGGACAACAAAGAGATGCACAGAATGAGATTATACCACATGACCAGCATGCTGAAAATGAATTGCAGTAGCAAGGTAATGTTGAAATCGGCCGCCAATTGATGGTGTGCACATTCCGGACAATGTAGACCCATTACCAATTGATACAGATCATTGGGTGAGAAGGTCTACACGTGTTAGAAGGCAACCACAGAGGTTTCAACCATCTATGGATTGCATTTTGTTGACAAATGAAGGAGAGCCTCTTACATACAAAGAGGCCCAGTCTTGTGAAGACAAAAGTAAGTAGGAGCTTGCCATGAAATTTGAGATGCAGTCATTGTATGCAAACAATACATGGGAGCTTGTGCCTTTGCCCAAAGGTAGGAAGGCTATTCCTAACAAGTGGGTTTATAAGGTCAAATGTGTTTATGACAAAACCAAGTACAAAGCACGTTTGGCTGCTAAGGGTTATGCACAGAAGGAAGGCATAGACTTCCAAGAGATCTTTTCACATGTGGTGAAGATGACTACGCTTCGGGTTTTGTTTGATTTATGTGCTCTCTTGGATTTGGAGTTGGATCAAATGGATGTAATTACTGCTTTCTTACATGGTGACTTGGATGAGGAGCTATACATGCTGCAACCTAAGGGCTTTGTCATTCCAAGGAAAGAGCATTTGGTATGCAAACTAAAACGCAGCTTGTATGGGCTGAAACAAGCCCTTAGGCAATGGTACAAAAAGTTTGATACTTTTATGCTCAACCATGGGTTCAAACGCAGTCATGCAGATAACTGTCTTTACACTAAAACGCTCCTGATGGTAGACTTATTGTGCTAGTCCTATATGTGGATGCTAATTGCAGGCAAGCATAAGGAAACTTTGAATGCTTTGAAAAAGGAGTTAAATTCAGCTTTCTCTATGAAAGATTTGGGTACAGCTAAACATATTTTGGGTATGCCCATTGCAAGGGATAGAAAGAAGCGTCTTTTATTCCTTTCTCAAGACAAGTACATCAAAAAGGTGCTTGAGAGATTTAATATGGCTGATGCTAAGCCTCTTGGTGTGTCGTTACCTCCACACACAAAGCTCAGCAAGCATGATTGCCCAAAAGATGTTGCAGCTACCCATGCTATGAAAGGTATTCCTTATGCATCATCAGCTTGTGGGTCTTTGATGTATGCCATGGTTGCTACACGACTGGATATTGCTTATGCACTGGGAGTTGTTAGCAGGTTTATGTCTAACCCTCGCAAACCACATTGGGAGGCAGTGAAGAGCATTTTCAGATACTTTTAAGGGTACACACAACACATGCATATGTTATGGAAAGGGTACATTGCCTGTGCGGGGATTCTGTGATTCGGACATGGCAAGCGATCTTGACACTCGGAAATCTACCAGTGGTTATGTATTTACATTGGCTGGTGGAGCTATTTCTTGGTGTTCAAGATTGCAAAAGATTGTTGCATTGAGCACTACAGACGCTAACTATATTTCAGTCACAGAGGCTTCAAAAGAAGCCATTTGACTTGGCCGTCTTGTGAGGACTTTTGGTCTTCCAGCTCATGCTCCAGTGCTTGGTTGTGATAGTCAAAGTGTTGATGCCTTGCCAAGAATCCCATGTTCCATGCTCGTACCAAACACATTGATCTGCGGTACCATTTCATACGCCAGGTACTGGATGATGGCCTTGTCACTTTGACAAAGGTCAAAACACAAGATAACCCTGCAGATGTTCTCACTAAGTGTCTTGCTAAGACACAACATCAGCATTGCTTACACTTAGTAAAAGTTACTTGAAGGTACCACATCGGGCCTTTAAGTGGGAGGTTGTTGGGTCTAAAGGCCCTCTAGCCACCCTTGTATATGTTTTTTATTCTTTGGGTGTGAACCACCCCTAGGGTCACTTACAAAGTGACCCTCATACTTGTACCCGTATAACATCAAAAATAAAGAGTGATATTATTGATCACGCTACCCCAACCTGTGTACGTTTTCTCTCTCTTTCACGCTCGTTGTCTGCAGCAAAACACCAGTGCTACCTTCTCCTACTGCAAGCGTTCCCTTCAGTATGAGGGTTTTCCTGAGACTTGGAGTATGTCTACGATTGTGTCTATGTTCAAGTCAGGAGATCCCATGCTTCCCGTGAATTATCGAACGTACATAGGATCAAAACGTAAGGTAGGATCAAAACGTACGTACGGAACGTATCCGTTCGTACGGACGTTCTGTGCGGACCCGAACGTGCGGAACGATCTGTACGGTGCTGTTTTTAAAAAAAGAAATTGTCCGATTTTTGGCGTGGCTAAGGGTTTTGCTTCAACTGGGCGAGTAGTTTTTAGGCCTTAATTTGTAGACGTTAGAACACTAGGTGCAGAAACTCTTCACTGCAGAGAAATTGCACGTTGCAAAGACATGTGCGGAGGTAAATTGCAGTTTTTTTACAAGAGTACGTAATTTAAAAAAAAATCTTGTACGGAACAACGTACAATGCGTACACATACACCACGTACATTACGTTTTGTACCACCTTGGGTCACACATTGGCTAGGTTGTATGCATCTATTCTTGAGCAGGAGTTGAGTAGATGGGCAGAGAGAGAAGGCATATGGGGGCAGGGTTCTAAAAAGGTTTTTCCACTCTTGACCAGATTCTGACACTTAGAGCTATTATTGAGGAGGGTTGAGACCATGGCAAGAGGATCTATTGCAGCTTTGTGGATTTCTGCAAAGCTTTTGACACAGTGCTGAGAGCCAGACTTAAACGCAGACTACAGGACATTGGTGTGCCCATAGAGTTGATGTGGGGGATCTTGGCTTTATACAGGATAGTTGTGGGGCAGGTATGCACTACTCAGGGCATGTCTGACATGATTCACTCCACTATTGGGGTGAAGCAAGGATGTCCCCTATCTCCGACTCTTTTTGGCATGCATGTGGATGAGTTTTCAGACTATGTAGAGCGAGAGGGAGACAAAGGTGCTCAGCTAGCAGGGACATGAATTCCAATGTTGTTATACGTTGATGATATTGTGCTGATTTCAGACTCTCCAGAGGGGATGCAGCGTCATTTGGATGCATTGCATGTTTTGCCCAGGATAGTGGATTGTCAGTGAACCTTGGTAAGACCAAGGTAATGGTGTTTAACACCACGGCTCAATGGGTCAAGAGGTCAGCTCCTGTAACAAACTGCTGACGTGTCAAAGCCTAAAGAATGGAGCCAACTTACAGATGTGGCCGAGGGGCCTAAACTATCACAAAGTGATGACGTGGCTGCCCGAGAGCAAAAACCCTAACCCTAATTTTTGCCAAAAACCCTAACCCTAAAACCTGCAAACCCTAATTCTTGAAACCCTAACCCAAAAATTACAGAAACCCTAACCCTAACCCTGAGGACAGCAGGCAGATTTCCGAAATTTGCGTGCAGAGTCTAGAGTGCCGGCTTGTACTATGTTGATGCAATATAAAGAAATACCGAAAGGGGCGCCAAGGTTTGGGGCCAATACTCTTTGGGGTGGAATTCCGCCACTCCATGTCGCGTGTCATCTCTCTCTCTCTCTCAGTTCTGTTTTTATTGAAGTGCTAAAGGTCTGTTCAGTCTGTTCCTTTCTATTGGCGCATGGTGCCCGCCTTGTGACAGCTCCCACCTTTACATATGGTCGAGAAACTGTGGAGTACACAGATGCATATACCTATCTCGGGGTGGTCTTCAATGGCCAAGTATTTTCCTTGAGGAGAGCAAAAAAGACGAGATTGACAAGAGCTTACACAGCATTAGGGAGATTAGAGAGGATGTGTTCGCAGGTTCACTTCCACGAACCTCCAACAAAGATCTGGCTCTTTGACACTCTAGTCACTTTCACCATGCTATACAGAGTGGAGATATGGGGACCCTCAGAGGATCATCACAACACATTTGGTAGTGTTGATGGCTGGGAGATGTATGCAGAGGCCTTTGGTTTATATGATCTCTCGGATGATTAGGGCCAAGGCCTCGGTACCACATGAGATTGTTAGGGCGGAGATTGCTGCCCCTCCGTTGGTAGTGGAGGCACTCACTCGAGTAGTCTCCTTTATGCATAGCACCTCGACTCTCCCCAGAGATAAATACACTCGATTAGCCATGGAGTCTTCACGACAGTTGGCATCACAAGGAGATAGATCATGTTGGTATGCAGAGATGGCATCTTGGTTCCAGCTGCATGGTTTTAGTATGGACAGACTACCCCATTTCAATACTCTTTAGATGCACCCTCCATCTCCCTCACTGACATAGAGATTATTAGGCTCATCAGGCAAGACTTGACTCAGTTGGATACCAGGAGGACATGGATACAGCCTACACATGAGTTGGGTACGAAGATGGCTTTCTATAGAGCATCTTCTTCAGTTACAGAGGATGGATTTGTGATCAAACCAAGAGACGACTGGTAGATTCAGAGGGATACCAGCAGCCAGCAGGGTATGCCGCTTATGCCAACTAGAGCCAGAGACAAAGCTACATTACACATGTCATTGCACAGTGTACTATGAGATTCGAGGCCGTTTCCACTGCTTATTCCGAGAGGGTTTCGGTCCTTTCTCTAAGGTCATGAGTTATGAGGATCAGAGATGTCTTGGGCTATATCTACTTCAATTACACAGATATAGAGACACTTTACTGGGGAGAGCTAGAGAGATACGGTCCCAAAGACAGATTACAGATTTCTTTTCACTAGATATGGGACAGCCAGAGGAGCAGCCATCACTACAGAGCTCGGCCCCCACTCATTCGACCACTACCGGCACTATCATCGACCGAGCATTGGAGCTACGGGACCCAGACGGCCACGATTGAGGAGAGGGGCTACACAGCATCGACAGAGAATACAGCAGAGGATTCGAGCCATACTCTCTCGACATCCAGAGTGCAGATGAGGATGGATTCTAGTAGTAGTAATAATTTTGTTCTAGTCTTTTTGTACCCATACATGGTATCAAATTCACTATTATGTATCAGATTGGTCTCATAGGTCATTTTGGCCTTTTGAAGACGTTAATAAAACATTTCATTTCATTTCTCTTCCCTCCCTCCCTCCCTCCCTCCCTCTCTCTCTCTCTCCCCTATGTTAGGGTGCGCGCTGCAGACAAAGGCCTGTGTAAGCTCTCTCTCCCCTATGTTAGGGTCCACGCTGCAGACAAAGGCCTGTGTAAGGGTTCGTGCTACAGTCATCAAGCGGTTTTAGGGTTCATGCAGCAGTCAGCAGGCTGTTTTTAGGGTTCACGCAGCAGACAGAGGCCTGTTTTAGGGTTCGGGCAGCAGACAGAGGCCTGTTTTTAGGGTGCACGCAGCAGAGAGCAGGCTGTTATAGGGTTCGCGTTGCAGGAAGCAGGTCATTCTATGGTTCACGCAGGCCAGTTTAGGGTTTGCGATGCAGGCAGCGGACAGTGCTCACTGTCCAAAGCATCTTGGGTGAAGCAGTTTTGTCAGCAGTAGGTCAACTACAGTGGCAAGTCACTTAGGGTTTCCGCCAGCGAGAAGGATGTTTTAGCAGCAGAGGAATTGCACAAATTGTGGAACAAAGGCACCCATAGAACAAGTGGACATGAGGAAGCAAAACAACAAGGACAACCCCCTCGAAGATGCCATCCAAAAATGCAAAGAGGAAATGCAAGAGACCATCAACAAAATCAATTGTAGCCTCCCAGGCACGATAAAGACACTTAAGAATCAGGTGACGGCCTAGGATGAGGAGATTGCACGACTCAAGGAGCTTGAAGAGGGCGCTCACAAAGTACACTCGAAGAAGGGGAACTTCAACCATCAATAATGGAAGAGCTCAACACCATAAAAGAGCAAGTGCGGGTCATCAAAGAAGAGGAGGAGCAAAATAAAGAAATGACGACTTCTTGGGTGGACATACATACAAAAACTCAAAAGAAAGCGGATGAGGCCGAGAAATGGATTTAGATCACCAAAAAGGGCAAAGGCAAAGAATCAACCCCCACACCCACCATCATTACCATGACACTAGCAGAGGAGCAAAGGAGGCGTGTGCGTCCTTACATGTGAGGATTACCAGCCACAAAGACCAAGATAATGTTGAGCAAGACGTCAACGAACTCATGTTTATGATGGGGGTTACTGCACCAATGCATACAAAGGCTTGGCGAGTAGGTAACAAGAAAAGTGAAAGCAAGGGGGAAACTTCCAAGGAAAGAGCGCTTATCCTCCGCTTCCCCTCTTTGGAAGCAAAGGACTTTTTGAAGAAAAGACCAACTCTTAAGAAGACAGGTATTTTTCTTGGGGACGACCTCACTCTCTTGCAGATTTCTCATATGAAGGAGGTAATGCCAGAGACTAGAGCAGCAAGGGAAAAAGGGAAGACTGCTTTTCATAGAGATGGGAGGGTCGTGATAATGGAGCGACGCTCTACATGACGGTGCCGGACATGTGGGGCTAAATTAAAGGTGGCCGCTTGGAACTGTAATGGATCTCTACGCCTTGATGTAGGTGCCTTTGAGGATAGTTTCACCGAGAGGAACATCATTTTCTATTCTGAGACACATTAGGCTCATGGGCCATGTTTCAGTTCAACACATCTCCACTTGAAGAGGTCTCCGCACACACTCGGTATACCTTCATGAGGGAGACGGATTTCGTGTACCTGGATGAGTTATACAAGCAACTATGCACCCAAGAGCCAGGACGGCCACTAGATTAGCTCACTCATATACTGACAAAGACGCTCCATGATGCAGCATCAAAGGCATATCCCCACAGTCAGCCTACACGAAGACGATCTGGGAGCATGCCCCAGAGCACTTGGTATGATGAGGAGTGTCGAGAGACGAGGATCAGATTGCAAAGGGAGGTGATCATGGGTATTACCACACATAGACAGTCACGGATTGTCTTTCGCCGGCTAGTGCGACGAAAGAAGAGGGCTTATATATCTCAGCTAGAGCGGGATCTGTATAAGTTGTTTATGAGTCAGGACTCAGGCGAGGCATATTCCATGAGCATTCACCACCACCACCCATCACCTCCACAAAGACCCACATCTCTCTACACAGCAGCTGGGCAGCCACCTTTGCAGGACCCACCGGAGACATGCCCTTAGACATGTTCTTTATTTATTGTTGAGAGGGTAAGGAAAGCCATTGACAAGATGAAGACAAGGAGAGCACATGATCATGATGGTTTGGTAGCAGAGCACTTCACCCATGCTGAGATATGCTTGCAGAGCTTCTTGCTATGATGTTTAATCGCGCCATGTATGAGAGTTTTCCTGAGACTTGGAGATTGCGCTTGATTTCAAGTCAGGAGATCCCATGATTCCCGGAATTTATCGCGCCATCATGGTTGGTCACACATTGGCTAGGCTGTATGCATCTATTCTTGAGAAGAAGCTCGGTAAATGGGTAGACAAAAAGGGCATACGAGCATCAAGCCAAGAAGCATTCAGGAGAGGTTTCTCCACCTTGACCAGATTCTGACACTCAGAGCTATGATTGAGGAAGGTAGAGACCATGGCAGGAGGATTTACTGTAGCTTTGTGAATTTCCACAAAGCTTTTGACACAGTGCCGAAAGCCAGACTTATACGCAGACTGCAGGACATTGGTGTGCCCGCAGAGATGATTTGGGGGAGCTTGGCTTTATATAGGACAGTGGTAGGGGAGGTACGCAATACTGAGGGTATATCTGACATGGTCCACTCCACTATTGGAGTGAAGCAAGAATGCCCCCTATATCCGACTCTTTTTGAGATGTATGTGGATGAGTTTTCAAACTTGTAGAGCGAGAGGGAGACAAAGGTGCTCAGCTAGCAGGGACATGGATTTCGATGTTATACGTTCATGATATTTTGTTGATTTCTGACTCTTCGGAGGGGATGCAACATCATTTGGATGCTTTGCACACATTTGCTCATGATAATGGATTGTCTGTCAACCTTGGGAGAACCAAGGTTATGGTGTTCAACACCACATCACAATGGGTCAGGAGATCAGCACCCACATTTACGCATGGCCAGAGACGGTGGAGTACACAAATGCATACACCTATCTTAGGGTAGTCTTTAGTGGACCGGTGTTTTCATTGAGGAGAGCAGCAGAGACTAGACTGACGAGAGCCTATGCAGCCTTGGGAGGATTGGAGAGGATGTGTTTGCAGATTTAGTTTCAAGAACTGCAAACAGAGCTCTGGCTTTTTGACATTCTAGTGGCTTCACCTATGCTTTACGGAGTTCAGATATGGGGACCCTAAGTAGACCACCATGGCAGTTCTGGCAGCACGGATGGATGGAGATGTACAGAGAGGCCTTTGGTCTGTATGATTTCTCGAATGATTTGGGCTAAGGCCTCACTAGCACATGAGATTATCCAAGCAGAGCTAGCCGCCCCACCCCTCGTGGTCGAGGCATTGACTAGATCAGTATCCTTTATACACATTGAAAGAAAAATCTCATCTTGCAGATCATACCAATTGAGGCACTTGAAAGCTTGAGAAAAACCTTGAGAGAAAACTCATAATAACGTTAACGATAATCAAATTGATTCCACATACCACAATGTGTAAAACTACTGCGAGAAGAGGGTTGCCCCTACATGACTACACGTTAAAAATGGGAGGCCAATGCACAAGCGGAGATGAAAGATGGGGAGAGAGAGATCCAAGACCCAAAACGTGCAAAATTAAATATTTTTGGTCAGAGATTTGCTGGTCCAGAGCGATATAATATACTTGTGTATGGCATACGCTGCAATAGAATTGTACATAACCTATAATGCATGATTTCAGATGTTGATAAGAAACGTCAACTTTACAAACTTTAGGTTAGCATGATTTCATACATAGAAATGTTTTGAAATGTTTCGTAAGTTTCAGATGGGTAGAAAAGTGTTTTGAAACAACACTGTTTCTCTAGGGGGCGAGGTGTTGTTAAGCTAAAAGGCCATTGCTGCATGTATCACACGGCCAGGCTAGTCGAGAGACATGTACTCTTGCTGGATGTAACAGGGTCGCTTAGAAGCATACTTTTTTTGAACACCAGTCAAATGTTAAATGCATACGAGTTTGAAAATATGAAATGAGTTTGACTCGGAACCCTTGGCACATTCAAACGCAACCCTAATTCTTAAGCAATTTATACTATTCAGACTATAGATCCTAGTTCAATGCATAATGGCTGGCAGCCCATGATCATTACTTGCCACATACCTGTGAGTTCAAGCGTCCACTGTCAATATCTCTTGACATAGCAGTTGCAATAGTTTCAAATAAGCCTTCTCCCACGTTTCTGATTCCATGCTTCAATGCAAAGCCAAGGACTTTTGCACCATCAGCAAGAAGAAGTGCCCCAAAGACAGCTTGAATGTCATCAGCAGATGGTTGGGATCTCCCAGTTGACGAATGGTTTATGTTCAGCTGAAGCAGAACATAATCCAAAATGACACAAAAAAGATTGGCTTTGGCTTCCGCTGAGTTTGCCCTTGTATACTGCATACCCAAACCACAGTGATATCAGCTCAAATAAAAGCAATAAGCTCTATGAAGTATATGCATAAATTGCTGGACCCTGAAATAGCACAGGGAAATGATTTCACAGAGAACCTTTCCATAAAATATTTTGTTTCAGACCAGTAAAAGTTGTTCAAACCTCAAGACAAACAAACTCAATGCCTCCAAGAAGCTCCAGCTGTTCCACATCAAACTCAGCATATCTACCTGCACAACCGTCCCCAGCCCTGGCAATCTTATATAGCATATTTGATAGCATACATACCAAAGTACATTGGAGTTCATCAGCCCACGCACGAGCCCAACTTATATCTAGAAGGTTTTTTAACACCTGTCCAAGAGTTAAGGCCTCTCAAATGTTGAAATCAAGTCCAAAACTCAAAACTCAAAACCAGATCACACATCCATATGTACTCAAGGTCATGCACCCCTTAACTATTTCTAAAACACACATAAAGCTTACCCTTATATCTAAACCATGTAGCCGATGCCTCTGAATTCTACTCCCATCACAGACAAAATATAACAAACAACTCAAAGCAGCAACCCAGATAGACTCCTCTGTCTCTCTTATCTGTTGATGCACCTGCTTGTGTTAGATGGATGTATCATCTTCAAACACACACCGTGCGCATGCGCGCACACACGCACACACACACACACACCATCATATATTTACAAAGCGTCAAAACCTGTTCCTCGTAGTGATACCTGGACAAGAAAGAGCAGCATCTCAAACAATATTTGAAGCAACCATAACTCGAAAAGTTTGACTGCTTCTGGCGTGGATCCATCAACCTTGTCAACAGGGGCCTTGAAAGAACCACTGCTTTCTTGAGGTCGCATGAGCTCAAGCCGTTCCTCTGCCCGGAAGGCTTCTTCCAGATTCAGACCTCTTTTTGAGGAAGAAAAAGGCCCTGCACTAGCCAAAAGTGCAGATGCCTCTATTGATTCTTCCCCGAGTACGGATTGCTCTTCCATTTGCATTGGTTCAAGCAGATGGCCATGAATGCCAAGGTTTAAAATTAAATCAAAACAGCGCACTCTGGCCGCAATAGTGGAAGAGCCTAGCATACCCTGGCATCATTAAATAGAAGAGAATCACAATATATCTATCACTGTTTCAAGGTTGATATGGTAGACCACTCTGCATTCAATAACATACCTCTAGCATGGAAAGAGTGAGGGGAGATGCAGTAATAGGATCTGCCATGTACCTGCAGAAAGCAGGAAAGTTATAAGCTTGCATACTTTCATTGAAAAACTTGAACTAGATTGTGAGCAGGACATGCCAAGAATACTTGCAAAACTTGCAATGATATCTTACATATCAATTATCAACTTGATCAAAACACTGCCAGCAACATCTGCAGCTTCAATTGAGACTCTTCCAGGATGGACCACTGGTAACATTGGAGTGATTCCCTGGGTGATGCCTCCCACCACAGTTCCCTCAATATGGAAGGCAGATAAAACTTCCTCAATTTCCGAATTACTTAAACGAAGAGGCTGCTGTTCACTGTTTGGTTACGTGCACAGATGGACCATTAGAAAACTTCACGAAACAATTTGATGCAGTCTATAATAATTAGCCATTCAAACTTATAAAACACTTAAAATATGCAAAGGGTACTATCAAAGACATTGTAGTTATGTGGTTACTTTGTCTCATACATGCACAATGTCCTGGAGAAACGACCACATACAGAAAACCTTACTGACTTCAAAAACCTAGTCTGAGAACTAGAAAAAGGCTAAAGCCTAATCTCCCCTTCCTAAGAGACTAAACCAACAACAGCCAGAGCCAGGCTGACACAGGAATATGCAACCCGTCATGTTAAAGAAACAGTGCCATTGGGATGCTAAGATAGAGAGAGAAAAAAGGCAATATTAAGTGATGTAAAAAGGCCCAAATGGCTTAATAGGCAAACCTGAAGTACAAATTTCCATGCTGATAGAGAGCCACCGTTTTATCTGTGCTGCAAATAACTACGTGATAAACAATATTTCAAATATTATTTGTTACACCATCCCATAGCTTCTTGGTGTAAGATCCTCCTAAATTTACAGTGTGCTACCTATTGAGCATTAGCTTGATTTTAAAGCAAAAAACAGTGAGTGAAAGTCTGTCATAACCTTACTTCATGTCTCCAACAGCTGATGAAACAGTTCCATACCTGTAATGTTTGTACTGGAAAAGCGGTCGTGGTCGTTTTCTCCATGTGCTTTTTGGCACATCAGCATTCCTGATAAAAAAATATGTGAAAAATTCAGCGCAAACACTTGTAAAGAAAAATTATAAAGCGCGTACATTGCAATGACTTTATGTTTTCATCTTGTCAAGCTTGAAATGAAATGTTAACCATTACATGCAACAAAGCCACTTCGAACAACCCTGAACCTGCTTGATTACCCTTCACTATGTGTATAGCGAAAAAATTTGTGCAAACTCTTACAGACCTTGTTTGCTTAGCATCACTTCAGTAGAATTTGCCTTGCTCATGAAACCTGTGTTTTTTATTTGCACAGCTTTCAAAGTCATCTGCTTAAAAAGAACTACTATGTGTGTTCATATTTCTCATTACACCTTATGAGCGCTTGCCTATTTCTGGTTTGCAGTCAACACCCATCAACCTGGACTAAAAAGCCAATCTAGGTCTAAAATACTCTCATACTTCAAACATTCAATAAACTGCCCTTTGCTCTTTAAGCCGTGAAAATCTAAAATTGACCTTCGTTTCAAAATCACCAAGGAGCCACTCTACAACTTGTATCTCAGCCAGAATTTCTTAAGAGCGTTTCATTTTCAACTAATTTTAACTGTGCTCTCAAAAGTACAAACATTCCTTGATTTTCAACAAGAAACTACAAGAACGTTACTATATACCAGACTTGGGACTGGGACTTCTGCCGTTTTGAGGTAGCAATTGCTCTTAGATGCGATTGTGTTGACACACCATCTGTTATAGTTGTCACTTTGGATGGTTGCAACAACTGTTCACCAATACTGTCATGATTGACACTCTTCTCCACTTGCTTACCCTGTTGTTTCTGACCTTTAAAATCACTACCTCTCATGAACAGCGATCCAGCTCCCATGTCAGAGTACTCAAACAACTGCTTGACTTGCGGCCTTGAGATGCCCCCGCTGCCTTCCACACCAACATGTCAACCAAAGTTACATTTTTACAGTAATGACAATACCTTGCACAGCCTCAAAAAACTTGTGTCAAGGCTACAAAAGACTATGCACCTGTCTGTCATAACGGGTGAAGGTGTCCAACATTGGTTCCTCTTGCCACCTATCCAGCGCCACCTTAAAACATTACCGGCTATGAACTCCTCATTGTCTTCCAGGCTATGAAGTGACATTGTCTTCCCAAAATCCTTATCGTCAGATGCCCCTTGCATGCCCGGTGGACCAAATGCTGTGTAAAGGGCTCTGCTTCGTTTTGTATAAGCATTTGATAGTTCTGCAATACGAGTAGACTGCAGCAAGTTACTTGGCAAGTGCCGTGCTACAAGTGACCGCACATAAGCTAGAGACTTCACGAGAGAAACAGATGCAAAATCCGCCTTTGTTGACACTTGTGATGTTATCCCAGCCTGTCCAGAGTTGGCCGGCGCACCAACTGCTTGAGAAAATGAAGACCCTAGTGGAGATTTAATTGTAGGGCTGCACTCAGCAATCAAAGTGGCACAAAAGGTGTCCACTTGTTGTAGCATCGCATGCTTTGGCACATATCTGCTTCAGAGTAATACATGTAAGAAAGAAAACGAAAACCCTTCTAGATGGCTGGTAAAATGCTATTGAAGTGAACAAAGAAGACCACGACCCGTGTAACACACACACACACACACACACACACACGGACAAAATATTTACACGTCTATTAGAGGCTGAAGTCTGCCTATGAGACAAATCAAATATACATGTGTGTGCATCTTTCTATCGGGAAAGGAAAAAAGTAAAAAGTAACAAAATGTGGTACTATGGTAAGGGGGGAGAAGGGGGGAGAGGGTGATCTATGGGAGGCTAGGATACAAGATACATGGTATATGGGGGGACGCTCTATTTCTAGGGGGTATGGGTGCACTTCTATACGCTCAAGGAAGTACAATCATGAAGTGCATCAACTGACTAGCTTCATTCTATGTCAAGCTGGGGTGTAAGATCTGATGCATCGGTGGGTGTGGTGTAAGGACTGCACGTATGATTGCGACAGGGTCTGCCAGCATGAGAGAGAAAAATGAAATGAAATGAAATGATACATTAACATCTTCAGAAGGCCAAAATGACCTATGAGACCAAACCGATACAAACTAGAGAATCTGATACCATGTCTAGGTACAAAAAAGAGATGCTAAAAATGAAACTAGGAGTGCTACTAGCTGGTACTGTGGTGGGATATGTGTCACTGATACAATGGGTACCTAATACAAGAGGGTGATATCTCTCTCTCTCGGGTCCACCACTTTGTATCAGATCCACCACTTTGTAACTTTCGAGTCTCATAGGTCATTATGGCCTTTTGAAGACGTTAATATAACATTTCATTTCATTTTCTCTCAACCAATCTAGGATCCCATAGTATATATCTTTGTTTTGTACTGTTGTTATTTTGTTACTCTGACTTTGTATCAGATCCACCACCTTGTAACTTTCTGGTCTCATAGGTCACTATGGCCTTTTGAAGACGTTACTATAACATTTCATTTCATTTCTCTCTCTCTCTCTCTCTCTCTCTCTCTCTCTCTCTCTCTCTCTCTCTCTCTCTCTCTGTGCTGCCCTGCTGCCCCCGCACCCTCTCTCTCTCGCGTGCCATCCGACCCCCCCCCCCCCCCCCCCTCTCTCGCGCTCCCTGCTGCTCCCGCACCCTCTCTCTCTCTCGCATGCTCCCCTGCTGCCTATCGCGCGCCCACCCCCTGTTGTCTATCGCCCCCCCCCTCCCCGCCCCCCCCCCCCTTTTTTGGTCTATCGCGGGTTAATCCCTTGTCTATCGCACGCCCCCTCCCCTTGTCTATCGCAGGTTAATTTTCAGCCTTTTTTAAGTTTTAAGTTTTTATTTTTTGACTATAGTCTATCGCCCACCTCCCCCCCCCCCCACTTAAATTTTTCAAACTTTCGCCCCTCCCCTATCTATCGCTGTCACCAGCGTGTGACTACTATCTATCCTTTTTGTTGATTTCTTTCTTATTATCTATTTACTTTCACTTTTTGGAAACACCCCTCGGGAAATCTAACTGCCCTGCATTGCATAGCTAGTGTGGAACTGTCCAAAGGGAGTCCAGGCCTGAGGGCAAGAGAGCACTAAGGTTGGACAAAGACTATGGTTAGCCAAAGTGGGGTCATTGACTAGCCAAAGTGGAATCCTTTGCTACAGAGGCTACATTTCAATTTTGGGTGTGGCCACAGTGTACAAAGAGGGTCGGATGACCTAGAAAGATACAATGGCAGCATCTCCTAAAATTTAGGGAACTGCTATTTTGGGACTTGAAAATGTGTTGACGTCATTACCACCGGAATGACAAGGGGAACATTTTCTTACTCTGCCGTGACGTCAACTGGGCAACCGGTTGGGATATTTTTAGACGGCAACCCCGAAACGGAAAAATGCTTATAAATGTGCCAAGTGGCACCTTCTAGTGCACTTGCCTCATGCAACAAGAGTTGGCGCTGAATTTAGGAGGGGGAGAGCCTCATTTTCAGTTTTGTCACAGGTTCAGAGCTATGGAGTGCTTGCTTTCCCTCTTATGCACAGTGCGGTGCCAGGAGTGATGCCCTGCACGCTACGCACTGCCCTCTCTCTCCCCTTTGGCAGTATGTTATGCCCCTCTAGTGGGCTCTTCATTTGACCAATGTACAGTTGTGTGGGTTCATGCACGATTGCCGAGGCAAGAGCCTCTTGCACACGTACTGGATTAGCTAGCGGCTAATCCCCCCCGCAGGTACAGGTGAATTCGGAGAGGTTTCACGCCAGAAATCTCGTCCGATTCAAAGGCAAGTAGCCCTACAGGTACGGGAGCTCGAGGACTTGCTACGGATGCGACCGGCACGCGAAACGGAGCCCGAAACAGTGAATTACAGCCTGCTGTGTATTTTTGCAGGTTTAGGGTTTTGGCCCTAAACGGACCCTAATACCCCCAAGAGGTTCGGGGACGCAAGGGGACCGCTGTACAGGCGATCTGGCGTATTTTCGGGGCTGAAAACAGAGAATTCAGCGTGCTGCAGATTCTCGCCAGGTTTTGCAACGTGCCCGTATGCGTCGGGAAAGTCATTTAATGCGTGGGAATACTGACCGTGAAGGGTTCTAGTACAGTTATGCTGCCGAAATCAGGCCAGAACAGTCAAAATTCAGCCAAGGTTGTGCGGGGCAGCTTGGAAAGAACCACAGCGTTTATTCCCTCTTTTAAACAATAAAGAAATACCGAAAGGGGCACCTAAGTTAGGGGCCAATCTGGTGCATTCTAGCATCTGTATCCCATTCCCCTCTCTTGTGTCACTATAGCGCAGGTATAATAGACGGCTAATAATGGGTGAAAGCTAAATCAAGGTTTGAAGTAAAGTCTACCGCCCTTTTTGGATTGAACAGGCCGGTTTCATGGTTCCATCGACGGGATTAAATCACTTTTTCCCATAGAAGTGAGCCTTGGTCAGTTTTGGGCTTGAAGACACAGGGGATCATAGACCAGACACAGGGAATTGCAATTATGGCTGACAGACCAGATGATGTGACTGAAGAGGTTTCCTCTTCACAGGGTCAACAGACACATGAAGTGGGTGAGTCCTCAAGACCACCACAGACAGATGACGATATATTCAGGACCCAGTTGGCTACTGCTGTGGCTATGTTCACACAAGTAATGCAAAACCCGAGGTTTTTAGCCTTTCTGCAACCTCCTGTTCCGTCTCAGCAAGTTGGGTCACTGGATCATATTCAAAAGCCTGTTAAGGCTCGATCACAGGTGATTCATACCGCACAGTCAATAGAAACACCTGTACACTTGACGAAGAACATGCAGTCTCCACAACCAGTGCCTAAGGTGCAAGAACAGGTGGCTGAGATGCCAATCTTTCAAGCTGTACCAGTTCAGCCCGCCACCTTTCAGCAGCCTATAACTGGTTCTAATGGGCAGGGAAGCAACCTACAGGCTATGCAACAGGTCTTCCCACCACCTTCAGTACACCCTGGCTATTTTATAGGTGGATCCGTATTCCAAAGCATGGCTGGTCATGCACCTGGAAATCAGTTTTACACGCCAGGAACAGTGTTCGGGAGTGCTCAAACGATGATGCCTAACCCCATGTACAGTGTCATGGGTATGCAACCAGGGTTTCAAAGCACTCAGGGCCAATTTGGGATGCCCCAGGCAAATTTTGGTATGGCTGGAATTACAAATCAGCAGCCAAATATGGCATTTCTAGGTCAAGTTAATAGCGGCCAAGGAACACAGATGAACCCTAACAGTGTTCCCATGTTTCAGTCACTTCCATATGACAATTTGACGCCGCTGGAGAGGCCAACTCCGTACAAAGGTGGCAAAGGTGTGTCTTTCACGACCTTTACAGGGTTTGATGACAGGAAGAAGGCTCTCTCATTCCTCCGGCAGTTTGACAAGGCCTATGCAGGGGGAAACTTTACAGAGGCTTCAAAGGTCCGCAAGGCATCCACTTTCTTGACAGGGAATGCGGGACAATGGTGGACAACTTTATTGCTTCAAGGGCAAGCTCCGTCCACATGGATTTATTTCAAGCAGATTTTTGCAGCAGCATGGTTATCTGATGACTTTGAAGCAGATGTCATGACAGAATGGCACCAGCTTAATGCTGCCACTTGCAGAAATCTGGATGATTACAATCGGAAGTTTTGGAAAGCTCTACTTCCAGTAACTTCCTATAGGTTTGTGCCATTGACAGAACAGATTGAAAAATATTGTTATGGCCTACCTAAAGGATTGAGAAAGTACTGTACGAAGACAAAAGTCACTACTTTGACGCAGCTCATCGGGTAGCAAACACTGGCAATGGTTTGCTCAAGGGAGAAGATTGTGAATTTAACACCGGCGTCAAGGCAGGATCAGGCAAGAAAAATTCAGCCAAGAAGCACGTTCCCAATGAGGCTCCTAAAGGGACTCAGGAGTCAGCCAACGCAGGGAAAGATAAAGCTTCGGCTGAATCAGAAAAGGGACCAACAAAGAAATGGAAAAGACGTTGTCCTCGCAAGTCAGAAAAGCAGAAAGGTCCTGAGGACAGAGAACAAATGCTTTATATGTGAGCAGCCTGGCCACATTGCTTACAACTGTCCTACAAAGAAAAGGCCAGCTGATTTTGAAGACAAGGAGGACAGGAAAGGAAAGAAGCCCATGGCTGGTCTAGTGCCAGATATGGTGGGCGACAAGCCAAATTCAGATGCAAGTGAGCTTTGCAGAGCATGGGGAAAGGTTAGGGATCAAACAGTGCTTATCTTCTTTGATCCAGGTGCCAAAGCCAACTTCATTTCCCCAGAATTGGCTTCAAAGTTGGGAATCAGACTTGAAGAGATGGGGTATACAGCAGAGGCAGGTTTGGCATGTCCTGGCCATGCAAAGGCTGTGACACCCATCATTGGAAAGTTGCGTCTACATATCCAATCCTATGTAGATGCTGAAGAATTTTACATCATGCCACTGGACGGATGTGATGTGTTGTTAGGTATTCCTTGGTTATTTCGTGTACAGGGAATCATGGATGCCTACAACAAAAAGATCACTGTACAGAGCAAGGAAAAGACTCACATTCTGGATGTAAAGCTTAAAGGGGAGTCTATTCCCACTGTATCAGCTTCTGCTATTACTTCTGTAATGAAAAAGCATCTTTCTTCGTACTTGGTTTTTGCACGTGAAGTGTCAGATTGTGATGAATCAAATTTATCTGTGCTAGATAAAGAAAGGTCAATGTTTTTACAACAGTATAGTGACTGTTTCTCCGATTCATTACCATCTCAATTACCGCCAGAGAGACCCGAGGACCATGCGATAGATTTGGTGCCAGGCAGTAGCCCACCAAATAAGCCTCCATACAGGGTTAGTGCGGCTCAGCAGAAAGAGATAATGGGCCAAGTACAGGAGCTGTTAGAAAAGGGGCTGATTCAGCCCAGTTCATCTCCATTCTGCTCTCTAGTGTTGTTGGTGCAGAAAAAGGATGGCTCATGGCGTATGTGTATAGACTACCGTGCACTGAACAAGAATACCATCAAGAATAGGTTCCCTATACCTAGAATTGATGATATTATGGACAAATTAGAAGGAGCAGCTATGTTTAGCAGGATAGATCTAAAGAGTGGGTACCATCAGATCCGCATTAGATCAGAGGATGTGCACAAGACTGCTCTTAGAACGACGTTTGGCCTTTACGAATTTTTAGTGATGCCCTTTGGTCTCACAAATGCTCCTGCTACGTTCAATAAGATGATGGACAGAATTTTCCGTCCGCACCAGCAGTTTGTTGGTACATTCTTTGATGACATGATAGTCTACTCAAAGAATGAAGAGGAGCATAGGCATCACTTGGCCATTGTGTTCAAAGAGTTACGCAGTCATAGGTTGCTCATCAATGCAAAGAAAAGTGAATTTTTTCTGGAAGAGATCCACTTTCTCGGACACATTGTCTCAAAGGATGGTGTCAGAATGGATCCTGCAAAAGTTGAAGCGATCAAGTCATGGCCAGATTTGAAGACGGTGCACGATGTCCGAAGTTTCTTGGGACTATGCTCCTATTACAGAAGGTTTATCCGAAATTTCGCTGGGATTGCTTCACCTTTACATGCTCTTCAAAAGAAGGCAGTCACCTTTAGATGGACACAAAAAGAGATTTCAGCTTTTAATCTCTTAAAGGAAAAGATGACTTCAGATCCAGTCATTGTGTTGCCAGATCTTAGGAAGTCATTTGTGGTCCAGTGTGATGCCTGCGGTAGTAGCATTGGTGCAGTGCTAATGCAAGATGGCAGGGTAGTAGCCTATGAGAGCAGAATTTTGCAAGGGCCAGAGATGACCATGCAGGTCTATGAGAAAGAGTTACTGGCTGTGATTCATGCGCTCTTAAGTTGGAAACACTACCTGCTAGGTGCAGATTTCGTTGTCCAAACGGACCATTAGACCTTGCGATACTTCTTGACACAAACAAAGTTATCTGAGAAGCATATGCAATGGGCAAATATGTTGTCCAATGTTCCATTTTCAGATTGTGCATGTGGAAGGCAAGAAGAACGTTGTGGCTGATGCCTTGTCAAGGAAGCCACAAATTTCAGCTGTGTCAATTCCTTATCATCATGAACTTGATGATATGAGAGAACAGTATGCAAATGATGAAGATTTTGCAAGGGTCTTCGAGCAACTAATGGATGGACAACGTCATGAACACTATCTTCTTAAAGATGGGTTCATGATGATGCATGGCAGATTGTGTGTCACAAAGCCATTGCGACGCAAAGTTATGGAAGAGAGTCATGTCCCACCGTATGCAGGGCATCGTGGTATCGATGCTACAGTTAAAGCGGTTGAGACATTCTTCTATTGGCCTACATTGAGAAGAGATGTGGATACCTTTGTGCGAGAATGCCTAATTTGCCAGAAGGTCAAGTTTGACAGGCAAAAGGCACAAGGGTTATTGCAACCACTACCTATTCCAGATAAACCATGGGAAAGTATTGCTATGGATTTTATCTTTGATCTTCCGAGAACGCAGACAGGAAACGATGGTATTTGGACCATTATTTGCAGATTCAGCAAACAGGCTCATTTTATTCCTGTCAGGAAGAAGATAAAGCCAGATCACATGGCACGCTTGTTTATGAGCAATATTTTCAAGTATCATGGCATGCCACAATCGATTGTTAGCGACCGTGATCCACGCATAACAAGTTTGTTCTGGAGAGGCTTGTTTGAGAATATGGGCACAACGCTCAAATTCTCTTCGTCATTTCATCCTCAAACAGATGGGCAGTCAGAAGAGGCAATTCTACTGTCCTAGATCTGCTGAAGTGTTATGTGTCAGAGCATAAAGGAAAGTGGGAGCAGTATTTGCCATTGGTGGAGTATGCATACAATAATACAGTGCATTCATCAACTGGCAAGGCACCTTTTGAGATAGTTGAAGGTGGCAAGAAAGTTCCTCCCATACTGCATACAAAGGACAAGATATTTGAAGCAGATAAGTATGTTCAGGACATGGATGAAATGTACACGAAGGTCAAAGTGGCCTTGGAAAAGACTCAGGCAAAGCAAAAGAAAGCAGCTGATCGTCACCGTCGTGAAGTGGTATATTCACTTGGTGATTGGGTGCTTTTACGCTTTGAAAAGGCAAGGTTAAAGAAGATGAAGGGCAAGGAAAGACTGTTTCCAAAGCTCAGCATGCGTTACTATGGGCCTTTTCAAGTATGCGACATAATCAGTGATGTTGCATATAGGCTGAAATTGCCTGATAGTTGGAAGATTCACAACGCGTTTCATGTGAGTCTTCTCAGACCCTATGTGGGTGATGTGCCAGAAGATATGCCAGCTGAAGATCAGCCGGAAGTCGAGGAACTTGACGAGATCTTGGTCCCGGAACAGATTTTGGCACACAAAGAAAGGAAAGTGAAAGGCAAGTTGCTAGGCAATACTTGGTAAAGTTCAGAAACTATCCACCAATGGATGCTAACTGGATGGAAGAAGGTGAACTTGCAGAGTCACCAACTGTGTTATCACTTTACCTTGAAGCCTTCGATTTGCAACCTACCTTGACCCCTTGAGTTTCAAAGCTAAATGGATTGTCAGTGTGACAATGGCTTCTGAAACAAATGATGTACATGGTATTTAAAGTGAGCTCAAATCAAATACCTGTTACATGAATGTTAGAGCTGTACAGATTGTCAGTTTGGCAATTGCTCTTATGGAATGTCCAAAAGTTTGGTTAGTGCTATAGAAGTGAGTATTTCTTGTCAGTTTGTCAAGGATACAGTAATTGCTTCTATTGAAGAGTACATGTGTAACTGCATTCTTAAACTGTCGGTTTGGGTATGCTCGAAAGTGTTACGGGATCCAACGTGTACTATAAGATAGTGGCAAAATGTGCAGCTACCATTTTCTCATTCGAAAGTTAGTGACTCAAAGCAATGGCAGAGTGCGAAGCTACCACTATGTCATTGGGACAGGGTTCACACGCAGGCAATACATGAGTCGACGAGGGGTTGAATACACCAGGGTTGACAATGAGCATGTATGTGTCGTACATGTGTCGACAGGTGTTGAATACATCAATGTTGACTAGGAGCCTGTACGACATAGATGCAAACGAGGACGTTTGAGATTTCAAGAGGGGGGTATGTCACCGGCGTGTGACTACTATCTATCCTTTTTGTTGATTTCTTTCTTATTATCTATTTACTTTCACTTTTTGGAAACACCCCTCGGGAAATCTAACTGCCCTGCAGTGCATAGCTAGTGTGGAACTGTCCAGAGGGAGTCCAGGCCTGAGGGCAAGAGAGCACTAAGGTTGGACAAAGACTATGGTTAGCCAAAGTGGGGTCATTGACTAGCCAAAGTGGAATCCTTTGCTACAGAGCCTACATTTCAATTCTAGGTGTGGCCACAGTGTACAAAGAGGGTCGGATGACCTAGAAAGATACAATGGCAGCATCTCCTAAATTTTAGGAAACTGCTATTTTGGGACCTGAAAATGTGTTGACGTCATTACCTCCGGAATGACAAGGGGAACATTTTCTTACTCTGCTGTGAAGTCAACTGGGCAACCGGTTGGGATATTTTTAGACGGCAACCCCGAAACGGAAAAATGCTTATAAATGTGCCAAGTGGCACCTTCTGGTGCACTTGCCTCATGCAACAAGAGTTGGTGCTGAATTTAGGAGGGAGAGAGCCTCATTTTCAGTTTTGTCACAGGTTAAGAGCTATGGAGTGCTTGCTTTCCCTCTTATGCACAGTGCGGTGCCAGGAGTGATGCCTTGCACGCTACGCACTGCCCTCTCTCTCCCCTTTGGCAGTATGTTATGCCCCTCTAGTGGGCTCTTCATTTCACCAATGTACAGTTGTGTGGGTTCATGCGCGATTGCCGAGGCAAGAGCCTCTTGCACACGTACTGGATTAGCTAGCGGCTAATCCCCCCCGCAGGTACAGGTGAATTCGGAGAGGTTTCACGCCAGAAATCTCGTCTGATTCAAAGGGCAAGTAGCCCTACAGGTGCGGGAGCTCGAGGACTTGCTACGGATGCGACCGACACGCGAAACGGAGCCCGAACAGTGAATTACATCCTGCTGTGTATTTTTGCAGGTTTAGGGTTTTGGCCCTAAACGGACCCTAATACCCCCAGGAGGTTCGGGGACGCAAGGGGACCGCTGTACAGGCGATCTGGCGTATTTTCGGGGCTGAAAACAGAGAATTCAGCGTGCTGCAGATTCTCGCCAGGTTTGCAACGTGCCCGTATGCGTCGGGAAAGTCATTTAATGCGTGGGAATATTGACCGTGAAGGGTTCTAGTACAGTTATGCTGCCGAAATCAGGCCAGAACAGTCAAAATTCAGCCAAGGTTGTGCGAGGCAGCTTGGAAAGAACCAGAGCGTTTATTCCCTCTTTTAAACAATAAAGAAATACCGAAAGTGGCGCCTAAGTTAGGGGCCAATCTGGTGTCGGTCTTCTCATACAGGTGCATTCTAGCATCTGTATCCCATTCCCCTCTCTTGTGTCACTATAGCGCAGGTATAATAGACGACTAATAATGGGTGAAAGCTAAATGAAGGTTTGAAGTAAAGTCTACCCCCCTTTCCCCCCCCCCCCCTCTTCAGTATATCGCGCCCCCCCCCCCCCCCCCATCTCTCTCTCGTAACTAACGTTTTCACCCCCAGGCCGTACCGCCTCCGCTCTACCACTCGCCGGGACCGCTACTAGTGTCGGTGCATACGTGCATCTAACCCCCCCCTTGCGGACAACGATCCAGCATGAGGAAGACAAACGATAAAGCCGACCCCCTAGAGGATGCCATTCGAAAATGCAAAGAGGAAATGACAGAGACCATCACCAAGTTGAACCGCAATCTCTGGGGCACAATAAACATTCTCGAAGGACGTGTGCTGATCCAAGAGAGCAAGATAAGCACGCTGGAAGACCGAGTGACAACCCAAGAGAAAGAGATCGCGTCACTCAAGAAAGAACTCGCCGAAGCCCGATCAAGAAACACACTGGAAGAAGGCGAACTGCAACCCTCAGTAATTGAAGAAATCAACACGATCAAGGAACAAGTACGGGCCATCAAAGAGGGAGAAGAACAGCACAAAGAAATGACGACTTCTTGGGTGGATGTTCTTACCAAAACCCAACAGAAGGCGGACGAAGCCGAGAAATGGATCAAGGTGGCCAAGAAAGGGAAAGACAAGGAGATAACGCCCACATCCACACCCAACAACATCATTAACCAGACACTAGAGGAGGAGCAGAGGAGAAGAGTGCGCGCTTTACATGTGAGAATTTGCGGTCTTAAAGACAAAGGCAATGTGGACGAAGAGGTAAAAAAACTCACAGCCCTGATGGGGATTCATGAGCCGACACACACAAGGGCATGGAGAGTGGGTAACATAAAGAAAAATGGAGGCAGTGGAGAAACCTCGAAAGAAAGAGCACTCATCCTCCGTTTTCCCTCTATGGAAGCAAAGAAGTCTTTCTTGAAGAAAAGACCAACTCTTAAGGAGATTGGCATCTTTCTCGGGGACGATCTCACCCTCTCGGAGATCGCTCATATGCAGGAAGTAATGCCGGAGATTAGAGCGGCAAGGGGGAAAGGCAAGATCGCTTTCTGCCGAGACGGAAAAGTAGTAATACTGGAGCGACGCTCCACATGACGGTGCAAGACTTATGGGACCACACTCAAAGTAGCTGCCTGGAATTGCAATGGATCTATGCGTCTTGATGTGGGTGCTTTTGAGGATAGCTTTACTGCAAGAGACATCATTTTCTACTCTGAGGCAAGATCGCTTTCTACCGAGACGGAAAAGTAGTAATACTGGAGCGACGCTCCACATGACGGTGCAAGACTTATGGGACCACACTCAAAGTAGCTGCCTGGAATTGCAATGGATCTATGCGTCTTGATGTGGGTGCTTTTGAGGATAGCTTTACTGCAAGAGACATCATTTTCTACTCTGAGACACACCAGGCCCCGGGGCAATCCATGCCTCACATCAGTGGATATAGGTGGGAGACAGCCTACAGACAGGAGACACGCTCAGAGCACAGAGGGCGGGGCTCGGGAGGAGTGGCAGTGTTATTTAGAGAGGATCTGCAACCACTGATACATATAGCCCGCAGGGACAAGCAGGCCAGGTACATGTGGGTGAGACTGAAAGCAGAGACAGGCACATACCTCTATCTAGCTATTTGTTACTTTCCCCCAAGCACATCAGTTTATGCACCACCTAGGGGACAATCCCCTTTCTCTATTTTAGATGACGACATACGGGAGTTCTCTAGAGACGGTGACATTATCATCCTCGGGGACTTCAATGCTAGGATTGCCCATCACCAGGCAGTGTTTTATGATACTTCAGAGGAGATGCTAAGAGAGATAGATGTGCCAGATACGGGCCTTTCCAGACCATCACACGATAAGGAATATACTGAGTATGGCCGACACCTGATAGACATGGGCACTGCACATGGATTGGCCATCTTGAACGGCCTACAAAGATTTCCTGTTGCGGGAAGTTTTACATGCTCCCCACACAGACATGGAGCCAGCACAGTGGACTATGTCATGGCACAACCGAATCTCATCTCTAGTATCCAAGATCTCACAGTTGGGCCCAGACCGGTCGGGGTGGCAGTGGATCATGCTCTGGTGTCAATGACCATCTCTTTCCAATTCAGTGTAGCACACAGGCCACGAGTAGCAGCCCCTACTCGCTACACATTCACAAGGGAGACGGACTCTGTATACATGGACGGAATCTACAGACGCCTATGCAGTGAGGACTCGGGGCGACCTCTGGAGGAGCTAACTACTATACTGACACAGACATTACATGAGGCAGCAACAGAAGCATACCCACACACCCAGCCTCAACAGAGCCGCCGATCTGGGAGCATGCCTCAGAACAGCTGGTACGATGAGGAGTGCCGCCAGACTAGAGCCAGACTTCAAAGGGAGGTGCTGTTGGGGGACGTCACTCACAGACAGTCACAGATGGACTTTCGACGCCTGGTGCGGCGGAAGAAGAGGGCTTTTTTGGCCCAACTCGAGCAGGATCTATATCAGCTATTCATGAGTCAAGACTCGCGTGAGGCGTGGCGGCTCTTTCATGAGCAATCCCCCCCCCCCCCCCCCCGCTATTTCCTCCACAGAGACCTGGGGTCAGTACGCATCATCTTTGTACACAGTACCTGAACAGCCATCCCTCCCCAACCCCCCCGACCCATGCCCACATACATGTGTCTTTTTCACCATTGAGATGGTGAAGAAAGCTATTGACAGGATGAAGACTGGGAGAGCATATGATCATGAGGGCCTAGTAGCTGAGCATTTCATACATGCCAAAGACCTACTAGCAGAGCTTCTAGCAGTTATGTTTAACCGTGCCATGTGTGAGGGCCTACCGGACACCTAGAGCCTATCTACGATAGTACCTATCTTCAAATCGGGAGACCCCATGGAGCCTGGGAATTATCGCACTATTATGATCGGGCACACACTGGCACGTTTGTATGCATCCATTCTTGAGCAACAACTGAGTAGATGGGCAGAGAGGGAAGGAATGCGTGCAATTGGGCAAGTAGGATTCAGGAGAGGCTTCTCTACTCTTGACCATATCCTAACACTCAAGGCCATCATCGAGGAAGGCAGATCTCATGGGAGAAGGATCTATTGTAGCTTTGTGGACTTCCGCAAAGCTTTCGACACGGTACCCAGAGCTAGACTGATGCGCAAATTACAGGAAATGGGAGTACCCACAGAGCTCATTTGGGGGATCATGGCACTATACAGATCAGTAGTAGGGCATGTACGCACCCCGGAGGGACTCTCAATACTGGTTCACTCCACTATTGGGGTGAAGCAGGGTTGCCCACTCTCTCCTACTCTTTTCGGTATGTATGTGGATGAGGTTTCTGACTACATTGACAAGGACGGGGATAAAGGTGCACAGTTGGCAGGGACATGGATTCCACTTTTGTTATATGCGGACGATATTGTGTTGATCTCCGAATCGTTTGCCCACGAAAGTGGTTTGTTTGTCAACCTTGGTAAAACCAAGGTTATGGTGTTTAATACCACCCCACAATGGATCAGGAGATCAGCACCTACATTCACATACGGCCAGGAGACTATGGAGTACACAGACGCTTACACTTACCTTGGAGTGGTTTTTACTGGACCCACATTCTCACTCAGAAGAGCAGCAGAGACCAGACTGACTAGAGCCCACGCAGCATTGGGTAGATTGGAGAGGATGTGTACGCAGGTTCAGTTTCAGGAACCCCGGACGAAGCTCTAGCTCTTTGACACCTTGGTGGCCTCAGCATTGCTCTATGGGGCTGAGATATGGGGACCTTCATTGGATCACCACGGGAGGACGGGTCGCACAGACGGATGGGGGAACATGGAGAAGCCTCTCGTCTCTATGATCTCGCGGCTCATTAGAGCCAAGGCATCAGTACCACGGGCCATTATTCGTGCAGAGCTGGCGGCCCCCCCACTAGTGGTAGAGGCGCTCTCCAGATCAGTCTCCTTCATAAACCACACATGGGAACTTCCCAGAGACAGATATGCTCGCATGGCACTTAAGTCCTCCCGACAGTTAGCCATACAAGGAGATACCACATGCTGGTATGGGGAGATGACATCATGGTTTCAGGCGCATGGGTTCAGCATAGACAGGCTGCCACCATTCCAGTATGCATTGGATGCACCATCTCTCATTCTTACACAATCAGAGATCACCAAGCTCATTCGCCAAGACCTGACCCAGCTAGACACCAGGAGGACATGGATACAACCAGCACAAGAACTTGGCACGAAGATGGCTTTCTACAGAGACCACCTTCTCCAGCTTACGGAAGATGGTTTTGTGATGAGACGCAGATACATGGATACCCACCTGTCTCATGGGATACGGTGTGCTATTGGCCAGTTACGCACATCGTCTCACCAGCTGCGGATTGAAACCGGGAGATATAGCGGAGTACCAGCAGAGGCCAGGACATGCCCCTTGTGTGACATGGAACCTGAGACAGAGCTGCATTATACATGCCGCTGCCCCTTCTACTACGAAATACGAGGCCGCTTCCATTGCTTGTTCAGAGAGGGTTTTGGACCACTCTCAAGAGTAATGGGATACGAAGATCAAAGATGCCTGGGTCTATTCTTGCTCGCGCTGCGCAGACACAGAGAGAGCCTGATGAATGGCGAGGCTAACCAGTCTCAAAGACGGATTACAGACTTCTTCAGAGCAGACACGGGACAGCCGCAAGAGCCACTTCCACAACAGAGCTCCCCCCCCCCCCCCCGTCTCACACCAGAGGCACATTGATTGACCGAGCGATTGAACTGGGGAAATCTAGGCGCCCACGACTGCGCAGGACTACACAGCATCGACGGAGGCTACGTCAAAAGATTCAGACCACGCTGGCCAGGCATGCACAACTCCCGGTCAGACTACTAACCATGGAGGAAATTGATGAGATTCGCCAACGACCAATGCTAGATCTTTTGTGATTCAGCTATCCCAACTAGCCGCCCATTCTTGCTTAGTTTTTCGGCTTAGCTCACATCGACCTATCTAGAATCCCATAATATATATCTTTGTTTTGTACTGTTGATTAGGTTATTTTGTTACTCTGACTTTGTATCAGATCCACCACCTTGTAACTTTCTGGTCTCATAGGTCACTATGGCCTTTTGAAGACGTTAATATAACATTTCATTTCATTTTCATCTCTCTCTCTCTCTCTCTCTCTCTCTCTCTCTCTCTCTCTCTCTCTCTCTCAGCAGGACAGTAGCGCGCTCACTCTCTCACCAGTTGGACTGTGCCTCCCGCACCCCCCCCCCCCCCCCTCCCAAAGCCCGCAGGTGCATTACAGGGCAGATAGTGGGCAGTCACCTGAAATTTTTCGAAAATTTTTCAAACCTGCAAAATTTACTCAGACCTGCAGAATTAGAAAATACAGAATTTACATTCACATTTTTCACGAGTTGCAGACCTGCAGGGGAATTTTCAGAATTTCAGAATTACATAAATTTCAGCATTGACAGAAATTTGCAGAAAAGGAAAATCTCAAAAATGTACGATTGATATGGGGAACACACACGTATGCATTATGCGGGACAGGGATGTATGTCATAGTGGGTTGACTTGGCAGAAGTGCATTTGTATTTGTATTTTTGATGGAGGTCATGTCTGCTTCGCCGGTATGTAAGCCCCATCCGAAGGCAACCTTTGTGCTTACAAACAAGCGGATTACACAAATGGAGAGGGAGATGAAAGACTGGAAAGCAGATATGGAGGGATGGTGGAAAGAAAAGGCCAACCTTCTTCAAATGTTTCTCAACGAAGATGCGCAATGGAAGAAAGAGAAAGAAGACCTGCACGCAGAGCTACAAGCACTTAAGGCGGACTCCAAAGCACTTAAAGAAGAGGTCTCAGCTCTCAAGCGAGAACTTGCTGATAGAGCGAGCAGTGGACTAGAGGAGGGGGAATTCCAGCCTTCGGTAGTAGAGGAAATCAAGGTCATCAAAGAGCAGGTACGGATGATCAAAGAGGAGGAGAAACAAAAGATGGTAAAGACGTCTTCGTGGATGGATGTGATCACGAAGACGCAAAAGAAGGCGGAAGAGGCAGAGAAGTGGATAGAAGTCGTTAAGAAAGGCAAAGGGAAAGAAACCACATCTGTCCCCACTCCTACAATCATCAACATGACTCTAAAGGAAGAACAACGAAGGAAAACTAGAGCTTTGCATATAAGAGTAACCGGTCTAAAAGACCGAGATGAGGTGGAAGGGGAAGTTGAAGAACTTCTCCGCATGATGGGTAGTGAGGCTACTCATACAAAGGCATGGAGGGTGGGGAAGAAGACACAAGGCAATGGGGAGACTTCAAAAGGGAGAGCTCTAATCATCCGTTTCCCATCCATGGAGGCAAAGAAGGACTTCTTGAAGAAGCGTCCTACACTAAAGAAAACGGGCATATTTCTTGGAGATGACCTCACTCTCACACAGCTTGCGCATATGAGAGAGGTAATGCCAGAGATTCAAGCGGCAAGGGAGAAAGGAAAGAGGCCTTCTACAGAGATGGCCGGGTTATGATTGTAGAGCGGCGCTCCACATGACGGTGCGAGACCCATGGGACCACCCTCAAAGTTGCCACGTGGAATTGTAATGGATCTATGCGACTTGATGTGGGCGCCTTTGAGGATAGTTTCAGGGGAAGAGACACCATCTTCTACTGTGAGACACATCAGGCCCTTGGGCAGTCTATGCCTCACATTAGTGGATATAGATGGGAGACTGCCTATAGACAGGAGACACGATCAGAGCGCAGAGGGCGAGGATCGGGAGGAGTGGCAGTGTTATTGAGGAAAGAGTTGCAGCCATTGATACATATAGCCCGCAGAGATGAGCAAGCTAGGTACATGTGGGTGAGACTGAGAGCAGAGACAGACAGATATCTTTACATCGCTATTTGCTACTTTCCCCCGAGCACGTCAGTGTATGCACCACCCAGAGGACAATCCCCTTTCTCTAGAGATGGTGACATCATCAGGACTGCCATTCATAAACCTAGGACTGTGGATTTCAACGCTAAAACTGCCATTCATCAGAATGTATTTTATGATACATCAGAGGAGATGCTCAAAGAGCTGGATGCTGCAGAGACAAGCCTATCCAGACTATCACAAGATGGAGAACACACTGAGTATGGACGACACTTGATAGACATGGGGACGGCACATGGATTGGCCATCTTGAATGGCCTACAGAGATTTCCCGCTTCAGGGGGTTTTACATGCTTTCCACACAGACATGGAGCCAGCACAATGGATTATGTCATGGCACAGCCGAGCCTCATCTCTAGTATCCAGGATCTCACGGTTGGACCCAGACCTGTTGGTGTGGCAGTGGATCATGCTCTTGTGTCAATGACCATCTCTTTTCAGTTTAGTGTAGCACACAGGCTACGGACAACAGCCCCTACTCGTTACACCTTCACGCGGGAGACAGACTCTATATACATAGATGGGATCTACAGACGCCTATGCACAGAGGAGCCAGGGCGACCTCTGGAGGAGCTTACTACTATATTGACACAGACACTACATGATGCAGCAGCAGAGGCATACCCACATACCCAGCCTTAGCAGAGACGCCGTTCGGGGAGCATGCCCCAGAACAGTTGGTATGATGAGGAATGTCGGGACACTAGAGCTAGACTTCAGAGGGAGGTTCTTTTGGGGGACATCACTCACAAACAGTCACAAATTGACTTCCGACGCGTAGTGCGGCGGAAGAAGAGGGCATTTTTGACTCGGCTAGAGCAGGATCTATATCAGTTGTTCTTGAGTCAGGACTCACGTGAGGCATGGCGCCTCTTTCAAGAGCACTCTCCCCCCCCCCACCATCACTTCTACAAAGGACTGGGGCCAGTACGCATCATCTCTGTACATAGTTCCTGAGCAGCCCCCCCTTCCCGCCCCTCCCGATCCATGCCCACACACATGTGCTTTTTTCACCGCGGAGATGGTGAGGAAGGCCGTTGACAGGATGAGGACTGGGAGAGCATACGATCATGATGGTTTAGTGGCTGAGCATTTCACGCATGCCAGAGATCTACTAGCAGAGCTTCTAGCAGTGATGTTTCACCGTGCCATGTGTGAGGGCTTGCCGGATACTTGGAGCCTATCTACTATTGTACCTATCTTCAAGTCGGGAGACCCTATCGAGCCTGGGAATTATCGCACTATCATGATTGGACACACATTGGCACGGTTGTACGCATCTATTCTTGAGCAGCAAGCTGAGTAGATGGGCAGAGAGGGAGGGGATACGCACAGTCGGGCAGGCAGGGTTCAGGACACGTTTTTCTACTCTTGACCATATCTTGACACTCAGAGCCATCATTGAGGAGGGTAGATCGCGTGGGAGACAGATCTATTGTAGCTTTGTGGATTTCCGCAAAGCATTTGACACAGTGCCTAGAGCTAGATTGATGCGCAGATTACAGCAGATGGGAGTACCCACAGAGCTCATTTGGGGGGTCATGGCATTATACAGGTCAGTAGTGGGGCAGGTACGCACCTCAGAGGGTCTATCAACACCGATTCACTCCACTATTGGGGTGAAGCAGGGCTGCCCGCTCTCTCCTACTCTATTTGGTATGTATGTGGATGAGGTTTCTGACTACATTGAGAGAGATGGTGATAGAGGTGCACAGCTGGCAGGGACATGGATTCCATTATTGTTATATGCTGATGATATTGTGTTGATCTCCGACTCTCCGGAGGGGATGCAACGTCACTTGGATGCTTTGAATAGGTTTGCTCAGGAAATTGGTTTGTCCGTCAACCTTGGTAAAACCAAGGTCATGGTATTTAATACCACCCCAGAGTGGATCAGGAGGTCAGCGCCCGCTTTCACATACGGCCAGGAGACTGTGGAATATACAGAGGCGTACACTTACCTCGGAGTGGTTTTTAGTGGGCCAACATTTTCATTGAGGAGGGCAAAGGAGACTAGACTGACCAGAGCCCATGCAGCATTGGGTAGATTGGAAAGGATGTGTTCACAGGTTCAGTTTCAAGAGCCTCGGACGAAGCTCTGGCTCTTTGACACTCTAGTGGCTTCTGCATTGCTTTATGGAGCTGAGATTTGGGGACCTTCATTAGATCATCACGGGAGGACAGGCTGCAGTGATGGATGGGGGGACATGGAGAAGCCTCTGGTCTCTATGATCTCGCGGCTCATTAGAGCCAAGGCCTCAGTACCACGTGCTATTGTTCGAGCAGAGCTAGCTGCCCCCCCCACTAGTGGTTGAGGCGCTCACCAGATCGGTCTCCTTCATACACCGCATGTGGGAACTTCCCAGAGACAGATATGCCTGCCTTGCACTTGAGTCCTCTCGACAGTTAGCCATGCAGGGAGATACAGCATGCTGGTATGGGGAGATGACATCATGGTTTCAGGCGCATGGGTTCAGCATAGACAGATTACCTCCCTTCCAGTACTCACTGGATGCACCCTCTCTGACTCTTACACAGTCCGAGATCACCGGGCTCATTCGCCAGGACTAGACTCAGCTAGACACCAGGAGGACATGGATACAACCAGCACAGGAGCTGGGCACGAAGATGGCTTTCTACAGAGAGCATCTCCTCCAGCTTACAGTTGATGGTTTTGTGACGAGACCCAGATACATGGACACCCACTTACTCATGGGATACGATGTGCTATCGGCTAGATACGTACATCTTCACACCAGCTGCGGATCGAGACTGGGAGATACATCGGAGTACCAGCAGAGGCTAGGACATGCCCCCTGTGTGACATCAAGCCTGAGACAGAGTTGCACTACACATGCCACTGCCCCGTCTACTACGAGATACGAGGCCGCTTCCATTGCTTGTTCAGAGAGGGCTTTGGACCATTCTCAAGAGTCATGCAGTACGAGGATCAGAGATGCTTGGGTTTGTTTTTGCTCGAGCTACGCAGACACAGAGAGAGCCTCATGAGAGGAGAGGCTAGCCAGTCCCAGAGACAGATAACAGATTTCTTTAGAGCTGCCGCTGGACACTCGGAGGAGTTACTACCACAGCAGAGCTCGTCGACTCACACCAGAGACACACTGATCGACCGAGCGACTGAGCTGGGAAGATCCAGACGCCCACAATTGCGGAGGGCTACACAGCATCGGCGGAGGCTGCATCAGAGGATTCGGATCACTTTGGCTCGACATGCACGACGCCCGGTCAGACTACTGACCATGGAGGAGATTGATGAGATCCGCCAGCGACCGATGCTGGATCGCTTGTGATCTAGCTATACCAGCTAGCTGCTTAGTTCACACCTAGTAGTTTAGGATTCCATAGTATTTTATTGTGACATTTGTCGTTTCATTTTTGTCATTGTTGTCATCTTGTTACTCTGACTCTGACTTTGTATCAGATCCACCACATTGTAACTTTCTGGTCTCATAGGTCACTTTGGCCTTTTGAAGACGTTAATATACCATTTCATTTCTCTCTCTCTCTCTCTCTCTCTCTCTCTCTCTCTCTCTCTCTCTCTCTCTCTCTCTCTCTCTCTCTCTCTCTCTCTCTCTCTCTCTCTCTCTCTCTCTCTCTATCTATCTATCTATCTATCTATCTATATATATATATATATATATATATATATATATATATATATAGATAGATAGATAGATAGATAGATAGATAGATAGATAGATAGATAGATAGATAGAGAGAGAGATAGATAGAGAGAGAGAGAGATGAAATGTTATAATAACGTCTTTAAAAGGCCAAAGTGACCTAGAAGACAGAAGGTTACAATGTGGTGGATTTGATACAAAGTCAGAGTAACAAAATAAACTAACTAACAACATAACAAAACGAAGATACTATGGAATCCTAAGCTGCTCGATGTGAACTAAGCAAAAGCAAAGTACGCAGCTGGCTGGGATAGCTAAATAGCTAGAAATGAAATGAAATGAAATGTTATATTAACGTCTTCAAAAGGCCAAAGTGACCTATGAGACGAGAGAGAGAGAGAGAGAGAGAGAGAGAGAGAGAGAGAGAGAGAGAGAGAGAGAGAGAGAGAAATGAAATGAAATGTCATATTACCGTCTTCTAAAGGCCAAAATGATCTATGGGACCAAAGAGTTACGTCATGGTGAGCCTGCTACAAGGTCTGGATAAAAAGAAAGAAACTAACTAAACAAAAACACTACTAAATCTATAAAAGGTGGGTATCAAGAGCCTAAGGAGTAGAGAGAGAGAGAGAGAGAAGAAGAAGAAGAGGATTTTAACGTCGTAGGAAACTATCCCGAGAGACCTCAAAGATCTACGAACTCAAGACCTATTATTCAAGAGGGAAATGGCGTAACCAATCTACAACACTTGGGTGATAGACACACACACACACACATAAGTAAATAGGTTTATTGAGATATAGAAGAAATAAAGAGAGAGAGAGAGAGAGAGAGAGAGAGAGAGAGAGAGAGAGAGAAATGAAATGTTATATTAACGTCTTCAAAAGGCCAAAATGGCCTATGAGACCAAAAAAGTTATAATTGGTAAATTTGATACCATGTCTAAGTACGGAAATTACAAAGGTACAAAGAACTAGCACTAAGACACTAAGAAGAAAGGATATTGGGGGGGGGAGGGGGGTGTTTGTGGGTTCAGATGAAATTTCTCATCGGTCGCTGTCAGATCTCATCGACCTCCTCCATGGTCAATACTCCAATAGGGCGTCTTGCATGTCGAGCTAGAGTGATCTGTATCTTTTGTTGCAGCCTTCGTCTGTAGTGGGAGACCCCCCGAGGTCGTGGACGTCTGGATCTGCCAAGTTCCGTGGCTCGATCAAGAAATGTACCTCTAGTATGAGTAGGCTCTGAGATTTGTTGTGATGACTACTCAGTTGGCTCTCCTCTGGCTGGTGTAAAGAAATCTGTGATTCTTCTCTGAGATTGTCTTTCCTCTGATGTTCTCAGCAAGCTCTCCCTAAGTTTGCGCAGCTCTAGCAGGAACAAACCGAGACACCTCTGATCCTTGTATCTCATGACTCTAGAAAAAGGTCCAAACCCTTCTCTGAACAGGCAGTGGAAGCGGCCATGTATCTCATAGTATGCCGGGCAGTGACATGTGTAGCGTAGCTCTGTCTCTGGCTCTAAGTTGCATAGGTGACATATCCTAGCTCCTGCCGGCACCCCTCGAAATCGGCCAGTCTCGATTTGGAGCTGATGTGAGGATGTGCGTATCTGTCCAATAGCGCATCTTATCCCACGAGATAAGTGTGTGTCCATGTATGCAAGCCTAGTCACAAAGCCGTCCTCCGTGAGTTGGAGAAGATGCTCTTTGTAGAAGGCCATCTTCGTGCCCAACTCCTGTGTCGGCTGTATCCATGTGCTCCTGGTATTTAGCTGAATCAAATCCTGACGTATGAGTCTGGTGATCTCTGTGCGTGTGAGAGACAGGGAGGGTGCATCCAGAGAGTATTGAAGCCGAGGTAATCTATCCATCTTGAGACCATGCAACTGAAACCATGCTGTCATTTGTCCATACCAACATGTTGTATCGCCTTGTAGAGCTAGTTGTCGAGATGACTCCAAGGCAAGCCAAGCGTATCTATCCCTTGGGAGATCCCATAGACCGTGCATAAAAGAAACTAATCTCGTCAACGCCTCCACCACGAGGGGGGGGGGGGGGGGGGGGGGGGGGGGGGGGGGGGGGGGGTGGCTAGCTCGGCTCGGATAATCTCATGTGGTACTCAGGCCTTAGCCCGAATCATCCAAGCGATCATAGAGACAAGAGGCCTCTCCATACATCTCCATCCATTTGTGTTGCCAGATCTCCCATGGTGGTCTACTGAGGGTCCCCATACCTGAACTCCATAGAGCATAGCTGGAGTCACTAGAGTGTCAAAAAGCCAAAGCTTTGTTCGCGGTTCCTGAAACTGAACCTGCGAACACATCCTCTCCAGTCCTCCCAAAGCTGCATATGCTCTCGTCAGTCTAGTCTCTGATGCTCTCCTTAGTGAGAACACCGGTCCACCGAAGACTACCCCAAGATAAGTATATGCATCTGTGTACTCCACATTCTCCTGACCACACATAAATGTGGGTTCCGACCTCCTGACCCACTGTGGTATGGTGTTGAACACCATAACCTTGGTTTTCCCCAGATTGACAGACAATCCACTGTCACGAGCAAATGTATGCAGAGCATCCAAGTGACGCTGCATCCCCTCTGGTGAGTCAGAGATCAACACAATATCATCAGCATATAGTAACAACCGAATCCATGTCCCTGCTAGTTGAGCCCCCCTGACGCTCTACATAGTCCGAAAACTCATCCACATACATCCCAAAAAGAGTCGGGGATAGGGGGCATCCCTGCTTTACTCCAATATTGGAGAGGACCGCTGGTGGTGGTGAATGTTCGTGGAATAGCCTCCATGCTTCGCCCGAGTCCTGACTTATAAATAACTGATACAGATCTTGCTCTAGCTGGGATAAATAAGCCCTTTTCTTTCGTCGCACTAGGCGGCGAAAGATAATCCGTGATTGTCTCTATGTGTGGTAATACTCATGAGCACTTCCCTCTATAACTTGATCCTCATCTCTCTACACTCCTCATCATACCAACTGTTCTGGGGCATTTTTCCAAATCGTCTCCGTGTAGGCTGGTTGTGGGGGTATGCTTCAGATGCTGCATCATGGAGCGTCTCTGTCAGTATCTGAGTGAGTTCATCTAGTGGCCGTCCTGGCTCCGTGGTGCATAGCTTCCTGTATATCTCATCCATATACACAGAGTCCGTCTCCCTCATGAAGGTATACCGGACGTGTGTAGGGACCTCTCCTAATGGAGCTCTGCTGAACTAAAACGTCAGGGTGAAGGACAAATAGCATGATCAACTGCTACTCCAACTGGCCTAGTGCCCACCATGAAATCTTGAAAGAATGGAATGAGACCTGGCTGGGCCATAAAATAATCCACTATGCTCGCACCATGTCGGTGTGGAAAGCAAGTAAAACCTCCAGCTGTCGCAAAATCTTTGTAGGCCATTCAAAATGGCCAATCTATGTGCGGTTCCCATATCTATCAAGTATCTGCCATATACCGTGTATTCCTCATCTTGTGATAATCTGGATAGACCCATCTCTGTATCGTCCAGCTCTCTAAGCATTTCCTCGAACGTATCATAAAATATTGTCTGGTGGTGGGCAGTCCTAGCATTGAAATCCCCTAGTATGATAATGTCACCATCCTTAGAAAACTCCCATATGTCATTATCCAAAATAGCAAAGGGAGATTGTCCCCTAGGTGATGCATATACTGACATACTAGGAGGAAAGTAACAGATAGCAACGTAGAGGTATCTGCCCGTCTCTGCCCTGAGCCTCACCCACATGTACCTAGCATGCTCATCCCTGCGCGCTATATATATCAATGGCTGCAACTCCCCTGAGCCTCGTCCTCGATGCTCCGACCTGGTCTCTTGTCTACAGGCTTTCTCCCATCTATATCCGCTCACCTGTGGCATGGATTGCCCAGGGGCTTGATGCGTCTCCGAGTAGAAGATGATGTCTCTCCCTGTGAAGCTATCCTCAAAGGCCCCTACATCAAGACGAAGTGAACCGTTACAATTCCAGGTTGCCATCTTTAGTGTGGTCCCATGGGTCTCGCACCGTCATGCGGGACGTCGCTCCAATATCACCACCTTTCCATCTCTGTAAAAAGCAATCTTCCCCTTTTCTGTTGCTGCTCTAATTTCCGGCATTACTTCTTGCATATGAGCATCTGCGAGAGGGTGAGGTCATCTCCAAGAAAGATGCCAGTCTTCTTTAGAGTCGGTCTCTTCTTCAAGAAATCCTTCTTCGCTTCCATGGATGGGAAGCGGAGAATGAGTGCCCTTTCCTTCGAGGTTTCTCCGTTGCTTCCGCTTTTCTTTGTGCCCACTCTCCAGGCCCTCGTATGCGTCTGTTCGTTGACCCCCATCAGAGTCATGAGTTCTTTCACCTCTTCCTCCACATTATCTTGGTCTCTGAGGCCACATATCCTTACGTGTAAGGCCCACACACGTCTCCTTTGCTCCTCTTCTAGTGTCAAGTTGATGATGGTTGGTGTGGGGGTGGGGGTTATTTCCTTGCCTTTCCCTTTCTTGACAATCTCGATCTTTTCTGCTTTTTGTTGGGTCTTTGTGATGACATCTACCCACGAGGTCGTCATTTCTTTTTGTTGCTCCCCACCTTCTTTGATGGCCTGCACTTGTTCTTTAATCGTGTTAAGCTCTTCAATTACTGAGGGTTGAAGCTCTCCCTCTTCGAGGACATTCTGCGATCGCATCTCTGCAAGCTCTTTCTTGAGTAGTGCGATTTCCTCATCTTGAGCCTTCACGCGATACTGGAGTGTATTTATCGTGTTTTCCTGTGCTGCCACACACGCGTCGTGTACGTTGATAGTACCTAGGAGGTGGCGGTTGATCATGCTCGCTCAATTCTTCTTTGCAATTTTGGATGGCATCCTCCACCGGGTCATCTTTGCCACTCTGCTTCCCCATGGTCAGAAGGCCGCCCTAGGAGAGGTAGAAAGTCTCCCCGCCGCTAAGTTTCCCCCCCCCCCCCCCCCCCCCCTCTCTACGCGGCTAAGTCTCTCTTTCTCTCTTTACGCGGCTAAGTCTTTTCTAAGTCTCTCTTTCTCTCTCTACGCGGCTAAGTCTTCTCTCTCTCTCTCTCTCTCTCTCTCTCTCTCTCTCTCTCTCTCTCTCTCTCTCTCTCTCTCTCTCTCTCTCTCTCTCTCTCTCTCTCTCTCTCTCTCTCTCTCTCTCTCTCTCCGGAAGTTTCCCCCCTTCTTTCTCTCTCTACGCTAGGTTGGGGAGTTGCGGGGAGAGCGCGAGGGAGCGGGGGCAGGGGCAGCACAGCACGAGCGGGGGGCAGCAGGGAGCACGAGGGGCAGGGGCAAGCGAGAGAGAGAGAGGGTGCGGGAGCAGCAGGGGAGCGCGAGGGGCAGGAGCAGGGGGGCAGGGGGGAGCGCGAGGGTGCGGGAGCAGCAGAGAGCGCGAGAGGCAGGGGCGAGCGAGAGAGAGAGGGTGCGGGAGCAGCAGGGGAGTGCAAGGGGCAGGGGGCGAGAGAGAGAGAGAGAGAGAGAGAGAGAGAGAGAGAGAGAGATGAAATGAAATGTTATATTAACGTCTTCAAAAGGCCAAAATGACCTATGAGACCAAACTGTTACAAAATTGTGAATCTGATACCATGTCTGGGTACAAAAATACTAGAACAAAGACACACACACACACACATAAATAAATAGGTTTATTGAGATATAGAAGAAATAGAGAGAGAGAGAGAGAGAGAGAGAGAGAGGAGAAGAAGAAGAGATTTTAACATTGTAGGAAACTATCCCGAGAGAGAGAGAGAGAGAGAGAGAGAGAGAGAGAGAGAGAGAGAGAGAAAGAGAGAGAATCCTTGAATACCTTACTAGATATCGCTTGAGGAGCGAAACACACCTCGCAACAACAGGCGGACTGCAAAAGCACATGAAATTTTCCTTTTAGATATTTACTCTGCTCACAAATTGTGTCTTAAAACGTTGCTGGTGGCCTAGCACAATGTTTAAACAGCAAAAGGTAAGCAAGCAGAGAGAAAGAACAAAACAGTATGATGTAAAAGACTTCAAGTATCTGAAACAACACTGAGAAAACAAAATGTACACATAACACCAACTCTGCACATATCACTGACACCCAGAAACCATTTTCAATCCTATCACCAAACAGCGGAAGCACTCAAAACAAGATGCTATCTTTTAACAAAATTGAGGAAATTTACAAGAGAGATTTCCTTTAAATAAATTTCCCTTTAAATATAGTAACAACCAAAATGACTCTTGATAATTAATGTTTATGTTGAGGGGCAGTAATATGATGCAAACAACTATTTTTAAGTCCCTGTAAAATACTAGCAAGAAGCATACTAAGCCTCATCAACACACTTGAATAGAGCTTTGAGCCTAATCAACTGCATATATACATATACATACATATGTATATGTGTATATACGGATTTAACCAGTATGTGTGTGTAAAACCACACATGAATGCATGTTTATGTGCAAGCATGCAGGCATGCATTTGTCGTGTGTGTGTGTGTGTGTGTGTGTGTGTGTGTGTGTGTGTGTGTGTGTGTGTGTGTGTGTGTGTGTGTGTGTGTGTGTGTGTGTGTGTGTGTGTGTGTGTGTGTGTGTGTGTGTGTGTGTGTGTGTGTGTGTGTGTGTGTGTGTGTGTGTGTGTGTGCGCGCGCGCGCGCACGCAGCCATGCACTTATCTGCCAGAAGTGACCCCCAGAACATTCTTTTATAGGCACTTACTTAAGCAATGATCTAAGATTGTGGAGAGTAAATATGTTACCTATGTCTTGATGCAGATTTTGTCATAGTCTAAAAAAATCGTGAACAGAGGAGCATAAGACAACTTGACAATGTGAATTCTTGGTCATGCCTATCAGTAATCCTTCAGGAAGAAGAGTCATTTAAAACATACACCACCTTCTTTCCCTCTCTGCATTTGCATGCTCTAAAAGTACTGCATATGCTAAATCGACTGTAGAGGGATTTGACAGGTAATCCTGAAGCATGTCACAACAGTAAGGCATATCAGTAAGATCATCCATCATAAATAAGATACGTAAATAAAACTGGAACTTAATTGGTTGAAAACGTCTGAAGTAATCTTCAAGCTAAGAAAAGTAAAATAAGTGGCTCAACACAAATAAACCCTGGAGGAGCGTAATTTAATTGAGAAACTAACTCGCTTTCTTGAAACAAGAGATGCAACATCAAATATAACTCATTTTTTAACCCACTTATAGATGTCAGTTTAAAGGAAGAAGGGAGTGAACCTTTGTCGAAGTGTGGCAGTGCAAGTAAGGTAGAGAATCGGTAATATTATATTCCCATGCAAGGCGGTAGACCTCCCAATTAATGTCACCCACACACATCTATAAAAAGATAGATATCATTGCAAGAAACAATGTCCCCTTAGCATTCAGAATGTTCATCACACATTGCACATTGAATGGTAAGTTGTAACCATCTACACGCGGTTGTTAATGTGTGTGTTCAACTGATTCCTATTAAAACTACAAGGCCCAGACTCCATGCCAAAATGTGACCCGCTTTCAACAGACGTACAGCCAAGATGGTACCGCATACAGTTGTCACAAACTGATACAGACAAATTTTCTAAATATAAGTATTGTTATAAACTGGACTCTGAAAGCAATCCTAGATTCCATATGACATCACTCTTGTAATAGAGGCTTACCTTTTAGACGCCTTAATTTTCTAGTTTTGCTCATTAGCATTATCAATGCAAGCCAAGGCATGCAAACTATCTAGGCAGCTCTCAAGTCTTAACTCTTTTGCCCTGTCTCCAGCTTTGTCAGCATTTTCTTCAGCTTTGTCATGTTGTGGAGGAATACTGCTGGATTAAGTTGTACACTGATTGCTTAATAGAGGGAAAAGTGCCCTACTCGTTTTCACTTACTGGCCTATGCTTATGACAACACAATGTGCAACATTGTTGTTTTCGGAGTGCCTCTAGCAAGCAAGGGTATCAAGCTAGTCTTGACTTCCACGTCATGACCGCTCACATAGTAGAGTCTCAATCAAACAGTTCCTTTAGATTTGACCACATATCATGGGCAATTTTCGATGTCTAGAAGCAGGAGACATTACCTTTGAAGTGCTTGAACAATAGCAGACATGGCCTTTGCATTACTCGCATCCCAATCATCGGGATCTCCCTTTGGATCCTCACCCTTGCACTCCACAGAAAGCCTCTGCTCCACGCTTCCCTCTCGCCCAGAGGAGAGGGGCAGTCTCCAATGCATGGATAGCAGGAGAGATTTTTTTTGTGAGTGCTTGAACATGGCCTTTGCATTACTCGCATCCCAATCGTCAGGATCTGCCTTCGATCCTCACCCTTGCGCTCTATAGCAAGCCTCTCCTCCAAGATTCCTCTTTGCATTAGCACAACCGGAACCTAAGATCTTGTGCTCTAATACCATATCAAAAACCATGCACGTAGTGGAAGAACGCACAGGAGAGAGAAATGAAATGAAATGTTATATTAAACTTCTTCAAAAGGCCAAAATGACCTATGAGACCAAACTCATACAATCCTTGTGGATCTAATCCAATGTCTAGGTGCAAAAATAAAATGAAGTAAAGTGAAAGACTTAAAAAGACTAAAACTAAAAGACTAAAATCGTCAAGAGTACAATCATCATCATCAACGTCAATGCCCGAGGATGCCCGGCATCGGAATTGTCTGAGAAGAAATTGCATCGGTCGCTGAAGAGCTTCGTCAATGTCCGCCTCTGTAAATAGTCATACTGGGCGTCTCCCATATCGTGCTAGAATAGTCCTTATCCTCTGATGGAGCCTCCGTCGATGTCATGGTCGCCCTCATAGACGTGGGCGTCTAGCTCTGTCCACTAATATACCTCTGGTATAAGTGGGCTCTGAAGTCTGTTGTGCCGCATGTTCATCAGGCTGTTGAGTCCCTACTCTAAAGAAGTCAGTGATCTCCCTCTGTGAATGTCTTCCATTGCTTGGTCTCCTCAAGAGACTCTCCCTGTGTCTACATAGCTCTAGCAAAAACAACCCGAGGCATCTCTGATCTTGATATCTCACGACTCCAGCCAACGGTCTAAAGCCCTCTCTGAATAGACAATGAAAGCGGCCTAGTATCTCATAGCATACCGGATAACGACAAATGTGATGTAATTATGTCTCTGGCTCTATAAGACACAACTGGCATATCCTAGCCTATGCTGGTACTCTCCTAGATCTGCCAGTCTCAATCTCTAGCTGATGCGATGATGTGTGCATCTGACCAATAGCACATCGTATCCCATAGGATAAATGAGTGTCCATATAGGCCGGTCTGATCACATATCCATCCTCTGTTAGTTGGAGAAGATGCTCTCTATACAAAGTTGTCTTCGTGCCCAACTCTTGTGTCGGCTATATCCATGTGCTTTTGGTATCTAGTTGAATCAAATCCTGACGTAAACCATGATGTCATCTGCCCATACCAGTATGATGTGTCTCCCTGTAGCACTAGCTGTCGGAATGACTCAAGCACTAGCCGAGTATATCTGTCTCAGGGGAGGTGAAGGAAACTGATTTGGTAAGGGCCTCAACTACGATAGGGGGGGCAGCTAGCTCAGCTCGAATAATCTCATGGGGCATTGAGGTCTTAGCCCGAATCAGCCGAGAGATCATAGAGACTAGAGGCCTCTCCATACATCTCCATCCATCACTGCTACCAGCTCTGCCATGGTTGTCCACTGAGGGTCCCCAAATCTGAACCCCATAAAGCATAGCTGAAGCCACTAGAGTGTCAAAAAGCCACAGCTTTGTTCAAGGTTCTTGAGACTGGACCTACGAACACATCTTCTCCAATCCTCCCAAGGCTGCATAAGCTCTCGTCAATCTAGTCTCTGCCGCTCTCCCAATGAAAACACCAGTCCATTGAAAACTACCCCAAGATAGGTGTATGCATATGTATACTCCCTCGTCTCCTGACCATATTATGTGTGGATTTTCCCCAGGGGTTAACAGACAATCCATTGTCGTGGACAAATGTGTACAAAGCATCTAAATGACGCTGCATCCCCTCTGGGGAGTCAGAAATCAACACAATATCATCACCATATAACAATAGTAGGATCCATGTCCCTGCCAACTGTGCTCCTCTATCACCGTCCCTCTCAATGTAGTCAACAACTCATCCACATATATGCCAAATAGAGTAGGCAATAGTGGAGTAAACCAAATCAAAAATCCCCTCTGGAGTGCGTACATGCCCCACTACTGACTTGTATAGAGCCATGATCCCCCAAATCAACTCTCTAAGTCTATGCAACAATCTAGCTTTGCGCACTATATCGAAGGCATTGCAGAAATCCACAAAGCAACAATAGAGCCGTCTCCCACGTGATCTCCCCTCCTCAATAATGGCTCTTAGTGTCAGAATATGATCAAGAGTAGAGAAACCTCTCCTCAAACTGGCATGTCCTGTTGCCTGCACAAACTCTCTCTGCCCATCTACTCAACTGCTACTTAAGGATGGATGCGTACAACCATGCCAATGTGTGTCCAATCATGACGGTGCGATAGTTCCCAGGCTCCATAGGGTCCCTTGACTTGAAGATAGGTATGATAGTGGACAAACTCCAAGTATCAAGTAGGCCCTCGCACATGGCCCGGTTGAACATCACTGCTAGAAGATCTGCAAGCAGATCTCAAGCATGTATAAAATGCTATGATACTAGGCCATTGTGATCATATGCTCTATTGGTCTTCATCCTATCAAAGAGAGAGAGAGAGAGAGAGAGAGAGAGAGAGAGAGAGAGAGATCCCATCATACACCAAGGTTTTTCTTTTATTCTGTACCAATTCGGATAGAGAGAAATGAAATGATATATTAACGTCTTCAAAAGGTCAAAATGACCTATGCAACCAATTTGTTACAAACTGGTGAATTTGATACCATGTTTGGGTACAAAAAAAGAGATACTCGAATGAATCTAGCAGAGCTACTAGCGGGAATTGTGTGGGTATGTGTGATCACTGATACAATGGGTGCCCAATACAAGAGGGTGATAAATCCATCCTCGTCTATATTCTAGATGGAGAGAGAGAGAGAGAGAGAGAGAGAGAGAGAGAGAGAGAGAGAGAGAGAGAGAGAGAGAGAGAAATGAAATGAAATGAAATGATATATTAATGTCTTCAAAAGGCCAAAATGACCTATGAGACCATCAGATACAAAGTGGTGAATCTAATACAATGTCTGAAGTACAAGTACAAAAAGTACTGAATGTAAAAATGAAAACTGAAAATGAAGTGTGAAATGTGAAAATGTAGAATAGGCCCTCAATGACACTCTGGGTGTCGTACTAGAATGCCTCTGATCCTCTGATGGAGTCTCCGTCGATGGAGTGTGCTCCTGTGTCTCGGTCGTGGTCGTCTCGATCTCCCGAGCTCAGTCGCCCTGTCAATGAGGGTGCCTCTGGTATGAATGTGGGTACCACCTTGTGTTGGTGGTTGGTCTCCTAGCTCCCTCGATCCAAAGAAGTCTGTGATCTGTCTCTGTGACTATCGTACTCGATGTCTCCTCAGCAGACTATCTCTATGTCGGTGTAGCTCAAGTAGATATAAGCCAAGGCATCTCTGATCCTGATACCTCATGACTCTATCTAGGGGTCCAAAACCCTCCCTGAATAAGCAATGGAAGCGCCCTCGTATCTCATAATACACAGTGCAGTGGCATATGTAGTGTAGCTCTGTCTCTGGCTCTCTATCGCATAGTTGGCATATCCTGGACTCCGGTGGTATCCCTCTGAATCTACCTGTCTCAATCTCCAGCTGGTGTGAGGATGTGCAAATCTGACCAATAGCACATCGCAGACCATGAGACAAATGAGTGTCCATGTAGCTCGGACGAATCACAAACCCATCTCTCGAAAGTTGGAGAAGATGCTCTTTGTAGAAAGCCATCTTCGTGCCCAACTCCTGCATCGGCTCTACCCATGTCCTCCTGGCGTCCAACTGTATAAGATCCTGACGAATGAGTAGTGATCTCCGTCCGTGTGACTGGCAGTGAGGGTGCATCCAGGGAATACTGAAAAGGAGGCAATCTATCCATGCTGAAACCATGCCTCTGAAACCATGAGGTCATCTGCACATACCAACATGATGCGTCTCCCTGCATCGCTAACTGTCTAGAGGACTCAAAAGCCAATCTAGTATATCTGCCTCTATGTGTATCCCATAGACTGTGCATAAAGGACATTGATCTGGAAGAGCCTCGATCTCTATAGGAGGGGCGGCTACCTCCGCTCGAATAATCGCATGTGGTACGGAGGCCTTGGCTCTAATCATCTGGGATATCATAAATACCAAGGGTCTCTCCATGCTCCTCCAACTATCATGATTCATAGATGGTCCCCAAAACTGGACCCCATAAAGCATAGCTGAAGCAACCAAAGTATCAAAGAGCCATAGCTTTGTTCGTGGTTCTTGAAACTGAACATGCGAACACATCCTCTCTAGCCCTCCCAATGCCGCATAGGCTCTGGATAGTCTAGTCTCTGCTACTCTCCTCAGAGTAAACCTCCGTCCCGTGAATACTACCCCCAGATATGTATATTCATCTGTGTACTCCACAGTGTCCTGACCATATACGAGTGTAGGTGCCGATCTCTTGACCCACTGTGGTGTGGTGTTAAACACCATAACCTTGGTTTTACCAAGGTTCACAGACAATCCACTATCCTTTGCAAAGCTGTGTCGGCTATAGAGAGATGAAATGAAATGAAATGATATAATAACGTCTTCTATCTGTGGTGGTTGCTCCTCTATCTGTCCGGTGTCTGGTGTGAAGAAGTAAGTAATCTGTCTTTGGGATTGTCTCTCTCCATATCTCTTCAGTAAACTGTCTCGGTGTCTCTGTAACTCGAGTAGATATAGTCCAAGACATCTCTGGTCCTAATAGCTCATGACTTTGGAGAAAGGTCCGAAGCCTTCTCTGAATAGACAGTCGAAGCGACCCGTATCTCGTAATACATTGTGCACTGACATATATATTGCATCTCCGTTTCTAGCTCTGTGTGGCAGAGGCGGCATATCTTGCTGGTTGCTGGTATCCCTCTAAACCTACCAATCTCAATCTCAAGCTGGTGTGAGGATGTTCGAATCTGACCAATGGCACATCGTAACCCATGAGAGAGATGTGTATCCATATAGCTAGGTCGAATCACAAACCATCATGAGTGAGTTGGAGAAGATGCTCTCTATAGAAAGCCATCTGAGAGAGAGAGAGAGAGAGAGAGAGAGAGAGAGAGAGAGCTTCATAACCAACCACCTCCAACAATCAATTGTCTTGTTTTTACAAGCAGCAAGGTGTACAGAAGAAACCCCAAATGAGTTTTCCCAACACAATTTAGCATGTGACATAAGTAATATGTACCTAAAAATGACAAATTTATAAATGAGCTTGAATTTGGGCGTTCACTTGAGAATGCGTAACTTTTACAAAGAGATAATTGGAGAATCTGTACTAGATTCATTGTTCGTTTTTGTGCTCTTTCCTTTGTTCTTTGCTTTTGCTCTCTCTCTCTTCCTAAGATGTGTCTGAGTTATGAGACCGAGTTTTGCTTACCATCATTGTTATTGTTACCATTGGATAATCTTGTTTCGTTTGGGGGCACTGCCTTGGGGTTTCACAGCCCCTTGGCTGTTGTGAGCTGCTACACGAGGTTTTTACAACGGATGCTTTATATCAGTCTGACAAACAGCATTGGACTTGGTGGTGTTCATTACATCACCCAAGGTGGATGGAGCTTTGGGCAGATTTCAAGCCCCACTTTTATTGCAGAGAGAGAGAGAGAGAGAGAGAGAGAGAGAGAGAGAGAGAGAGAGAGAAAAATGAAATGAAATGTTATATTAACGTCTTCAAAAGGCCAGAATGACCTATGAGAACAGAAAGTTACAATGTGGTGAATCTGATACAAAGTCCGAGTAATGAAAATGACAAAATAAAATAAAATGGGAGAATAAAATGCTATGGAATCCGAAACAGCTCGATGTGAAACGCTAGGTGGGATAGCTAAATCACAGATCTCAAAAGATCCAGCATCGGTCGTTGGCGGATCTCATCAATCTCCTCCATGGTCAATAGCCTAAACGAGCGTCGTGCATGTCGGGGCAAAGTAATCCGAATCCTCTGATGCAGCCTCCATCAATGTTGTGTAGTCCTTCGCAATCGTGGGCATTTGGATCTCCCTAGCTTGGTCACTCGGTCGATCAGTGTGCCTCTAGTGTGAGGCGGCGAGCTCTCCTGTGGTAGTGGCTCCTCCGGGTGTCCAGTGTCTGCTCTAAAGAAGTCTGTGATCCGTCTCTAACTGGCTGGCCTTTCCCCTCATCATGCTCTCTCTATGTCTACGTAGCTCGAGCAAAAACAAACCCAAGCATCTCTGATCCTCGTACCGCATGACTCTGGAGAATGGTCCGGAGCCCTCTCTGAACAAGAGGTGGAAGCGGCCGCGTATCTTGTAATAGACAGGGCAGTGGCATGTGTACTACAACTCTGTCTCAGGCTCTAGGTCACACAGGGAGCATGTCCTGGTCTCTGCTGGTACTCTGCTGTATCTCCCACTCTCGATCCGCAGCTGGTGTGAAGATGTGCGTATCTGGCCAATAGCACATTGTATTCCATGAGACAAGTGAGTGTCCATGTATCTGGGCCTTCTCACAAAACCGTCCTCCATGAGCTGGAGAAGATGCTCTCTGTAGAAAGCCATCTTCGTGCCCAGCTCCTGTGCTGGCTGTATCCATGTCCTCTTGGTGTCTAGCTGAGTCACGTCCTGGCGGATGAGCTTGGAGATCTTGGATTGTGTGAGCGTCAGAGAGGGTGCATCCAGTGAGTACTGGAAGGGGGGCAGTCTGTCTATGTTGAACCCATGTGCCTGAAACCATGATGTCATCTCCCCATACCATCATGCTGTATCTCCCTGCATGGCTAACTGTCGAGAGGACTCAAGTGCAAGGCAGGCATATCTGTCTCTGGGAAGTTCCCACATGCGGTGTATGAAGGAGACCGATCTGGTGAGCGCCTCAACCACTAGTGGGGGGGCAGCTAGCTCTGCTCGAACAATAGCACGTGGTACTGAGGCCTTGGCTCTAATGAGCCGCGAGATCATAGAGACCAGAGGCTTCTCCATGTCCCCCCATCCATCACTGCAGCCTGTCCTCCCGTGATGATCTAATGAAGGTCCCCAAATCTCAGCTCCATAAAGCAATGCAGAAGCCACTAGAGTGTCAAAGAGCCAGAGCTTCGTCCGAGGCTCTTGAAACTGAACCTATGAACACATCCTTTCCAATCTACCCAATGCTGCATGGGCTCTGGTCAGTCTAGTCTCTGTTGCCCTCCTCAATGAAAATGTTGGCCCACTAAAAACCACTCCGAGGTAAGTGTACGCCTCTGTATATTCCACAGTCTCCTGGCCGTATGTGAAAGCGGGCGCTGACCTCCTGATCCACTCTGGGGTGGTATTAAATACCATGACCTTGGTTTTACCAAGGTTGACGGACAAACCACTTTCATGGGCAAACCTATGCAAAGCATCCAAGAGACGTTGCATCCCCTCCGGAGAGTCGGAGATCAACACAGTATCATCAGCATATAACAATAGTGGAATGCATGTTCCTGCCAGTTGTGCACCTCTATCACCATCTCTCTCAATGTAGTCAGAAACCTCATCCACATACATACCAAACAGAGTAGGAGAGAGTTGGCAACCCTGCTTCACCCCAATAGTGGAATGAACCGCTGTAGATAGGTCCTCTGAGGTGCGTACATGCCCCACTACTGAGTTGTATAGTGCCATGACCCCCCAAATGAGCTCTGTGGGTACTCCCATCTCTAGTAATTTGCGCATCAATCTAGCTCTGGGTACTGTGTCAAATGCTTTGCGGAAGTCCACAGAGCTGCAATAGATCCGTCTCCCATGCAATCTTCCCTCCTCAATGATGGCTTTGAGCGTCAAGATATGGTCAAGAGTAGAAAAACCTCTCCTGAATCTTGCCTGCCCGGCTGCGCGTATCCCCTCCTTCTCTGCCCATCTACTCAGCTGCTGCTCAAGAATGGATGCGTACAACCATGCCAATGTGTGTCCAATCATGATAGTGCGATAATTCCCCAGGCTCCATAGGGTCTCCTGACTTGAAGATAGGTACAATCGTAGATAGGCTCCAAGTATCAGGCAAGCCCTCACACATGGCACGGTTAAACATAACTGCTAGGAGCTCTGCTAGTAGATCTCTAGCATGCATGAAGTGCTCAGTCACTAAGCCATCATGATCATATGCTCTCCCAGTCCTCATCCTGTCAATGGCCTTCCTCACCATCTCAGCGGTGAAAAAATCACATGTGTGGGGGCATGGATCGGGAAGGGGCGGTTGTCCAGGAACCGTGTACAGAGATGACGCGTACTGGCCCCAGGCCTCTATAGAGGTAATGGGGGGGGGTGCTCATGAAAGAGCCGCCATGCCTCACGTGAGTCCTGACTCGAGAATAGCTGGTATAGATCCTGCTCTAGGGGAGCCAAAAATGCCCTCTTCTTTTGCCACACTAGGCATCGGAAGTCAATCTGTGACTATCTGTGAGTGATGTCCCCCAAAAGCACCTCCCTCTGAAGTCTAGCTCTGGTCTCGAGGCATTCCTCATCATACCAGCTGTTCTGGAGCATGCTCCCAGAATGGCGTCTCGACTCTCTACTCAGGCTGTGTGTGTGGGTATGCCTCTGTTGCTGCATCATGTAACGTCTGTGTCAGTATAGTAGTAAGCTCCTCCAAAGGTCACCTTGGCTCTTCTGTACACAAGCGTCTGTAGATCCCATCTATGTATACAAAGTCCATCTCCCGCGTGAAGGTGTAGCGAGTAGGAGCTGCTGCCTGTGGCCTGTGTGCTACACTAAACTCGAAAGAGATGGTCAACGACACAAGAGCATGGTTCACTGCCACACCAACAGGTCTGGGTCCAACTATGAGGTCTTGGATACTAGAGATGAGACTCGGCTGCGCCATGGCATAATCCACTGTGCTAGCTCCATGTCTGTGTGGAAAGCATGTAAAACCCGCTGCAGCGGGAAATCTCTGTAGGCCATTCAAGATGACCAATCCATGTGCAGTCCCCATGTCTATCAAATGTCGTCCATACTCAGTATACTCCCCATCCTATGATAGTCTTGATAGGCCCGTCTCTACAACATCCATCTCTCTCAGCATCTCCTCTGAAGTACCATAAAAAAACTGTCTGATGATGAGCAGTCCTAGCATTGAAATCCCCTAGAATAACGATGTCACCATCTCTAGAGAACTCCCAGATGTCATCATCCAAAATAGAGAAGGGGGACTGTCCTCTCGGTCGTGCATACACTGACGTACTCAGGGGAAAGTAGCAAATAGCAATGTAAAGATATCTGTCTGTCTCTGCTCTCAATCTCACCCACATGTACCTAGCTTGCTCATCCCTGCGAGCTATATGTATCAATGGCTGCAACTCCTCTCTGAATAACACTGCCACTCCACCTGAGCCCCGCCCTCTATGCTCTGATCGTGTCTCCTGTCTACATGCGATCTCCCATCTGTATCCACTGATGTGAGGCATAGACTGCCCAGGGGACTGATGTGTCTCACAGTAGAAGATGATATCTCTTCCACTAAAACTTTCCTCAAAAGCACCTACATCTAGACGCATAGATCCATTACAATTCCAGGTAGCAACTTTGAGTGTGGTCCCATAGGTCTCACACCATCATGTGGAGCGTGGCTCTAATATCACCACTCTTCCATCTCGGTAAAAAGCAATCTTACCTTTTTCCCTTGCCGCTCTAATCTCTAGCATTACCTCCTGCATATGAGCTATCTGTGACAGGGTAAGGTCATCCCCGAGGAAGATGCCCGTTTTCTTAAGAGTTGGTCTCTTCTTCAAAAAGTCCTTCGCTACCATGGATGGAAAACGAAGGATGAGTGCCCTTTCTTTCGAGGTTTCCCCCTTGCTCCCGTTTTTCTTGTTGCCCACTCTCCAGGCTCTTGAGTGCATCGGCTCATGAACCCCCATCAAAGCCACGAGTTCTTTTACCTCTTCATCCACATTATCTTTGTCTTTAAGACCACAGATCCTCACATGTAGAGAGCGCACACGCCTTCTTTGTTCCTCTTCAAGTGTCAGGTTAATGATGTTGGGTGTGGACGTAGTTGTTTCCTTGCTTTTCCCTTTCTTGGCAACCTCAATCCACTTCTCGGCCTCATCTGCCTTCTATTGAGTCTTTGTAATAACGTCCACCCAAGAGGTCATCATTTCTTTGTGCTGCTCTTCCCCCTCTCTGATGGCTCGCACTTGCTCTTTGATCGTGTTTAGCTCTTCTATTACTGAAGGTTGCAATTCTCCCTCTTCAAGTGTATTTCGTGATCGTGCCTCTGCGAGCTCCCTCTTGAGTGAAGCAATCTCTTGGTCTTGGGCTATCACACGATCTCCTAGTGTAGCTATCTTGTTTTCTTGGGCCAACACGCGTTCGTCGAGCATTTTTATTGTGCCCAATAAATTGCAGTTGATTTTGTTAATTGTTCGGTCATTTCTTCTTTGCATTTTTGAAATGCATCCTCTAAAGGATCAAGCTTATCATTCTGTTTCCGCATACTTGGTCGCTGCAAAAAACGAGGGGGAAATTTGCGATGGTAGTAGGAGACCTCCCTATGTGCACCACTTCTCCCCACTTTAAGCATACATGGCATACATTTGTCTTTCCTGCAATTTCTGCAAATCAAAACAAATTTCCGCTTTCTGCAACTGCCAATTCTGCAATTTCTGTAAGTTTTGCAAATTCTGAAAATTCTGTGAAAATCTGAATTATGCTTGCAATTACTGTTTTCCTGCAGGGCTGAGAAAGCCATTTGAAACTCGTTTGGGAGTAGACACGTGTGGGAACCTGCACCTGCGGGGGGGGGGGGGGGGGGGCACGCGAAAAAAGAAAAGAAAGAAAACAGGGGGGAGTTACGCGTGAAAAAGAACGTGCAAGGGGCTGCAGGTTACGCGCAAGAGGGAGAGAGGGAGAGAGAGAGAGAGAGAGAGAGAGACGGGGAGAACCCTAGCGCAACCTGGCTGTCCTCTGTGGTGCTGCTAACAGCAGCTCGGTGACGACGCCCTTGCTCAGCTCCCCCAGCAATGCTTAGCAAGAGAGAGTCCCAAAGACCTGTGTGCTGATACCTGCACGCTGAAGATGCTGCATGCTGGGACCTACGCGCTGAGGCCTGGCTGCAAGTTACGAGAGAGAGAGAGAGAGAGAGAGAGAGAGAGAGAGAGAGAGAGAGAAATGAAATGAAATGAAATGTTATCTTAACGTCTTCAAAAGGCCAAAATGACATATGAGACCAAAAAGTTACAATTGGTGGATCTGATACCATGTCTGAGTACGGAAATTACAAAGTTACAAAGAACTAACACTTAGACGCTAAGGAGAAAGGAAATTGGGGGGGGGGGAGAGGGGGTTCAGATGAAATTTCTCATTGGCCGCTGTCGGATCTCATCGACCTCCTCCATGGTCAGTACTCTGGTTGGGCGTCTTGCATGTCGAGCTAGAGTGATCTGTATCTTCTGTTGCAGCCTTCGTCGGTAGTGGGAGACCCCCCGCGGTCGTGGACGTCTCGATCTGCCAAGTTCCGTGGCTCGATCAAGTAGTGTACCTCTAGTATGAGTAGGCTCTGAGATTTGTTGTAATGACTGCTCCGTTGGCTCTCCTCTGGCTGGTGTAAAGAAATCTGTGATTCGTCTCTGAGACTGTCTTTCCTCTGATGTTCTCAGCAAGCTCTGCGTAGCTCTAGCAGGAACAATCCGAGACACCTCTGATCCTTGTATCTCATGACTCTAGAAAAAGGTCCGAACCGGCGAACCCTTCTCTGAAAAGGCAGTGGAAGCGGCCGCGTATCTCATAGTGTGCCGGGCAGTGACATGTGTAGCGCAGCTCTGTCTCTGGCTCTAAGTTGCATAGGTGACATATCCTAGCTCCTGCCGGCACCCCTCGAAATCGGCCAGTCTCGAATTGGAGCTGATGTGAGGATGTGCGTATCTGTCCAATAGCGCATCTTATCCCATGAGACAAGTGTGTGTCCATGTATGCAGGCCTAGTCACAAAGCCGTCCTCCGTGAGTTGGAGAAGATGCTCTCTGTAGAAGGCCATCTTCGTGCCCAACTCCTGTGTCGGCTGTATCCATGTGCTCCTGGTATTTAGTTGAATCAAATCCTGACGTATGAGTTTGGTGATCTCTGTCCGTGTGAGAAACAGGGAGGGTGCATCCAGAGAGTATTGAAGCGGAGGTAATCTATCCATCTTGAGACCATGCGACTGAAACCATGCTGTCATCTGTCCATACCAACATGTTGTATTGCCTTGTAGAGCTAGTTGTCGAGATGACTCCAAGGCAAGCCGAGCGTATCTGTCCCTAGGGAGATCCCATAGACCGTGCATAAAAGAAACTAATCTCGTCAACGCCTCCACCACGAGGGGGGGGGGGGGGGGGGGGGGTGGCTAGCTCGGCTCGGATAATCTCATGTGGTATTGAGGCCTTAGCCCGAATCATCCGAGCGATCATAGAGACCAGAGGCCTCTCCATACATCTCCATCCATCTGTGTTGCCAGATCTCCCATGGTGGTCTACTGAGGGTCCCCATACCTGAACTCCATAGAGCATAACTGGAGTCACTAAAGTGTCAAAAAGCCGCGGTTCTCGAAACTGAACCTGCAACGAACACATCCACTCCAGTCCTCCCAAAGCTGCATATGCTCTCGTCAGTCTGGTCTCTGATGCTCTCCTTAGTGATGTTAGGTGCAACGGAATGAATGTTGCGCTTTGCTCAAGATGAGTGCTCCGAACTGTGCTCAAGGTTCCTTTTGTTCTTATGGAAGGGAGAGCCTTCCGTTCTTAATGAGAGAATGCTATGATCACAAACAAAGTGAATGGACACTGTGTGTGCAAGTGTATGACACTGAGAGAGAGAGAAAGAAGAGAGATACGACACCAAAGACGTAAAACCCTCCTCCGAAGGGCCCACTCTTGTCAGCGAGAGTGGTCTACTTATGTTTGCACAAAGTGGTACAATGACGATGCAATGGACTGATGCAACTTGGAACTATGTCGGTGACGACGCCGGGGATGACGACAACAACTTAAGGGCTGAAATCTGCGGTCTTATATCTGCTGTCCATAAAAACGCTATGGCTGAAATTCTGGGACTGTTTCGGGGTGGCTGAAAACGCTGTTTTGGCTGCGTTTTTGAAGGCTGAAAATGACGATCTCTTGCATGCATCTAGGGCTGAATCTGCTACTGTTTTGAATGCTGAAAATGCTGCTGCAATTTCTCCATCGAAGGCTGAAAATGAAAACGCTGGCAGCTTGGGGTAGCGTTAGTAAAAATGCTAGGCTTCTGGGAAATGCTGGCGATGGTAGCAAACTGGAAACGCCAAGGTCAGGGGGAGGTGTGGGCGATGATAGCAATGCTGAAAAACGCCAGGCTAGGGGAAGTGATGGCGATGACCAAAACGCTAATGCTGATAGAGGGTGGAAACGCCAAGGACTTGAAGGTGCTGAGGGGTTCTTGCTGAGAAGATGCCTGTTGAGCGGGAAGCTCCTACTGCCTCTTCTGCCATTTAGTGCTAACTTGGGTTTGCTTATATATTTTCTTAGCAAAATTACCCTACCTACTTTTGTTGGGAAGTCACTTAAATTAATAAGTGAAAAATGTCAAAAATAGGGAAAATAAGCTAAATGCACTGGAAAAATCCCTTGATGGAATCTGATGGATTCTGATGGGAATACCGATGATCATGCTGTGTGCAATCAGAGGATATGCATCTATGCTAAGTGACTAGGCATGCACGGTCTACGAATAGACTCACAAAAAGTACCAAATCACTTCTAATCTAGACTAACTGGACTGACTGAACCCTGTTATGGTGTAGCTTTTCCACGGACACATAGGGTTAAATGTGTCACGTGACAAGTGAAAACACCGGTCCACGAAGACTAGCCCAAGATAAGTATATGCATCTGTGTACTCCACAGTCTCCTGGCCATACATAAATGTGGGTGCTGACCTCCTGACCCACTATGGTGTGGTGTTGAACACCATAACCTTGGTTTTCCCCAGATTGGAGAGAGAGAGAGAGAGAGAGAGAGAGAGAGAGAGAGATGAAATGAAATGAATGTTATATTAACGTCTTCAAAAGGCCAAAATGACCTATGAGACCAATCTGTTACAAAATAGTGAATCTGATACCATGTCTGGGTACAAAAGAACTAGAACAAAAATACTACTACTACTAGAATCCATCCTCATCTGCACTCTATTTGTCGAGAGAGTATGGCTCGAATCCTCTGTTGTAGTCTCCGTCGATGTTGTGTAGCCCTTCTCCTCAATCGTGGACATCTGGATCTCCGTAGCTCCAGTGCTCGGTCGATGAGAGTGCCAGTAGTGGTCGAATGAGCGTGGGCCGAGCTTTGCAGTGATGGCTGCTCCTATGGCTGTCCCATATCTAGTGAAAAGAAATCTGTAATGTCTCTGGGACTCTCTCTCTCTAGCTCTCCCCAGTATAGTGTCTATCTATGGAACTCAAGTAGATATAGCCCAAGACATCTCTGATCCTCATAACTCATGACCCTAGAGAAAGGACCGAAACCCTCTCTGAATAAGCAGTGGAAACGGCCCCGAATCTCATAGTACACTGAGAGAGAGCAAGAGAGAGAGTCGATCTGCAAACTGTGTGCGGTTTAGCAGAGAGACGCGCGTTTAGGGTTTGTTGTGCCATACACGCTGTCCCTCAGGCCTAACGCGCTGCCTTACAACCCAAAAAACAGCAGTGAGAGCCCTAAAAACAGTAGCGCAAACCCTAATTTCGCCTGCGCGTGGTGCTGCAGCTGAGCACGTCACCTCTGCTGCAAGTGCTGCGCATCCCCTCAGACCTGCTGTGCGCACCCTCTCTGCTGCAAGAATCACCCCCACACCTGCTGTGCGAGCTGCTCCTGCCTGCCCCTCTGCGCATTGTCCTGCTCGCAGCCAGTTCAGGGTTTGCTACTGCAGTCCTTACCCCTTGCTGCCTGCTCCTGCTGCCTACAAGTGCTGCAGATTTTGCCCTTGTTACAGGGGCTCACAACAGCCTTTTGCAGCCTACTGCTAATAGAGGCTCCTGGAGTTTTGGGCCCTTGCTCAGTGCCATTGCACCTTGCACTTTTGAGCAGCTCACACTGTCATCACCGTTGCAATTCCTGCATGTATTGGCTTTTTCATCAGCAACCCGACTTGCATCTTTGCAAGGCTTCCCTCGTGAGTTACTTTGTTGTACTGTAGCAGTTGCTGCTGTTTCCGTCTTACAGTTCCTCGCATCTGAGAGAGAGAGAGAGAGAGAGAGAGAGAGAGAGAGAGAGAGAGAGAGAGAGAGAGATGAAATGAAATGTTATATTAACCTCTTCAAAAGGCCAAAATGACCATGACCTATGAGACCATAGCGTTACAATGTGGTGGATCTGATACAAAGTCAGAGTAACAAAATGAAATGAAATGACAAAATGATGGAATATAAATACTATGAAATCCTAAGCTGGTAGGTGTGAACAAAGCAGCTAGTTGGGATAGCTAAACCACAAATCACAAGAGATCCAGCATTGGTCGTTGGCGGATCTCATCAATCTCCTCCATGGTCAGCAGTCTGACTGGGCGACGTGCATGTCGGGCCAAAGTGATCCGGATCCTCTGATGTAGCCTCCGTCGATGCTGTGTAGTCCTCTGCAGTCGTGGGCGTTTGGATCTTTCCAATTCAATCGCTCGGTCTATCAATGTGCCTCTGGTGTGAGGCGACAAGATCTGCTGTGGTAGTAACTCCTCCGGGTGTCCAGTGTCTGCTCTTAAGAAGTCTGTGATGTCTCTGAGATTGGCTGGCCTCTCCTCTCAGCAAGCTCTCTCTGTGTCTGCACAGCTCGAGCAGAAACAAACCAAGGCATCTCTGATCCTCGTACCCCATGACTTTGGAAAGCGGGTCCAAAGCCCTCTCTGAACAAGTAGTGGAAACAGCCTCATATTTCGTGGTAGACAGGGCAGTGGCATGTGTAGTGTAACTCTGTCTCAGGCTCCATGTTACACACGGGGCATGTCCTGGCCTCTGCTGGTACTCCGTTGTATCTCCCAATCTCGATCCGCAGTTGGTGTGAAGATGTGCGTATCTGGCCAATAGCACACCGTATCCCATAAGACAAGTGGGTGTCCGTGTATCTGGGCCTCTCCACGAAACCGTCCGCCGTAAGCTGGAGAAGATGTTCTCTATAGAAAGTCATCTTAGTGCCCGGCTCCTATGCTGGCTGTATCCATGTCCTTCTAGTGTCTAGCTGAGTCAGGTCTTGGCGGATGAGCCTGGTGATCTCGGATTGTGTAAGAGTTATGGAGGGTGCGTCCAATGAGTATTGGAAGGGGGGCAATCTGTCTATACTGAACCTATGCGCCTGGAACCATGATGTCATCTCCCCATACCAACATGTTGTATCTCCCTGCATGGCTAACTGTCGAGAGGACTCAAGTGCAAGGCGGGCGTATTTGTCTCTGGGAAGTTCCCACACGCAGTGTACGAAGGAGACACATCTGGTAAGCACCTCAACCACTAGTGGGGGGGCAGCTAGCTCTGCTCGGATAATGGCGCGTGGTACTGAAGCCTTGGCTCTAATGAGCCGCGAAATCATAGAGACCAGGGGCTTCTCCATGTTCCCATCCATCAGTGCAACCTGTTCTCCGCGATGATCCAATGAAGGCCCCCAAATCTCAGCTCCATAGAGCAATGCAGAAGCCACTAATGTGTCAAAGAGCCAAAGCTTCGTCAGAGGCTCCTGAAACTGAACCTGTGAACACATCCTCTCCAATCTACCCAATGTCTGGTCAATCTAGTCTCGGCTGCTCTCCTTAATGAGAACGCTGGTCCACTAAAAACCACTCCAAGGTAAGTGTAAGCATCTGTATACTCCACCGTCTCCTAGCCATATGCGAATGTAGGCGATGACCTCTTGATCCACTGTGGGGTGGTATTAAATACCATGACCTTGGTTTTACCAAGGTTAACGGACAAACCACTGTCATGGGCAAACCTATGCAAAGCATCCAGGTGACTTTGCATCCCCTCCGGGGAGTCGAAGATCATCAGCGTATAACAGTAGCGGGATCCATGTCCCCGCCAGCGGTGCACCTCTATCCCCATCTCTCTCAATGTAGTCAGAAACCTGATCCACATACATACCAAATAGAGTAGGAGAGAGCGGGCAGCCCTGCTTCACCCCAATAGTGGAGTGAACCGGTGTAGATAGACCCCCTGGGGTGCACACATGCCCTACTACTGATCTATACAATGCCATGATCCCCCAACTGAGTTCTGTGGGTACTCCCATCTCCTGTAATCTGCGCATCAGTCTAACTCTGGGTACTGTGTCAAATGCTTTGCGGAAGTCCACAAAGCTACAATAGATCCGTTTCCCACGGGATCTTCCCTCCTTGATGATGGCCTTGAGTGGGGAGAGAGAGAGAGAGAGAGATTGAATTATCGTTCACGGAGGTCAGATATGACCTATGGGACCAAAAAACAAAACATTACAATGCTTGCTTTCAAGTGAAGCATGGATACATATCAGTTAAGGACTGAGGGTCCATCAAGAGGGTAATGGAAAAGAAAAAGAAGGATGAAACCTAGGAAGGCTCAGTGAGGGGGGAGCCGGTTTGGTAGTTCGAAACTCCTGGATGACGGCTTTACCACCTCGATAGACTGCCCATTTACCTTGTTTGTGAGCTTCATGCATCTTCTTGAGTTCACTTGCTTTGGTCTTGAGTTGGTTCGGGGTCAATTCTTCGGCGATCCATAGCTTTGTTCCCTTTAGGAGATGAGACTGGCATAGTAGCTTCCATCGCTCTTCTTTGTCCTTGAGAGTAAGGATACAATGCTGGGGTGGCACCTTTTTATGTGTTTCATTGATCCATGAGACGGTTTCTGGCTTGATATTTACTGGCTGGAGAATGTCATTGAGCTTGGCGATTGCATCTTCAAGAGTGTCTTCGTCTGTGCACCATGGTGAGGGGAGTCCTCCGATCCGAACCTTGAGGCTAACAGATTCTTGTAGCCGATTTTCTTGTAAGGCTGCTTGAACTTTGTTGACAATTTTTTTACGAGTTGCTTCGTGGACTTCTTCCTTGGCTGCTTTGACAGTTTCAGCAAAAGCGTTTTCGACCTTGTGTGCTTTCACAAGTAGAGTTTGGCTCTCTACTTCCTTCGCATCTTCAAGCTTGCGTAGACGTTCTTTGAGTCTTTCATTCTCCCCAACGAGTTCTTGAATATAAGCCTCAAGGGCTGTGATTCGTGCTTCCTGGCAGGCGGGAGGTCCTTCCTTGGTGCCGCTGCCACCGCAAGAAAGCTCTTGCGCGCAGTAGGGGTGCCAAAGGATGACATCGAGCCGGGAATTTCGGTTGGGCTATGTGGGATCGAGGGCTTATGGTGATTTAAACTTTTTGGAGGCATGAAGCCAAGCTTTGGTATCGAAGAGCAGAGAGTGGGGATTCGGTTCGATGGGCTAGAGGGTGGTTCGACGGGCTGAGACAGAGGGCGAAGGCTTTGGGGCGGTGGTAGAAGGTGAGGATTTAACTAGTTGAACAGGTCGCCACAGCAGTTGCACCGACGAGCAGGTCGCAGCAGAAAAACGCTGACGGGTATGTAGCAACCGCTATTGTCTTGGGCATGGGCAGAGCTTGGGCGTAACGCCCCCACAGGGCTGCCCTCGCCCAGGGGAGACTCGCAAGGGTTGGCTTAGGTTTAGGGTTCGCAAGAGAGCCGAAAGGAGGGGGGGGGGGGGGGGGGGGGGGGGGGGGGGGGGGGGAGAGAGAGAGAGAAATGAAATGAAATGAAATATTACATTAAACGTCTTCAATAGGCCAAAATGACCTATGAGACCAAACTAATACAATCTTGGTGGATCTAATACAATGTCTGGGTACAAAAATAAAATGAAGTAAAAAACTAAAATGTTAACTGCTAGATGTGAACTAAGCAGCTAGTTGGAACTGTGTAGGATATGAGTAGGGGGGTGAAAGTAGTGACTAAGGGCTAATACAACACAATGTGGGTGTGCATGTGGGAATATAATGGGTGAGAGTTGATACAAAGGCTGATACAAGATGAGCAGGGTGTACAATCCTCAAAAGAGCTAAATCATAGGAGATCCATCATCGGTTGCTAGCGGATCTCATCAATCTCCTCCATGGTCAATAGTCTAACCGAGCGACGTGCATGTCGGGCCAAAGTGATCCGAATCCTCTGATGCAGCCTCCATCGCTGTTGTGTTGTCCTCGTAGTCGTGTGCGTCTGGATCTCCCTAGCTCGGTCGCTCGATCGATCAATGTGCCTCTGGTGTGAGGAGAATGTGAGCTCTGCTGTGGTTTCAGGTACATGGGTTCAGCATGGACAAATTGCCCCGCTTCCAGTACTCATTGGATGCCCCCTCTCTGACTCTTTCACAGTCCAAGATCACCAGGCTCATCCGCCAAGCCAGCGTTTCCAGCCCCTTCAGCCTGGCGTTTTTCAGCCTAAAGCCTCAGCGATTCCAACCAGTAGATTCAGCGTTTTGCTACAGCCAAATTCAGCGTTTCAAAGGCCCGCAGACACCAGCGTTTTCCAGCCATAGACTCTAGCGTTTTTGGCTAGAAAGACCAGCAAATTCAGCAGATAGAAGGGCAGCAGATCCAGCGATTCAGCCTGGCGTTTTTCAGCCTAAATCCAGCGATTCCATGGAGTTCTTCTTCAGTAAACATTCTCGGAGTAGGAGGCTTCTTGATCGCCGGTTTGATTGGTGGCTTGGTGGTTTTCTGCCATCAATTGTTGGGTCAAAAATTTTGCAAATTGGGGATCCTTAGCAAATTTAATCATCTGCTTCGTTGCCTCGTCAACCATTTGTCGACGTTCCATCTCTTCAATCTCGAACTGAGTAGGCCGAGGTGGGCCATACTCTTCCTCTGTTTGCTCATGAGAATCTTCGTGATCTCCTCCCGCACTCGCAGATGCAAAAGAAGTCGACTGATTTCTGTTGGAATCCATAAGTGTCGCGAGAAAAGGATCGGATTTCCAAGTAGAAGAGAAATCGGCCATGCTCTGATACCACTGTAACAAACTTGGGCACCCCAAGTCTAGATTTTGTCGCGACACAAGAGAGAATCACTTAAAATACTTCCCAACCTTAAAATCACAATTCAATTTGGTCGACACGGCCCGGCGTAGTTCCGAGCCAAAGAGAGATTGGCCCCAAAGACTAGCACCCTTTGGGTATTTCTTTTATATTAATCTTTGAGCAAAGTACAACTCCCACAGAGTCCTCTGCTCTCAGACTCTGCGTCAAGATGCTCTGAGAGGTGAGGCTCTTAGGGCTCTTTTACTCTTACAAGGGATGCCAAAAGCAGAGCCCCAAAAGCAAATAGTCCCTAAAGCAATTTGTTCCAAAAGCAACTGATCCCAAAAATCTGCCCAGAAAAAGCATCAGCGCATTTTACGAAAATCCGTACAACAGCCACGTCAGCATGTCACCGCGATATGCGAAGATCCGTATTGTTGTCCATATAGTTTCTGCCACGTCAGCACATGTCTGTACTGCCACGTCAGCACCTGTCCGTACTGTTTCTGCTCGCGGGTGGTCATGCCACGTCACCATTTTGTGACACTAACCCCCTATGGCATAAACAGCATACCCTTGCCTTAGCCGGAGCTTCTCTATATCTGTCAGTCTCAATCTCAAGCTGGTGTGAGGATGTGCGTATCTGGCCAATAGCATACCGCACCCCATATGATAAATGTGTATCCATATAGTTGGGCCTGACTACAAAGCCATCTGTTGTGAGTTGGAGAAAATGTTCTCTGTAAAAAGCCATCTTCGTGCCCAACTCTTGCGTAGGCTCTATCCAAGTCCTCCTGGTGTCCATCTGAATCAAGTCCTGTCGGGTAAGGAGAGAGAGAGAGAGAGAGAGAGAGCTTCGACTTCTTCGACCTCTACTTTTTGGTCAGTTCTTGCTCCACGGTGGCCACCACACCTGCACCAGGTGTCACGACGACTGTCCATGCACCCTTCACATGGACTTATTACCTGACTACACAGGACCTAGCCAATATCGAAGCCACCACTAGGCATTACCTAGGCCGGACACTCGTTGGCTGCATGGCAAACCTCTTCCCTTTATGCGGCATAGTTCGAGAGTGGCTCCAATCTGGCCCTTGGTGGCTCTGAAGGCAGTATCTTGGAGCTCATCATGCTGGGCCGTGGCATCTTCTAGGTGCAGCCTTGAGACGACAGTTGTGCTGAGTCTCTCTACAATCGCTCTCCTATTGTTGCAAGAACCCGATTGTTGGTCTTAGAGCACTGGACACCAGATTTCGATGTTGAGGAGTTTGATCACCAGCTAGTCACTCTCCCCTTTCCATCGCTCCCAGCTCGTCTCTCAAGTTTTGTTACTAGTATAGCCACTAGGTGGGGCCTGGTTATACCAAGTTCACTAGCTACAAAGATCGGCACACCACGGATATGTGTCTACGCACCTGGGGACACCCATTCCCCGAATACATGACCACTTCGCGATCCCACCAGAGACCAGGTCCGTCTACAGAGGTTGGTGGTTACTGGTCGCCCGATTCAGTGTCTCAGATGCCATCAGTTTGGGCACATGGTGAGAGACTGCCCCTCCCATACTCTGCGTTGCTCTGAGCCACGACATCCCCCACCTCAAGGCGCAACGGGTGGTTGGCAGAAGGCCCCTTGTCGCCATACTTTTCGGCAAGTGCCGCCTTCAACAACAGCATCACACCCACCTCAACAGCCTATCTCCCCAACAGTCTCATAGGTCTCAACTACTCAACCGCTTCAACCGCTACGAGACATGCCCTATACTTTGCGGCATCCACCCGAAGCTTCCTCGCATTTAGCTGTGGAGACAAACTTCCCACCTTTGCCATCTTCACCAACCCCTTCTTTCCTTCCACTCCCTCCCACTGATACTAAAACACCATCATCCGCTGCCGCACAACCCCAACCAACCACCCCCACCCATAACACACTATCCTCTCCACCTCTATTGTGCGCTCCACCACCACCCCCTCATGTTCCTAAATTTCATCGCTTTTGCGCCTCCAGCTTGGCATTTCTCTAGAGTTGAGTACAACGGTGACAACACTGGTCCGCTATTGGTTCGGCTGTACATTTTACACCGTGCACAGAAGGCACGCTCTCTTTTACATGGTAGACAGAGTCCCATGCTCTCCTTCTCCCTATATTTAACTGGCATAGAGATATGGAGAGAGGTTTCAATAGCATCTAGGACCATTGTATTAGCATTTGTGCAATCTAAAGCAAATACTTCTCTAGCGATAAACACGGGGCCCTTGAAGGGGGGTTTGGGAACCCATCCGGTGTTAGTCTTCTTTCTCTCACTATCACTCACAGAACGTTCACTCACAGTATCTCTCCTCTCTCTAGTCTATTGCACATCTCTCTTATGAAATAAAAGGAGACCTTGAGTACGCATTGAGCACACATCCTGAATTATCACCATAAATCACTTATGCTGCACATTACATCCTTCTATCAGTTATTTAATCTGCCCAGTGAGCTACATGTCTCCTATCAAGAGGGTACATCGTAAAAAGGAAAAAGGGTGGACTGCCATGATCAACAACATGAGTACAACGGCTAGATCATAAAATGGGAGAGGGGAAGAGCCACACAATGAGTTTACACCACTGCTACTTCACGTTGGTCTAGGGTATGGTTGTACGGCTAGTGTCTCCTGAGTTGGCCACTCATAGCATACGCTGCATCTGGTCCTGACCGGACACTTTTGATCCAGTAGCCCAGTTTTTAGTTCGACACCCACTTATCCTATTTTCATAGATTTTCCCATATTTATGGGTTGCTGGGTTTATTGGTGGACATTGCATGATGGAATCAAGAAGACCTCCGATCACAACCAGGGAGCCACCAAAAAGTACCACCGAAAGAGGGAGCCAGCAAAGCCGGCAGCAAAAGCCAGCAGAGCAACGAGGCCATTCCGCCGAAAGCCTAATCCATGGGCTGCCATGCTCTATCTCGTAGCCAATGATTGGCTCTGAGTAAACTGACCATGCTGCGGCCCCCCAAGTGTACATCATAGTACTTTATGTCTAATTGTTACAAAGCAAAGCACACGTATAATTCCTTAACTTCAATTAAGGATAACTTTGCAACCCTGCTAGCCAGCCTAAAGGGTCACTTGTGAATTGCCCAACTAAAGCAATCGTCTTTGGGCTTGTGGCCTTGTGTGTGTCTACAAGGTTAGTTTGTCTTCTTTTTCAAAAGAACTAGCTGTCTCATGATACAAGAGAATGTGAATTCTCTTTCCTATGGGCCTTTTTTTTTTGCAATCATAAGTAGACCATAATTCTCTTTTAATTCTCATTGAGGCCTCCCCTTTTCTCTGTATGTATCTATCCACAGTATCACTCTATTTGATAATTGCTTGGAAAACAACTTTGCATCTGATGACAACAGCAAAACAGCATGAAAAAGAATTTCCAATCCTGATAGAGGATAAGGAACAATCACCTGCCAGTCAACTCTAGAATAAGGCTGATTAATCCAAACCATGCACTCAAACACAGGCTTTTTATCCGTGTACAGAGACTAATGTTGGATAAGGTAGCCAGCTCACAAGCAAGGGAAAAAAAATCAAAGTAGGATTTATCCGAGACACCTTGTCAGCATCTTCATGGCCTTGACAAAAAAAACCAAGTATGGGAGTTTATATTCAAGAAGTAGTATCTAATGAATAATATGTTAAGACAGAAATGCAACGTTCTCTCGATGCCAAGCTGGTTTTATACAGTAAACCTGCAGTTGAGGTTCCATAAGAACAAACAAAACTCCCCTAGTTCTTTTAATGGCAAGAACAGAAAAGATCAGTACTTTCTTCTAAGGAAGACAGTGTTCAAACATGAGCACTCCGGTTTGCAGTTTAAGCTCACAGGGCAAATTCAGATATTGCAAACCTGGAGTGTGCCGACAGCTTCAGAACTTGGAGGATATGGTGCAGAAAGACAGGCAGCAACGGCACGCCTAAGAGGCTCTGGAGGCTTCCTTGAGAAGGGCCGATTTCTCTGAGATAAAGGAACCTGAAAGCGCGACGGACCTAATGGAGATTTCTCCATATGAAGCCAACCAAGTCCCGAGTGAGACTTTTCATCTACAGCATGAGCAGAGCTCCTACTCTGCTTGCGATCTTCCTCGCCCCGCAACATTTCGGGAGCATAATTTTCTTCTCTTCTCCAATGCGGAGCTGTAGCTTTGCAGGTCGAAAGTCAAGAGAGGCAAAAAAGAAGCTGAAAGCTGGAAATGTGCATAAAAAATGCGCTCTCGCAAAAAGCTCCCCCAAAAGATGCTCAGATGTCCCCTCAGTACAAGGCCATTCACACAAGCAAACTTTTGCTTTACTTTTGTTCTTGTATGTGTGGAGAGGGGGGCTATGAGCATGCTAATGTGATATTACAACAATCACGTGATAGTTTAGGGCAAGCTGCCAACAGAATTCTTGATTTTTTCAGCCTCCAACTATGGATGAAGACAATTATCCAAGCAAATTTTGTGTTGTACTATGTCAACCCAAGGGTTGTTGGCATAGCGATGAAGAGTTTGATTCGTACAGCTACACAATCCCCATTTTTCATTGATAAAGCACACGGCAATGGTTTTATTCTAAGGAAGGGGGTCACAGCCAACTTTGGTGGGTCTAGAGGAAAGCATAGCATTTTTGGTGTTATCCCTATGTGCAACAAGGACGCATGTACCTTTCATGCAAATTACCTTAGCACGTCTAAACCCAACCTTAGTTAGTAAGGTGCTTGAATAGTTTCCTCGAGGTTAAGGGTTCAAGTGTCATTGAGGCTATCTCTATTGTTGCTCAACCTGAAAGGAATTGTGGCTTGAGTAGGTGTCAATTGGGTGGGTGGGTGGGTGGGTGTGTGTGTGTGATTTTCCCAACCCTGAGGCTCCCTCAAGTGAGGTTTCGCAAGCTAGACAACTACTATTGTCATATGTACATCCTATATTGACAATGAATGATGTAACTACCCTTGAGGCCAGTTTTATTGAGGCTGAGTTGCACGACAGTTTGTTACATCTTGGTCATTGGAAATCTCCTGGATGGGACAGTCTTATGGTTGTATTTTTATTTTTTTTCCTTTTGGGAGTCCCTTAAGCAACCTCATGATAAATCATGCATGGACTGCGCAATCTTTGCCTCAATCATGGAAAGAAGGACTGGTGAAATTGTTCCCCAAGCAAGCATTATGTGAATATTTCTCACATTGGCGTCCGATCACGCTTATGCCGGTCATTTACAAATTGTTGTCAAAAATGATAGCTGCACGTATTAATGATTAGTTGTTATCTGGTATACATCTGCTTTAGTATGGATTCATTCCTCGTCGGCAAATTATGGATAATATTGTTAATGCTTTCATTGGAATTGAGTATGCAAAATATACTCGACAAGATGTACTTATCATGCAGGTTGATATAGAGAAAACATTTGACATTGTTCATTGGGACTTCATTTCTCATATCATGATGGCTTTGGGCTTTGGCTCCAGAATGCGTTGGGTTGTCTAATATCTTTATGAGCACAGTCAATCTGTTGGAATTCTTGATGGTGAGTTGACTCGATTATGGGATCTTGGTCGAACGATTAGGCAAGGATGTCCTGTGAGTGCTATGTTGTATGTTATTGCTACACATCCTCTCTTGTTGTATCTCAACTCCTTGGTGGCATCTGGCCACTTTCATGGATTGGAACTGCCATCTTGTGATCATTTTGTGGTGCAAGCATATGCGGCTAACTCCATGTTCTGGCCTAGAAATCAACATGAGGATGTTCGTTGTATCATTGAAGCTCTATATGTTTATGGGTTGGCTGTAGGCCTGCAAGTGAATTTCCAAAAATCTAAATTGTTGTCCTTGCATCAAATGGATTGGCACTTTGTATTATGGCCAGGTGAGATAGTGAAGCCTGATCAAATTGTGAGGCATCTTGGTTACCCATTGGCTTGGTCGGTTAACAATGCAAAGTTGTTGGATTGGGTTGAGAATAAACTGAGGTCTTAATTGCACTATTGGAAATTGTCTACCTGGCCATTGCATGTATGACTCAGAATAGTGCAGTCCATCTTGGTGGCATACATGCAATTTTTCTTGCCTTTGTTGCATTGGCCACCTCGTCGTCTTCGGGCTTTCATGTCTTGGATTCTAGAGCACTTCTGGTCTACTTCCTTCCAAAAAAAGGGCTTGCGATTGCTCGCGATGGATAAATTGTGTACTTTAAAGCGTTATGGTGGTCTAAATATACTACATTTGTGTTCTCATGTTACAACAAGGAAGGCTACTTTGTTAGTGGTGCTAGTTGAGCAAAAACAGCCATGGATACAGATGTTTGCGTTTATGTGCTCTCATGCGGTTTCTACGCCAGCTTTTGGCCATTGGCAGCCGTTGTATTGGGATGTGGTTTTTGGTAAGTTTGAAGCTACAATACCTGGATGTCCCATTGCTTCCAGTATTGTGGCAGATTGAAAATTGGTCACGCGGGAATTGTTGTGGCATGGTAGAGATGATGTCTGTGGAAATTTCACTTCGGTTGGAGAGTTTGCATTGGAGTCGAGTTTTTTTAGAACTCTTGTTCAACGCTCTCCTAGATAGGCTTATTTTCTCTCTCGTAAAGGTATTGACAGGATAACATATGCGATAAACAATGATGGACGGTGCTCTCATTTAGACAGGCTAATCTTATCTTTGGGCTTGGGATGTACTACAGGCGCATGTGGGACACCATTAAGGATCTTATTGACTCGATAGCTCCCCTGCTGGTTGCGGAGAATCAAGTTTGTGATTGGCTCTACATTGGTTGTTTGATCCGTTCAAAATGTGCAAACAAAGTGTATTGTCATTTGCAGTCATCTTCCTGGATCCAAGAACACTGTAATAAGGTATGGAATATAAATAAGAGTGCTACATGGTGGTGGAGTAATGTTATGAAACTGTGGCATGCTAAGATACCTTTGAAGGAGTGTTTATTTATATATTGATGCATTGTTGGGGTTCTCTCAACCGGAGAATTTTTGCGCTCCAGAAGATTGGTCTTTTCGCGATGTGTTCGTTATTACGGTGCAGGCATTGAGAAGATTCCACATTTATTGTGGTCTTGTTCTCGTACGCAACAGTTTATGGATTGCATCTCTACAGCTCTTCGCATGCATTTCCCTTGCATACATTTTGGTTTAAAAAAATTGGATCTTTGGAGTGCTTTCGCCATTGCTTTGGTCGTATGCATACTTTTTTGGCTGGGTTAGATTTTGGGTGCTATGAACAGTGTGGAGAGCACGGAATTTCCTCATGTTTCAGCAAATTCAAGTGGAGTATGTTTCCTTCTTCAAAATTTCTGTTCGATAGTCTCTACAAGCTGCATATGACTTGGATGAGCTTCCCGCTAGTCATTACGAGCTCTACTTTGACTATTTCTGATTTACAATTTTGTAATATTTTCTATGGGTTTTCCTCATTTTGAGGTTTCACATTGGTAATTCAATCTGACATTACTATGGAAAAAAATTTGTTAACATGGCTTGATGACTAAGGTGCTTGAGGTGCTTGTTGTACTTATTGACTAAGGTGCTTGCGGTGCTTGTCATGCTTGCCGACTAGGGAGCCTGAGGTGCTTGTGGGAACACTACCCAGGCTTGAGGTGCTTTTTCATGCTTGCTGACTAAGGTGCTTGGGGATAAGGTGTGCAAAAGTCAACAATGATCCCTACAAGGAGGGGGCGAGCCTTACAAGAGGGGGGGATGAGAGAGAACACACACACACCCTCACACAATGCAAGCTTGATACAAAGAAGGCAAAAGGGACACTTGTCAAGTTCCTCCTCATGTTGCCCTCATGGTGTGCCTAAAGCCTATTGGTTGGCCACCCAAGGGGTCCAATGATAATTTAGAAGATTTAATTAATTGTTTTTACATTTATCAAGTCTTCTCTCTCAAAGGGGAAAGTGGGACCCTTCCCAAGACTACCCTTGTTGCTTGTAATGCATCCTGCATGTGATTGGCCAGTTTTGTATGGGTCCAATGAGCATCAAGCTTGAGCTACAAGGGAGGGTCGACCAAGGAAGCTAGGGGCATGCTTGGGTGGTATGCTCTCCCACACACACACACACATTGTGTATTGTGAAAAGTGCAAGAGCTCCCTCTCCTTCTCCAAGCAAGTAGAGAGGTTGAGAGCCTACACCAACACTCTTGGCTATGGAATGCAAATCCAACCAAGAGCCATGCTTCAATGCTTAAGGTTGCCATCTTCTCCATCTTCATTACTATGCCATTATGTATTCTAGCAAGAAGAGTGATGATAAGTGAGGAACTAATTCTTTCTCCTATGAAATGTTTCTTCTTCCTCTTCCCTACCTCATTCCTTGCTAGCTCTCTCCACCTTCGAAGGTGTTTGAGGTCTTGGGACTGAGGCTTGGGATAGTTAATGCTTTCCACAAAGTTTATGTTATGCTCGTGATGCATGAAGCTTTCCATCTTCATTGCATCACCTAGGTCACAAGGAACACAAAGATTGTATTGTAACAAGTCTCTCTTGATGGGAGAAACTATAATACAAATACCTATTGGAGGGGGGACCGCCGACTTCACATAAATCTGGTTCTCAACTTGATCATGTTCTCTAAACTCTCTCTTGCAAAAGTATTGTTCATACCAAGTTAGCTAAATGCTATGCTTATGTTGCTACCATCAATTAAGTTCACCCGCTATGCTCACAAAGTAATTTCATAAAAGTACTTCTCTAATTTCCACTACTCTCCAAGGTAATAGGCCATTTCCATTACATTGGTATCAGAGCATTTGGTTTCTCTTTTCTTGCTTAAGAAGAGAGGTCCTTAAGTAGCCTATAAACGGTTGATTTTGTTAATTATATTAGGGTAAGTGGGACTGGGATCTATTATTTGTTTTGTTTTGCCCACTATGTGGTATATGGTGCACACCTCGGGAACTTTGGACTTAATAATGGGGACTTTTTAGACTTGCCTACGGCTTTACCATTATTGAGCCATAAGAAGGCCGAAAGGAGCTAGCCCTTGGCAATTCTACAATATTAGACCCACTCCTCTACTCTCTATAATTAACCACTTTGAGTCGTGTGTGTAGATATTCAAGTGCCAATTTTCAACGACTAAGGGGAGTAGCAACTAAGGTTTTGAATTGCCAAAGCATACACTAAGTAAGTACACAAATTTTGTTAATATGGCTGACAATAACCAAGAGAGTAGAATGAACATTGATAGCTTTGATTTTTCACATGAAGGTGCTAATGATGATGCTCCCATGTTTGTCAATTATCTCGTTACTAGGCTGCAACAAGCTATGGGAAACCCTGCTTTGCAAGAGAAGTTACTCAACAACTTCGTGCTTATGGGATTTCCCTTCCTCTCCAAGAGGAGAGAGATCTTAGGAGGCCTCTTGAAGAGGACCCCAAAAGAAGACTCTCTCACATACGAGAAGAGAAATCCAAAGAGCAAGAAAGAAATGAAGATGTGGCTCCACGTAGACGGCGGTCTAGATGATCACCAACTCCTCCCAAAAGGGAAAGATCAACACACAGTCCTTGTCCTCGTCATTCCAAAAGGGAAGAGGGAAACAAAGGAAGAAAAGGGCAAGAAAGAGGTTGCCCTCTTCTCCTTCTTCTTCACCTTCCTCCTCTTTCGGCGAAAGCTATGGCTATTCTCCTAGAGAATACAAGAGGCAAGGACATCGCAAATCATACCCTCCATGGCAAAGGTCACAAAAGCTCAATAAGTTTAAAGAGGGAGGATAGAGTATTTTTTTTTCACCTATGATGGCACCTTTGGCGCCATCGACAAAGTGCCTTCATCCGGAAATTTGATGCGGCATTTGGAGATGAGGGCTTCATAGAGTCCTCCAAGCTATGCCATGTAGCTATGCACTTCCAGAAATTGGCTTGTCAATGGTGGGCTAACCTTTGTGGCAACGGCGAAGCCCCAAAGACATGGAAAACTCTATGAGTTTCCATCATGAAGCAATTCCTTGCAAGCGATGCAGAGGACAAAGTGCTCACCGAATGGTGCAGTTTGAAGCTTCTCTCTCATGAATCTATCCACAAATATGTAGGCAAGTTTTGAGATTTACATCTCAAGGCTACTGTCTTCCAAAAGATAGACTTCACCGAGCAAAAGCAACAATTATGTGCGGGATTACCTGAAGAGATGGTCGAATACGTCAACTCTCAACGGCATGGTTCTATCACTGAAGTAATCCATCACACCATGGTTGCTTCACACATAAATTTCCAAGAAGGGGCTAGACAAAATGTCAAGCCCATGGAAAATAAAGACAAAAATGATGCAAAGGGGAAAACCAATGCCCAAAATTCTTCCCAAGGCACTTCCAACAACAACAACAACAATCGGTCCAAGGAGAAGGGAGTTTACAAAGGAAAAAACAAACTCTCTCCTGAAGAGCTTGAAGCTTTTTGCAAGGACCATAAGTTGTTTAAATGTGGGGAGCAAGGACATGGCTATCGTTCTTGCCCCAAGAAAAATGCTCGCAATGAGACTCCTAGGAATTCCACCATCGAAGCTCCAAAAGAGGATGCTCATTGCAAAGGATCATCTCTCTCCTATGCTTGGAGAAAGGTAAGGGAGAATGATGCCTTCATCGTGTTTGACCCTAGCTCTACTCACAACTTCATATTAACGGAGTTGGCCACCAAGTTGGGCATTCAAGCTTTTGAGATGGGAGATATTGTAACTGCTGACACAACTTTCAAGGGACAGCAAGCCTCCATTAATCCATTGATTAGGAAGTTGAGGCTTCATGTCCAAGCTATGTTGACAAAGAAGACTTTTTCATCTCTCCTCTCCAACATGAGGATGCTATCCTAGACACGACATTGTTTGATCGCATGGCTGCCAACATGAAGTTCCCTGAAAGGAGAATCTACTTCACCTACATGGGAAAGAATATGTATAAAGATGCTAGTGAGTGTGGTTGTACTATACCACTTGTGAATCCTCTTGCTTTTGATAAATCAATGAAGAGCTCAGTTTCTGCATACATGATTTTTTATAAAGAGTCCCTAAAAGATCCTAATGTTTCATAAATGTAAATGGTAGGAATTAAGAAGAGTTAGACTTGTCTAATTTTCTAAAGGATTCCAAGATGTGTTCATCGATGATATCCCTGTGGACTTACCTCCAAAACGAGGGGATGATGACCATTGCATTGAGCTCCTTCCAAGAAGCTCATCGCCTAACAAGCCTCCTTATCGAGTTTCTCAAGCTCAACAAGAGGAGATCATGAGGCAAGTACAAGAATTGGTTGACAAAGGGATGGTTGGGCCTAGCTCCTCTCCCTTTTGTTCTCCAGCCCTTTAGTGCAAAACAAAAATGGTACATACCGTATGTGTGTGGACTATCGAGCACTAAACCATATCACTATCAAAAAAGATTTCATGTGCCTCGGGTAGAAGATCTGTTTGATAATCTACAAGGCTCTACCTACTTCAGGAGAATTGACCTTAAAAGTGGCTATCATCAAATAAAGATAGTGAATGAAGATATCCTAAAGATTTCATACAATGTTTGGTCTTTATGAATAGCTAGTCATGCCTTTTGGCTTGACTATGCACCAGCCACGTTCAATCATCTAATGGAGAAAATATTTAGACCCTATCAAAAATTCACTAGAGTGTTCTTTGATGATATCATCATCTACTCCAAGTCTTTCGAGGAACACAAGCAATATCTCCAAGTGATTGTTTAAGCATTGAGGGAGAACAAGCTTTCTCTCAACCAATAGAAAAGCAAATTTTTCCTTCAAAAGAATCAATATCTATGTCATATTATCTCTCAAGATGGTATCCGTATGGATCCATAAAAGTTAGAGGTAATAAAAGCATAGCCTAATCCAAGGAATCTACATGAGCTAAGAAGCTTTATTGGTATGTGTGCATACTATAGACGCTTCATAGCAAAATTTTCCCAAATAGCAAGACCACTACTTGACTTAAACTATTTGACTTAACTAAGAAGAACGTTAAGTATTTATGGACTGCTAAGGAGAAAAATTCTTTCGACAAGATCAAAGAGAAGCTTACCTCCCAATCAGTCATCATGCTTCCGGATCTCTCAAAGCCATTTGAGGTCCAATGTGATGCTTGTGGTGATTGCCTTGGAGCAATTTTGCTTCAAGAAGGCATGCCATAGCGTATGAGAGCCAAAGGCTCAATACAATTGAACGTGTCTTAGGCATTTATGAGACAGAGCTTTTAGCCGTTCTACATGCCCTAGACACATGGAAGCATTATTTATTAGGGACTCATTTATTGTACAAACCGGCCACCAAGTCTCCAGTACTTTATGACGCAAACCAAGCTTTCCGACAAACAAATGAGATGGGCAAAATTTCTTTTGCAATTTACTTTCTATATTGCTCACATTGTTGGTAAGCACAATCAAGTGGCTGATGCACTTTCACGATGATGACCAAAAGTTAATGCGGTGTCTATAGCTGCTCACAATGATATATCTTCTATGATAGATGAGTATGCTATTGACCCTGACTATAGAGACATAATGTCAACCCTTGCTTTTGGGAAGAAAGAGGAACCATTCACCTTACAAGATGGTTATCTTCTCCATGCTCCTCCCTATGCGGGGCATAGAGGCATTCAACCTACCCTCTGAGGAGTAGAAACATACGTCTATTGGCCTATCATGAAAGTGGACATACAAGAGTATATTTCAAAATGTGTAGGGTGCCAAAAGACCAAGTATGATAGAGGAAAGCAACTTGGATTACGCCAGCCATTGCCTATCCCAAATTCACCATGGGAGAGTATATCCATGGATTTCATCTTTGGATTGCCCAAGCTATCCATGGGATATACGGGAATATGGACAAGAGTCGACAGGTTTAGTAAGCAAGCACATTTTATTCTTGTCAAAAGATATTAAGGCACACCAAATGGCAACTCAATTCATATCACAAATTTTCAAACACCATGGATTGCCAATATCCATTGTGTCATATAGAGACCCTAGAATGACCATTACTTTTTGGAAAGGTCTCTTTGAAAATCTAGGCACAAGATTGAATTTCTCTTCAAGCCTATCACCCACAAATGGATGGCCAAAGTGAAATAGACAATCTTATGATACTCGATCTACTAAAGACTTATGTTATAGAAGTAGATCAATGCTCACAATGGGAAAAATACTTACCTCTTGTAGAGTATGCCTACAATAATATTGTGCATACTTCTACGGAAAAAGCACCTTTTGAAATACTTGAGGGAAGACCTAAAAGCCCCTTGTTACTTAAAGTACATGAGAAGATCGTATAGCCGTGACCTACAAGAATATTTCAAAAGATTAAGGAGACTATATCCATCTCTTAACAAAGGCAAAAAGCTGCTGTGCTGACAAGCAAAGAAGGGCCTTAACATTCAAAGAAAATGATTGGGTCATATGTAAGTTTCCTAAGGCTCGATTGAAGCAAACGAGAGGTAAAAATCCTACGGTCCATCAAAAGTATTATGCTAAGCTATCAAAAAGATATTGTGGTCCTTTCCAAATCTTGAATCCCATCAATAAGATGGCTTGTCAACTCAGGTTGCCCAACCATTGGCTCATACACAATGCTTTTCATGTGAGCCTACTTAAGCCCTACAAAGGAGAGCCACCAAGTGAACCAATTATTGAAGTCTCACCCAAAGTTGAAGACCAAGAAGAGGTGCTACAACCCGAAGCTATCCTTCGATATGAAGACAAGGTGCTACGACATGGTAAGATTATCCGACGATATCTTATTAAGTTAAAAAATTATCCTTTTGAAGATGCTAGATGGATGCAAAGAATACAACTTAAGGATATTATGAACCTTGTCAGTGCTTACAATGTTACATCAGAGTAAGAAAATGTACAAATTTCTTTCAAATGATCAATGCTTTTGTCTTATAAGACTAATTCTCTTTTTATTGTGCATAAATTTAAATAGTATGCATGCTTAGAATCATGTTTGTGATGACGAAGTCTCTCAAACATCAAGTAGAATTTGTCACTCTACTTGGGAGAATGAAATGGAATAAAGAGTATACATGCTTGCGGCAGCCATGTCTCCCAAGCACCAAATGGATTAGTCATCCATCTTGGAAAGATATCGTAGGATAAAAAAGGATCCTCACCCGCTAAGCAAGATTGACTAATGACTAAGGCTTTATCTCTTCTACCTCATAGTTGAGGACGACTATGATTATGAGAACAAGGGTTAGAATATAGACATGTGCTTTCATATCTATCTCAACATGGGGCCAATGGTAAAGGGGTCCAAATGAGAGATGGTATGTCAAAGAGCAAGGCTAGCTAATGGAGCTTAAAGACCTTAGGGTTAGCTTCATTTAAGACCTCCAAAGGTTAGTGGTAAAAAGTCCTTTGACCTTAGGTAAGCTAGGGCTGAGCTTGAGGTGGGAACCCGGCCCAAGCTTGAGGTGCTTGTCGTGCTTGATGACTAAGGTGCTTGAGGTGCTTGTTGTACTTGATGACTAAGGTGCTTGAGGTGCTTGTTGTGCTTGCCGACTAGGGAGCCTGAGGTGCTTGTGGGAACACTACCCAGGCTTGAGTTGCTTTTTCATGCTTGTTGACTGAGGTGCTTCGGGATAAGGTATGCAAAAGTCAACAATGATGCCTACAAGGAGGGGGCGAGCCCTACAAGAGGGGGGATGAGAGAGAACACACACACCCTCACACAAGGCAAGCTTGGTACAAAGAAGGAAAAAGTGACACTTGTCAAGTTCCTCCTCATGTTGCCCTCATGGTGTGCCTAAAGCCTATTGGTTGGCCACCCAAGGGGTCCAATGATAATTTAGAAGATTTAATTAATTGTTTTTGCATTTATCAAGTCTTCTCTCTCAAATGGGAAAGGGGACACTTGTCCCAAGACTACCCTTGTTGCTTGTAATGCATCTTGCATGTGATTGGCCAGTTTTGCAGGGGTCCAATGAGCATCAAGCTTGAGCTACAAGGGAGGGTCAACCAAGGAAGCTAGGGGCATGCTTGGGGGGTATACTCCCCCCCCCCCCCCACACACACACACACTCATTGTGTATTGTGCAAAGTGCACGAGCTCCCTCTCCTTCTCCAAGCAAGTAGAGAGGTTGAGAGCCTACACCAACACTCTCATCTATGGAATGCAAATCCAACCAAGAGCCATGCTTCAATGCTTAAGCTTGCCATCTTCTCCATATTCATTACTATGCTATTATGTATGCTAGCAAGAAGAGTGATGATAAGTGAGGAACTAATTCTTTCTCCTATGAATTGTTTCTTTGTCCTCTTCCCTACCCTCATTCCTTGCTAGCTCTCTCCACCTTCGAAGGTGTTTGAGGTCTTAGGATCGAGGCTTGGGATAGCTAATGATTTCCACAAATTTTATGTTATGCTCGTGATGCAAAGCTTTCCATCTTCATTGCATCACCTAGGTCACAAGGAACACAAAGATTGTATCGTAACAAGTCTCTCTTGATGGGAGAAACTATAATACAAATGCCTATTGGAGGGGGGGACCGGCTCCACATAAATTCGGTTCTCACTTGTTGTCATGTTCTCTAAACTCTCTCTTGCAAAAGTATTGTTCATGCCAAGTTAATTAAATGCTATGTTTATGTTGCTACCATGAATTAAGTTCACCCGCTATGCTCACAAAGTAATTTCATAAAAGTACTTCTCTAATTTATGCTACTCTCCAAGTTAATAGGCCATTTCCATTACACAAATTATGTACCCCCTGTTATGAAATATGTAGTGCAAACCCCCTTCCTTGTAATGATAATCGCACACTTGCGAAAGCATGGAACAAGGTGGTGCACTCTTATAGAGATGCAATGCTTCATGGGGCTTCTCCATCCCTTGCTGGCGCTGCTCCCCCTGATACAGGCATGCGGGATATTGTAGTTGAAATAGGTTTGGTTGATGTTGATGTGCCTATGGGCACGTCAACGTAGTCACCTTCTTCTCTTGCCTTGTACATATTCTTAGAGGGGAATTTCAAACTCCGAGCAAACCTTTCCGAGCAATCATAAAAGCGAGCAAAACCCAACAAGATACATATAGAACTTAAATCATAAAAGGAAACATTTAGCATCAAATTACATATTATCTATCTATCATTGTTCCTCCTATAGCATTCCTTATGGAAACTTCAATCATCCACCCTTATATTAACTCCTTGATTATCCAAGGTTATGCTCCCTTCCTCGAAGCATGGCTGATGGTCATAGGTAGTCAAAAGAGAGAGAGAGAGAGAGAGAGAGAGAGAGAGAGAGAGAGAGAGAGAGAGAGAGAGAGAGCATGCATGTGTACGCTTTGTTGTGGAGGGGGGTTTCTCAATACATAATATTATGGCAAGTGCTTGACAGGAGAGAGGGTTGTTTCTAAAAGAAAGTGTTGTCAAGAAATGCCTAATTTAGGGAAGCTATAGAAGAGGTAGAGTTGGTGGAGCCTTTTTGCAGGTTGGAGTCAATATGAGCAATTTGTATTTGTAGTCTCTGGTTCTAGATTTTATCTTATTGAAATTGTAGATAAATGTTTTTCATGGGTGACTCCATTTTTTCTAGCTCCCAAAAAGGATGTCTCAAATTACAATAATGACACTTGAGAAAAAAAGAGGAAAAGAAAAATTTCCTCCACATACTTGAAAAGAATGGTGTGAAAACATTAAAGAAATTATCAAATTTTCAAGACTTTTATAAATGTCATTGAAAGGAACTTTGTATTTTCAAGAAAGACTTTTTTATTGGTCACTACCCTTTTGAACAGATGTAATAGCAGCCAAAAGGCATATACAATTTGCAGAGAATCTCACAAATCTAAGTGCACATAGGTAAAGCAATTGTTTCCTATATAGCCAAAATGGAATGTACTAGTGAAGTTGCACAGTGTTGGTTACATTTTTAAGTTCTCCTTGGCTTGTTCTTACAACATTTAAACTTTTCATCTTCTCCCCTTGTATCCCTCTCTCTCTCTCTCTCTCTCTCTCTCTCTCTCTAATTTAGAAAAAAACTATCCTACTGTAGGTGACTGCCTTATCATTCCATCTACAATGCACGTAGTCTTCAATGGCCCAACCTAAAGATATGAAAGAGTACCACATTTTCTATGAATGCCACGTAAAGGTTTTGATATACTACAAAAGTGAACAATGAGTTGGGTGCAACAACATCCACAATAATTCGGTCGACAGATTCACCCTTGTTAGCATCTCTACCTTCTCGGCCGGAGGATAATGTACCATGCCCGGAGGGCTTCAACATATTTCTCTCTTCTTAATTTTAAGACTCTTACAAGGTCGTGTCACCCACGATATGCAACATCTTGGCTCCACTCCTGTGGCTCCCTTTGACATGTCCGTTGTCCTCATGTTAGAGCCTCTTGACTTCCTTTGGAGTTGTCCCACCTACCCTAATATGCAATGCTCTATTTTGTAGAATGTGAACAAAGTGAAATACCAGTGTGCACCTACCTTAGCACCCCACAAGGTATCCACCTCCAAGGGGTGACTGGGTTGTTGTTTGCTACAACTAACAACATTGTGCCACTTTGGAAAAGGCAAATATCGGGGTCCCTAGATTCATTAACAAATTTGGTTTTGAAGGGGTTTGGCAAGGAAAGTCTAGAAACCATTTGGAGAAACACTAGCTAAGGCGAGAGGGTCCTCAAGTTCGACCGTCATTTCACCAGCTATAAACAAAACCCTTATAAAAAAACTCTCTCAAAGAGTTCATGCCGGCATGGACTATTTCAAATAGTTTCAGATCCTCTCTCTCTCTCTCTCTCTCTTTGAGTTTTGAAAGTTCTCCCTCTCTATCTCTAGACTCTCTCTCTCTCTCTCTCTCTTTCTAACGAGAGAGAGAGAGAGAGAGAGAGAGAGAGAGAGAGAGAGAGAGAGAGAGAGAGAGAATTCCCTACTAGCTCATTTGGGTACCCATTTTAGACCACAAAAATGGTTACAGACTTACAAGGAGCACTAGTGGCCTATGAGCTAGCTTTCCTTAAAGTGTTGCAAATATTAATTGCAAGCTCGTGTCTTTGCAAAGCCAAGTCCTTCAAATTGTTGAAACTTTCTTGAGTGAAGCGGACTTATCAATAGCCCATGACCCTTGACATCTGTGAGACAGGTTGCCGAAAGGAGACGACAATGAATGTTGAAGAGGCTCATGTGGCATGCTCAAGATGGTGCTAAGGTTTGGGCAAAGCAGATCCGGCATGAAGGGGCTCATTAGGGCTGCATGTTGGAGCTGACTCAACAAAAGCGGCCATGGTAGGCTAGTGGCTAGTAGGACGAGAAGCTGATCCGACACTGCATGAAGTTTGATAACGATCCTAGCTACCTCAACTGAGTAATCAAGAACTAATGACAAAGCAAGTGACAGATAGAGTGAGCATAGAACAGAGACACTTGCTCTTCACCCCGTCTTGCTGATAGATACGAACTAGCTGCTACTCCCCTCCATGCATGAGCCGTTGAGCTAGCGACTGCAGCCTTTAGTGAACTGAATGCGAGGTAGTGAGGGGATCCATGGCTGCCAAGTCGACACACAAGATTTTATGCAATCGTAGCCGTCCCCCCCCCCCCCCCCCCCCCCTCCCCCCCTTCCCCCCCTTGTCTCTCTCTCTCTCTCTCTCTCTCTCTATATATATATATATATATATATATATATATATATATATATAAGTACTACCTCTTCTGAGGACAGAAGCCCTCGGAGGACACAAGGTGAGTTCTAAGTGCCAGCAAATAGCAACCACCCAAACTTCAACCTCTAGTAGTCAATTATGGAGTTTACAAAATTCTCTCTTTGGGGAGTGCACATCCTTCCAAGTGCATGCTACGTGGGTCTGTATTGAAAAAAGATTTGATGTGCGGGTGAGCCATCCCTCCTGACTGCAGACCCCGCCTACTGGTCACCTTGGCAACCCCAATTCTTTGTAGCATGCGGCCACCCTCTAGAGTATAACCTGCACAATGCGCAAAAATGCATGATTACCTATGTGTATTAGAGAAGCAGGCGATCAGGAGAAGAAGAAGAAGAAGAGAGTTTTAACATCGTAGGAAACTATCCCAAGAGACCTTAAAGATCTGGGAGAAGCTAGCAGAGATAGGGGAAAGAGTAGAGCTGGGGAGAGGGGAGCCATTAATGATGAGCTGCTTCCGGGAGGAGCCCAACTGCTTGCGCTGAGAGAACCGTTTGTAGTTGATGGCGCCTTGCTGGTGAGGGCTTCCACCTGCGCGCATGCGCAGCTCCATCTTTAGTCTGCGATACCACACACTCGGCGTCATTGCCCGCATCTTCAATCGTAATTTGCCCATGATTTATACTCTCTCTCTCTCTCTCTCCCCCAGCTCTCTTCAAGAGGGAGAATGCCTCTCACATACCTCGCACACAATAACACCTTCAATCGAACAGAGGGAAGCCCATTTTTCCAGTGCGGAAACCGAATTAGTCCCCAATTGGGAAGAGGGGGAAACACAGTACTTTGACAATTCTGCAACTCACTCCGCCAATCCAGGGCCCGCCGCACTAGAGCAGCCCCCTTGTGCGTCAGAGACACAAAGCCTTCAAGACAGAGTCTCCGAAAAAACAGAATCCCTTTCTAAAGCTCCCTCCATTGATACCCCATTACCGATCATATGGTGCCCTCCAAACTACAACGCTCTCTTTCTTTCCTCTATTCTGCTCCAGGCCAGTAGCAGCCTTGCACAGACTCCCAAGGCCGGCGCAGTGCGCCCCCTCTTTCAAGCCGACGCCCCAACTCTTACACAAGGTCCAGGCTCCAGCTCGTACAGTAGAACTATCTCTGTAAAAAATCTCTCTGAAAAAGCGCGCCGGCGCGCGCTCTTTCAGAGAGTTTTGTTTTATAGAGAAAGAGGTAGGTCTCACCGATTTCAGAAAAATGGTAGGAGGCCAGAATCAGACAAAGATGCATTTATTTAAGAGGATCAAAACTAAAGCATGGTTGGCGATGAGACGACGAGCATGGAGAGGAAGGTGGCATGCAGCAGTGCAACGATGTGCAGGAGCCAGTAGGCTAGGGCAGAGCACGGAGCCTTGTGCACTGTCGCATGAAGCTGGGGAAAACACAATTTTTATTGAAGTAAAAGTACACTTTGAGGACGAGTCGCTTGCGTGCATGATGGTTAGGGTATGCGATTTAACACTTTGAAACGGTTTGGGAGAGTTCAAAACCTGCAAAATCTTGTCAGTCCTGCAAGGCAGCAAGGCAGCAAGGCAAAGGGAATCTGATATCTATCAGATTCCGGGCAATCAAAGTGGAATCCTGCCAGTATGTATGTAAGAGGCGACAGTTCCAACGTGAGCAATTTTTGTCACGCTGGAGAAAGAGAAATGGCTAAATGCCATGAAAAGCCCGTGACCCTCTTTTTCTCTTCGGTTGTGCGGTATTCGCTCATTGACAGTGACATGAAAATATCTCTAGCACATTATTACATATCAAGACGTTGACGATATCCTGCATACTTCTCTCTATGTGCTCTGAGAGCCACTAACGTTATGCGATCTTCTCAGTGTCCATCATTCGCTCTATTGGCATGGGGTATACGCAAGTAATGTGAAATAAAAGAGGAGGTAGTAGGACATGGGGTACTGCACGATGACGACGACAATACAAGAGAAGCGTGTCGGCTAGATAGTGGGCACGAAGGGGCTTGCAATCGGGCTCCATCGATGGTAGTTGCCACTGACAAGGTGGCAGTGCAATTTCAAAGGCCGGTAGGGAAGATAAATCTTTAAATTTGGTGCAACCAAGTGAACAAGCTCATCCTAACGGTTAGACACATAGCTCTCAGATTATTGCCTTCCCACCCACCGTGGTTCAAGACCGGCATTGAGGATGAAGGACTATAAAATCTCAGAGAGAGAGAGAGAGAGAGAGAGAGAGAGAGAGAGAGAGAGAGAGAGAGAGAGAGAGAGAGAGAGAGAGAGAGAGAGAGAGGTTCCTCCATAATATGTGTGTTGGTGTTCACCCTTTGGCTTTGTTATCATGAGAGCTAAGTGGAAGAAAAAACAAACATGGCAGCTGAAGACTAGAAGGCGAAGAGATATGAGGGCACACATCGAAGTAGTCACCTGTGGTCTCTCGCAGTGCAAGGACTTTTTTGAATACTTGCAAATTTTCATGGAGATTCTCGAGGCTCGACATTTTGTCCATGCTCGACATTTTTCTGTAGACATTTTTTGTATCTAATGCAGTGTTAAGGAAAAAACAAATTCACAAACATACAAAATTCCGTTTAGGATAGGTTCAAAGAGATTTTTTTTAAATAGCTGATAATTTACTCTTTAATTTCTTAAATTTTTCAAGCGAAATTTTTCCTTTCCTCTCCCATCAATCAGTTATTTTGATTTTTCAACCGGCCCAAGGACAAGTTGAGGCACACTTTTCCCAAAGAGTGATCTGTTGAAAATAGATAGCTTATTGTCCCGATGATAGTGATATTGTTTCTCGGTTTTGAGAGAGAGAGAGAGAGAGAGAGAGAGAGAGAGAGAGAGAGAGAGAGAGAGAGAGAGAGAGAGAGAGAGAGAGAGAGAGATCTAAGCATCTTCTCTCACTTAGTAGCATTCTTCCTAGTGGGTGACATGATCGTCCAGGTAGCAAGATTTTCTTACCACCTCATCTTGAGCAGACACAAGCTCAAAACAGACTAAATTTTGCTGCAAAAAAAATGGTATGGAAAGTCCATCTTGTTGAAACTGTCATTCGAGATGTGGATAAGCCTCTTGTACTACCTTTAAGAGTAGGGTCTGGTTTTGATCTTCACAAATTGGAGCCAAATTTGCCTCTTATAATTGGCGACACCAGGATGTGAAGCATATTTCAATAGTGATGTGCTTGTCCATTGTGTGGTAGATTCCTTCTGACATCTGCCAGATTTTTCCAAACAATGATCTCTTATAATTGGCAACACCATGATGTGAAGCATATTTCAACAGTGATGTGCTTGTTCATTGTGTGGTAGATGCTATTTCCTTTTGACATCTGCTAGATTTTTCCAAACAATGATTCAAAATGGAAAGGAACTGCATCTTCAATTTTTGTGAAAGAAGTTGTTCAATATTTGAGGCATGAAGCGAGATATACTATGGGCAATTTAGATGTCACCTGCTTATTACGAAGGCCAAAGTGGAGTCCCCATAAGGAGGCCATAAAGTCAAACCTCTATGAGCTTCTTAGCATAGATCCTTTACTAGTTGATGTTAAGGTCAAAACCCATGAAAAGGTCGATAGCTTGGGAGAGAATCGTAGCATTGTTGCCCACACTGTTATGTTATTGATGAAGAAATAAGAAAACAATATATAGTAAATATTTTTAGGCTTTAATTGCTACTGGTGTTTTTACCAATTAATTATTGATTAAGCAATGATTCAAAGAGAGAGAGAGAAAGAGAGAGAGAGAGAGAGAGAGAGAGAGAGAGAGAGAGAGAGAGAGAGAGAGAGAAGAGAGAGAGAGGGGCAAAAGAGGAAGAGGAAGAGACGTTTTAATGTCATAGGAACATTCCACAAGATACTTCACATTTCTATCGACAAGTCTTGAAGTGCTTCTCTAAAGGGAAGGTAAGGAAGGGGAGAGCCTGAGAGAGACGTGCCTTATGAGAAATAACTCAGAGAGATTTAATGCATAGTCACATGATATATGTGTTAGTAAATTTGTGTCTTCTTTCACACATAGCACACTTGTGAAGATGCCTTGCAGTTGCTGGTACTCATACTAATAGTAAAGTCGATCACTAGATTTGTATAATGGTGACCTAACTTCAAAACATGGTCCATAAACTTCTAGAACTTTCCACATTAAGTATTTCTAAGTTTCCAAAAATTATGTTTTTGCTAGCAATGGTGTTGACATTTACTATTTGGTTTCAAAGAAATCTCTCTCTCTCTCTCTCTCTCTCTCTCTCTCTCTCTCTCTCTCTCTCTCTCTCTCTCTCTGTGTGTCAAATCACTTAATAACTTTGCTCAGTTTTGAGCTTGCTCGGATAAGTTCGCTCGATGTTTGGTAGAACTCATCCTTAGAATGCATAGTTGTGTTAAATGCATTTTATACAATGTGTGTGGGTTATGCAACCTTGGCACTATGTACATACATGTAAGGCAGGTATTGTTGTTTTGTAAGAACACAATCAACATGAGTTTGCTAGGCAATGCTTGTACTTTGTGGGTTACTAGATTGCATATGCTAGTTTGACAAGCTTTTCAGGTGTTTTGATGATGGTTAGGGATGAGCTGCAACCAGTTCTTATGTACAAGGATTTAGTGGGTCACTAGATGGTGGTTCAATGTATGATTAATGGCCAAGTGTATGAGTTTGGGGGGGTCTATGCGCATATAGCCTCGGTCAACGGGCTGCTTTATGGCATGATATCTCTTCATATCCATGGCTCTCCAATGCTTTGCTTTGTGATGACTTTAATAATGCCCCCGCATCTTCCGATAACACTATAGGTCATTCACACATGTTGGGTGTGGAATTGCACGCTTGGACATATTTTATTTCACACACACATATGTTGGATTTGTGGAGTTTATTGCATCCGAATGTTTTTGGATACACTTTTTGGCACAATGCTCAATCCTTGTATCGTGCAAGATTAGATCCGCGGTATATCCTGCATATGAAACAATATGATGAATTTGGATGCGAGGTGAGCATTGATCACACATTGTTGTTGTCCGATCATGCTCCTTCTGATGACCTTGCACTTGGGGGGTCTACATTGTGACCAGCCTCTCTCTCAAAAACGTTTACTACACATCAATAATGCCTACCTCTCTCATGAGGCATTTTGAGAGATGATTCATCATGTTATTCCCCTTTTGGTCACCCAAATTTATCTTGATTCTAATATTGCTTGGTATCATTTTGTTGTGCAAGTGCAATGTGTGATTCACGATTATGGCAAGCATCATATGTGTCAACTACGGGGAGATGTTGAGGATGTCAAATCAGTGTATCAAAAACTCCAACTTTTTGGTTGATGCGTACTCATTGACTAACGGTGACATGACAACGTTATGTCAAGCCCGAGTATCCCTGTGTTGGACGGATACGCCACGACGGACGTCAGCATAGCGAGAACTCACCTAACATATAATGTCAACTGAGGACGAAGCTCGACCCGCAGGCGCGTGGAAGCAAGCAAAGGGTGTCAACCTCTACTCGACCGACTAATGACTACTTCCTACAGAGATATCAACTCTACATGCCATCGGTTCTGTGAATGTGAGAGTCTCCTATGATGCTACCGCAAGCCAAAAGCCCATTAGACGTTCTTGAAACGTTACGAAACTTGAGGGATATCCTATCAACACCAATAGGCCACTCTCCCTAAGGTCCGTGACCATAAAAACCTACTCAATACCCTCCGTGCAGAAACGCGTAGGATGTCTGGCCGGTTTTTGCAGGTCGACATTTTTGAAAACTAAAGTGCCTAATGTATAGCTCTACTCGCTCTGATCGCGTGGATATGCTGAAATGCAAAAACGGACAACAGTTACTCACCGAAACTCCAAAAGTAGCTCGCGGGTGAATCTGCCAAAACACAGGCGAACGCGGGTGATGTAAGCATCAACGCGTAGCTCTCCTCGTGGGCAACACACTACTGCTCTCCGTTTGCGATTCCGACCACCGTAGCTCCTTTAGCACACACACACACTCTCTCACTCTCTCGCAGTCTCCCAACGACACAAAAGATCAGATTTATTAGAAGTCCCTTACAAAGTTTTAGGTTTTGGCTTATATACTAAGCCTTGGAAAACCTAATGTCTGACCAAAATGACCTGATTTGTCCCTAGGCTTCTATAGAGCTTAATTACAACACTGTGAGCTGGCTTTGCTCATCCAACAAGCATATGTGGCCAAAATACAATTGCCGACTTAAAATATGAAGTTTCCGTAAACATTACAAAAGTGGCCGTAATGGCTCAAAATAATAATAACGGGATATTCGATGATGTCCATGAGCTTGTATCTTCACATTACAGCATCCATCTTCGTCTTCATCACTTCATCAGCATCTTTATTTAGAATCTTTAGAGAATCTTTGAGGAATATTTATGGAATCTTTGTGGAAGCGTTGTTGAAAGGTTGATCTTTTAACACTCTCCCCCTCTGAAGTCTTGTCATCCCCGACAAGACCCTACGTCTGCAGTGGCCTTGACAAGTGGTTTATGTTTTGGTGTTGGTTGAATCTTTTGTTGTTGCAGTTGCTTCTACCAGATGCTTTGTATGTTGTAGAGTTACCTTTTTCTTGTACATGTAGTGTAGTTGAAGCCATAGCTCTCCCCCTCCGATTGGTTGTTGTAGCGTGAATAAGTCGAGTGAGGTTTGTTGTTGCAGCAAGGCTTTATCATGGCAGCTCTACATTGTTTGTTCTTTGGGTGTCATCCTGCACGTGTACCTGTAAACTTGAAGCCTTTTTGAATTTTTTCTAGGCCGCTCCCCTTTGATCCTGTAGTTGATGAGCATGCAGTTGTTTGGGGATGTCGTTGGTCTGCTTTTCTGTGTTTTTATAAGAAAAATAAAATAGTAAAAATAAAATGTGGCGTATATTACAAAATGAAGGTCTTGGATACCAGGATAGGACTAAAGGGAAAAACCCAGTGGGAAAAAAATGCCTTTAGTCACCATTAAATGTCAGGCTATATGTACTTATTGATTGATGTAACCGAGTTTTGTTGAGTTAAAGTACTTATGGCCGTATGGCTACTATTACTGGATATACAATGGATAAGAGTTAGTTGCTTGAAGTCACAGTCATTGTTGTTGAGCAAATGCTTATGAAACCTGTTACCACTTCGTCATCGTCATTTTGTTGTGTAAGTGCATGGGTGGAACACAAATCGTGTCAAATGCAAATGTCCAATGATGGGACATTATATATGCTTGCACAGATAGATGCATGGGAAACAATATGCGGTGTGAGAGGAGTTTGAATGGGTGCTTCCAGAGTGAACGTAGCTAGAGAAGCAAAAATATATTTGACTTCAAGAGCTACCGTTACTCACAAGAAGGGTTTTTGTCGACGAGGTTTTTTCCACTCTCCTCACTGTGTTCATGTGCGTGAGTGTTTCCTGGACTACTCCGCCACTCCACCATTTAAAATAGTAGACTTTGACTCTTATGCTCACCTCTTCCAGCATGAGTGACATGACTTTATGTATGCTCAACTCTCCAGCTTGAGCTTTAATCTAAATGTCTAGACTCATAGACCACAAAGAATATTAAGACATGAAGCTTGGGTCTGACGCTTGCTCATTTAGTGGCTCAGCTGCCCGACTCTTGACTCTTATGCCATGATTGTTATGGCGACTTGACTTACTCTCGGGAGCTTTCGACCAAGAATAGGCTTTGAAATTCAAAACTCCCATCCTCGAAGAGAGGATTTGTAAAGGACCATACTGGCAATATTGGTTTCTTTTGCCATACCTGGGTGACCTTGGTTGTCAAAATTTCTTTTTGTTGTTGTTGGTCCCTTGGTTGAGAAGATTGGCTCGCTCCATTCCCCGTAACACTTTGTCTATCATGTCTTGACATTTCTTGAGAGCTAGAGACGACTTCAATCTTCTTCGGTATGTGTTTTTCTTTTGGCACCCATTTGTATCTGCATCGTGTGATTAGCGTGTCTTTGCAGATATCCTTTGCCTTGAGTGTGACATTGTCATTGATTTTGCCTTCCGTGAAATTGCGATTATTTTCAAGCTGAAGTCGTTTGCTTGAAGAATGTTTACCTGGCATCTTTGGTAGCGAGATTCTTCGATTTCCTTGATAGTAACCTTGTGCTTGAAGAATTGTAGATGGCACTTCCCATGATGTTTTTGATGTCGTATTGAGATGTACAAGAGTGCCATTTTTGGGATTATTTATCGATGAAGTCCTATGTTGGTATGAAGGCCAGTTGGATTTGAAATTTCCTGCATCCCTTTGGCAAGCCTTGTTGGTTGGTCTCCTTTGGCGATATAAATATGAGCTTTGTTGCTTTTGGGGACGCTTTTTGAAACCTTTATCCACCACATAAGCCGAGGTCTGTGGTTTTGGTAACCAAAGTTTCTTTTGACCCTCATAATAGCCTCGCTCTGCTAAGTTGTAGTGGGAGGCTATCCATCCCATGTGTTTACCTTTCGTCAATCGGCTAGGCTCATTTACCCATATTGGGTCCTTAACCTTGATTTCTTCAGCTTTGATGTAGACCTTTGAAGATTTTTGTCGACGATGATCGTGCAGTGTAGGGTATTTTGGTTGAAATATTTTCTTTGGAGTCTGTCTTTCATGTGGAAGCATGTGGTCAGTTGATGTTGAAGCTCTGTCTTGAACTTTTCGGGGCTGGATTGAAGACTCTGATTTAAGGGGCCGCTTCTGTTGGTAGGACATTTGTGGGCTCATTCTGGCTTTGCCTTTGTCGGAAGCCGATAATCTTGGAGCAGTAGTAGGCTGGATTTCTTGAGAGCTAGTCATTATGACCATTGTTGAAAATCCAAGTTCTTCTGCCAATGTTTTTGCCCAGTGCTTGGACAAAATCAAATGCGTATTCATTTTGGAGGAATCCACCACTAGAAATTTGTCTTTGATTACCTTTGACCGTAGTTTAAGGGTAGCTTTCACAATCCCTAAACTTGTGATGGCTATTCCATGTGATATAGGAACCTGTACCTGAATTTCATACAGTTCTGGCTTACCTAGAAGTAACCATAGCCCATAAGACATGACATTAGTCGTGGCAGTGCAATCTATCTCTGCTGTAAAGTTGAATTTTAGTTTCTCATACACATCCAACGAGAATTTAATCTTCTTGTTGGCTGCCAAGTAACTGATGTCCTCTTTGCTTTTGGTACTTGTCTTGGACTTTTGTGCCTTGGAAGCTTTGTCATCCTCTTGTATGTTGAACTTCTTTGTCATTTGACTGGTTGTAGCATGTCCCAAGTGCTTACTATCTTCTGCTGTAGCTGCTTGTTGGTGTTCATTGCTAGTTTCTGACTGTGACGCCTTGATTCTTGATTTTAGAAGCTCTCTGTCACTATTTACTTCTTCTAGCACTTGAAGGTCATTCAATGGTGACTTTTCTTCTTGGAAATGTCTTGAAGCTTGTGTAGAAGGATGTTGAGGTTTACTCTCTTCTTCTGATGCAATGGTCGCCGTGGCCTTTGGTTTCCATTGTTCCATGGGTTTTTGTAGAGTCTCTTCTTGAAAATATTCATTCATATCGTATATTGCTTGTCCTTGGTAGTCAATCTTGGACTCAGTCATTTCCCGTTCTTCTGTGCATTGTATGTCTTCAGTTACATCTTCTTTTAGCTTCTCATACTCTTTGATTTGTTCAATCACCAATGAAGAGTCCACAATAGAAAATTTATTTGGTAGACTTTCAGCTTCATCCATTGACTCTATTTGCATGTCTTCCACTTCTGATGTGGCACTAAGATTTTTTGTTACCTCTGCCACCTCTTCTTACGTTGGCTCACTATCGTCAGAATCTTGGCTTCTTTTGCTCTCGAACCTTGAACTACGAGCTTCATCTTCATCACCTTGTGGATGCTCTGACTTGTCCTCACTGAGGTTCCTTAAACGATCTTGAATCAGCTGATTCAATTGATCTTTTTTGAAAGCCTGATTCTCTATGATAATGTCGTTGACACCCTTGACTTCAAGCAACTGTGTCTTGAGCCTATCTTTTGTGCTCTGCGACAAGATCTGCTTCTTTTTCGGAGATCTTGTTGGGGATTCTTTCTTCCGTTCCCTTGTTGTCACTGTCTGAACTTTGCTTTTGGCTTGTTGCTTCTTCTTTTCCATGTAGAGCTTTACTGGGCAGTCCTTCACTAAATGACCAATGGCACATTGGTTGCAATATGTTGTTATCTCAACATGTGCACCCTTTGGACGAGGCAGCTTTCCATAATACTGCTGATAATGGTTTCCTGTGGTATCTAGATACAGATATGACCTCTTCTTTGCATGCATGAACCTGTTGTTACGACTGACTTAGGTGTATCCACTGGCTTTGTCTCTTTATCCTTCATCGTCTTGTCCTTGAGAAGTTGAAAATAGCTTCCATTATTGCTTGCATACAAGATCAAATCACTATCCATGCTTTCTAGAAGTTGTGATGCTAATTCTTCCATCAGTATATGGTCTTTGACGTGGGGCTTCTGCATAGCCTTAGGGCTATGTTTCCGAGTTGATTTTGGCGAGTTCTGCATCGAGGGTGAAGATTGAACCGAATCTTTGTTTTCCGTTTCCCTTGATGGTGCTTTTGGACGGGGTCCAAGTATGTGACTTACAAGTTGCCCACAATTGCTAAACTCATCCATCTTTTTCACATCGGCTATTTCATAGTGCCTATCGTATTTGTCGACCACAATGACATCTTGACCTGGCCTTTTATATTGGGCATTGTGAATTTCCAGCGGTCTCTCCTCCGGCTCGGCATCTTCCAATGCTTCTTGAAATTCCACTTGGACTCCTGAAAATGACACTGCTTCTTGTAAAACTGGACTTCTTAATCCCACTCTTGAAGACATAGGGTCTCTTTGTTGAGTTTGAACTCCCCCCATTTGAGAGTGTTCCATATCTGATGTTAGCATCTGTTCAATGCCTGATGATATGACTTCTTGTGCTTTGTTAAGTAGCTCTTGAGACCAAGATAGTTCTTTTTGAAGTTGGGCTATCTTCATAGCTGGTACCTCTTGTGCTGGTGCAGCGCACGAGACTTGTGTTGTGTCTTTCCATGTTGTGCCTTGTGTTGTGCCACCCATTTGTGTAGTGACAGTTGTAGTTGTTGACTCTTCCAAGTGCATAGTTAGAGGTAAACCCATGACGAGATGGTATACATTACCACCTTTAGACATGTAGTCTTCTCCTCTCGAGCCAAACGCTTCTGTTGTAAAGTAATGATTGTTTTCTACAGGAACTTCGTGACTTGAGACAGCCCTGTAGTATTGACCATCTTCGTCTCCATAGAGGGTACCAATTTTTCGTTTTCCATCTTGTGCTTTGTACAGAAAAATACTTGGAGGATATGCGTAGAGTTCTGTAAGTTGATCCTTGTACAACATTTCTATCTCATTGTCGATGTATTTTCCGTGCCTCATGTAAATTGATCCCAGACAGTCTTCCATGAAATCTTGATGTGGGTGTAGTACATTCTTCGCTGTTTCAACTTCCACATATTGAGATGTCCGAGTTTCCTCTGTATCTTTCTTTGTCTTGATGTACAAATTCCGATTGTCATCCTCATAGCATGGCAGTCCTTTGTAGTATCCAATCCGATAGATCCGAATTTGCTCTCTTGTAATATCTCTGGATGTACTTGAAGCTTCTTCCTGACTGGTATGATTCCTTTGAGACGCCATTGCTTTCGTCTTGACTCCCTTGTTGTACCTGTTCAATGATAGCTCTAATTGCTTGCCTCAATGCTAATAAAAATTATTAGCACCCTTGTGTCGGTGTTTTTTTCGCTTGAGGTTCTTCAGCTGTTGTGGATGCCTTAATCTGTGAGTTTTCTGAATTGGGCTTTGCTTGAACTTCTTAGCTCCCTTGCTTGCCAAGACTGATACTGTCTTGTCTGGCTGCTTGCTTTTCCTAGAGCTTTTTAGTAGGCCTCAATCTAGTGGAAGCACTGTGATAAGTTATGCAACTTACCACTATACTGCAACGACTGCTCCCTTTGTAGAGATTCTTGAGTCGAGCTAACCTGTGTTCACTTTAGCACACAATCTACAAAATTCTATTTAGCTGGCAAACTTTTTCACAATGAATGCATAAATCCTTGATGTACCTTTAACTGCCACACTTGTTCCTTGAGCACCTTCCAGCGGGTGACCAATGGTTTTCCCAAAAGATAATTTCAATATGCTAACTTAGCAGTCTTCAAAACCGTGACCGTTTCCTCACAATTCTTTCGAACTGTCGGTTTTAGACACCCCTGACTTCCGGATGCATTTTGAGGCCTTAAACGACGTTTTTTTCAAAGTTGAACGAAATGGTTGCCATTGGCATACATTTAGTTCAAGTTCTGCTCTAAGATTTGTAGAGTCGCTCTCAAGCTACGTTTTGATATAAAAACTTTTCCAATCCACTACCGTTTGTGAAAGTTATGGCCAAAACAGTGAAATGCAGTTTAGAATGGAAGAAGATTTGGGATCTTTGTGACACTGTGAACACTTCTGTATGGTCAAAATTTCACTTGGACCCTAAAACTGACCTAGAGACATCCTACGCGTAGGATGTCTATATGCTCAGAATTTAACAAAATTTGGTCCAGAGACTCCCCTTAAGTCCAACAACACAATGGTATGCTCAGAATTTCATTTGGACCTAAATATTTCGTTGAGACATTACGCGTAGGATGTCTTTTTGCTCAGAATGACTTGAAATTTTCACCCCAGCTTCTCCTTGATGTGCTGATCACAATGGTGTGCTTATAAGTTGGTTTGGAGTCCTAAATCAAGCTGGAGACATCCTACGCGTAAGATGTCTTTTTGCTCTGTTTCAGCTCAAACTTGCACTGTAGCTTCCCCTTGATGTGCTAAACTCACAGCTATTTTTACTTTTTGATTCTGACACCTATAGGTTGGTCAAATAATCAAGAATCTGTTCCAAAAGCCTGATGTCTGTTCTGATGAATTTCCAAGTCAAATCAGCTCCAAATTTGACCAAATTTGACTAGAAGGCTTGCCTAAGGCTATATGACAGCATGGTATGTCCACAGTTTGAATTTGGCCTCTAAATCATGCCTTAGACATCTTACGCGTAGGATGTCTAACTGATCAGAATTGCCCCAAATTTGAACCACAGACTCTCCTTAAGGTGTTGATCACTGTGGTATGCTTAGAATTTTGTTTAGAGTTCAAAATCACACAAAAGACATCCTACGCGTAGGATGTCTTTTTGGCCTGTTTGACCCCAGACTTGTCCCACAGCTTCCCCTTGATGTCAGCAACCCAATGGTATGCTCAGATTTTGGTTTGGATTTCAAAAAATCCCAATTTTAGCTGTTCTAGTCTTTTTCAGTCAAAAGTGCTAAAGTCAGCTTAAAACCCAATTTTCTCACCCAAATGAGTTGAAAACTCTCAGTGTCACCCAATATATCATGGAGATCATGCTCCTGCAGCCATCCTATGGTTTTGGTCTTGGAATAATGCCTTGGAACAATTTGGGTAGGATGTCTGGCAATTTCAGTCTATCTGGCCTTATCCTGTCAGGATATGGTCAAATTTCCACTTTCCAGGTGAAAATAGGGTAAAACCTACCTTCTGAACACACTGGTCAACTCAGAATTTCAAAATTTCCACAAGATCACCCTATAGACATCCTACACGTAGGATGTCTTTTTTTCTCAGAATGGACTTCTGTTTCTACCCAAGGTGCTTCTTGATGCATATAACAAGAATATGTGATCACAGCAAATTTTGGATGTCAAAATTGCTCAGAATCACCACTTTTGGGAAAATATTTCTGTGAAAGAGTAACATCCCCTTAACTCTCAGTCTATATGTCCAAATAACATGAACTTTGGTGTGTGTGTCCAACACAACATGCAGAATATGGGTACGATTTATTTTTGCTTCCAGAATCACTCTCTAGACATCCTACGCGTAGGATGTCTACTGATAAAATTTGTGGCATAATTCATCCACAGGCATCCCCAAGTCTTGAGCACTACTTTTCAAGCATTCCTACCAGTTTTTATGCAAAATTGTGCTTAGAATCTTAAGTTTCTTGTTTTCCCGTTTTTGACACTCCGTCTTTGGTCTTTTGGGTGTCAAGAGTTGGTCAAAACTTTAGTTTCAATGTATCCATAGGGTAAACCCCCCCTTCTGAACACACTGATAACCTTAGTTTTCCCAAATTCCTTGCAAAAAATGCCCTGGAGACATCCTACGCGTAGGATGTCTACTGTCTTAAAATGCAATTTTTTTCTGGCAGTAGTACTCCCTATGCTCTGTAGAGCTCTCAGCAATAATCACAGAAAATTTTGGACTTCAAATCAGTTTCCAAACACAATTTACTGTCTTTCCTACTTAGCGTTTCCCACTTCTCTGATGAGCCTAACAGCAAATAAGACATGCATAAAGTACTCTAGATCAGCAATCAAGATATCCTACTTCCCCTACTCCTACTCATCAATGTGAGATGGTGATTTTGATGTCTCGGTTGCTTCCTGGCCTCACACGGACTCTCAAGTCAACCTACCACCACATCTACCACTCCAACTCCTACTCTCTACACCACAACCAACTACCACCTAATACTACCTAAGACGAAGGATCTAGGCCAGACACACGCTCCCTAGACTCCCTCTAAGACCAAAAGAGTCCACCACTCTCCGATCCTATCTAAAAGAATGAATATACTTTGGCAAGCCAGAGGGACCTCTATCCTCAAGGACTAGTCTCGGTCACCTACTTAGGGCTCGTCCCCGGCAGCGGCGCCAATGTTGGACGGATACGCCGCGACGGACGTCAGCATAGCGAGAACTCACCTAACATATAATGTCAACTGAGGACGAAGCTCGACCCACAAGCGCGTGGAAGCAAGCAAAGGGTGTCAACCTCTACTTAACCGACTAATGACTACTTCCTACATAGATATCAACTCTACATGCCATCGGTTCTGTGAATGTGAGAGTCTCCTATGATGCTACCGCAAGCCAAAAGCCCATTAGACGTTCTCGAAACGTTACGAAACTTGAGGGATATCCTATCAACACCAATAGGCCACTCTCCCTAAGGTCCGTGACCATAAAAACCTACTCAATACCCTCCGTGCAGAAACGCATAGGATGTGTGGCCGGTTTTTGCAGGTCGACATTTCCAAAAACTAAAGTTCCTAATGTGTAGCTCTACTCGCTCTGATCACGTGGATATGCTGAAATGCAAAAACGGACAACAGTTACTCACCGAAACTCCAAAAGTAGCTCGCGGGTGAATCTGCCAAAACACAGACGAACGCGCATGATGTAAGCATCAACGCGTAGCTCTCCTCGTGGGCAACACACTACTGCTCTCCGTTTGCGATTCTGACCACCGTAGCTCCTGTAGCACACACACACACACTCTCTCACTCTCTCGCAGTCTCCCAACGACACAGAAGATCAGATTTATTAGAAGTCCCTTACAAAGTTTTAGGTTTTGGCTTATATACTAAGCCTTGGAAAACCTAATGTCCGACCAAAATGACCTGATTTGTCCCTAGGCTTCTATAGAGCTTAATTACAACACTGTGAGCTGGCTTTGCTCATCCAACAAGCATATGTGGTCAAAATACAATTGCCGACTTAAAATATGAAGTTCCCGTAAACATTACAAAAGTGGCCGTAATGACTCAAAATAATAATAACAGGATATTCGATGATGTCCATGAGCTTGTATCTTCACATTACAACATCCATCTTCGTCTTCATCACTTCATCAGCATCTTTATTTAGAATCTTTAGAGAATCTTTGAGGAATTTTTATGGAATCTTTGTGGAAGCGTTGTTGAAAGGTTGACCTTTTAACAGCCTGCAACATAATAATAAAAGACAACTTGATAAATGGCAGACTCGAGCTCGACATAGAGCCTTTGTGGATAAGGGTTGCGCCTCAAAACAATCCTATAAGCATTTGCATCATTCCAGGGCTTCTCAAACCATCAAGCGGTTTATGTGTAGCTCAAGCTTTTGGACAACCTCTAAACATGACCTTGCTGATTCCATGGTTTTGCACTTTAGGAAAGTATTTGCTTCTCCTACTGAAACTCATCATGCACGACAATGTTTTCTATCTAGATGCCCAAGCCATGGAAGTTGACTTTGTTGATCATGAATTGCATTCAGCCTTGCTTGCTCTTTACTGATGGCGTTCCCTTGGTTGGGATGGCCTCATAGTGAAATTTTTTATTTCCTTTTGGGAGCTCTTGAAAGAGCCTTTGCTCTACATGATGAATGATGCGTGGAGTAAGCAGAATTTGCCAACATCTTGGAAATAAGGATTGCTAAAATTATTACCCAAGAAGGCACTTTGTGAGCGGTTCTCTCATTGGCGTCCAATCACTCTTATGCCAATTGTATACAAGATCTTGGCAAAGATGATTGTGCATCGCATCAAGGAACCTCTTCTTGTAGGTATTCATTTGGCTCAGTATGGTTTTATTCCCTGTCATCAAATCACATACAATATGGCTAATGTTTTGATTGACATGGAATATGCTAAATACACCCAACAAGATGTACTCGTGATGCACGTCGACATTGAAAAGGCCTTTGATACAGTACAATGGGATTTTATAGGTGACACAATGCAAGCCCTTGGATTTGGTCATAAGTTATCTAATGTGGTCTATTTCTTATATCCCCATAGTATGTCTTCAGGACTTCTAGTTGATTGACCCTTAGCTGCTTGGGTGTTCTGTCACCAAGGTTGCCCCCTCATTGTCTTAATGTATTCCATTGCCACCCACCCCTTGCTGATGTATTTGGATCATTTGGTTTCGCTTTGTCATCTTCACGGATTGCAACTACCCTTTGGGAATGAATTTATGGGCAGGCTTATGCTGATGACTCGTTATTCATGCCCCGCAATCATCAAGATGACATGTGCTTGATCATGAAGGCATTGGATACATTTAAGCTTGCGGCATGTCTTAAAATTAATTTTTGGAAATCCAAACTCTTGCCTCCTGGTTGTTCACTTACCTTTGCTTTACTTGATGCTTGGAAAGATGTTACATCTCATCTTTCATGAAATGGCAAGCAACCCCAAGATGGGTATTTGTTGTGCCTCAAAAGTATTCAATGGGCTGAGCTTTGGCTCTTACACTTGTAGATCAGCCACCACACCAAGCTTAGTTCCTTTCTTGTCGTGGCATGTGCATGGTGGATGATGTGGTCGACATGTATGGAAATTTGATTAGTTATCCTCAGGCGGTTATCCTTAGGCGGATGTACACTTTGGTTTGGACATGCATTATCGTCAGTTCTCGGTGAGCTTGAGTGCATGGTGATTGACTTCCTGCCCGTTCCACCAGTGGCAGTTGGATGCCACATGTTCGATTGTACTTTATGGGACACATATTTTGTTGACATTTCTGCCCACAAGGTTTATGCTTCTCTCCTGCCTCGGTCTTGGTTGGTTGACCATTGTAATGCATTATGATCTTTGCACAAATCAGATCGATAGTGGAGGAATGCTCTTACTACAATTTGGAAGAGTCATTTGCCTCTCAAGGAACGTCTGTTTTTATGGCGCTGCTTGTTGGGAGTGCTCCATGTTGGCACCTTTCTTAGTGCACATCGCATCAGCTCTTCTCGCTGTGCCAGATGTTTAGCCTCTGATGAGACAATTAGACACCTGCTTTGGGATTGTCACTTTACCAAGGCCTTCCTGGACCGCATATCCGCATGTATGCGTCTCCATTTTCCATCGCTGGTTTTCCACAAACGTTTTTGGCTCTTCGACATTCTCTCACATCGCCTTCAACATTTTGCAACCTTCTTCACCTGGGTTAGTTTTTGGTTGATATGGTCCTTATGGCGCTAGTGCAACTTTCATCTATTCCATCAGTGGATCCCTTTCGTATGTTTCGAATTTCACTTGGGCAATCTTTACATTTGTCCCTTGATATTGGGGACTTATCCTTGGATATCCTCGAGCTCTACTATGTGTGATTTGAATGCCTTCCCCTTTTAGAACACCTCTGTTTCTTCTTTGTATCTGAACTTTTTGATGGGTTTTCCTCACGTTGAGGTTTCCCATCTGTAAACTAATCCATTTTTTTATATAAAAAAAAGTGTGTGTGTGTGTGTGTGTCCTCTCTAGGTGAAATAACCCAAAGAAAATCACAATAGAAAAGTGATGGTAAGTGTTAGTAAAGATTGTGAAATTAAAACTAATTAAAAAAAAACAAATTGACATTCCAACTTGAGGCATCATAGCAATTAGAACTCATCCCTCTCTCTCTCTCTCTCTCTCTCTCTAAATAAATAGTTGTATATATGTGTCTCTCTTATTCTTTTTTTTTTTGACTTGTGACTCACTCTTTGATAAGTCTCACAACCTCCCTCCTTACTTATCTTATGGAATTGATATTTATTATTTATTGCAGCTGACAGGTGGAAAAGACTGGACCGAGCTAGGCTATTGCAAAAGGATATTATATTTTATGTATATTTGATTATTCAAGTGCTCTTATGAGCTTTGGCCATTTTTGACCGGCCGGCCAGTTTGTACTCACAATTGACCATTGAAGAAATCTATAAAAAAAAATACGTGCAAGAGGGAAATGGTCACTCTTGCATGGGGGGAGATTGTACCCAGTGTCTGTGTATTCTTCTCTCCTCTCCTCTCTTATCTCTCGCCGTGCTGGCAAAGCACTCCACTTTAGGAGGTGCGCCTACACGGGCTCTTTTGCTCTGTCTTGCTCTCAGTCTCTCTCTGTTCGCATATGTCACCGTTTATGTGCTATGGGAATTGCCAGGTATGAAGATTTGTCAGTTTATGCTAGATATTGTGTCATCTTGGGTGTTATGCAGGGCAGTCACGCTCCCGTCTGTAGCAGTGGTATCAGAGCTGTGGCTACGCTCTTGGCTATGCAGCAGTTATGCGTATGGAAAAAAAATCATAAACAACCATCAAAGATAAGTGTTGCCACCCTTTTCTTTCTAAACTTTAAGGTTACATTCTTTCCCTATCATAGAATGTTTATGCTTTGCAGATTGGCCGGTATATACCTAAATAATTTGAGATCAACCCATAGCTAGATGTAGCTCTTTCAACCGCGTGATAGAGAGTTTAGTTACCCTTCTAGTAGATGTATGCTAGGAAAACTCTTAAGCGATTGAATATTAGCATTAATTCGTTCATGCATATGTTTGGTTGCAATCGATGTATCAAAAACAAGAAAAATCATGGCAATACAAATCCCAAATAGGAGAGCTTATACAGAGTGTGAAAATATAGGGGAAGAAGAAGTTGAAGAAGAAGGAAAGGTGGGTTCCGTGCACACAGGAGACCCCTAAGGCAATTCCCATACTCAACCAAGGTTACATTAAATAAATAAATAAAACATTGCAGTGAGAACAACCACGAGTATTCGCGATGTTCACCATGATCTTCGCCACCGAGTGCTGACTATGTATGGTCGTCGAGATCATGACAGCCTGGAGAGCATGGAGGCTCGGCACCATGAGTGGCAGGATGAAGCTACAGTATAGCAAGGTGTAGGAACAGTCGAATAGGGACGTCAGCTACTCGTAGATGTATTTTTTGTCTCTCTCAAACTGTCGCTCTCCCTTTCTCTCTCTACTGCTCACGTTCAATCACGCTGGCCAATGCCCACCACACTGCATTCTATCGTATGCGGACTGCCTGACACAACCCAACATGCACCTCTCTTTCTCAAGTGTTGGCGTAGTGGCTCCGCTGTGGCTTACCATGCAAACTAATTCTCTCTTTCTCTCTCTCTCACCCTCTCGACCAGTCACCCAGGATTTTTCTTTTGTTAGGTACCCTCGATTCTACAGAAGGGCATGCAAATGGCCATTCAAACACACACACTCACTCTCTCTCTCTCTCTCTCTCTCTCTCTCTCTCTCTCATCGTCAACCCCTCCACCCAGCTGACTAGCAGAGCCGCTATGCACTAATGCTAACCAACCCGACAGGGCGCCCATATATATTTTTTCTGACATTTCATTTTTACATTTCTACCACTAGTGTCAACGTGCCGTCAATTTTAGAGGATATCGTTCACGAGTTGGTGGTTGGCCAGCTTGTTCTGGAGCACACCACAACTGCCACCCCTTCGTTTTTCTCTCCCTCTGCCAATCACTGGTGCACACCAACTACGGTAACTCTCTCTCCCTCTGGCTGCCCACCATTACCCTTGCTTTTGCATACAACAGCTTGACCAGAATTTCGCATGCATTCCCCCCAGTGGATGGCCATCTCTGTTATGTTGCCTTTGGGAGACCCTGATGCTCACAACCTCCTCTCCATATGCTTCTCCAGGCGAGCCCATTTTCCTTGTTGCTCTTTGCTCTTCCTTTTGTACTCCCGCTAGAAACTCCCCATGCGTCCATCAAAAGCTCTCCCCTCTGAACTCATAGTCATGCCGAATTCGTATTTTTATTTTTTGGCCTCTTCTTAATGCTTGAGCCCACCACAACGAACTTCGTCACTGCATATATACTTGCGAGTATACGCCTTGGTGAGTTCCAACAACACTAATTGAAACCCGCCTAGAGCATGCGGCTCATTCTCTCATTCAAAGAACAAGCCATTTGTTTGACTCGACTTGACTTTAAACGGTGTGGAATCTCAAAATTTTCAGAGAAAGTACGGAAGCGCTCATGCAGATCATTAGTAGTAGCAGGAGAACTCTCCATTAACGGGACGCATTAGGTCGAGAAGGAAAAGGTCAAGGGCGCTAATGCAGATAAGAGAAGACTCGGAGATATGGATATAGATAGGTGAGCGAGTATGGGAAACTATACACAATTTTTATACCTTCTTGAAGCTATTTCAAGATGTTTCTTCTCATGCTTTTGAGCCATGCTTGTAATAAATATAGCACTCGCGTATAACAAAAGCTTTACGGATAGCAAGATTGCAAGGAGGCTTGAGCAAGAAGGACGCTAATTAGATATAGTGCTACAATTTTGATCTCTCTCTCTCTCTCTCTCTCTCTCTCTCTCCATCTCGTTTGCGATTTGTGCACACACACCTGCAAGCAATGCAATCTATCACTCCCTCTTTCAAAGCACGCATCGGACGCAACTATGGTGGACACGCATGGTGCGCTTCTCTTAGTTTGGTTTTAGTGCCTATGGATTATACTTACGGCGCACGAGTCCTAATCTGTGTAGCTCATCTCCCCCATCGCAACAACTGTGCAGAGTCAAGTGACTGTGAAACTTCAAAGTTGTACAATGAAGGGTAGTTTTCTTTTTAGTGTATGTTAAAACTTTGAATCAAGCTTTTCTTTTCTTTTTGTATCTGATACCAAGTTTGAATGTGTGAGACTCTAACAATCTTAAGATCATACTGATCGACCTACATTATCTAGGTCTATCCAAAGAGAATAGTATTTAATCTCACTAATTTTGGTTGAAACTTGATCTATAAAAATAAAAATAAAATTAATTTTTTAGCATTGCTGGAAGTCTTTATTTATCTAATTGTAACAAGAACACTGGCTTGCTATCATCTCCAAGCATATAAGTCACTCATAGGCACACAGCTCTGTGTGAGATCTGAGATCCAACCCCCCCCCCCAATAGAGCTCCATCATTTCAAACCTTGAATCCTCTTTTAGTTTTTTCCTGTTGAATCCCAATAGATCTATAGGCTAGCATTGATAGGATATTGAATCTCAAACATGGAGTGCCTCAAATGAGTATGGCTCCATATCATGATTGGAAATTCTAGACTCCTATAAACGAGTGCAAAATTGACCCCATATCAATTGTATGAAAAGCTGATCATGTCATTGTGGAAGTATTTGTAGCTATTTAAAAAAAAAACAAAAAAACAAACAAACAAACAAAAACAAAAACAAAAAGGGCCTCGTACATCTTATGTAATACAATGATTGTGATTATTTCTTTTAGCATGTGCACAACACATTATGATAGAGTCTTTCACTCCTTTTTGCAACCTTGTCAGGCATTATATTTCTAGTTAGTTTATACATTCAACTTGTACAAGTAGAGACTTATAATATTTGATCCTTTCCCCAGTAGTTCCAAATTAATACTCACCTACACTACATAGTCTTTGCACGACTGCTTCATAAGTTGATACAAATTTATAAAACATTTTCTTCATTCTATCATGTTTAAATGACTTATTCTCATATTTAACTCTTCTTTGTCAATATCCGCTTCTGCAAGCACTAAATGGGTTTTTTTTAATGAAGATAATTTGTCATTATATAGCTCCTCACATGAGTAAGATGTTTTAGATTCATAAATAATAGCTTGTAAATATTTTTTCTCTTTTATGTCTTGTCAGGTCCATTGGTCACACATACACAGATTCGTCGATCTGGGCAGTGTGTAGATACTCATCTTGGTGCATATCCGTCGATTTTGGCAGCACATTAATAAACTTCAGATTTATGGCTTTTAAACAATATCCAATGCAGATCTGCCGATTTAGGCAGCATTAGTGCAGATTCGCCGATTTAGGCAGCACGCTTTATTGGTGTAGACTTGCCAGATGAGGAAACACCGATCACCACTGTAACTGGCGTGATTTTGTTACCCGTGGTATAGAAAATGAAAGATATTTTGAATTTGGATTTGGAAATGGGATTTGGAATTGGTATATGTGATTTTCTATCGCAACAATATTTACGGAATTGGACTTGAGATTGATGAGATCAATGGATTATTGAATGATGAGTGTGACTAGTGATATCCTGATTCATCAGGGTATGACATATACTGCTTATTCTAGTGGTATAGGACACTAGAATAGGTAGTATGTGGATGACGGTAGGCATAAGAAATCTTGTTTAGTTTCATTCATTTTACTATATGCTATTTTTTGACACAAATTTCTAATCATTTTTTTTACAAGCATCGTTTGCAGATTTCTTATCTTTGCAACTGAGGACAGTTGCTTTCCAAAGGAGATGTATGTTATGGAATTGATATTTTATTATTTATTGCAACTGATAGGGGGAAAAGACTGGACCGAGCTAGGCTATTGCAAAAGGATATTATATTTTATGTATATTTGATTATTCAAGTGCTCTTATGAGCTTTGGCCATTTATGCCCGGCTGGCCAATTTGTACTCACAATTGACCATTTAAGAAATCTATAAAACAAATACGTGCAAGAGGGAAATGGTCACTCTTGCACGGGGGAGATTGCACCCAATGTCTGTGTATTGTTCTCTCCTCTCCTCTCTTATCTCTCGCCGTGCTGGCAAAGCACTCCATTTTAGGAGGTGCACCTACACGTGCTCTTTTGCTCTGTCTTGCTCTCAGTCTCTCTCTGTTCGCATATGTCACCGTTTATGTGCTATGGGAATTTCCAGGTATGCAGATTTGTCAGTTTATGCTAGATATTGTGTCATCTTGGGTATTATGCAGGGCAGTCACGCTCCCGTTTGTAGCAACTTATTCTTACCTAGTAGCATTGACTACCCTGATTCTCTTGGAGGCAAGGGAGAGATACAAAGAGAGCGAGTTGATAGGTTAAGAACTATGTTTCTTTTATGCATGTGATATTGGTGGCAAGTTGGTTACCAAAGGGAATTATTTTAATTAAAATTGTCGCCTTGCTGAGGTGTAGGGTGTCTTTGATAGGTCTGCAATCCTATGGGGATAGGAAAAAAAGTAAACATTGCCTTAACTACATTGTAGCATCAAGCGTAAGCCATTGGTAAAGAACTAGTTATATCTCACATGTGGAGCACAAGCACATGTGAACCTAACTTAGCTAGCATTTTTATCCACCTATAGAGTTCATCCATAGAGAGGCAAATCCCAATGGTCTTTTACCACATTTAAGAAATGGATCCATTGAGTTCTACCTTTCCCTTAGGCCACATACTATCTAGCTAGCCACAACATAGTTGGAAAGCTACCTGACTTATCATGTCCACCCCTCCATAGAATGACAACATCAAGGCATCATTGTTCCAGTTTCCACACCACACCCGTGTGATCTCTTTGTTATCTAATTAGTATCGGATTGTTGGAAAACTAAAGATTTCCTTAATTAGTTTAGAGCACATTATTCGTTTAAGAAAAAATTAACATAGATGATATTGAAAAGATTCTTTTCCAATGAAGTGTGTATACCAATGTTGACCCAAGAAACTCTTAGGATCATAGGGACCTTTAGTTAGCTAGGTTGGATCTAATCACATATAATAAAAAATGTTTCCATTCTAAGCTTCACTCGATAAGGGCACTTGTTATTCTAAGCTACCATTCCTTGCTCGAGAAAGCTGCACCATTTTGAGTGTTCACAAGGCAAGCACACTTGTCATTATGAGCTGCCATTACTCACACGATGAGATAAATTTAGAATAATTCTCTATTCAATCACCCAATTGACCAATACTTGATAAGTAAAGAGTCTTAATATAAACCTTACCAAAAGGTTTGGCAAACAATCCTATATTAGACAATCTATCCAAGATAATCTTTCCTAATCAACCACGTGTTTGATTTGTAAGGTTAAGCCCTATGGTTTTGGTTGGTGTTTCCATTTGATTGATCTCATATCCTAACTTCCACTAAGGTTGCATACGCAAGAAAATGATTAACTTGAAATGCTAACTAACCTATGCATAATGAGCCGGTATGATTTGCTCATTCTGATTTGCTTGGTTGCTTATTCCCACTTCATGGTCATTCTCACCTTGCGCTCGGAGATTTTTTGGCACGATCTTGCTAAGAACTTTGATTTACTCAGTTTTCCTACTTGAGTTATTGATTTCAAGAGGTTTGATGTAGCCCTTGTCTTTCAAATAAGTTTAAGAATTTTACTCGATGTGTGTGTGTGTGTGTGTGTGTGTGTGTGTGTGAGAGAGAGAGAGAGAGAGAGAGAGAGAGAGAGAGAGAGAGAGAGAGAGAGAGAGAGAGAGAGAGAGAGAGAGAGAGAGAGAGAGAGAGAGAATGTGTGCATAGTGAGGTCTATTTATAGGTTTGTGCTAAAAGAAAATAGTCCCCCTTCCCACTTAGGGTGCCATGTAGTTGTTTAACATGCTTGCATTCTCCACACACCCAACAACTCTAGTGACAAGTCTAGGGCTTGGTTTCCATACTCAACCCCATGTGAGGGTGTGTGAAGCCCAACTTTATCCACTTACCTTAAGAATTCACAATTTTGCTAAATAATTATGAGCTTTAGGAATATTGTGTAACCTTCAGAGAGGTGCTACAGGGTCTAGGTGTGCTTGATTCCCAATAAAAAAAACTATACCCCTAGTAAATCTTAGCTTAGGACATAAAATGTCATAATCCAACTATACTTGCACATAAAAGTGCTAAAATTTAACTAGTGTAAACTATCATGGCACACACTAAAGCAAGAAGAAACACTTTTCATTTAAGAAACATAGGAACTTACAAACACCCCAACTAGCAATTTGAGAGGTCCTCATCTCAACAGTAAAGTAGGATCTCTAAGCAGGGTGCTTTCATCTTCCGAGGAAGCATCTTCTATAGGTTAATCCTTTGATGTTCTTGGATATCTCTATTCCTAATCTTGAAGTTGAAGAACAGCTTGAGCAAGAAAAAATGGTTCTCTCATCATCAAGGACATGATTTCAAAGACTTACATGAAATACATCGTGAACCTTAAGATGGAGAGGCAGCTTTAGCTTGTAAGCTTGATCCTTATCACTTTAATAATTTCATAGGGTCCGTAGTAGTGATAGCTAAGATTCATGTATTGGCCCAAGGATAGGTTGTGCCTCTTTGGTTTTACCCTGAGAAAAATTGTGTCACCTTCCTTGAAAATCCTTTTGAATTCTTCTGGTTTGTGTACTTTTTTTGACGATGTTGGGAAGCTTGAGTATCTTTTTGAGTAGCCTTAGTTTGAGCTTGCATCCTTCAAGCATTTTGCTTTGAACCTTCTACATTTATAGTAGGGTCAAAAAAATACGATGGAGATATACACACGTGACCATACAAAGCATTGAAAGGCATCATTGCAATGTTTTTATGGGTACCTAAGATGATCACTTTTCAAAATGTGTATCATATCATGTGAGTTAACCATAGAGGATTATTAAAAGTTCAAAATGTACATTTCTATGTATACAATAGAGAGGGCTTGGGGATTTTTAAATAGGCCCACATCGTAAATATAACATGTGTGTGGGGGTATTATTAATAATCATTTGAACACACATGATGTAGGGAGATGTTGATGACTGACCGCCCCGGGTGTGGGTAGAGGAACTATAAGTATATTCCACTAAAGAAAGATATTCAATCCATTTATGAGGTTTTCTATTACAATAACTTAAGATATCCTCAATAACTTGCTCTATCCTTATTGTTTGACCATCTGAGGATGATAAGCAATACTAAAACATAATTGGGTTCCAATTGCTTGGAATAGTGATGTCCAAAATGAAAAGTAAATTTTACATCACAATTGTTGTGACAACCCTTTTGGGCAATCGATGAATTCAAAATCTTCTTAATGAAAATGTTAAAATATTTGAAGTTGTAAGAGTCAACTTGATTGGAATTAGGTATGTGATTTTATAGTGAGCATGTCAACTAGTACCATGATCAAATCATATCTAGCTAGAATAGAAGAAAATTGAGAGATAAATTTCATCTTGATGAGTTTCCAATTCATCAGAGGAATATCCAAGGGATGTGGTTTACTTGGTATTTTTAGTCCTTCAGCCTTAATTGTTTGGCATGATAACTGTTCATCAACATAGCTAATAATATTCTTTGTTCTTAGCCAAAAGTAGCTTTTCAAGTGGAACTAAGGGTTTTGGCATAGCCTACGTGTCATGAGAAAGGGCTACCATGTCCTTCATAGTGAATACTGTTCCTTAGGGTAGAATCCCTAGATATGTGTAATCTATTTTTTTCATAAACACATCCATACTCTTATCACCGTGAAGGATTTCAAGAAGCATTCAATACTCCACATCTCTTAGTCTTGTCCAAAATAGGGTTGTTGAAAACCAAAATTCAACTTAGAAAGTTTTTCCACTAAGGGCATTAGCTACTACATTATCCTTACCTGATAGTCAAATCTTGTTAGAAGTCAGGCTAACAAATACACTATTTCCTATCACTTTGAGCCCAATTATTGTATTTTTACCTTGATTTATGAGTGCTAACCCCATCGAGTCCAAAATTTGTAATTTATTTTATTCATTTAAAGATGTAAATCGGTAATAGGGGCCATGAGCTTTCAAATTGTAATTATCTATTGCTTTGATGTGATCTCAAGCCCACCATGAGTTTGAGTCAAAGCCTTCATTTTTATATCTTATCTAAGGTATAAAAGCCAATTTTTATTAAAGAAAACCTAAGCTTTTGGATAATGAAAGTGAGCATATGACTGTCGTCATTGTGTGTACCCTCTTGATTCTTTCCCTTATATCTCCCTTGTATGGTGTAGCATCGCAATTGCAAGCATATCTATGTGTTCACAGGTGAAAGCTCTTCCATTTTATGTAAGTTTCTTGCAGTATTTTGTAAATTTAAGTACCACCATTTACATTCTATTTTTGCTTGTACTGCACAAACCGCACATCTAAATCAAGTATTGAACATAGAAGTAGATAGAGCAAGCCCAACAAATGCTGTAGAGTGTTTTTGATGACCTACTAAAAATAGGTTGTAGAAAATAAGCGAGATTTTGCCTAGGTGTTTAAATGGTGATTTTTCAACATAGGGACATGTGTTATGATATGGCCTATTCATTCACAAATCACCACTTGAAGCTTAAAGGACAGTAGGAAAGTAGAATAGCTATTAGTGTTTGATGCACACTTGGTGATGCACACTTGAGATTAGCACTACAGATAAGAGAGATAGACTAGGTTTTCTTAAAGGATAGCTACCTCTTGTAGCCTTCGTGCACTAGTCAGGTTAGCTACGTCCTACGGATTGACATATTTTGTGTATGTGGTTCTTGCTTTGGTTAGCTACGTCCCACAGATTGACATCTTTTGTGTCTGTGGTTCTCGCTTTGCTACCATAGATATGGCGAGGGTTGGGAGCCCACCCACATTTTGGCACCATTTTTGGGGACGAGATAACCTAAACTAAAGAAAATCCCAATGCAATCACGAGTAAAATCCATTATATCCTCTCTAGAGTAATCTCATTTTCAATTTCGCATGGTTAGAAGGTAACTTATTGATTGTGTAGGGTACTTGGAGGAAGGGAGACTTGCTAGGGACCTTGGTAGCTATAGGCTAGCTAGGAAAATCATGGTGGATGGTCCTTGAGACTTGTGTCAATTTGGTAAGGGTAACAATTAATTAAGACAGAAAAATTTAGAGATATTGTTGCTTCTTTATAGTTTTGAGTTATTTTTAAGCTATGTAGAAGTAGGGTAAGTAGAAAATTGTTAGCGTTGTATTGATGCTCAAAAAAGTTGAAGTAGATCAAAATCTAGCCACGTTGAAAATAGGCGTACCTATTTTGAGCAAACAAATCTGGTAATCATTTTTAAGTTCATCATTACACTCCAAACAACACTAGGAGCATGTACATGTGCTAAAATTGCAAAATTGACACTCACATGGCCACTTGTAAATAGACGTGTCTATTTTATAGCTCACCATGTTGGACCCAATCTTCATTTTTTACTATATATCATGATTGTATGTGTTGTGTAGACCAAAACTTCCAAGTTTGGATTCATTTGAACCACTGAATCCTGCGATATTGCCAAAAGTGATAAGAAGCTACCGAAATATGTCAAATAGGGGTACAACTTAGATTCTGGCAACCAAAGGTTAAAACCCTTTCACCAGTGAAACCCTAATTGTGTGTACTAACCTTGGGTAACATCAAAATTACAAAAAATCAATATTTGGGGAAATCTAAAATAGGCGCAGCTATTTTGCATTTCACTAGGGAAAGAGATTTTATTTTTTTGGGTTTACCTAGGCTTTGTACGTGACATTTGAAAGATACTGACCAAATTTGGAAGCATTTGGAGCTATTCATAGAGAGAAATTGCTAAAATAGCCTAAAACTTGCAAAAGTTTGTAAAACTGGTGATAAAACCCAATATGGAGAACCAAACCCAATGAGACTTGACAGAGGAGTATAAATCCACTAGGAAAAAATTGGGAAAAATACTTAGATAGTCTCAATCCAAAATAGGCATGTCTATTTTCAGCAGGAGAAAAACAGAGAAAAATTTAACAAATTTTAGCTCCTAGGAGGGAATTGGTTCTAGTCTTGAAGTAAAAGTACTTGTTGAACTTTTATGGATTTCTCTGAGTACTAATTTGTAGGAGTTGGAGAAAATTGCAAGCAACCAACTAGTGATTACTCCCGGGAATGATTCTTCTACCAAGAGGAGTTGGTCAGAGGTTTTGCTGTTAATCGAATATTCTTGAAAATCTTTATGGACTTAAGATCTTCTAGAGAGCTAGAAAATCTCAGTATGATTTGTGAAAGCTTCAATAGAGCATCAACAAAAGAGAGTGTGAACCAGGAAGACAAATTTCCTACTGTTCATGAAGAAGTTTAGGACACATACTCAATTATAATAGCTTAGAAATGTCTTCGATGTCTTTGGAAACAACTTCGGGGGTTGGGGATTTGAAGCCACCCATGAGGTATCATTTTATCTTGACCTGTTTGAAGCTAATTGATCATGGAGCATGTATCTACCTAGATGTTGTGTAAGGATGGACAACCATGAGATAGAGTTTGCACACAAAGTTCTAACCAATAAACAAAGAGGATTCTACATGAATTCTAGGGGAACAATTATGTGGTAGTTGAAAACCTAGATACTAATGGACAATGGGGAAATAAAGCTGAAATTCATGATCCTCATGAGGACATTATGGAAGGACCACTTTTCATAGGGCTGATAGATTATAAGCTAGTCAAATATGGAATTATGAGACGCGAAAACCGATAATGTAAGCTTGGGATTCTACTAGTGGGAAAATGTGGACTCTAATGAAATGCTATGGGTGAAAAATGAAAGACCAAAAACCCTCATGGATAGCAAGATCTTATATATCTTCAGAAAGGATGCTAAAGCCATGCCCGTTTTTACGTTTTGAGACAAGTATAGCAATGGACTTACATCAATGACATAGGAAGATATTGACACCACGTTGTATCAAGGGTATTCAATGAGCCACTAGAAGCTTAGAGCAAGAAGAGTGGGTGCCCCAAAACCTTTCATTGACAATGCACAACAAGAGAGGTTCCACTACACGTCGAACAAAAGTTAGAGAGCTCAATGATTTGATAGCACAAGATTGGGCAACAGAGGAACCCATGCACCACCTGACATGAATACAAATGGTGACATTAGAATCAATGCCGGTTCAACGAGTCACACCGACCAACTACCATGTTTGACGATCTTGGACCAATTGCACTAGTAACAAGAAGAACATGACTAGTATATCAGACAAGTGAGGCCTCGGATTTCCAAAGTGGATGAAATACAATGAAAACAAAGATCCTCACAATTTTTTGTCTACATTTGGATAGTTTCTCAGAGGTAAAAAGTCTATGACTATGATATGTAGTATCAACGATTCAAATTAACACTTGAAGGGAAAGATTTGGCTTGTTTTCAAAGCATAGAGAATGGGACAATCACAGACTTATCCATATTAGCTAGTAGCTTTTTTCCAGCATTCTCTAAAACCAGGATAAAACATAATTATCTTGCTCAAATTTACAAATTTTAGCAAAAAAGAGGAGAGATGGTACAAGACTGCTTGAGTAGGAGGTTTGAACAAAATGTCGCACGTTATCCTAGGAGAGAATTACATGGACAAGAAGGACTAGTATCATTGTTTTTGGAGGGATTGGTCAACAAAAACTTGCATGCTAGCCTTTATAGTATGAAGCATGCAACATTGGATGCTTGCGTATCTGATGCGATAGATTTAAGGGGCAATCGATTCCAAGTGAGACGGGGGATCTGATTCAAAGAATGAGTGGAACCGAACAATGCGACCCACACAAGTTGTAATATCTATTACAACCTCTCCCATTAGTAATTTGAGTTTGGAGAAAATTTTGAGGACTATTACACAAATTTTGGCATAGTTATAAAAACAGATACCGATGAAAGCACAACGGCCAAGACAACTCCTTGTTCCACCACTAGCACAACCTATGGCCCCTAGACATAATAACAAATGGTGTGCCATAGAGGGAAAATGAACTAATCATGAGCCACATGAGTGCTATTACAGACCAAAGTATGATGGAAACGTGTAGTACGCGTCCATGAGACAACAAGGACAACCTATCTAGAGGTAACCACCAAACCAAACAAGGGTATAGACCCATGAAAGGAATGGAGAGAGCTCAACCAGTATTGGGGCAACAGCCTCCACTACGAGACAATAATGCTATTTTATTAAAAGTTGATGCAGTTAGAAGAAATGAGAGAAGAGCACGCACTTGTGCCTATGACTCCTTATGAAGAAGCTAGCTCTTCAAGAACGATAGAGGAAGATTGGTACAAACCGCAACTAGTTTCTATATATGATTTAGTGTAATATGCACAACTTGACATCCCTCCAATTTACTTCATTGCAAACCAAGGGGCTAGACCATCGATGTTGAGAGCTCCTCCACCACAACAAAGGAGCAGGGGATGCCATATATGTGGGGCACCTGACCATTGGAAAAACGAGTGTCCACAACCTAAAGGATTGGTGCCACCACCAATCTATTGCATGGAATGCAACAAAAAAGGAGGACATTTTTCTAAGAATTGTCTAAAAAATCCTAGTAACAAAGAAAAGATGGTTATGAATTTGGTAGAAGTAATTCCATCAACTTCATCGAAGAGCGAACCAGCGATACCTATCAAAGTAGTCACAAGAGAAAAAGTAAAATGGAAAGAATGAGAAACAAAGAGTTCGAGTGAAATTGTAAAACGTTTACAAAAACTCAAAAAGACAAAACAACTCTCAAAAAAATTGGAAAGAAATGAGGTTGCAAAGTCAAAGGTCAAGAAGATTATTCACCTAAAAGAACCTGTTTGAATGGTGCAAGATTCTAAAGTGGGGATGGAAGGAATTCCACCTTTAAACATTGGTCAGCACAACTATGGGAAAAAGTTAGGGGATCAAACCATGGAAACCTGGATAAACAATCAGCTCACCTTTACTAGATGTAGATGGGGATTTGGGACTGGAACTTTTCGAAGCTTCCAAAGAAAACATGCTTAGAGTCCTACCCTCATATGTAGGAGATAATGAAAGAAAATCATTAGTATGCAAGACTATGAGAATACACACAACGAAAAAGACCTTGGATGTGAACAAGTTGCATTCTATTTTATCCACACCAAATAAATGTACAATCACAATGGGGGAACTACTGAGGATAAAACCACATTTGTGGATAGAACTGCAAAATAGTCTTGAGAAAATGGGAATCAAAGGGCTTACAAAGGAACATGTTCAACACCTAAAACAAGAAAATAAACCAGGGAAGATAGTCAAATTGGTACCTATAAACAAAGTCGAGGATTATTGTGAAGGATAGAAAGGTAATACAACACTACCTATTGAATATGCTGGAGTCAAATCTCTTGCCATACTAGATAGTGGAGCAAGATTGCCAATGCTATGAAATATGTTTGGGAAGCATGGAAAAAATTGGCACAATCAAGAAAAATCGAATGAAACTACAACTCGTAGAGGGACATGGAAAAAAACCCTTTGGATTGCTAGTAGGAGTAATAGTCACATCCTATGGGATTGAATATGAGCACACTTTTGCTATTGTGGACTTTGGAACCAAATTAGACTACAAAATTGTACTAGGAAGGCCATTCATGAGACAACTCCACATGATTTAAGATTTGAGTTACAATGCCATATACCTTAAACAATTTGAAACTATAACAAGAGTAAGCTTATTAGTAGACCATTCTTATAGGGACATGAACAAAACCATGGTAGAGGATGTGGATACAAAGTCTTTGGCCTTTAGCAATACCAAGCTGCCATCCTGGCTTAAAGATGATTTACTTATGTGGATGTATGTAGCACTGGAACACAATAGCTTGCATAAAGAGGATTGTATCCTAGAAAGGGTGTAATAGATGATGCTTATGTTCATGAACCCTTTCTAGAACATTTGTTCAAGCCGCCACCATGGACATGTGTGTTGATGAATCCCTAAAAAAAAATAAAATCAATAAGAATGGGAACAAAGTCATACCTATTCAGTGACAAGAAAACTAAAACAAAAGTAGGGAAAGAAAAAAACCCCATGAAACTTAATAAGGAAATAGTAGAGGAGATACTTGTATTACAGATACAAAACAAGATCTTCATTGGAGATTTAACCTAGCAACAAGCAAAAGAGGCATGCCACGGATGAGTTGGAAGAGGAAAAGATCACCTAGTGAGTCAAATTTCAAAAAAGAGAGGGCCTTCTTGAGGGCTAGAATGTTAAACAGAATCAAGGAGCATAAGTTTTTTGACTTTCCCCAATGAATTAGCTGACAAAAGAGATATTAGAGAAAGAGAGAGAGGAAACAAGTGCAAAAATAAACCATGCCGCTCTTATCAAATAAAAAACAATACCTTACATTGATAGGAGCTAAGGATTGCATAAAAGACAAGATAATTGAATGTTATCTAATGCAAACAGTGTAGTCAGAATGACCTAAAAATGAAAATAGGTGAACAAAAATCAAGACCAAAATGTGAAAATTAGGTTAAAAAAATTAAACTATCCAAAACAAAGATGAAAGCGAAGTATAGTGAGCTCCAAGAGGCATGGACAACAAAAATGGAATTGGTCATGATGTAAGGAGTGACATCATCCTCCAAAACAAGAGAATTGTGATACAATAGCCTATGTGAGAGCTACGAGAACCAAGAAAATCCTATGATGGACCTAAAAATGTGAAGAAAATTGACCTATCTCTTTCAAGAGAAGCACAGAAATCAGCATACATAGTCACTCATCTAACCCAAGAAGAACAAGTTATCAAAACTTTGATGTAATACATGGATGCGTTTGCATGACCATACAAGGATTTAAAAGAGGTAGATTCTGAGATTTTCCAGCACACTATACCCATGAGAGAGGACACAAAACTGACGAGGAAAAGACCATACATGTACAATAAAACCTTTGCTAGGAAAATCAAGGAGAAGATATATAAACTTAGGGAAGCTAAGTTCATTGATGAAATAGAAAACTCAGATTGGGTATGACCAATTGTGGTAGTGTCCAAGAAGAATGGCAAACTGAAAGCGTGTTTTAACCTCAAAAAGCTGAGTGCAGCAACCATATAAGGAAATTATCCCCTACCTATATCACAACATGTATTGGAAATAGTAGCATGAAAAGAGGCATATAGTTTCTTGGATGAATTCCTTGGATACAACCAATTAAATATACACCCTTGTGATCAACATAAGATAGCTTTTGCTATAGAATACAAAATTTTATCTACGGTGTCATGCCATTTAAATTGACCAATGCCCTAGCCACTTTCCAAAGATTGATGACTCATGCCTTTAAAGACTATTTATGAATATTCTTGGAACTATACATGGATGACCTTCGTTTCATTGTCCTTGTGAGAAGATCATTTTGAGCATCTCAAAAATTTTTGCAAGAAAGAGATGTGTCTTTATGATAGGATGAGGGAAACTATTGGGATATTTGGTGCCAAAAAAATGGGATATCCACGGATATGGAGAAATTCAAGGCCATTACGGAGTTGGCTAAACCAACCATAGTAAGGAAAGTACACTCATTCATGAAACATTGTGAGTTTTATCTTGCTATTTATATACATGTATGTGATTGTTGCAAAACCCCTTTATGGCCGTGATTACCGATTTGAATTGGCTAATGAGTGTGAGATATTATTTGAAAAGGTAAAGAATGCAGCTCTAGTCTGTACACCCATATTAAATGCACTTGGCTCGAACAATTATTCCATGGTCATGTGGATGCTTCAAACTTTGCCATTGGATGCATATTGGCATAGGTAGGTGAGGGAACCATGGATTTCCCCATCTACTATGCTAGTAGACAGCTCAAAATTGTCGAGAAGAATTATACGACCACTGAAAGAGAAGGGTTGGGCATGATGTATGCAGTGAAGAAATTTAGGTATTATCTGCTAGCAAAGAAGTTCACACTATTTGTGGATCGCCAAGCCCTCCTTTGTCTAGTAAATAAACCCTGTAACTTAGGAAGAATGTTAGCCTTGTAACTTAGATGGCTGATTATACTTCTTGAGTTTGACTTTATTGTTGTTTCCAAGAAAGAAACAACTCATGTGAGAGTAGACCATTTATCTAGAGTAATCATGGGTGAAAAACTAGGAGGAGTTGAAGATGATTCTCTAGATGCTTATCTATTTTCACTCGAGGTGATCCCTAAATGCTTGGAACAGATAGTGACATTAATGACCATTGCACGATTGGATTTGAATGTTCCTATAATTATCACACCCAAATTGATATGACAAATTGCTATGTATCAATTTGGGGAGGACGGCTATATAGAAGGACACCAAAGGGAATTCTTCTTTTGTGCATAGGAACCCCATGAACAATTGATTATTTGGAGTGAGCTTATAAGAATATTGTGGGTCATTACACGAGATCAAGTTGTGGAACAACTAAGATGGTCAGGATTCCATTGGACTTCTATAATACGAGATGCATCATCATTTGTAGACACATGCAAGCATTGTCAAAAGATGAGCCCTATACCACATTTTTATATTTCAGGTAATATTAGCATCCTTGTGTAGCAAACATTTATTACAATATATGACATTTCTGGAATCAACTATACGTTTAAGCCCAAAACTATGTTTTAATTTCTGGAATCAACTATACATGATAGGACAACAGAAACATGTTCGCCTTTGTGCAAATGAATTAGATTACATTTCGATGCTAGAGCAAGGGCATGCAAAGTTAGAAGGAGGACATTTTTTTTAGCAACCACTACCCGATCAACCATGGCTATAGGAATTTTTTCATAGCAACCACTACCCAATCAATCATGGCTACAAGAATTTGGTGCCGCACGCTAAACTCAAATACCCAAGAGTATGTAAAGTGATGTGATGCTTGCAGAGGGCGACGACACCACAATGGAGAGGCCATATGTCATTATAGACAATGATAGGAGCTTGAGCTTTTGCAAAGTGGGAGATAGATTTTGTAGGTACGATTTATCCACTAGCTTACCAAACACATGCCTGATATCTCTATGTTACTACAGACTACTTGGGCAAAAGCGAAAGCAATAAGTGAAAATGATGCATTCATTGCAACACAATTCTTATGTGAGAATGTATTTACGCGCTATGGCTTGCCGATAGAGATTATTAGTGGTTGAGAAACTCATTTTTTAAATGAAGTGGTTGAATATTTGTTGATGATTTGCAAAGATGCACAATAAGTCATATCCTTATCATCCCTGAGCTAACGGACAAGCAGAACACACTAACAAAATTCTGAGCACTGTTCTCATGAAGAAAGTTTTAGTACAAGACGAATGGATAACAGAACTACATTTTGCATTAAGAGCATACCAAGTAGTTACAAACCACTCTAAACTCAATACCATTCGATGAAGTTTTTGGTTTAGATGCAATGAAGTTTCTAATTTCAACACTCTAGGTAGCCAAAATACTTAAGTTGGATTGTCATGAACTATCAACTAGGATAGATGACCTTGGGCAACTAAATGAATAGAGGTTATTGACCATTGCTCATATGTACATGCTAAAACAAAACAAAAAAACACTTCTTTAATTCCAAAGTACTGACTAAGGAGTTCAAATTAGGAGACCTTGTTTTGGTATGCTCATTGAACCACCACATTCCAAAGTTTAAGAAAAGGAAAATGGACCATTTGTAATTGAGGACGTATCTCCTAGAGGGGCTGTACAACTTGCCACTCTAAATGGGGAGGTAATGACCAATTGGATAAATGGTGGCTGATTAATTGAAGATATCATTTGTTGTCACTATTGAAGAGATGTTAAGTAGGATGCAGGCAGCCAAGGAACGAAAGATTAAGAAGCAAAAAGTGAGCCCAAGAGAAAGCACAACTTTGAATTCTCAAGTGCAAGCAGCTAATGCAACCAAAACCAGTACCAATGGAAACAATTACCTTACTTGCTTCCATACAAGATGGCATGGATGTCAAAATCCAGCTTGGCTCTTCAATTGATCATCGTAAAAGGGTACTTGTTAATAGAGGGTCTAGGACAAATGTTATGAACTACACCACCTATTTGAGAATGACCACTGAAGAAATGAAACCATATCAAATGAGTCTTTGTATGGGTAGTTATTCTCTATTGTACACAATCAGGGAGGTGTATATTGATGCAACATTGAGGATATTTGATACATACATTTGTTTTATATCGTGCCAGATGATGTGTTAGTTGAAAACATAACCCTTGGAACACCTTGGATTTGAACTTACAATGTAGTTCCAAATCAAGAAGATAATTCAATGCAAGTATAAACACTATAGAGGCAATGTTCAATTGAAATTTTCCTAAGTGATTACCCTTACACAAAATAGTTTGATGAACTGAATCAAGTTGTGGAAACCAACCAAGCCACTCAAGAGATGCATGAAAGGAATCATGCAAGTTTGGGTACCAAAGAAGATTCTCCAACACAAAGCTCAATGTACTTGGATACCTAAACAACAACCCAACCAACCTTCAATGAGACCATTGAAATATATATATAACCAAGTCAACGAACAAGATTGGTTTTAATTCTGATAAATATGAGAGATTATGGTTGGTGGGAATGTGCCTCTCAAGAGGAATGTATATAAGCCAAAGTTTTGTAACCCTAAGAAGACTTTTTGAATTAATCAATCTTTGCGTTTACTATGTGCTGTGTGTGTGTGTGTGTGTGTGTGTGTGTGTGTGTGTGTGTGAGAGAGAGAGAGAGAGAGAGAGAGAGAGAGAGAGAGAGAGAGAGAGAGAGAGAGAGAGAGAGAGAGAGAGAGAGAGAGAGAGAGAGAGAGAGAGAGAGAGGTCTTATATCTTCGCTATGCATGCTATGGAGTAGACATTGCAAAGCCAACACCACCAAGGACTTAGCAATGACGAGGGCTATGTACCAGCACCAAGCTTGCAAAGTTTTGGTTCCATCGCGAGGCGAGCTCCCAGGAGCTTATGAGTGAGTTATCTTTCAATCCTGTGTCTATTTGTGAGTTATTCATACCAATAGGTTCATGAAAAGTAGAGCTACACATTAGGATCATACAAGCTGAGATCTGGTGACCTGTAATAGACTCCCTATCTTCATACATGTTTGCTGCACCACGTGGTTATGCGCATGATATAGGGTGAGAGTCCATAGGGTAGTGACACCTTGGTAAGTCAAGTAACCCCTATGAGTTTCGAGGTGATTCGAGGAATTTTGGTCTTGATTTTGATAGTGTTAGTGTTGTAGGTTGTATTACAGTCACAAGCACATAGGATGTTTGGGTTTGATTTGCTCCAGTAGCGATTGTCTTAGAAGGTCGAGTAGGTGATTGAAAACTATCTATTTGCTTCCACATGCCTGCGGGTCAAGCTACGTTCTTGGTCGACATTTTGGTATGCTGGTTTAGTTATCACTATGCTAGTGTCTGCTCGCAGCATATTCATCAATATTGGTGCCGTTGTCGAGGACGAGAGCCCTAGGTAGGTGACTTTAGACTAGTCCTACGAGGTAGAAGTCTCTCTTGTTCGCCAGAGTCTTGTTATTTTATTTTAGATAGGATCCAGGAGTTGGATTCCTGAGATCTCAGGGAAGTGCTGGGGAGCGTGTGACTCACCTGGATTTTCCACCATAGGTAATATTAGTAGTGTTTTAGTGTTGATGGTGTCTGAGTGATTTGTGAGGTGATAAAGGCAATATCTAGTCTGTGTGAGGTAGTGAAGCGTTTTTCTAATCATAACTGCAACACCCCATATGATGGGTAGGAGTAGTTGTAGATAAGACATTTTGATTATGATAGTGAGCTATTCATCACAAATTTATTTTCTTGAGCTTGTTTGCGTTTAAAATCCTAGAAAATTTTGATCTTTAGGGTAGAAATGCAACAAACAAGCTTTTGTGGATATTTGTGCATGTCTGAATGATGCTAAGCATATAAGAAAGCATATGCAAGAGATCTCTTGAGAAAACTTGCAATTCTGCGACTCTAGACTTCATACGCATATGATGTCCTAAGGGCTAGCAGAAGGCCAAATTCGACAAATCAGATTGCACCAGAGTGTTCAAAACGGGTGTTTTACCCTAAGTACACCTTGAGACTAAATTTTTGACCAACAATTAGTATCCAAAAGACAAAAGATGGACGGTCGAAAATGAAAAAAATGGAAACTTGTGATTTTGAGCATATCTTTGTATGAAAATTGGTAAAAGTGCTTGAAAACCAACGCTAGAGATTTTTGGATGCTTGTGGTATGGCCATAAATCCACTAACACACATCATACGCGTATGATGTCTAAGGAGTAAATTTGGCAGCCAAATTGAACTTCTGACATTATACCTGGATTCTGCATGTTGTGTTGAGCACATACACCAAGTTCCATTTCATTTGGATATATAGATTGAGTATTGAGAGGATTTTACTCTTTCTGGGAAATTCCTTATCAAAAAGTGGTGATTTTGTGCAAGTTTTACTTTCAAAATTTGCTGTGCACACTTGTGCATGTTCTACACATTAAGGAGCACCTAGGGTTGGAACAGAACTTCATTGTGACCAGATAGACATGATACGCATATGATGTCTTAGAGGCCAGATTTGGGGTCAAAAGATACATCGAAGTGCACCCTTGTGATCTATAGCAATTAAGAAGCAAATAAGCAAAATTCCATCGATTTTGAAGCATTTTTGGGCTTGTAAGGGCTAAGAGACGGATCTAGGAAAATTACATGCTTGAATTGATCAGTTTCACCTTATTTTGACCAGTCAAACATCATACGCATATGATGTCTGAAGGGCATTTTAGGGACCAAAGCTGACCAGAGTGTCTAATACCACAAAACAAGCTTAGAGACCAAGTTTCATCCAATTCAGATCATCTTTGACTTAGAAGACCTCCCAGAGAACTTGACAACAACTAAAACATAATTAGGGGAAAATGACATGCCTACAGCTGTCTGAATCACAAAGCAGAACTTGGGGTGAACAAAGCACATCAAGGAAAGTCTAAATTTCAAGTTAGGGCTAACTCTAAGCACTTAGACATCATATGCGTATGAAGTTTGGAGGCTCATGTTAGAGCTCAAATAATGATTTTAACTATCCAAGAGCCTTCCTTGTGACCCTAGGATCTTATCTGTCTCCTTAGATCAGTGTATAGAGCTCACATAGGGAATCAATTTCTTATACGCAATTGTTTGGTTGGAATTAACCCTCTAATTACGCCGATCAAAATCGTAGATACTTAAGCAAACACTATTTTGACTAAAAATTGCAGAGTCAAAAGTTTTGTATAGATAGCCACAACCAAGGATCCTGCAGTTGGTGATCAGTTTGGAGTGCAAAGTAATTTACAAGTTGAAGAAGCTGTTTGAAGGAAAATCAGAGCAAAGAGCAGCTGCAAGCAGACTTCTAAGGCAGGAGGTATGGGTTGATAGTTGTTTGTGTGAAATATTTTGATGAGTTTGAGATCTGGTAGGTATCTTCAGAGAGACCAAAGAGTGGGACGAGATCAGGTTAGGTTAGTATCAACAGAAGACAGTGTAAACCAAGCAAGGATAGATCCACTAGCACCAATGAGGGCAATGATACTGACACCTCTTTTGACAAGTCTGTAGACATGTAGTAGTGTTAGTGTGTATACGCACTTCACCAGGGGCACTTTTCTCCCACTGGGTTTTTACCCCTGGACATCTGGTGTGAAAGGACACCCTATCTCTTAGGGTTTTATATAAGCTTTGTAGCTCTGAGTTTGTATACTCTATTATTCTAATACAGAGAGATAGACTACAAAGATCTCGTACACAAGCTCTGTGTCTTCTCCTTCTCCATCTTCTTCCTACTCTGAGTTGCTGTCTTCCTTCTGTTTCCTGTTTCATCATCTTCAACAATTGGTATGAGAGCAAGGTGATTTCCAGAGCCTCTACTTGCGTTTTTGCGTCCGCGCAATCGCAGTTTTCAGGCAGTTTTCGGAAAATTTGCTCGTGGGAGCATCCTCGACGTTCCGGGAGTATTCTGTGCAGGTAACCTGTGGTTTTACCCCCCTTTCAAAGCCGTTCAAGCCCTCAGAATTTTGTTCTGAGCAGCGTAGCAGAAGTTACTTTACGGAGGCGTTTAGATCAAGAGGGTGTGCTTTTTGACAGATTTTCTTCAGGTAAACAGTTCTTTTGGGAAGTAGCTTGTCTTAGCTTTGTGCTGAGATTTTGTATAGAGTTTTGCTTGCATTGGAGAGAAGATTTGTGAATCTCTTGGAGGTTCTTTTGATCTCTTGTGTGCATCCACAGTATGGCTCAATCTACGGAGAAAGAGATTTTTGGTGCGTTTACATCCGAAGACAAATTGGATGGTACCAACTATTCTCTTTGGTCTTTTATGGCCAAAAATGTTTTGGTTGGTAAAGGATTGTGGGATTATGTATCTGGAGATGAAGTTCGTCCAGGTAGCATTGCACCTGCCACGCCTGGTCGTGGTGCAGCTGTTGGTGCAGGACCCTCACAAGTCACTCCAGAGCAACAGAGATGGGATACTAAAGATGCACAAGCTATGGCCGTGATTGCCTTAACCATAAAGAGGACAATCACACCACATATCAGATCTTGCAAAACTTTTGAGGATGCTTGGAACACTCTGCAAGCTATGTTTGGAGGAAGAAACGCTGCCAGAATAGAGTTTTTGAAGAAACAACTTGACAAAATACAGATGGACGAAGGTGACGATATCGTCGAGCATCTTACAAAAATTAGGGATCTTAAAGAGAAATTACTTAGCATTGATGAAGTGATTCCAGAGAAGGACTTGGTTTCCAAAACACTCAATTCACTACCACCATCTTATTTGACTTTTCAGACTTCTTTGAATCTGTCTTTGCGAGCTAATCCTGAGCCTCTTCATTTTGAAGAGTTAGTGGCTTTGCTATTGCAGGAGGATCAATCACGTAAGAACAAGTCTTTACAGGTGGATGGTATGGATCATGCTCTTGTTGTACATAACAAAAACAAGGGCAAAGAGAGTGCTCATTACTCCAAGTCTAGTGCAGGACAATCTTCAGAGAAGTCTAAAGGTGATTCCGACAAGTCCAAGAAGAAAGGTAAATGTCACTACTGCAAGAAACCTGGTCACTACATTAGTGAGTGTAAAAAGCGAATTGCTAAAGAAAAGAAGAAAGAGTCAAGTTTGGTTGTTTCAGCTTCTGGTGATTCTTCTACAGCTAAAGAAGAGTCTGCAAACTTTGTGCAGGATTCTTATGCTTTTGTAGTATGTTCAGATTTTTCTGCTTACAGTGTTGACGAGACACAAATGATTTGGTACTTTGATAGTGGTGCATCCAGGCATATTACTTCAAGGAAGGATTTGTTTTATTCATTGGATGCAGCTCCAACAGGAAAGAAGGTGACATGTGCAAATAATGCTTCTTATCCAATCAAAGGCGTTGGTAAGATTTTGATTACCATTTTAGATGGTTCAGATTTATGCTTGCCAGATGTCTTATATGTTCCAGGGATCAAGAAGAATTTGTTGTCTGTATCCTCTCTTGTAAAACATGGTCTTCGAGTCATTTTTGAGGATGACAGATGTGTTGTACGAGATCGAGAGAATGGTTATTCTCTTATCACTACAGGTACGCTGGAAAATGGACTATTTGTGCTAGATCGTTATGAAAAGCAGATTCAGGTATGTCTTGCAGAAACAAAGACTCAGGCCATGCAGGATGCTGAGTTGTGGCATGCTAGATTTGGGCATGTTAGTTATGGCAGTTTGATGACTTTACAACGTCATAATATGGTGCATGATTTGTCTTTATTGGAGATGCCACCAAGACATGTATGTGAAGGTTGCGTTCTTGGAAAGATGCACAAATTTGCATTTTTGCAGGATGGTTCAGTTAGAGGGACACGAAAGTTGCAGCTTGTACACAGTGATGTATGTGGTGTTACCATATACATGTGGTAGTGATGTGTGTGAACACACTAGGACCGCCGGGGCATTTTTTCCCTCTTTAGGAGGTTTTTTCCCCCGTGCATTGTATATACGCCCATCACTCTAGGGCTATCTATCTTTCCATTGCACACTAAGTAACACACTCTCTATCGTGTGCCTTGAGCTTCCTTCGTCTTCTCCAAGCTGTGTGTGTTTCTCTGCAACCCTAATTCCAACAATTGGTATCAGAGCAGGTCACCTCCTCCCGGGCTTAGTCGCCAACTGCTCCAGCACACGCCTGCTCACTTTCTCCAATTTCAGAGAGCTTTGGCGAGCGTTCGTAGGTCGACAAATATTTTGGGCGGGCTCGAAGAGCTCGGTCTGCTCAGAATTTTGATTTGGGCTCATTTCGGCCTCCGTTTCCACTACGCGCAGTACTGCACAGGCTATTTCGTCATTTTGTGTAGATTTTCTGTCAGTGCCGTTTTCTGCATAACAGGTGCCTTATAGTCTTCTACGGTTTGTGCTATATAGCACAAGTTGTTCCCGCTCCATTTCTCCTATTTTCGGGCAGTTTTCACATCAGGTGCAGCATTTACCATGGCTGACAACAACAACACAGATGTGTTCAAGATGTTTGCTGCTGAGGACAGCTTGGATGGGGACAACTACCCTATGTGGGCTTATATGATGCAACATGTTCTTGTGTCAAAAGGTGTCTGGAACATTGTGTAGGGCATTGATGTACGTCCTGGTTCTGAAGATGTAGGCGATGTTGAGGATGTTGCAGGTCTTGCTGCAAGGATTGCAGCTGTTAGAGTTGTTTTGCCTACGGCAGAACAAGCTCGTTGGGATGCTAAGGATGCGCAGGCTCATGCATTGATTGCGTTGTCTATGAAGCGCACCATTATTCCTCACATCCGTTTAGCAAAATCTGCAAAACAGGCTTGGGATATTCTAGCAGGTCTTTATGCAAGCCGCAATGAGGCTAAAATTGCTTTGCTGCGTAAAGAGCTAGAGTCGAAGATTATGCATGAGGAAGATGATATGGACACTTTCCTTGCTAGTGTCAAGGATATCAATGAGCAACTCATTTCTGCAGGTGAAGTCATTTCGGACAGTTCCCTTGTGCAGACTGTTCTTGATGCCTTACCAGATTCCTACCAGACTTTTGCTAGTAATTGGAGACTCATGACCCAAGGAAATCCTGAAGTTGTCAAGTTTGATGCATTATGCACATTGCTGTTGCAAGAGTCACTTTCTAGAAAAAACAGGACTAGGCAGCGTGCAATTGAACAGGCTTTTATTGCTTCTCAAAGAAAGGGTGGTAACAGTAATGCAGCCACTTCTTATGGTTCTGTTGCGAGTGGCAAAAATTCTGTTCCTAATGCTTCTGGTGGCAGCACTTCGTCTGGCAATTCTGGTGATAAGGGCAAAAAGAAGATGCGTTCCCATTATTGTAAAGCCAATGATCACTTGATCAAGTCGTGTCCTAAGTTGAAGGCCAAAGAGGCTAAGAAGAAAGAGGGTGGTTCCACTGCAAATGCTGGTTCCACTACAAATGCAGCCATTGTTGAGTCTTCTGTGAAAGGAGATTGTGATGCAGAATGGGCTTTTAGCGCAGAGTGCACTTACAATCCTGCTGTCCATGATGCATGCTTGTCAGTTGCTGCAGATTCACATGTGTGGTATTTCGACAGTGGTGCTACAAAGCACATTACCTCACATCGTGAATTGTTTACCTCTCTAGAGTCTGTCCCTCATGGGAATTCAGTCACTTGTGCCAACAACGCCTCTTATCCAATTCAGGGAGTTGGAAAGATTGTGCTCACTGCTGCTAATGGCAGTTCCTTCACACTTGTTGATGCACTTTATGTACCTGGGATCAAGAAGAATCTCTTGTCTGTATCCGCACTTGCTAGACTTGGACTTGTAGTCAAATTTGTAGATGACAGATGTACAGTTCATGATCTCAGTTTTGGTGATGAAATTGTTGCATCTGGGCTTTTGTGCCGTTGGCTGTAGAAGCTCACTTTGTATGACAAGTGTGGACAAAATTTTGCAAATGCTGTTGCAGATTCAAGGGCTATTTCATATGCAAAACTTTGGCATGCACGTTTTGGTCATTTGAATTTTGCCAGTTTGCTGCGTTTGCAGAAATCTGATATGGTTGCTTCTTTGCCGCCTCTTGAAGCACCTGTCAAACATGTTTGTGAAGGCTGTATTCTGGGTAAAATGCAGCGTTCTAAGTTTCCAAAGGATGGTTCAGTTAGGGCCACATGCAGGTTGCAGCTTGTGCATAGTGATGTTTGTGGGCCCATGCAAACTCCGTCCTTGGGCAATTACCTGTACTTCGTGACTTTCATTGATGATTACTCCAGGAATGCATGGGTATTTCCGCTTAAAGCGAAGTCCGAAGTTTTTATGTGCTTCAAAGAATTTTTGGCTATGGCTGAAAATGTCTCAAAATGTACTATGGGCACCCTCCATTCCGATCGAGGGGGGGAGTATATGTCTCATGAATTTAATGCATTTCTGGCTAGTCGTGGGATAAAACACCAATGTACAGTGCCTTATACACCTCAGCAAAATGGTGTTGCTGAGAGGAAAAACAGGTCACTAACGGAAATGGCACGATGTATGGTCAAAAGTCAAGCTTTGCCGCATTCTTTTTGGCTTGAGGCCATCATGTGTGCCACTTATGTACTTAACAGGTGTCCTACGAAAGCTTTGCAGTCTATTACTCCATATGAAGCATGGCATGATAGAAAGCCTTCTATTGGGCACATGCGTGTTTTTGGCTGTTTGGCATATGCTTTGGTGCCACAAGTGCAGCGCAAAAAATTGGATGATAAGGCTGTCAAATGTATTTTTGTTGGTTATAGTGCTGAAAGCAAAGGTTACAGGTTGTATCATCCGCAAACAAAACGTATTCTGGTTTCACGGGATGTAGTGTTTGTGGAAGATTCTGTTCAGCCCTTGCTGTCATGTACTAGAGACAGTAATGTAAGCTCACAGGACATTTATGACACTTTGTTGCCTCTTTTCAGTGATGGAAATACGAATGTAAGTTCCAATGAGGCAAATGTACAGCCTATGGGGGTTTCTGAAAATGTTTTAGAACAGCCTATTACTGATGCAGATGTACATGATGTACTTGATGAGGAAACGACTGAAAATGAGCAGGCTAGAGGTATGCCAAAATGGCTGGTGCACACTTTGCGTGACAGTAAATTGGATGCACCTTTATCTAGTCGTACTCGTTCAGGCTCTCGCCATGCATCTTATGCATCAGATTGTTATGCTTTGGCTGTGTCTAGTTTACATGATGTTGAGGAGCCTCTGTCTTTTGATGAAGCACAGAATTCAAAAAATTGGATTGCTGCCATGAAATCAGAATATGATGCACTTATAGAGAATGACACATGGACTTTATGTGATTTGCCTCCTGGCAAAAAGGCCATTGGTACGAAATGGGTTTACAAGTTGAAACGCAAGCCGGATGGTGAGATCGATCGCCATAAGGCTCGACTTGTTGCAAAGGGTTATGCACAACAAAAAGGCATAGATTATGAAGAGACTTTTGCTCCGACTTGTCATATGACTACTGTGCGTTTTCTATGTGCATTGGCAGCTCATTTTGGTTGGGATGTACATCAATCAGACATTGTTACTGCTTTCTTGAATGGTGACATATTTGCGGAAGTTTATGTAACGCAGCCTCGCGGTTTTGTCATAAAAGGACAAGAGGACAAAGTGTGCAAATGTAAGAAGGCTTTGTATGGGTTGAAGCAATCTCCTCGTGCTTGGTATGAGAAAGCTGACACTCATTTGGTTAAACGAGGCTTTCGTAACAGTCCAACAGAAAGCACATTGTATGTAAAGCGTGAGGATGATGTATTTCTCATTGTGGTTCTTTATGTTGATGATTTGCTGATCACTGGACCAAATGAGAGACATATTGCTGAATTTAAGGCTGATTTAAATGCTACTTTCAAGATGAAAGATTTGGGCCTGTTGCATCATTACTTGGGTATACAGTTTAAGCAGTGTGATGGTGGTATTGCCTTGTGTCAGAAAAGCTACATAGAGACATTGCTATGTAAGTTTGGACTTGAGGATTGCAAACCTATTGCCACTCCCATGGAAACAGGTTTGAAGTTGAGTCTACATGATGCTGGCGATCCTGCTGATGTCACTCTTTACCAAACTGTTGTTGGCTGCCTCATTTATGTATGCAACATGAGACCAGATATTCAGTTTGCAGTCTCGCAGGTCAGCAGATTTATGCATAGTCCAGGGTCTAAGCCTTGGTAGGCTGTCAAGAGGATTTTCCGCTACCTTAGTGGCACTTTACATCTTGGCTTGTTTTATCCCAAGGGGGGATCATTGCCGCCAGACTTACATGCTTTTTCGGACTCAGATTGGGCTGGTTGTTTTGACACGCGAGTGTCCACAAGTGGTTTTTGTTTCATTCTTGGCAGTTCATGTATATCATGGTTGAGCAAGAAGCAACCTACTGTGGCCACTTCGAGTTGTGAGGCTGAGTACAAGGCAGTCTTCACAGCTACGGTTGAGTGTGTATGGCTGAGACGCCTTATGGCTGACTTGGGTGTTGGACAGGACACTGCCAACACTATCTACACTGACAGTCAGAGCGCATTGGCAGTTGCGAGGAACCCAATTTTTCATGCTCGCACAAAGCACATTGAGGTGCATTACCACTATGTCAGGGAGAGGCTCTCAGCAGGAGAGATCAGCTTGGCTTATGTGCCAACACAGGACAACCTTGCAGATCTTTTCACAAAGGCATTGTCTCGTGAGAAGCTTGAAGCTTTCCGCAAAGCTTTGGGCTTACTCCCCTTTGTGGACTGATCCTGTCCTCAGGGCATTGCACTTCCCTTTACTCATGTGCCAGCTCTCGTTCACCGCATCACTCCAGGGGGGATTTGTTACCATATACATGTGGTAGTGATGTGTGTGAACACACTACGACCGCCGGGGCATTTTTTCCCTCTTTAGGAGGTTTTTTCCCCCGTGCATTGTATATACGGCCATCACTCTAGGGCTATCTATCTTTCCATTGCACACTAAGTAACACACTCTCTATCGTGTGCCTTGAGCTTCCTTCGTCTTCTCCAAGCTGTGTGTGTTTCTCTGCAACCCTAATTCCAACATGTGGTCCTATGAGGACGCCAACTATAGGAAACAGCCTTTATTTTGTGACCTTCATTGATGACTTTTCCAGGTTTTGTTGGGTGTATCCACTCAAAGCAAAGTCAGATGTGTTTGCAGTTTTTCAACATTATGTCGCCATGGTTGAAAATGAAACAGGTTGCAAAGTACAGACTCTTCGTACTGATCGAGGAGGTGAATACATGTCAGGTGCATTTAAGGATTTTTTGGGAAAGAAAGGCATTAAACACCAATGCACTATGCCATACACACCACAACAAATTGTGTTGCAGAAAGGAAGAACAGGTCTTTAATGGAGATGGCTAGATGTATGCTCAAGGCTAAGAGTTTGCCTCATAAGCTATGGATGGAGGCAGTTGCTTGTGCAACACATGCTTTGAACAGGTGTCCTACTCGTGCCTTGAAAACCATTACTCCATATGAAGCTTGGTATGACAGAAAACCTTCAGTCAGTTATCTTCGAGTTTTTGGTTGTCTTGCTTATGCTCATATCCCTCAGCAGTTACGTGGGAAGCTTGATGATAAGGCAATCAAATGTATATTTGTGGGGTACAGTAGTGGAAGTAACGGTTATAGACTTTACAATCCTGCTACAAACAAGATTTTTGAAAGTCGTGATGTAATTTTTGCAGAAACTATTGTTCAACCTATGGTTGCTTTTGATGTACCTCATATGCAGACACATGATGTATTTGAAGGCTTACTTCCTTCTTTTGTGGAGAATCAAGAATCACAATAGTTTGATAACCTTGATCAATCTTTTGATCAGCATGTGACACCTCATGATGTAGAGGAAATTGTGCGTGAAGAGCAAGAAGTTCTCAAGGAAGAAAGAACCTTGCCTAAATGGGTTCAAAAAACTTTGCAGGATAGCAAGTTGGATGCACCGTTGCCACGAAAAACACGTGCTGGTACTACTTTTGGCAGAGAGCAAGTAGATTTGGCTTGCTTTAGCACTCTTTGTGATGCAGATGAGCCTGATTCATTTGAACAAGCTTTAGAGTGTGTTTAGTGGAAAGATGCTATGCAACAAGAAATTGATTCTATTCATAAGAATCATACATGGGATCTAGTGGACTTGCCTATAGGTAAAAAGCCTATTGGTACAAAGTGGGTTTTTAAGGTAAAAAGGAAACAAGATGGTACTGTTGACAGGTACAAAGCAAGGCTTGTGGCAAAAGGCTATGCGCAACAGAAAGGCATAGATTATGATGAAACCTTTGCTCCTACTTCTCGTGCGTCCACAATTAGATCACTAGTTGCAATTGCTGCACATCATGGTTGGAAAGTGCATCAGTTGGATATCAAAACTGCTTTTTTGAATGGTGATTTGCAGGAAGAAGTTTATGTAATTCAACCAAGTGGTTTTGTTGTAAAAGGTCAAGAGCAAAAGGTATGTAGATTGCATAAAGCTTTGTATGGTTTAAACAGGCTCCAAGAGCATGGTATGAGAAGATACATACTTATTTGATTGGCCAGGGATTTCAGAATAGTCCAACAGAAAGTACTTTGTATGTCAAAACGAGAGATGGAGTTCTCATTATGCTAACACTTTATGTGGATGATATGCTTCTTACAGGCAATACTGCAGATGAAATTGAAGCGTTTAAAGATGCTTTGAGAAAAACCTTTGAGATGTCTGATCTTGGTTTGCTACATTATTACTTGGGTATTCAGTTTGTGCAATCAGAGGATGGAATATACATGTTGCAGGCAAAATATTTGCATAAAATTTTGGCCAAGTTTGGTATGCAAAATTGTAAACCAATCCCTACACCCGTAGAAACTGGATCAAAGTTGAGCATGCATGATGCTGGAGAACCTTTCGATGTACATACTTATGCAGTAGCGGTTGGTTGCTTGATATATTTGGCAGGCAACACTCGTCCAGACATTCAATTTGGGGTTTCACAAGCAAGCAGATTTATGCACAACCCAGGTATGCATCATTGGCAGGCTGTGAAGCGCATACTTCGTTACCTTTCAGGTACCCCTAATCTTGCCATGTTCTTTCCAAGGGGGGATATGTATGGAAAGCACAGTTCTATGCAGCTTCTTGGTTACAGCAATTCAGATTGGGCTGGTGATTTTGACACACGACATTCCACAAGTGGGAATTGTTTTTTCTTGGGAAATGCATGTATATCTTGGCTAAGCAAGAAGCAACCCACAGTGGCTACATCAACTTGTGAAGCTGAGTACAGGGCAACTTTCACGGCAACAGTTGATTGTGTATGGATACGCAGGTTATTGGCAGATCTTTGTGAGTGTCAATAGGCACCCACTACCATTTTCACTGACAGTTAGAGTGCTATGGCAGTTGCAAGGAATCCAGTATTTCATGCAAGAACAAAGCACATAGAGGTTCACTACCACTATGTCAGGGAAAGGCTACATGTAGGGGAGATCACACTAACTTATTGTCCTACACAGGATAACATTGCAGATCTATTTACGCAGGCGTTATCACGAGAAAAGTTTGAAGCTTTCCGAAAAGCTTTGGGCTTACTCTCATACACATGATGATCTGATACCTTGTACGGATTCACACTATTACTACAGGGGGGATTTGTAGACATGTAGTAGTGTTAGTGTGTATACGCGCTTCACCAGGGGCACTTTTCTCCCACTGGGTTTTTCCCCCTGGACATCTGGTGTGAAAGGACACCTTATCTCTTAGGGTTTCATATAAGCTTTGTAGCTCTGAGTTTGTATACACTATTATTCTAATACAGAGAGATAGACTACAGAGATCTCGTACGCAAGCTCTGTGTCTTCTCCTTCTCCATCTTCTTCCTACTCTGAGTTGTTGTCTTCCTTCTGTTTCCTGTTTCATCATCTTCAACAAAGTCATACCATAACAACTTGGAGTTTTCCAACAACAAGGGACTATGGGGGGTAGCACCTCCAGAAAACCCTTAAACATACCAAATGCACGACAATATTCCTAAAGGGAACAAACATCCATGGAGCCTAGTGTATGCCGATGGTCAAGGACGTCAATGCATTTGTATCGAAGAACAACCAGCTAGAGGATTGGAAGTAATCATGTTAAACGACGATGGTGATAGGTTCCACGATGAGGAGAGAAACCACTACCTCATTGTCAAAGACCCAGAAAATTATAATCACTATGGAGACAACCCAACAAAAGGTAAGATGGTTATGGAGACCCAAGAGTTGCCTCCTAAACTCACTCTTCTTGGAGCCTTCTACATTCATGACAGGAGAGTAGTGAGAGTGGCTACAATTCAAGAAAATATTGGGATTTACAAGCATGGGAAGGGAGAATCACCTCTTACTATCCGTGCATGGAACCCCATGTGAATGAAATAAGCAAATACAAAGTTATATAATTGTTTTCGTATGATTCTGCAACTGGAACCCATATCATTTTTGTTGATAAGTACGAATGAGAATACGAGCCAATTCACCCAAAAGATGTAGGGAGAGTGATAATGCCATGACTATTGGCCCAAGTTTCTGAAGAGAAGCAAAAGCCTATAGAAACCCCTAGCAAATCTGGGAATCCCTTCTTAGATGATTATGACACCACATAATAATCAAATAAACAGCCATTTCCCAATCCTTAGAACTCACAAGCCTCATCACTATCATTTCAAGTGTGGCTCGAGAAGTTTGCTACACTAGACCTGGACATGAAAGGGGGTGGATATTTGGCCATGTTAGGGCTGGAAGCACCACCAAAACCACCACTCCATCAACAATACCAAGTTGAGAGTAGAGCAAGAATGCCAAATCTGACCAGGACTGAGACACTACATCAAGAACGAGAACGAGAAGAAAGGGTCCGAGCAGAGGCCCAATGAACAAAGTGGAAGAATACTATGAAGGGGAAGAAGCAAAGACAACCCTTCTAATGAGATATAATGATGTAGAACCATGGCAATACTGGATAGTGGGGCAGGCATAGCCATAGCCACAAAAGTAGTATGGGAATCATGGGGAAAACTGGCCATTATACAAACTCGAATGAAATTACAATTGGCAGATGGACACATAAAAAAACCCCTAGGATTGCTTGAAAAAGTGATAGTTAGTTCCTGTGGAATTGATTATCAACATACTTTTGCGATAGTGGACTTTGGAAAGAAACTTAACTATGAAATCATCTTGGGAAGACCATTCATGCGACAAGTACCACTCATTTAAGATTGGGGAAATAATTACCTATATTTGAAACAAGGGTCAATTTGAAAGATCACACTTATAGAGATGTCATGAAAACGCCCATACAAGAATTTGATCAGTCTCTTTGGCTGAATCAAAGGTTCCATCTTGGTTAAACAAAGACACACCTATTTGGATGTGTGGAGCCTCAAAAAATGGGAGTTTAAAACGAGAAGAATTTATTTTAGAAAGGGATTGCATAGACGAAGTATATATACGTGAACCCTTTCAGAGCATTTGTTTGAGCCATTTGAATGCACTCAAATTTTGGCAAGAGTGGATGTGTGCGTGAATACATCTATGCCAACTCGATTTTGCAATGAGGATGGTTGTGACATAATTCTCATACAAATGATTTCGACCATTCACAATGAAGATGAAGTTCAAGAACCCAAGGACTTACTGAAAGCTCAACAAGTCTTCTCAAACCTCTATTATGATGCTACTGATGAGTTTGAAGAACATTCAACTACATCTAATGATTCTGGGTCAGAAAAAGAACATGTTAGATCCAAATTCCTCATAAAAGAAGGGGATGAAAAGTTTTTTGCCTTTTCAAACCAGAAAACAAGAAGATAGAAATGGTATAGAAGAAAAAGAGACACAAGAAACTTGAAATCTAGACCTATTCATCAGTTTCTAACATAACACAATTTCTGATGCAGATAGATGCACATGATTGTGTCAAAACAAAATCACGGGTAGATATCCTTCAGACAACAAACAAGGAATATCAAAGACATCACAAAAAAGGAGAAAGGAAACTCAATCGAAACCTAAACACCGAGATGATGATTCATCCATGACACGAGTTGAACGAAAGAAGAAATATAAAGAGTTGAAGAAAGCTCTAAAGGAGATGTATACCACTGAAATGGAAACAACCGAGGAAGAGAGTAAAGATGTAATGAGTGTTCCATCCCATTACAAGAAATATACTCTTCAAGACCGAAAGGTCATAGTCGAACAACCTGTAAGGGAACTAGGAAAACAGGGTGAGTCCTATGAAGGACCTGAAAATGCAAAGAAGATAGATCTAGCTGACCAGGAGAAGAACCTAGACCTGCCTACATTGCAAATGACTTGGCTGAAGAAGAAGAAGAGCTTCTGCTAAGCTTATTGAAAGAATACCAACATATCTTAGCTTGGTCTTATAAGGATTTCAAGGGTGTTGATCCAGAAATCTATCAACATACCATACCTATGAGAGAGGATGCGAAAACCAAGAAGACAAAGGCCATATACTTATAATGAAACATTTTCCAGAAAGATCAAATAAGAGATAGAAAAGCTCAAGGAAGTCGAACTCATTTATGAAATTGAACACACAGATTGGGTGTCTCCAATTGTGGTAGTATCCAAGAAAAATGGAAAATTAAGAGTCTATGTCAATTTCAAAAAAGTGAATGCAGCCACCATTAGGGACAACTATCCTCTTCCAATCATCAAGCATGTTTTAGACGAGTTGTAGGAAAATAAGCTTAGAGCTTTTTAGATGGATTGTCAGGGTACAATCAACTTTTTCTTGATCTCAAAGATCAACATAAAACTGCCTTTGCAAATGAATGGGGAATTTTTGCATATAGGTTGATGCCTTTTGGGTTAACTAATGCTCCTGCCACCTTCCAAAGATTGATGAGCCATGATTTCAAAGAATATCTTAGGAATTTCTTGGAAGTACATATGGATGATTTGTATATGGTAACAAATCCTCCTTGCAATGATGCGGTGAATGAGAGCTACACATAGAGTAAAAGGAAGTGCCATGCCCTGAGGACATGATCAGTCCACAAAGGGGAGTAAGCCCAAAGCTTTGCAGAAAGCTTCGAACTTCTCACGAGACAATGCCTTTGTGAAAAGATCTGCAAGGTTGTCCTGTGTTGGCACATAAGCCAAGCTGATCTCTCCTGTTGAGAGCCTCTCCTTGACATAGTGGTAATGCACCTCGATGTGCTTTGTGCGAGTATGAAAAATTGGGTTCCTCGAAACTGCCAATGTGCTCGGACTATCAGTGTAGTTAGGGTTGGTGGTGTCCTGTCCAACACCCAAATCAGCCATAAGGCATTTGATCCATACACACTCAACCGTAGCTGTGAAGACTGCCGTGTACTGAGCCTCACAACCGAAAGTGGCCACACTAGGTTGCTTCTTTCTCAACCATGATATGCAGCTGCCAAGAATGAAACAAAAACCACTTGTGGACACTTGTGTGTCAAAACAACCAGCCCAATCTGAGTCCAAAAAAGCATGTAAGTCTGGAGGCAATGATCCCCCCTTGGGATAAAACAAGCCAAGATGTAAAGTTCCACTCAAGTAGCGGAAAATCCTCTTGATAGCCTAACAATGCTTAGACCGTTGGCTATGCATAAATTTGCTGACATGTAAGACTCCAAACTAAATATCCGGCCTCATGTTTCATACATAAATGAGGCCTCCAACAGTAGTTTGGTAAAGAGTGGCATTTGTAGGCTCACCAGCATCATGATGACTCAATTTCAAACCTATTTCCATGGAATTGCCAATAGGTTTGGAATCCTCAAGTCCAAACTTACATAGCAATGTCTCTATGTAACTTTTTTGACACAAGGCAATACCACCATCACATTGCTTAAACTATATACCCAAGTAATGATACAACAACCCCAAATATTTCATCCTGAAAGTAGCATTCAAATCAGCCTTAAATTCAACAATATGTCTCTCATTTGGTCCAATGATCAGCCTTAAATTTCCGTGAGGGCGATGTACTTCTCATTGTGGTCACGCAATGTATGCACCAGCCATTTTGGCATACCTCTAGCCTTCATCAAGTACATCATGTACATCTACATCAATAATAGACTAATCTTTTTGTAACATTTTCAAAAACCCCCATAGGCGGTACATTTGCCTCATTGGAATTTACATTTTTACTTCCACCACTAAAAAGAGGCAACAAAGTTTCATAAATGTCTTGTGAGCTTACATTACTATCTCTAGTACATGACAGCAAGGGCTGAACAAAATCTTCCACAAACACAACATCCCGTGAAACCAGAATACGCTTTGTTTGTGGATGATACAACTTGTAACCATTAATTTCAGTACTATAACCAACAAAAATACATTTGACAGCCTTATTGTCCAATTTTATGCGCTGTGTTTGTGGCATCAAATCATATGCCAAACATCCAAATACATGCTTGTGCTGAATAGAAGGCTTTCTATCATGCAATGCTTCATATGGAGTAATAGACTGCAAGCTTTTGTAGGACACCTGTTAAGTACATAAGTGGCACACATGGTGGCTTCAAGCCAAAACAAATGCGGAAAAGCTTGAAGTTTGACCATACATTGTGCCATTTTTGTAAGTGACATGTTTTTCCTCTCAGCAACACCATTTTGCTGAGGAGTGTAAGGTACAGTACATTGGTGTTTATCCCATGACTAGCCAGAAATGCATTAAATTCATGAGACATATACTCCCCCCCTAGAAGGGAACGGAGGGTTCGCACAGTACATTTTGGGACATTTTTAACCATAGCAAAAATTATTTGAAGCACATAAATACTTCGGACTTTGCTTTAAGCGGAAATACCCATTCATGCCTAGAGTAGTCATCAATCAAAGTCACGAAGTAAAGGTAATTGCCCAAGGATGGAGTTTGCATGGGCCCACAAACATCACTATGCACAAGCTATAACTTGCATGTGGCCCTAACTGTGAACCATCCTTTGGAAACTTTGAACGTTGCATCTTACCCAAAATATAGCCTTCACAAACATGTTTGACAGGTGCTTCAAGAGGCGGCAAAGAAGCAACCATATCAGATTTCTACAAACACAGCAAGCTGATAAAATTCAGATGACCAGAACGTGCATGCCACAGTTTTGCCTCTGAAATAGCCTTTGAATCCACAACTGCATTTGAAAAATTTTTCCCACACTTGTCATACAAAGTGAGCTTATACAACCCACGACATAAAATGCTAGATGCAACAATTTCATCACCAAAACTAAGATCATGTACAATACATATGGCATCCACAAATTTGACTACAAGAACAACTCTAGCAAGTGCAGATACAGTTAAAAGATTCTTCTTGATCCCAGGTACATAAAGTGCATCAACAAGTGTGAAAGAACTGCCATTTGCAATAGTAAGCACAATCTTTCCAACTCCTTGAATCGGATAAGTGGCATTGTTGGCACAAGTATTTGAATTCCCATAAGGGGGACAGACTCAAGAGAGGTGAACAAATCACGATGTGAGGTAATGTGATTTGTAGCACCACTGTCAAAATACCACACATGTGAATCTGCAACAATTGACATGCATGCATCATGGACAGCAGGATTATAGGTACACTCTGCACTAAAAGCCCATTCTGCATCAACATCAACATCCAGTCTCCTTTCATAAAAGACTCAACTAGTGGAACCAGCATTGGTAGTGGAACCACCCTCTTTCTTCTTTGCCTCTTTGGCCTTCAACTTAGGACACTGCTTGATCAAGTGATCATTAGCTTTACAATAAAGGCAACGCGTCTTCTTTTGCCCTTATAACCAAAATTTCCAGACGAATTGCTGCTAGGAGAAGCATTAGGAACATGTGATTTTCCACTCGTAGAAAAAACATGGGAAGTGACTGCATTACTGTTACCACCTTTTCTTTTGAGCAGTAATAAAGGCATGTTCAACTGCATGCTGTCTAGTCTTTTTTTCTTTGGAAAGTGACTCTTGCAGCAGCATGTGCATAATACATCAAACTTGACAAGTTTAGGATTTCCTTGGGTCATAAGTCTCCAAGTAGTAGAAAAAGTCTTGTAAGGATCTAGCAAGGCATCAAGAAGAGTCTGCATAAGGGAGCAATTTGAAATGACTTCACTTGCAAAAATAAGTTGCTCATTGATATCCTTGACACCAACAAGGAAACTTTCCATATCATCTTCCTCATGCATAATCTTCGATTACAGCTCTTTACGCAGCAATGCATTTTAGCCTCATTGCAACTTTCATAAAGACCAGCCAAAATATCCCAAGCCTGTTTGGAAATTTTTTTTGAACAAATGTGGGGAGTAATAGTGTGCTTCACAAAAAATGCAATCAATTCATGAGCCTAACAATAGCAATCCTTGTAGCAAGACCTGCAACATCCTCAACATCGCCTACATCCTCAGAACTAGGATGTACATCAATGCCCTGCACAATATTCCAAACGCCCTTCGACACAAGATGTGGGATGGGTTTCTAACCTCACTCCTATTTTATTGCAGACATAGTGACAACCACGAACATAATTGTCAATCCATGGGACGAAGCTGACTCGACTAGTGCATAGAGGCTACAACAGGGTGTCAATATCTTGGAAAACAATAGACAACTCACAGCTAATACAAGCTACACTCAAATGACCAAAGTCACCAAAAGATAATCGCTAATCGGCAAACAAAGCATAACTGTTATAGCATCAAACAACCTCCGAATGTTACAAAACTTCTAGGACAAGTATATAAGACCTTAGCAGGCCTGCTTATGGTCTCAAATCTCACTTTTGATGAAGTGCAAAAATCGCGATTATTAACAACAGTGAGTTTTTGACCTAGTTGTTTTCGACCCCGAATGCATCAAAATGCTTAGCAATGATGCCCCAATAATTCCTACTTATGATGAAATTAGGTCACTGGTCGGCGATGCCACTGCTACAGTTTACCATGAAATGTTTACATCAATGCATAGAGCTCTTACCTGCGGTTGCAACACAACATACGACACTGCAATGTCACAATTGGGAAGGGGGTAGGAAGCACGAGAAGGAGAGAAGTGAGCTTTATTAGCTCACGTTGTGTTTCTATTATCCAAAACTTGAAAAATAATTTACAAAAATTGCCTTATACCTTAGCCCAGGTTTCTTTGGTCAAAAACTAATAATCTGGGAGCTCTAACTAAGGATAAGTTGATACAATCTAGAAGCTTATGTTACCATATACATGTGGTAGTGATGTGTGTGAACACACTAGGACCGCCGGGGCATTTTTTCCCTCTTTAAGAGTTTTTTCCCCCCGAGCATTGTATAAACGCCCATCACTCTAGGGCTATCTATCTTTCCATTGCATACTAAGTAACACACTCTCTATTGTGTGCCCTGAGATTCCTTTGTCTTCTCCAAGCTGTGTGCATTTCTCTGCAACCCTAATTCCAACAATTCGTATCAGAGCAGGTTGTGTCCTCTCGAGCTTAGTCGCTAGTTGCTCCAGCACATGCCTGCTCACTTTCTCCGATTTCAATGAGCTTTGGCAAGCGTTTGCAGGTCGAATTTTTTTTTGGGAGAACTTGGAGAGCTCAGTCTGCTCAGATTTTCGATTCGGGCTCATTTCGGCCTCCGTTTCCACTATAGGTAGTACTGCAAAGGCTATTTCGTCATTTTGTGCAAAATTTTTGTCAGTGCCGTTTTTTGCATAACAGGTGCCTCATAGTATTCTACAGTTTGTGCTATATAGCACGTGTTGTTCCCGCTTCGTTTCTCCTATTTTCGGGCAATTTTCACATTAGGTGCAACATTTACCATGGCTGACAACAACACAAATGTGTTCAAGATGTTTCCTATTGAGGACAGGTTGGATGGGGAAAACTACCCTATGTGGGCTTATATGATGCAACATGTTCTTGTGTCAAAGGGCGTCTGGAACATTGTGCAGGGCATTGATGTACGTCCTGGTTCTGAGGATGTAGGCAATGTTGAGGATGTTGTAGGTCTTGCTGCAAGGATTGCTGCTATTAGAGTTGTTTTGCCTACGGCAGAACAATCTCGTTGGGATGTAAAGGATGAGTAGGCTCATGCATTGATTGCTTTTTTTGTGAAGCGCACCATTGTTCCTCACATTCGTTCAGCAAAATCTGCAAAACAGGCTTGGGATATTCTAGTAGGTCTTTATGCAAGCCGCAATGAGGCTAAAATTGCTTTGTTGCGTAAAGAGCTGGAGTCAAAGATTATGCATGAAAAAGATGATATGGACACTTTCCTTGCTGGTGTCAAGGATATCAATGAGAAACTTATTTCTGCAGGTGAAGTAATTTCAGACAGTTCCCTTGTGCAGACTGTTATTGATGCCTTACCAGATTCCTACCAGACTTTTGCTAGTACTTGGAGACTGATGACCCAAGGAAATCCTGAAGTTGTTAAGTTTGATGCATTATGCACATTGCTGTTGCAAGAGTCACTTTCCAGAAAAACAGAACTAGGCAGCGAGTAGTTGAACAGGATTTTATTGCTTCTCAAAGAAAGGGTGGTAACAGCAATGCGGCCACTTCTTATGGTTCTACTGCGAGTGGCAAAACTTTTGTTCCTAATGCTTCTGCTGGCAGCAATTCGTCTAGAAATTTGGTGATAAGGGCCAAAAAAAGATGCGTTCCCATTATTGTAAAGCTAATGATCACTTGATCAAGTCGTGTCCTAAGTTGAAGGCCAAAGAGGCTAAGAAGAAAAAGAGGGTGGTTCCACTGCAAATGCTGGTTCCACTACAAATGCAACCATTGTTGAGTCTTCTATGAAAGGAGACTGTGTTGCTGATGTTGATAAAACATGGGCTTTTAGCACAGAGTACACTTACAATCCTGATGTCCATGATGCATGCTTGTCAGTTGTTGCTGTAGATTCACATGTGTGGTATTTCGACAGTGGTGCTACAAAGCATATTACCTCACATTGTGAATTGTTTACCTCTCTCGAGTCTGTCTTTCATGGGAATTCAGTCCTTGTGCCAACAATGCCTCTTATTCGGTTCAAGGAGTTGGAAAGATTGTGCTTACTGCTGCAAATGGCAGTTTCTTCACACTATTGATGCACTTTATGTACCTGGGATCAAGAAGAATCTCTTGTCTCTGCTAGACTTAGACTTGTAGTCAAATTTGTGGATGACAGATGTACAGTTCATGATCGCAGTTTTGGTGATGAAATTGTTGCATCTGGCCTTTTGTGCTGTGGGATGTATAAGCTCACTTTGTATGACAAGTGTGGACAAAATTTTGCAAATGCTGTTGCAGATTCAAGGGCTATTTCAGATGCAAAACTTTGGGATGCATGTTTTGGTCATCTGAATTTTGCAAGTTTGTTACGTTTGAAGAAACCTGATATGGTTGCTTCTTTGCCGCCTCTTGAAGCACCTATCAAACATGTTTGTGAAGGCTGTATTTTGGGTAAGATGTAGCGTTCTAAGTTTCCAAAAGATGGTTCAGTTCGGGCCACATGCAGGTTGCAGCTTGTGCATAGTGATGTTTGTGGGCCCATGCAAACTCCGTCCTTTGGCAATTACCTTTACTTCGTGACTTTCATTGATGATTACTCCAGGCATACATGGGTATTTCTGCTTAAAGCGAAGTTCGAAGTTTTTATGTGCTTCAAACAATTTCTGGCTATGGATGAAAATGTCTCTAAATGTACTATGGGCACCCTCCGTTCCGATTGAGGCGGGGAATATATGTCTCATGAATTAAATGGATTTCTGGCTAGTCGTGGGATAAAACACCAATGTACAGTGCCTTATACACCTCAGCAAAATGGTGTTGCTGAGAAGAAAAACAGGTCAGTGACAGAAATGGCATGATGTATGGTCAAAAGTCAAGCTTTGCCCCATTCTTTTTGGCTTGAGGCCATCATGTGTGCCACTTATGTACTTAACTGGCGTCCTACGAAAGCTTTGCAGTCTATTACTCCATATGAAGCATGGCATGATAGAGAGCCTTCTATTGAGCACATGTATGTTTTTGGCTGTTTGGCATATGCTTTGGTGCCACAAACACAACGCATAAAATTGGATGATAAGGCTGTCAAATGTATTTTTGTTGGTTATAGTGCTGAAAGCAAAGGTTACATGTTATATCATCCACAAACAAAGTGTATTCTGGTTTCACAGGATGTAGTGTTTGTGGAAGATTTTGTTCAACCCTTGCTATCATGTACTAGAGACAGTAATGTAAGCTCACAGGACATTTATGACACTTTTTTGCCTCTTTTCAGTGGTGGAAATACGAATATAATTTCCAATGAGGCAAATGTATAGCCTATGGGGGTTTCTCAAAATGTTACAGATCAGCCTATTAGTGATGCAGATGTACATGATGTACTTGATGAGGAAAGCTGAAAATGAGTAGGCTAGAGGTATGCCAAATTGGCTGGTGCACACTTTGCGTGACAATAAATTGGATGCACCTTTGTCTAGTCGTACTCGTTCAGGCTCTCGCCATGCATCTTATGGATCAGATTGTTATGCTTTGGCTGTGTCTAGTTTACATGATGTTGAGGAGCCTCTGTCTTTTGATGAAGCACAGAATTCAGAAAATTGGATTGCTGCCATGAAATCAGAATATGATGCACTTATAGAGAATGACACATGGACTTTATGTGATTTGCCTCCTGGCAAAAAGGCCATTGGTACGAAATGGGTTTACAAGTTGAAACGCAAGTCGGATGGTGAGATCGATCGCCATAAGGCTCGACTTGTTGCAAAGTGTTATGCACAACAAAAAGGCATAGATTATGAAGAGACTTTTGCTCCGACTTGTCGTATGACTACTGTGCGTTTTCTATGTGCATTGGCAGCTCATTTTGGTTGGGATGTACATCAATCAGACATTGTTACTGCTTTCTTGAATGGTCACATATTTGCGGAAGTTTATGTAACGCAGCCTCGCGGTTTTGTCATAAAAGGACAAGAGGACAAAGTGTGCAAATGTAAGAAGGCTTTGTATGGGTTGAAGCAATCTCCTCGTGCTTGGTATGAGAAAGCTGACACTCATTTGGTTAAACGAGGCTTTCGTAACAGTCCAACAGAAAGCACATTGTATGTAAAGCGTGAGGATTATGTATTTCTCATTGTGGTTCTTTATGTTGATGATTTGCTGATCACTGGACCAAATGAGAGACATATTGCTGAATTTAAGGCTGATTTCAATGCTACTTTCAAGATGAAAGATTTGGGGCTGTTGCATCATTACTTGGGTATACAGTTTAAGCAGTGTGATGGTGGTATTGCCTTGTGTCAGAAAAGCTACATAGAGACATTGCTATGTAAGTTTGGACTTGAGGATTGCAAACCTATTGCCACTCCCATGGAAACAGGTTTGAAGTTGAGTCTACATGATGCTGGCGATCCTGTTGATGTCACTCTTTACCAAACTGTTGTTGGCTGCCTCATTTATGTATGCAACATGAGGCCAGATATTCAGTTTGCAGTCTCGCAGGTCAGCAGATTTATGCATAGCCCAGGGTCTAAGCCTTGGCAGGCTGTCAAGAGGATTTTCCGCTACCTTAGTGGCACTTTACATCTTGGCTTGTTTTATCCCAAGGGGGGATCATTGCCGCAAGACTTACATGCTTTTTCGGACTCAGATTGGGCTGGTTGTTTTGACACGCGAGTGTCCACAAGTGGTTTTTGTTTCATGCTTGGTAGTGCATGTATATCATGGTTGAGCAAGAAGCAGCCTACTGTGACCACTTTGAGTTGTGAGGCTGAGTACAAGGCAGTCTTCTCAGCTACGGTTGAGTGTGTATCTTAGACACCTTATGGCTGATTTGGGTGTTGGACACAACACTGCCAACACTCCTACATTGACAGTCAAAGCGCATTGGCAGTTGCGAGGAACCCAATTTTTCATGCTCGCACAAAGCACATTGAGGTGCATTACCACTATGTCAGGGAGAGGCTCTCCGCAGGAGAGATCAGCTTGGCTTATGTGCCAACACATGACAACCTTGCAGATGTTTTCACAAAGGCATTGTCTCGTGAGAAGCTTCAAGCTTTCCGCAAAGCTTTGGGCTTACTCCCCTTTGTGGGACTGATCATGTCCTCAGGGCATGGCACTTGCCTTTACTCATGTGCCAGCTCTCGTTCATCGCATCACTCCAGGGGGGATTTGTTACCATATACATGTGGTAGTGATGTGTGTGAAACACTAGGACCGTCGGGGCATTTTTTCCCTCTTAGGAGGTTTTTTCCCTCGAGCATTGTATATACCTCCATCACTCTAGGGCTATCTATCTTTCCATTGCATACTAAGTAGCACACTCTCTATTGTGTTCCCTGAGCTTCCTTCGTCTTCTCCAAGCTATGTGCATTTCTCTGCAACCCTAATTCCAACATCTTATAGCCCCGGTTCATTGATTACAATATTCATATGGAAAATAGGAGTTACAATATTCCCAATTTATCAAAAGAATAAGTGTTTTTACAATAAAAGCTTCCAAAAAAGGATACATGGGTTAGCTAACTGCTAACATTCCCCCCCTCCTCAATTGTGTCGTCCCTTGACACAATTTCATGGACTGAAGTAGTCTTTGGGTTGACGGCTGTGGCGAGGCGGTATTTATGTGCGTTAAGAGCTTTCTCATATTTGATGTGTCTTTCTTTATCAGGGACTTGCAAAAATTGAATAGTGACTTTGTTTTAAGTTCAATGGGAGAATAGGCAACAAAACTTGATGTTAGATTGTTGATCATTGGCCCAAAAATCTTTGTCCGCCATGTGAAGAATCCTGTGTAAAAAGCCTCTTCAAATGCCAACATATTGCTTGATGGTAGGAACATGCATCTGGTTTAGAAACAATAGAGGACTTCTTCTGAAGGCTGTCCACTCAGATCATAGCATAAACCTTTGTTACCTTCAAAGAAAGACATCCATGGGGCTCCTGCTTGCTCAGGCTCATAAAAAGCTTGAATGCATGTAAGCAACATTCTGCAGATTTTATAGAGCATTGCACATGAGAGGTCAGGTAGGCTTTTGAAGAAGTTCATGGTGCCCGTTAGTGTTTTCACCATGTATTCCTCAGTTTCCGGTCCCTGCTCTAGAGCTGGCAATCTTGGGTAGTTGAGCCATGTTAGTCTCTTCTTCCTCAATGCATCTTGTGTCTGCCATGTCCTTACCCTTGGTACAAGACAAAATGTAGGATCTTTCTATATCGCTGTAGGTGCTCTTGTAAATAGAATGAGATATCGTGAGTTCTTTTTGAGCCGGTTCTTTCTCCATTTTGGGTGGAGAGCATATGAACCTTCTTCCTACATATCTTTGTAAAGTCTTTCTTTGACTTGTAGTAGCTCCACCTTTATCAAAGGGTAGGGTAGCGACTGTTGATGCCATTGAGTATTGATTTGATTGGGAGTGAGCTGAGTTACATTAACTGAGTGGAGAACTCTCAACTCCCATTCCATTGTCTCTTTCCATTCAACATCTACCTGATGGACAATCTAGTCTTTCAGTGCATCTTCTTCAGCTTTTGAAAGTTGGACCATTGGCACTTGATCTTCTTCAGTGATTGGTACTTGAAACTCCAACTCTCCTGCTAGCCCTTCTGATGGTTGTGTTTCCATATCTGCAAAGGAGACTGATGGTATGTCTATGCTTGGCTATTCAGAGGTTGATGCCTCCTCATGAGCTTCTGTATGTCCTTATCTCAGGAGCTGGTTAGCTCTTTTTAAATCCTCTATCTCCTTGAGCAATTGCTCTTCTCTTTGTACTTGCATTAAGGCAAGGTCTCGTCTTTGTGCCTGTTCAAGCTTCAGCTCAAGTTCCAGGTCCTTGTTTCTCTTTTTCAAAGTCTTGTAGACTTCTTATGCCCCCTTGAGTGAAGCTACGGCTGGGTTTTCCCTGATCTGGCTTAGAAATGCTGCTTGGTCATTGATTCTTTGCTCGGAGTATTGCACTGAGGCATTAGCTACATCTAGTTGCACTTGGATCTTTTGGACTGACTGAGTAGTGATTAAAAGTTTATTGGTCACTTCCGTCAATTGTTGGTCCTTGCTTTTGCATACATCTGACAACTTCGTGAGGAGCTCCCCTAAATCTTCCATCTCTTTTTGTTGCCTTTCCTTGACAATTTGTTGTGCTTTTGCTTCATTTTTTAGCTCCTGAATCTGCCCTTGAAGATCCTCAATGATGTTCATTATGTCTTTGAGCTCACCTTGTAGTGCATCTATTACCTGTTCCAATTCTCTAGCCTGGCACTGTGGCTAAGTGCTGCTGTTTGTATTTTTCTGTCATTAGCTGCATTTTTTTTGTATACTCATTAACTTGAATGATGACCTCATCTGTGGTTTCCCACTCTTGAGTTTCTACCTGAGGCTGTTAAACGTTCCAGCAGATTCGGTTTGCGGCTCCTTTGACGGTGCAACGGATTTTGCTTGTGGCCTTCTAGAAGGTTCATGGATTCTTCTTGAGGCTTTGTGGCTACCTCATCTAATTTTTCTTGGGCTATTGTAGAAGGTCCAGTTTTAGTTTTGTTTGCTCCCTTGGGCTGTTCAAAACTGGCCTCTTGCTCTTGCTTCTCTTTTCCCTTTGTTTCCTCTCCTTCATTGAATTTAGCAGTTGGTGAAGGGCTTGGACTTTGCATGGGATGGTCTTCTTGCTCCGTAGTGGGTGAAGTGGGTCTTGGAGACATCCCTCCTTGTTCATGATGTGGTTCACTTTGTTTTGCAACTTCTGCTTGCCTTTGTTGCACAGCCGATTCTTCTCTTGCTTTCCTTTGCTCTTCTAGAGCTTCCTGTATCTTCAAGGCCTCGGCTTTTGTATACATCCGCTCAAGTAAATCCTTTGGATCTGTTGGGATTAAAGCCCAAGTGGCCTCTTATACCGTTATGGCTGGCCGCCCGCCTAACTCACTTATCACTAACTCTTTGTATATACTCACATATACTTTTGTGGATAATAAGGTTTGGGAGATAACCCTTCAAACCATTCTCTGCGTACTGTGTAAGCTCTCTGTGTATCTGTGTGTGTGTGTGTGTGTGAGTCGATCCACGCTCCGCTCCGCGACTTCAATTGGTATCAGAGCATGGTTCAATGCGTATTTGCGTAATCGCGCGCGTGCGCACTTTTCAGGCAGATTCTAGATCCGGAGCTTGGAAATTCACACTCGGCGTTTTGGGAGTGTTTCCATTAGGTGAACTAGGGTTTTACCCCCCTTTCGAAGCATCAATATCGGCATCAACATACATCACTCATTCGTCTTCAAAGCATCATCTATAGACCAAGTACACATATATATCATTAGATATATATATTGTAGTCTACATTGCTACTTCTTGTGCTTGCCAGGTTTCAGGGGAGGTGTGGCCATACGATGGCTTGACACCACTGGCATGTATTGCAGATTGATGTACCGTGATTGTGGATCTGCTAGTTGTGAGTCACGCTAGCAGACAGACCGCCCTCAGCGGTCATAGGACAGTGATTGGTCTATTGTAGGATGTATGCTAATTCTGGGCAGTTTGCTGAGCCATCTGTGAGGGTCGTGTGCGAGGTTTTTTGAAGTCGAGCACTCGGGGCTGGGTTACCCAGTGTGAGGTGGATTAGGTTGTTGGAGTTCCCCTCTACACGCATCCTCTTCGGTGACTTTTATCCCATAGGGTGTATGAATTTGTGTAGACACTGGATTGCATCTTATGCGTCAGGCTGTTGAGGCATTGTTCAAGGTTCAATCTTGAGACAGATAGAGGTTCTGTCATCGCCCATACAGGAGATAGTGCATGCTTACAGGATAGCATGTTAGAGAGATTGTCACTGGTCAACTATTTATGATTGTTTTTTGAGCTATCTTTTGGTTCCCATAGCTCAGTTTACAGGACAGACTCTGTCAAAATTTTTCAAAATACTGACAGTTCTTGAGGAGAGTTGTTCAACTTGTTGTTTACAGCTTGTTTATTGTGTACAGAGGCCAGTTTACAGGGGAAACTCTGCCGAATTTTTCCTAGGAGTAAACAGTTTGGCAGATATGGCATCTTCTCAAAGTGAGACTGTTTACAACATAAAGAAGCTGGATGGCACAAACTTTCCATTCTGGAAGAAGCAGGTTTGGCAAGTTTTGGTGCAGAAAAAACAAGTGAAGCCATTGAAGCTCAAAGGGGAGAGACCAGAAGGTATGGCTGAAAATGAGTGGGAAGAGCTTGACGAGTTAGCTTGTTCCACAATCATGCTGACACTGGCAGAAAATGTTTACTTCAACGTAGCAGAAGAGACTACAATGTATGGCGTATGGCAAAAGCTATGTGGTATGTACGAGAAACAAAGTGCTGCTTCTCAGATTTACCGGCTCAAGAAATTGGTGGATTTGAAGATGAAGGAAGTGACAGCCATGTCAAATCATCTCAATGAATTTCACACAATTTTCATCCATTTAACAGCACACGAGATAGTCTTTCCAGATTCAGTGAAGGCTATGTTTCTCTTAATCACTTTGCCATGCAGTTGGGATACTTTGCGTACAACGTTAAGTAATTCTGTCGCACCAGAAGGTTTTACAACTGCCAATGTAGAAGGCAGCTTGCTCACACAGGAAGTGAACAGGAAAAACATTGACAAAGGCAAAGGCAAAGGCAATAATGCTTTGGTCGTTCGAGGGAGACAACAGTCTAAAGAGAAGAAGGGTAAGAAGGCACAAAACCGAAGTAAGTCTCGTGACTCGAAGTCAAAGGATGAAATAGAATGCTACCATTGTGGCAAAAAAGGGTCACATGAAGAGAGACTCTATGAAGTGGAAACAAGAAAAAGGCAAAACAAAGAGTTCTAAGCAAGATAAAAAGAAGAGTTCAGTGAAGATTGAAGAGGTGAATGTCATAGGATCTGGTTCAGACAGTGATTCTGGTATAGCAGTTGGTGACATCTTCCTCACAAGCAATCTTGATTCTGTTTTCTTGACTGCGGAGGATGGACATGCTATGAGTGATTGGATTATCAACTCGGGGGCATCTTTACATGTTTCTCCGCACAAAAAGTGGTTTACATCATATGTGACTACTAAAGATTATGTCAGACTTGGCAATGAGAAGGTTTGTGACATACTTGGAGTGGGAGATTTGCAGTTGAAGTTTCAGAATGGCTCTTCTTTATGGCTCAAGAATGTCAGACATGTTCCAGCAATCCGAAAGAGCTTGATCAGTACAAGGAAGTTGGATGATGCGGGTTATGTGACAGTTTTTGGGAACAACGCTTGGAAGATCTCCAAAGGTTCGATGACTGTAGCACATGGCAGCAAGTCAGGAACTCTGTACACTTTACATGTTTCAGAGGTTAAAAACCATGTAATTAATGTGATTGAGTAGCCAAGTGTGTCACTGTGGCATCGTAGGCTGGGACATATGTCAAAAAGAGGAATGGAAATACTTTCTCATTATGGTTATTTGCCTGGCTTTTCATTTCAAGATTTCGAGTTTTGTGAGCATTGTGTTTAACACAGGAACCGCACAGATCAAAGAGGAATCGTAGGGACGAACGGTTAGCTCTTGTGCACAGTGATCTATGCGGACAATGCCTAGTTTGTCACTAGGGGGAGCAAAGTACTTTTGTACATTCATAGATGACTATTCTCGCAAAGTATGGGTTTACTTCTTGAAGCACAAGGATGAGGTGCTCAAGGTCTTTAAGACATTCTTGCAGCTTGTGGAGAATTAGAGTGGTCAGAAGCTGAAGTGCTTGAGAACTGACAATGGTGGAGAGTACGTTTCCAAAGCTTTTCAAGACTTTTGTGAAGCAAAAGGGATTAAGCGGGAACTTAATGCACCATATAATCCTTCACAGAATGGAGTTGCAGAATTTATGAATAGGACCATACAAGAGAAGGTCAGAAGCATGTTGTCAAATGTTGAGTTGCCTGATGGATTTTGGGCGGAAGCAGTGGCTACAACAGTCCATTTGATAAACAGGTCTCCTAGTAGGGTTCTGGCTAAGAGTGCAGTGGCCGAGATGCTATGGACAGGCAAGGCACCTTCGTATAAGCATCTCAGAGTCTTTGGTTGTGAAGCTTATAGCCATATTCCTAAGGAGTTCAGGAATAAGTTAGAACCAAAGAGCAAGAAGTGTATATTTCTTGGCTACGGAGAATCGGGTGAGATGGGTTATTGGCTTTGGGATCCTGAGTCCAGAAAACTTATTTGTAGCAATGATGTGCATTTCAATGAAGCCAAGTTTCACTCTAAGCCAGAGAAGACAGAGGAGATCAGAAGAGTTGTCTTCACGGAAGATGGACCTAGTGCTAGCACATCAAGACAGCATGGTCAGGCTTAGGAACAGCCTATAGTGGCTAGAGAGGCAGAATCAGTTGTGGTGAGACGTTCTGAGCGTGTCTCCAAACCACATGATCGTTATGTGCCATCCCTAAATTATGTCATGCTCAGAGATTGCGGAGAACCATCTTGTTACAAGGAAGCATTACAAGTGGTTGACTCGAAAAAATGGCAGTTGGCCATGCAGTTAGAGATGACAGATCTGCATAAAAACCAGACATGGAAGCTAGTTAAATTACCACAGGGCAAAAAGGCTCTACCTTGTAAATGGGTTTACATGTATAAGATCACCGCTCATGATAGTCAGCCAAAGTACAAAGCAAGGCTTGTTGCCAAGGGCTTTAAGCAAGAACAAGGCATTGACTTTGATGAAGTCTTCTCTCCAGTGGTCAAGATGACTACATTGAGATGCTTTCTTGCATTGGTTGCTATATTGGATTTGGTGTTGCACCAAATGGATGTCAGGACAGCGTTCTTGCATGGTGATTTAGATGTGGAAATTTACATGCAGCAACCAGAAGGGTTTGTTGAGAAAGGCAAGGAAGATTTGGTATGCCAGTTGTTAAAAAGTCTTTATGGCTTAAAACAATCACCGAGGGCATGGTACCATAAGTTCCACCAGTTTATGCTTTCTCAAGGATACAAATGTAGTGAGTTCGATCACTGTCTATATACAAATAAGGCTAAGGATGGCAGCTGGCTGATCCTTATTTTGTAAGTGGATGACATGTTGATTGCTAGTAAACACTTGGAAGAAATTTCAGCTTTGAAGTCAAAGATGGCAAAATTGTTTGACATGAAAGACATGGGTGAGGCAAGTCATATACTTGGTCTTGGTATGCGCATTGAGAGAGATAGATCAAAGAAGTTGATTTGGTTATCTCAAACAGAGTATATTGACAAGGTTTTGCAAAGTTTCAATATGGAGAAGGGAAAGGCATTGAGTGTTCCATTGCCACCATATGTGAAACTTAGCAAACAAGATTGTCCTATGTCTGAGGGAGAAAAGCCTGAAATGGATAAGATTCCATATGCGTATGCAGTGGGTAGTTTGATGTATGCAATGATTGCTACACGTCCGGATATTGCATTTGCAGTGGGAGTGGTTAGCAGATATATGTCAAATCCCGGCAAGAAACATTGGGAGGCAGTGAAAGGTATCATGAGATACTTAAAACATACAAAGAGTATGCGCATATGCTATGGTAGTCAGGACTTGAGTGTCAGAGGATACACTGACTCAGATTATGCAGAAGACTTGGATAAGAGGAGATCTACATCAGGCTATGTCTTTACATTGGCTACAGGTGCCATATCATGGTGATCTCGATTACAAGATTGTGTTACGTAGTCTAGTACAGAAGCTGAGTATGCTGCAGCAAATGAGGCATGAAAAGAAGCTATTTGGCTTGGTAGATCGATAGCAGACTTGGGAATCAAAGTAGATATGCCAGAGTTATATTGTGATAGTCAAAGTGCTATACAATTGGCAAAGAATCCAGTGTTCCATTCAAAGACTAAGCATATTGATGTGAAATATCACTTCATTAGGGAAGTACTTGAAGACAAGCAGATACAACTGCTGAAGATCCACACCAAGGAAAATCCTGTTGATCTACTCACAAAGGGACTTCCAGGAGAGGACTTTGTGCATTGTCGTGAGTTATTGGGCATTGGATAGATGGCAGCCATGTAAATCTTTGTACATTTATGTTCATAGATTTACAGTTACTTAAAGTGCCACATTGGACTTTAAGTGGGAGGTTGTTGGGATTAAAGCCCAAGTGGCCTCTTATACGGATATGGCCGGCGGCCCGCCTACTCACTTATCACTAACTCTTTGTATATACTCACATATACTTTTGTGGATAATAAGGTTTGGGAGATAACCCTTCAAATGATTCTCTGCGTACTGTGTAAGCTCTCTGTGTATCTGTGTGTGTGTGTGTGTGTGTGTGTGTGTGTGAGTCGACGATCCACTCTCGGCTCCACGACTTCAGGATCTTCTCGGACTTTCTTTGCAGGGTTCTTGGTCCTTGGACCTTTAATCTGCCTCGGACTCCATGATTCTGGATTTTCTCTTGCAGCTTGACGGCTTCTTTCATACTATTGTTTCTCTCTTTCAAACCTGGCCTTTTTTTGTTGAGGTTCTTCTTGATGCGTTGCCAATGCTTTCTTCTTCATTTCTTCTCTTCTTGCCCTCGTTTCTTCATTGTCAAAGGTTTCATTGATGTGGGCTTCAGGCGAGCTTTTTGCTGATTCTTCATCTGATTTATATACCCATTTCTTCTTTGATCTAGTGGTTTGTGGAGAAAGTTGTGCCGATACTATCCATGTATTCTGATCCAAGACTGGCGGCAAGTTGTCGGCCATTCCAATAGCATGGTATGAAATTATTGTTCGAACTTTTGGAGCACCCTGATATGTTATCTTTCCTTCCTTCTTTGTGCTCTTGAGTGTTGTAAGCACGTACTGTGCGTGATCTATAGCTTGCCTTGTTGTTGACTTTAGCACTTGCATGAAAGTAGTTGCAACTGCATGATTTGGAGTTGTGTATCATGGCGGTCTCTTTGAAAGAAAGTGGAAGTGTTGGTGATAAAGACAAGATGGATCCTCTAGTTGCCTTAGAATGAGATCAGAGAAGGTGGCGACAGCTGTATCTTTGGTGAATGTACCTATTGTTTTCCTATCTCAAGCCCTCATTGTCATACCTTATATTGGCAGCTTCAGTGCCTCGGCCCCTATGTCTTTGTTGATAACCACTTCCACTTTTTGCCCGTGCTGATCCGTGATCTGAGAAGATCCATCTTCTTTGATTGTGGACAACAATTCATAGTCTCTTTGGAAATCCACTCCACATGGCTCTTGGTCATAGATTCCCGAAGTCTCGGTCTTCTATTGGCTTCTTTAGTGTATGGCCTTGCAGCTATATCATAAACTTCCTTCAGTAGCAGTTGTAATTCCACCTAGTGTCCATCTTCACTCTTGAACCTATCCGTGAAGACAGTAGTGTTGTTTTCTTCAAGTTGTTCTTTGGACAGGTAGGTTGCCTTTGCCGTTTTCACAAAGCTTGGCTCCAACTTGTATGTGGCAATTCTTGCAACTTTTCCTTCTGAGACATCCTCTTCTTTGCCTTCTTAGCTGCTTGCATTGCACTTATTAGGTGAATATAGTGTCAAAGCTAGAAAACTTCCATGGATTCCGCTCTCAAATGCCTTGACTCTGAATTTCTGGCAATTGATGTCCATTTTGCTTCAAATCAATTTTGGAGCATGCATAGATGCATAAAAACATGTAGAGATCAAAATCATGCAATTTAGGTAAAATCTGTAACTAAAGCAAATAATTGCGATTATTTACAACTCGAGAATTTTTCCAACTTTTTACATTTTTGATACACAGGCTTGAAACATGTGGCATTTAGATACTCTGAGTGAAGTGTGGGCTCATTTGAGTGCACAGAGTGAAAATGGTGCCAAATTTAGGTTTGAGACTTTGAAACATTAGATATAAAAGGATTTGAGTTTTTGAGATCCAAATTTGATCAAACCTAATCGGTGGGCTTGTCACAACATGTACTTTGGTCCCATAAGGTCAAAGTTGAATTTTAGACTCATTTTGGTGAGAAAGTAATTACTCGTGATTATTAACTTTTTCAACAAATTAAACATATTTTGTTGCAAGTTGGTTCTAGACATGATATAGAGCCTCTATGTGAGATATGGGATGATTTGGATCAAAAAATGTGTATGTTAACTCAAAATTTGGACAGAAGAGACTTTAGTGTGTTTTTTTGACAAAATCAAAGATTTTCTTGATCTTTTGGGCTCATACTTGACATGTGGCATGTAATAGATGTGTACAAGTGGTAGGTGAAGTGACAAAATAATTTTCAAGCCAAATATGCACAAAAGTAAAAAATAGTGATTATTTATAGCAATCACTTTTTTTGCATGAAAAGATAATTTGATGACCTAAACATCTTTATACATCTAAAACAAGTCCTAAAATGAATTTGGTAAGGTTTGGTCATGTCGGCAGCACTTTGTGCTCTTGTCGACTATGAAATCACCAGTTTTGTTACTACTTCGTGTGTAGAGTTGGTCGGTCACTTTTGAAGCCATGGACTTGTCCGCTACATAGTCCTGATGCTGATTATCCAGTTTGGGCTCATTCGGAGTCAATTTGACTTCATATGTCAAATTTGACACTTTGTAGTCTTTGAGTTGTTCTTGCTTTTTGAGAGCTTGCCTTGACTATTTTCTTGAAACCGTCTAGGTACATTGTGTATAGACCTCGTCTATAAGCTGCCAGTGGAGTCAAAATCCAATTCTAGCATCGACAAAAACCTAGATTATTTACTTGGGACCCGCTCGACCCCTGCCAAATGGTCATCTAATGATATGGAGATGTTGTACTATCTAGGGGCATGCTACAGTTCAAGTCTCTTCCGATTCGATTGAGCTGACAGGCCGCTATGGTCGTTTTTGTGTCGTAGGAGTTCGTGCACAACTGGGATTCTAGGGTTTTTTCATGAGCCTAGACTTGCTACCCAGTTGTGTAAGAAATGTTCTTTGATAAGTTTAGAACTTACCCCTCATGTCTCGTGTGAGACGGTGCTGAAAATGGGCGACTGTGGACTCTGGAAATTGCACGTGAAGAAGGTAGAAAGCTCTCTCCTCCAAGAGCGACTAGTGGAAATGAGGTGATTTTGGGCTACTTGGATATCTATACTCGGACTTCCCAAACTATTTTTTCCTAGATTCCCCCATTAGTCCTACTAGGCCATGAAATCTACGTTAGACTCAAAAATTTCTTCAATCGGACTCCGTTAGATAATTCTGCAAGAACTTGCAAAAGTCGGCCTTTGCGGCCTAATTTCGGCTTCCCGCTTCTGTTTGTCGTTTTGATTGAAAATTTCTGTGTCTGTCCACCTTGTTCTTCGGATCATCAATGTATCTTCAGTTTCTCCATCTGAGCTCATTTGCCATTTATTATTAATTTTTGACATGTTTATTGCAAAAATCAAAGAAAATAATAAAATACACTAAAAAAGAAAATTGAAAAATCAATAATTAAGAAAATCCATTGGATAACACTATTTTGTTACTTTTTGGTGGATTTCTCCATTCTTGAGCTCCAATATCAAGAAAAATTGATGATAATATGCTATTTTTTATGTATTTTCTGATAGTATATACATAATTTACACTCATCAGGGAGATGTTATCAGTTAAAATTCTCCTATTGATGATTTTTCAGGACATTATTAGGTAATTTTGTAAAAATCAACGTTAACATCCAACTTTTTCCTCCCTCTTTAAACATTGCCCTTAATTACTGAAGTTCCCTTCCACCCCTCCTAGATGGAGTACTCCGGGACGACTGTGTGCATGGGTTGAACAATCATGTCTTTGCATAGCTGTCATTGGTGTTGGAATTAGGGTTGCAGAGAAACGCACATAGCTTGGAGAAGACGAAGGAAGCTCAAGGCACACAATAGAGAGTGTGTTACTTAGTGTGCAATGGAAAGATAGATAGCCCCACAGTGATGGGCATAAATACAATGCTCGGGGGAAAAACCTCCTAAAGAGCAAAAAAAATGCCGCGGCGGTCCTAGTGTGTTCACACACATCACTACCACATGTATATGGTAATAAATCCCCCCTGGAGTGATACGGTGAACAAGAGCTGGCACATGAGTAAAGGGAAGTGCCATGCCCTGAGGACATGATCAGTCCCACAAAGGAGAGTAAGCCCAAAGCTTTGCGGAAATCTTGAAGCTTCTCACGAGACAATGCCTTTGTGAAAACATCTCCAAGGTTGTCATGTGTTGGCACATAAGCCAAGCTGATCTCTCCTGCTGAGAGCCTCTCCTTGACATAGTGGTAATGCACCTCAATGTGCTTTGTGCGAGCATGAAAAACTGGGTTCCTCGCAACTGCCAATGCGCTTTGACTGTCAGTGTAGGAGTGTTGGCAGTGTTGTGTCCAACACCCAAATCAGCCATAAGGTGTCTGAGATACACACTCAACCGTAGCTGTGAAGACTGCCTTGTACTCAGCCTCACAACTCAAAGTGGCCACAGTAGGTTGCTTCTTGCTCAACCATGATATACATGCACTACCAAGCATGAAACAAAAACCACTTGTGGACACTCACGTGTCAAAACAACCAACCCAATCTGAGTCCGAAAAAGCATGTAAGTCTGGCGGCAATGATCCCCCCTTGGGATAAAACAAGCCAAGATCCAAAGTGCCACTAAGGTAGCGGAAAATCCTCTTGACAGTCTGCTAATGCTTAGACCCAGGGCTATGCATAAATCTGCTGACTTGTGAGACTGCAAACTGAATATCTGGCCTCGTGTTGCATACATAAATGAGGCAGCCAACAACAGTTTGGTAAAGAGTGACATCAGCAGGATTGCCAGCATCATGTAGACTCAACTTCAAACCTGTTTCCATGGGAGTGGCAATAGGTTTGCAATCCTCAAGTCCAAACTTACATAGCAATGTCTCTATGTAACTTTTCTGACACAAGGAAATACCACCATCACACTGCTTAAACTGTATACCCAAGTAATGATGCAACAGCCCCAAATATTTCATCTTGAAAGTAGCATTCAAATCAGCCTTAAATTCAGCAATATGTCTCTCATTTGGTCCAGTGATCAGCAAATCATTGACATAAAGAACCACAATGAGAACTACATCACCCTCACGCTTTACATACAATGTGATTTCTGTTGGACTATTACGAAAGCCTCATTTAATGAAATGAGTGTCAGCTTTCTCGTACCAAGCACGAGGAGATTGCTTCAACCCATACAAAGCCTTCTTACATCTGCACACTTTTTCCTCTTGTCCTTTTATGACAAAACCGCGAGGCTGTGTTACATAAACTTCCTCAAATATGTCACCATTCAAGAAAGCAGTAACAATGTCTGATTGATGTACATCCCAACCACAATGAGCTGCCAATGCACATAGAAAACTCACAGTAGTCATACGACAAGTGGGAGCAAAATTCTCTTCATAATCTATGCCTTTTTTGTTAGGAAATAAGACGTATCTAAATAGATAATTGAGTAGATTACTTAATGGAGAGAGACAGATTTATATACACGAGATTATAGAGGAGAGAGAGAGAGAGAGAGAGTACACACAATATACGTGGTTCACCCAATGTGGGCTACGTCCACGCGAAAGCAGCCACTTAATGGCTTTAGTACTTCAAAACAAGAAGTAGTTTACAAAGCGATTATACCCTTAATGGAGCTCCCGCCTTGCTTCACTCTCACCACCTCACACTCACCTTGTTACATCAACTTCACACTATGAAATGTGTGTAGAAATGGCCTCCTTTTATAGGCCAAAAGTGCTGCCCTCTCTTATGAGAGACAGCCATGTGTAGCCGCCCTTGTGCGAATAAGTCCAAATCGGACCCTCCAATCCGCCCATGTGTGGCCGCCCTTGAGAAGACAAGTCCGCTTTTGAATTCGGCCACCGGCCACCGGCCACTAGCCATTGACTTCCAACCACCGGCCATCGGCCATTGACTACCGGCCACCGGCCAACTAACCGGTTGTTTTTCGACCACTTATCAGGCCTTTAAAGTTGCCCCTGATTCTTGTCCGTGAAAATTTTAGTTTCCGGTGAGTGATTTTCCTTCACGCACGATGGCTTCTCCTCATAATGGGGGCCTTACAAATGTGCGCTTTTACCACAGAAAATTACAAGGGTAAATCAGGCTCCATACTTAACATTTTAATTGTGCATATCCCTTTGCAACAAGCTGGCACATGAGTAAAGGGAAGTGCCATGCCCTAAGGACATGATCAGTCCACAAAGGGGAGTAAGCCCAAAGCTTTGCAGAAAGCTTCAAGCTTCTCACGAGACAATGCCTTTGTGAAAAGATCTGCAAGGTTGTCCTGTATTGGCACATAAGCCAAGCTGATCTCTCCTGCTGAGAGCCTCTCCCTGACACAATGGTAATGCATCTCAATGTGCTTTGTGCAAGCATGAAAAACTGGGTTCCTCGCAACTCCCAATGCGCTCTGACTGTCAGTGTAGATAGTGTTGGCAGTGTCCTGTCCAACACCCAAATCAGCCATAAGGCGTCTGATCCATACACACTCAACCGTAGCTGTGAAGACTGCCCTGTACTCAGCCTCACAACTCGAAGTGGCCACAGTAGGTTGCTTCTTGCTCAACCATGATATACATGAACAACCAAGCATGAAACAAAAACCACTTGTGAACACTCACGTGTTAAGACAACCAGCCCAATCTGAGTCCGAAAAAGCATGTAAGTATGGCGTCAATGATTCCCCTTGGGATAAACAAGCCAAGATGTAAAGTGCCACTAAGGTAGCGGAAAATCCTCTTGACATCCTGTCAATGCTTAGACCCTGGGCTATGCATAAATCTGCTGACCTGTGAGACTACAAACTAAATATCTTGCCTCGTGTTGCATACATAAATGAGGCAGCCAATAGTAGTTTGGTAAAGAGTGACATCAGTAGGATCGCCAGCATCATGTAGACTCAACTTCAAACCTGTTTCGATGGGAGTGGCAATAGGTTTGCAATCCTCAAGTCCAAACTTACATAGCAATGTCTCTATGTAACTTTTCTGACACAAGGCAACATCCCCAAATCTTTCATCTTGAAAGTAACATTCAAATCAACCTTCAATTCAGCAATATGTCTCTCATTTGGTCCAGTGATCAGCAAATCATCAACATAAGGACCACAATGAGAAGTACATCACCCTCACGCTTTACATACAATGTGCTTTCTGTTGGACTATTATGAAAGCCTCGTTTGACACCTCTAGCCTGCTCATTTTTAGCCCTTTCCTCATCAAGTACATCATGTACATCTGTATCAGTAATAGGCTGATTTGTAACATTTTCACAAAACCCCATAGGCTGTACATTTGACTCATTGGAACTGACATTCGTATTTCCACCATTGAAAACAAGCAACAAAATTTCATAAATTTCTTGTGAGCCTACATTACTGTCTCTAGTGCATGACAGCAAGGGCTAAACAGAATCTTCCACAAACACTACATCCCTTGAAACCAGAATACGTTTTGTTTGCGGATGATACAACCTATAACCTTTGCTTTCAGCACTATAACAAACAAAAATACATTTGACAACCTTATCATCCATTTTTTTGCGTTGTGTTTGTGGCACCAAAGCATATGCCAAAAAGCCAAAAACACGTATGTGCTTAATAGAAGGATTTCGATCATGCCATGCCTCATATGGAGTAATAGACTACAAAGCTTTCGTCGGACACTTGTTTAGTACATAAGTGGCACATATGATCTCGCCTCAAGCCAAAAAGAATGCGACAAAGCTTGACTTTTGACCATACATCGTGCCATTTCCGTAAGTGACCTGTTTTTCCTCTCAGCAACACCATTTTGTTGAGGTGTATAAGGCACTGTACATTGGTGTTTTATCCCATGACTAGCCAGAAATGCATTGAATTCATGAGACATATACTCCCCCCCTCGATCAAAATGGAGGGTGCCCATAGTACATTTTGAGACATTTTCAGCCATAGCAAGAAATTGTTTGAAGCACATAAAAACTTCGAACTTGGCTTTAAGCGGAAATACCCATGCATGCCTGGAGTAATCATCAATGAAAGTCACGAGGTACAGGTAATTTCCCAAGGACGGAGTTTGCATGGGCCCACAAACATCACTATGTACAAGCTGCAACCTGCATGTGGCCCGAACTAAACCATCCTTTGGAAACTTAGAACACTGCATCTTACCCAAAATACAACCTTCACAAACATGTTTGACAAGTGCTTCAAGAGGCCGCAAAGAAGCAACCATATCAGATTTTTGCAAACGCAGCAAACTGAAAAAATTCAGATGACCAAAACGTGCATGCCAAAGTTTTGCATCTGAAATAGCCCTTGATCTGCAATTACATTTGAAAAGTTTTGTCCGCACTTGTCATACAAAGTGAGCTTATACAGCCCACGGCACAAAATCCCAGATGCAACGATTTCATCACCAAAACTGGGATCATGAACTGTACATCTATCATCCAAAAATTTGACTACAAGTCCAAGTCTAGCAAGTGCAGATACAGACAAAATATTCTTCTTGATCCCAGGTACATAAAGTGCATCAACAAGTGTGAAAGAAGTGCCATTTGCAGTAGTAAGCACAATCTTTCCAACTCCTTGAACCAGATAAGAGGCATTGTTGGCACAAGTGACTGAATTCCCATGAGGGACAAACTCGAGAGAGGTGAACAATTTACGATGTGAGGTAATGTGCTTTGTAGCACCACTGTCGTAATACCACACATGTGGACATCAGGATTGTAAGTACTCTGCGCTAAAAGCCCATTCTGCATCAATATCAGCAACATAGTCTCCTTTCAAAGAAGACTCAACAATGGCTGCATTTGTAGTGGAACCAACATTTGCAGTGGAACCATCCTCTCTCTTGTTAGCCTCTTTGGCCTTCAACTTAGGACACGACTTGATCAAGTGATCATTAGCTTTACAATAATGGCAACACATCTTCTTTTTGCCCTTATCACCAGAATTGATAGACGAAGTGCTGCCAGCAGAAGCATTAGGAACAAAAGTTTTGCCACTCGCAGCAGAACCATAAGAAGTGGCTGCATTGCTGTTACCACCCTTTCTTTGAGAAGCAATAAAAGCCTGTTTAATTGCACGCTATCTAGTCCTTTTTTTTTTGGAAAGTTACTCTTGCAACAGCAATGAGCATAATGCATCAAACTTGAGAAATTCTGGATTTCCTTGGGTCATAAGTCTCCAAGTACTAGCAAAATTCTAGTAAGAATCTGGTAAGGCATCAAGAACAGTCTGCACAAGGGAACTGTTTGAAATGACTTCACCTGCAGAAATAAGTTTCTCATTGATATCCTTGACACCAGCAAGGAAAGTGTCCATATCATCTTCCTCATGCATAATCTTCAACTCTAGCTCTTTACGTAGCAAAGCAATTTTAGCCTCATTGTGACTTGCATAAAGACCAGCCAATATATCCCAAGCCTATTTTGAAGATTTTGTTGAACGGATGTGGGGAGCAATGGTGCGCTTCACAGACAACGCAATCAATGCATGAGCCTGCGCATCCTTTACATCCCAATGAGATTGTTCTGCCGTAGGCAAAACAACTATAATAGCAGCAATCCTTGCAACAAGACCTGCAACATCCTCAACATCGCCTGCATCCTCATAACCAAGACATACATCAATGCCCTGCACAATATTCTAGATGCACTTCAACACAAGAACATGTTGCATCATGTAAGCCCACATAGGGTAATTGTCCCCATCCAACTTGTCCTCAACAGCAAACATCTTGAAGACATCTGTGTTGTTGTCAACCATGGTAAATGCTACACTTGATGTGAAAACTTCCCGAAAATAGGAGAAATGGAGCAGGAACAACACTTGGTATATAGCAGACAACGACACTGACATAAATTTTGCACAAAATGACGAAATAGCCTGTGCAGCACTATTTGAAGTGGAAAGGGAGGCCGAAATGAGCGCGAATAAAAAATATGAGCAGACTAAGCTCTACGAGCTTGCCCAAAATATTCGTCGACCTGCGAACGCTCGCCAAACCTCATTGTAATTAGAGAAAGTGAGCAGGCGTGTGCTGGAGCAGCTAGCGACAGCCTAGGAGGACGTAACTTGCTTTGATACCAATTGTTGGAATTAGGGTTGTAGAGAAACGCACACAGCTTGGAGAAGACGAAGGAATCTCAAGGCACACAATAGAGAGTGTGTTACTTAGTGTGCAATGGAAAGATAGATATCCCTAGAGTGATGGGTGTATATACAATGCTCGGGGAGAAAAAACCTCCTAAAGAGGGAAAAAATGTCCCGGCGGTCCTAGTGTGTTCACAGACATCACTACCACATGTATATGGTAACAGTTGGCTCTACCATGCTGTGAAGATCAATGCAATTCAAACCAGCATGATGTGCAAGAGTTGGGTCTTGAGCAGTTGACTCAAGGGTGGAAAATTTTATGATTTTTGACATTCCATAACTCCCACTTATGATCTCCAATTTGAGTAGACATCATAGATCTGCAATCCATGCATTGAGCTCTTTCCATAGATATGTTACATAGTATGGTTTTACCCGCTAGATTTTAAATTCCATTTTGGGGGGGAACTTTGAATTCAAATAAACTAGTTGTTTTGCCTGTTTGAATTCAAAAGCTATCCTTTGATTACTTTCTTAATACTAAAGGTTTGACTTCCTTAAACTGCCAAATAAAGAGGCTCTCCTAGACCCCATTCTCTTCCTAATGTAAAGACTGATTTGTCGTTTTCTTGTAAGTGGAATAACTGACTACATTCATTCAAGCTCTGTTATCTACCAATACATTTGTGCTATGATTGTTCAGTTGTACTTTGATGGGCAGGTCCATTTCATCTAACCATTCATCATTCATTGACACTACATCATTCTTCAATTCCCATAGTCTTTCATCTGGTTCCAAAGTGTTGATGGGAATAGGTGTTTATTGAATTATGAAAGCAACTTTCCTCTTGAGTACTCAAAGTCGAGCTTCCTCCTGGGCTTTATCAATGACCTGATGTCGTTTCTTCTTTCTTTGCTTTGCTGCATGTATCTTCTCTGGCAAATCATTTGTTACTGGCAAATGGTACTTCTCTAAGCGGCATCCACTAATTCAGCTAGCCATTGGTTCACCATCTAGAGTGGACAACTTAACTCCTCCACTTGGAGATACGTTTTTAATGATAAACGGTCCATTTCCCTTTTTCTTGAACTTGGGAATGTGTTGCTTAAGGGAATAAATTAAAACTAGGTCCCCTTTTTTTAAGATTTTTGTGACTAGATGTGAATCAAACAATTATTTTTGCTTCCATTTTTGTGCATAGATGTGAGCTACAGATGTTAGCCTTTCCTCATTAAGCTTTCCTAAACCTTCAAGCCTCTCTGATAGTTCATCTCCGGTCCATTCAAGACATTTTGCTGTGTCGACAATAGAAATTCTATCGGTAGTATGGCATCAAGAACATAAACAAGATTAAATGGTGTAGCATTTAAAGCTGTCTTGAATGAAACTCTATAAGCCCATAGAGCGGCATGTAGATTAATTTCCTAATCAGTTCTTCTTGAACTAACCACTTTAGTCAATACCAAGCTAATAACTTTATTCGTGTGCTCAGCTTGTCCATTTTCTTGTGGATGATATGGAGCGAATTTGTTATGGATGACCATAAGGATACTCAATTACCTCATTGAGGAAATGAGTTCCTTTATCACTAACAATTTCTATTGGAAGTCCATATCTTGTGAATACTTTCTCATACAAGAATGCGGGTGTGGTTCTAGCATCATTCTTTCTGGTTGTCTTGCCTATGTCCACTTGGTCAAATAGTTCGTAGCTACAATGATATTGGTCCACAATCAAAATTCATTATGTTACTCAGATCTACCTCGCTCGCCCATGACTACTCACGGAATCCCTCTATACTCATAAGGAGTCCCCAAGCGCTCGCCTTCAACCATACACGATCCATACAACATATCAACACATGGCTCAAGTAGGCATTCGACTACAATACATGTAGGTGGTCATGCACCTACTTAGAATTTGGTTATATTAAAGTATGCAAGATAGTCATGATTCTGGAATCCGTTGACAGACATACCCATAATGGTAAGTCATTTAAGGCTTATTTTACTATGATCATTATGATACACTGTCTGGTGGTTCTGTATAAAAGAAAAAACATTGAAGTTTTTCGCTTAGAACTCGGACATGATCATTTCAAGAAGTTTTCTGTTTTTTTTGCAACATAAGGCTTGATCTAACAAATAAGTATGTGTAAGGATTTTTTTCAACGTAAATTTGTGATTCCTGAAAGCCATATTGTGAGTTCGGAGATTGCATTGTGGGTTGTGGGATGACCTGGTTTTCTTTTATGCAGTACATATTTGGGGGTAAAAATAGTCAGCAAACAAAAAGAAAAAAGTGTGTTATAGTCATTCATCATGTCATTTACGCAACAAAAAAAGAACCTAGGTTTTTGGATTAGCATGAGATACATTATCTCCATTTCAGTAAATGGAGGAAGTTCATTACTAACCTTGTTCTGATTACATGGTATGTTACAGGTTTTTTAGAAAGATAGGTCAATATACATATAGGTTTCTTATGTTCATACTCAACATGTTAGCTGATTACTTATAGCATTTGGTTTACAATGAGGGCCTACAACATCATGTGAGGGTCTCATACAAGAGGGAGAAGACTGGTTTTCTTCAGCATAAGGAACAAGTACAAGCAAAATACTGATGATCTTCAGATAAACTTTGGATTGTATCTGTTCAAATTTACAACTTTTAACTATGTATTGAATCATGAACTTCGACTAACCTAGTATGGATTTGTGGTTGTGGACTTGCTAGGCATCCATACTTTATTGTTAAGTACCCTATTTTATACCTAACATAAGATATATTTCAGGTCTTGGAAGCCGTAAACCTCCTGTGGAGGGTCTCGTTGGGAGATGGCATAAACTGTGTTTTTTTGAAATATTGCTCAAATTACAAAGGAGGTGTTGTCCGAGTTTTTCCACGTATTTTACATTGATCGATAACATAGAAATACATAGGTATTTGCATCATATATGGTAATTGACACTAGTAGGTTTTTGAGAGAGCTCGGTGAGTTTTGGGATACACATGCATATACATTTAGAGGTTATCTTAATTGAAATCTTAAACTTAATAGTCAATCCTAAAGGTAAGCTGTAAACTAGGTCTACAGGTGTGACCTAGATGACAATTGGATCCAGTGTCGACACCTACAAAATGCACAAACATAGCCAGATCTAACTGAATGTTTTTGCATGGATGCAAGTAATAGCTGGATCCTTCTCCTGGGAGGTGTAGTGAGGCTCATCCCAAAGGGGTGGACACACATAGAATAAACAACAAAATACCAATTTGTAATGCTCAAAGATCCTAGATGATTATGTTGACTATCAGATGTTGGATGATGTATGATAGAACAATAGTCTAGACACAAAATGTGTATTCATTGTTATGATATCATGGGTATTCACTTATATTTTATTTTAAGGTATTGTTATTTAATGCAATTGTTTAAGTATGGTTCATTTATGAGGGGATTTTCATACATAAACACACACACACACACACTTGAGTTCTATAAGCAGGTGGTTGTATTGGGCCGACAAAATCTATGCCGCATTTTGCAAAAGCTCTCTCCCCCATCATTGGTCTTAAAGGCATGCTATCTATCTTGGTTGGAATTTTTTCTCACTGACATGCATCACACCTTTGAAAATATTCGTTAGCATCTGCAAAAAGTGTTGGCCACCATATGCCTGCCATTAAAATTGCTCTAGCGGTGGTTTCACTAGAAAAGCGACCTCCAGCTAATCTAGCATGTGCTTGTTCTAGAGTGGGGATATATTCATCTTCATTTGCACAAAGACACAAATGTTGATACTTTCCTCTCTGATACAATTGGTTTCCAATAAGATCATAGTCTCTTGCTTCTATTTCAATGGCTCTTTGGTGGCGTTTACTCATATCCTCCGAAAATGTTCTACTTGATAAATAAGTAACTAGATAGTTACTCCACTTAGGAACAAGTGAAACTTGAAATAATGTCACGTGAGGTATGGGTGTTTGTTTCTAGTGATGGCCGATTTTTGAAAATCAAAGAAAAAAAAGAAAAAGGTTTATTTTTTTTCTTGTGCGAAGCCTTGGCAGCACCGTTGGAAGGCTCCGCAATGCCTGGAAAACTTTATGACGCTGGTTTTACTGGCATGGCCTCGTCACATGGCTCCCCCCTCGATTGGCTGGCCTTATCACCCCCCATGCTCTCGCTCGTCCATGCCCCAGCCTAGCCGGCCGCCCTCGGTTTCACTCTCCCTTCTCTCTCTCTCTCTCTCCCTGTAAGTTTATTCCCCAGGCGGGCATCGAATGAGATATCTCTCTCTCTCTCTCTCTCATTTTCCCTACGTACCTCTCTCTCTAATATCCCCTCTCTCCCTTCTAGGCACCCCCTTCCTCTCCCTCATCCAATCCTCCTCTCTCGCTGACAACCCGCTCTCCCCAGCTCTTGTCGCGCGGCCGCATGACCACAATTGGCCCGGACATCCTCTCTCTCTATCTCCCTCGTTGCCTACCAATGGCCGATCACTCACTCACTCTCTCTCTCTCTCTCTCTCTCTCTCTCTCTCTCTCTCTCTCTCTCTCTCTCTCTCTCTCTCTCTCTCTCTCTCTCTCTCTCTCTCACCCACACCCCCCCCTACTGGCCACCCTCGGCCAGGAGCGGCCCCGAGCACCCACTCTCTACTCTCGCTTTCTCTCTCGCGCTCCCTCTGTGTCGAGCCGCATGCGAACTCTCTCTCCCGTACTCTTATCCACACTCTTACCGCCGGCCCCTCTCACACTTCCTCCCTCGCTCTCTATGCAAGCCAATAAACAAAGAATAATATTCCCTCTCTCTCTCCCCCACCCGCTCGCCTCACCCTCCCCTCGGCCTCATTCTCCCTCCCTTGGCCCGTTAATATTCTCCCTCTCTCCCCACCCCATTGACTCTTCCCCCCTCCTCTCGTCCTTGAGCTGCCATGCAAAGGGATAATATTCCCTCTCACCACACACCCCCCCTTACCCCACTTCATTGCCAAATAACCCCCCCCCCCCCCCCCCCCCCCCCCTCTCCGTCGCTCTCTTGTCGGAGACCCACCAGGTGCAACCCCCCCTCGCAATTTCTCTTCTCTTCTCTCTCTCTCTCTCTCTCTCTCTCTCTCTCTCTCTCTCTCTCTCTCTCTCTCTCTCTCTCTCTCTCTCTCTCTCTCTCTCTCTCTCTCTCGTTCTTTAGCCCGAAGACACATGGCGAATAACGCTCTCTCTCCCACTCTCTCTTATCCACACACACACACACACCCGCCTCATCCTCTCCCTCCCTCACACACTCTCTCTCTCTCTCTCCCCACTCATCTCCTTCTCTCTCTTGCGCTCTGCACATGGAGCCCCAGGCCTATCTCTCTATCCCTCTCGCTCTCGTTCTCCAGCCCGAAGGCGCAACGGATAAGGAAACTTCCTGTCTCTCTACACACACACACACTCATTCACACACACACACACACTCATTCACACACACACACACACACACACACCACACACAATCTCTGCACACAGAGCCCACAAACCTCTCTCTCTCTCTCCCTCGCGGGCCTGTACAGGCGTAGAAAAAAAACTCTCTCTCTCTCTCTCTCTCTCTCTCTCTCTCTCTCTCTCTCTCTCTCTCTCTCTCTCTCTCTCTCTCTCTCTCTCTATACACACGACACATACACACACACACCCCTTGCCACACACCACACACACACACACCCTCTCTCTGACCACACCATCCCCACTCATCCTCGCGTAGGTGCAGCAGGCCGCCAACCAGCAGACCCGAAAAAACTAAAAAAATTAATTATATATATATATATATATATATATTTATTTATTTATTTATTTATTTATTTATATATATATATACATAATAATATTACCCCTCGTTCCCATGCACGCTCGCGCACACACATACACATACAAATATATACACACACTCATTCATGGGCACCCACATATATATAAACACACATACTCACTCATGCACCCATACGTACACACACACACGCATATACGCACCACACATAAATACAAAAAACCTGAAGGAGGTCTACGACTATGACATCGACAAAAAGAAGGAAGAACCCAAGGCACGCGCCGCGACAACAAAAAGAGGAAATGCGCCGAAGGCATGTCGTGGCCGACCCCAAAAAGAAGTACGCTACACCGATGCACCTACAACACACCATTCGCCGGCATCACGCAACCACGATGCCATTTTCAGTAATTTGTAGGTTATGTTCATCATTTCTTCAGTTTTCACCCAAGCCTTGTAAAATTTCCAAATTGTAATTTCCCTCTCTCTAGGTGATGGTCACAAAGGCCCATCTACAGATTCTCATTTTTTAATAACCTCCCAAAACAAAGCAAGGGTCAACCACACCGGGCCCACCACTTGCTTTTTCTCCCCGATTAGCTTACCCTAATCACATCGGGATTACCATAATCCAAGCAGTCAACACCTATAAATTGGCACTGAGAGGTCACTATCGGGGGGGGGGGGGAATTCACGAGAGGTCAGCACTTGGTAAAGTGTAGTGGGAAGAGTTGACACTATTGGCATCACGGGGAAAGGGGGCTTGTGTGTTGGTTTGCCTTGGAAATTGCACCATGTGAAGGGAGCCACTTCCACCTCTCGACTCCAATGGTTGATGCACACACGTATACACGCTCTTGGTAGCGAGCTTCACAATCATTGAGTCGTCTTAGAGAACGCACCAAGTAGTTTTCACCAATCTTTCTCCCTACCTCTCTATCACCACGGTGTGCCGCCTCGCTGGAAGGAAGGTCTTTGTAAATACTGCAGAAATAATTCTCCCTCACACCCCCGAGGGTTTTCATCATTTGTCAATCTGTGTGTGTGTGTGTGTGTGTGTGTGTGTAAGTTTACGGTGTTCATATCATTATGGTCTGCGTCCTAGCCGCTCAAATCTAGGTGGTGCCCCCTGTTCGCTTTACCGTGACAGGCTTGAGGCTCGCCATTCGGCCCCCGGCGTTTTAGAGGTAGTCGGGGTTCGAGGTTCGCTTTGCTCCCGTCACTAGCATTGAAGATAGTTTTTCACAAATGAGTGAACATCACTTCTCATGGTTGGCCAAAATACTCCAAGTCTCAAGATCCGTGGCATTGTTTGGTCTTCCACAAAGTGAAGTCCCACTATGGTAATGTGTGCTTGACTTAGGTATTGGAATTTCTCCTCAAGATTAATACATAGCCAATTGCCCAATTTATCTCGGTGTAATAGGAAGTGGTATTTGAGAATCCACTTGAGCTATGGTCATCAATGAAACCGTATCTTTTGATCAACGGGGTATCATTTCTGCATCTGGTAGATCATCGTCTACTCCTTTTGGTGGTTCTTCTGAAATAATCCTTGATAAATGATTTGATCGTTGATGTGTGGTGCCCTTTTTTACAACTACGTGAAATCAAATTCCAAAAGAATGATGAACCATCTCACTATTCTTCCTGTGTTGCATGGCTTGTTGACCAAGTACAATAAAGCTTGGTGGTCCACAAAGAACACAAATGTGTTGGCTAATAGGTAACATCTATACTTTTTTATGGCATAAATCATCCCTAATCCTTCCCTTTTAGTGATTGTATAATTCTTCTCTGCCACATTCAACTGTCTACTAGCATAGGAAATAGGAAAATCAAATTTTTCATCTCCTGTTGAGCTAATATACATCCAATGGTAAAATTGGAAGCATCAACATGTATATGGAATATCTTATTCCAATCTGGTGCTTTCAGTATTGGGGCTGAAGTGAGAGCTTGCTTGAGTTTCATGACGGATTCTTCACACTCATCAGTTTATACAAAGAATCCCTAAATGAATCATCTGTAATATCCACAATGTCCCATGAAAGCTTGAACCCCTTTGACTGTTTTCGGTCTAGGAAATTCAGCAATAACATGAATTTTTCCATATCGGTTGCTATGCCATTTTTAGACACTATATGTCCAAGAACTTTTCCTTGTCTGCCCATAAATGTGCACTTTTCAGGATTTAAGCAAATCCTATAAAGTCTACATTTCTCAAATACCTTTTTTAGGTGTTCAAAATGGCATTGTTGGCTTCCCATGAGGGACACACTCAAGCGAGATAAACAAATTGCAATGTGAGGTAATGTGCTTTGTAGCACCACTGTCAAAATACCACACATGTGAATTTGCAACAACTAACATGCATGCATCATGGACAATAGGATTATAAGTACACTCTACACTAAAAGCCCACTCTGCATCTACATCAATATCACAATCTCCTTTCACAAAAGACTCTACAATAGCTGCACTTGTATTGGACCATGTAGTTGATCCAACCTCTTTTTTCTTAGCCTCTTTTGCCTTCAACTTTGAACAATGCTTGATCAAGTAATCATTAGCTTTACAACAATGGAAATGCATCTTTGTTTTGCCCCTATCAACATAACTCCCATACAAAGTGCTGCTAGCAGAAGCATTAGGAACATAAGATTTTCCACTTGCAGAAGAACCATGAGAAGTGATTACGTTGTTGTTACCACCTTTTCTTTGAAAAAAAATAAAAGTCTATTCAACTACATGTTGTTCAGCCCTATTTTTTTCTAGAAAGTGGCTCTTGCAACAACAATGTGCATAATGTATCAAACTTGACAACTTCAGGATTCTCTTGGGTCATAAGTTTGGTAAGAATATGGCAAAGCATCAAGAACAGTCTACACAAGGGAACTGTCAAAAATGACTTCGCCTCTAGAAATAAGTTGCTCATTGATATCCTTGACACCAGTAAGAAATGTGTCCATCTCACCTTCCTCATGCATAATCTTTGACTCTCGCACTTTACACATCAATGCAATTTTAGCCCCATTGCGACTTGTATAAGGACCAACCAAAATATACCAAGCCTGTTTTACAAATTTTGCTAATCAAATATGAGGAGTAATAGTGTGCTTCAGAGACAATGCAATCAAAGCATGAGCCTGCACATCTTTTACATCCCAACTAGCTTGCTCAATTGTAGGCAAAATAGCTCTGGCAACAAAAATCTTGCCACCAAAACTTGCAACATCCTCAATATTGCCTACATCCTTAGAACTAGGATGTACATCAATGCCTTGCACAATATTCCAAATTCTCTTTGACACAAGGACATGTTGCATCATATAAGCCCACATAGGGTAATTGTCCCCATCCAATCTATCCTCAACATCAAACATCTTGAGCACATTTGTGTTGTTGGGCTGCCATGGCAAATGCCTTCACATGATGTGAAAACTGCCCAAAAAGAGGAGAAATGAAGCGGGAAAACCATGTGCTATTATATAGCACAAACCGTAGAAGAACTTGTTATGCAAAAAACAGCACTGACAAAAATTTTGCACAAAATGAAAAAATAGCATGTACAGTACTGCCTGTTGTGGAAACGAAGGCCAAAATGAGCCCAAATGAAAAATCTGAGCAGATCAAGCTCAACGAGATTTCCCAAAGTATTTGTCACGTTGTTGAAGCTCACCAAAGCTCACAAAAATTGGAGAAAGTGAACATGCGTACGCTGGAGTTGCTGGCAATTAAGCCCGAGAGGATGCAACCTACTCTGATATCAATGTTGGAAATAGGGTTGTAGGGAAATGCACATAGCTTGGAGAAGATGAAGGAAGCTCAAGGCACACAACAGAGAGTGTGTTACTTAGTGTGCAATTGAAAGATAAGATAGCTTTAGAGTGATGGGCATATATAAAATGCATGGGGAAAAAACTTCCTAGTGAGGGAAAAAATGCCCCAACGGTCCTAAGTGTGTTCACACACATCACTACCATATGTATATGGTAACACAAAATAGTTATTCTCACAAGTAACTTCTAATTCACAAAATAATATCACTACGTCTAAACACAATCAAGGAGAAGAGAGAATGATTGACTTTGCTAGTTTGGATTTGCAGAATGATGTTGCCATTGCTGATGGAATTTGGTTATTTGAATTTCATGCCCACAAATTACAAGAAGCTATGGCAAATCCTACTTTGGAAGCTATGCTCCAAACATAGCTACAAACAAGGAATCTTATTGTCCCTGCTCCCAAAGAGGATTTTCCTATGAAGTCTCATAAAAATCCTTCAAAAAGAGGAAATTCTAACAAGCAAAAGAAGCACTCATCTACTACAAAGCCCTCAATGTGAGGCAAAGGAAAGGAATATAAAGATACAAGAGAGAAATCTCCTATGAATGAAGAAGATAGTCTTGTGTCATTTGATGTAGATGTACACCATAGGAGATGTCAAAGAACTCCCTCACTATCACTTCCTTTTGGAGGGGATCTTCAAGTTCTCATTCTTCTCATCGATCTGAGGACAATAAGAACAAGCTTGAAAATAAGCAGAGAAATAAGAATCCATCCAACTCTTTGTCATCATCAAGATCATCTGGATCGGGGAGTTCCTCCTATTTAGATAGCAATTCTCTCAAAGTACGTAAATGGAGAGCCCATCGATGCTCTCATGTTTCCCAAAAGAGAGAATCTCGCCTAAGAAAGTTCAAGGAAGGAGGTAAAAGCATAACCTTCCTCTCCTTCAATGGAACTTTTGGCAATGTGGACAAAGTTCTAGGATTTATCTAGCAATTTGATGCAGCCTTTGGGACTGAAAATTTTTGGGAGTCATCCAAACTGACATGTTTCCATGCATCTCCAAATCTCAGCCCATCAATGGTGGGAAAGCCTACACTCCAAGAAGGGAGAAGCTTTGAAGGCTTGAAAAACATGTCAAGTTGCTATCATGAAGCAATTCTTATCCAATGGGGCTTCCAACCAAGTGCTTATGGCATGGCAAAGCCTAACGGTTGATGATGGAGAGAACATGCAAAAATATGTGGAGATGTATTGAAATGGAAGACACAAACAAAAAGACTGGGAATGGTATTCTAGATTTAGATTAGTAGTACAAAGATAATCAGTACAGTGTACAATAGGCTTAAGCTCAAATGAAGTCTGAGGATTGATTACAAGAGTAAGTGATTACAGAGTTGAAAGCCAAAAAGCTTATGAAGCTAAAAGTCTAGAAGCAAGAGCCCATAAGCCAAAAGTCAAAAGAACTCCCAAAAAGCCCTGAACACATTGTAGCGGCTTCTATTTATAGGCTTACAGAGTTAGTGCAGTAACTACTGTAATTACTACCCAATTACTGTCGGTGTAGCAGTTCTCGTTGGTCGGCCTTCTAAGGATCAGTTCATGCCTCTGCTGGGACTATCCTCGCCTTCTACATCCTTCCCTCCTTTCTTGAATTTTGGTATAAACAAAAATTTCCTTCTGAAGGGAAAAAATACACCGCCTGATTCTGATTTGTTGTTGAGAAAACCAATTTGGTTTTCTGAGTTGGCTGATGTTCCTCATGATAGTACTCTTTTGGTATTGCTAGCTTTATACCATACTTCATGCTTGTTGAGTGCCTGACACCCATATAGTTGTAATTCCAAGGGTGCCCATCCAAGGAGATTCTAGTGCCTACTGGATAGCTAGGAAAATCCACCGTCTGATTCTAAGATGAAACTCCCAATATCCTTCCACTAAACCCACTTCCTCTGGCCCTTCTTTATTGGTGCCTCCAAAGTCCCACTGCCAGCATTGTCCTTCTGAATAAGTCTGCAAATGGCCTCCTACTCAAGTTGATCCCACCTTTCTGTGGTTATCTCAAATTCATAAGGCGTGAGGGCGTTGTAAGTTTTGGTGTCGGGATCATATAAATTGTGTTTGCCCTTAGTCAGACGGGTTTTGGTCAGTTTTTGACAGTGCGAGGCTGTGTGAATCCATCCCTACAGAAGTGGCTGGTTTGTCTTCAGTCTGGCTTTGAAGAGAATCTCTAACATTTCTCTATATTGTGGTCACAGTCCTAGTTTGGCATTGATATCCTTTTCAAGAATCTTGGAGGACTCCACAGTCAGTTGAAGTGACTGATTTGTGATCTTTGTTAATCCACAGAGCTGGATCTTCCACTGATCCATATAGAGGTTAACTTTTGCATTTCTCCCTGTAGATCCATAACAGTGTCCATTTTGAGGGAATCATTGACAAGTAATTGCCAGGCTTTCCATTCCATAGTGGCTCGCTCATACCAGTCATCACGGAGTTCATCGGTGATGCTGAGATAAGTGAGCTAATCCACTGGTTCCGGATGTTGAGGATATAAGGCTGGGAAGAATCTTGGCAGTTCCGCCTCCTTGGCAGGTAAAGCATACAAAAGTACTAGAGAATCAGGTACAAACTCCAACAATTTGAGAATAGATTGGTTCTCCCGTTGCATCATCTCCCGAGTAATACGAACCAATTGAAAGATTTTTTGGAGAGCAGTTGCCAGTTCTCCTACTACCATTTGGGTTTCGGGTCCTTTATTACTAGAAGGATGATCTTCAATGATGGCCTGCACCCTCTAATCCAAGACACCTCTGGCAGTCTACATCTGAAGCAAGAGTTATTTTAAATGAATCCTAACTTCCTTCATACATCTCTGTATGTAGGTCTTTTTCCTAGCAGCAAATCCAATTTAATAGCTATGGAGTGGCAATCTGTAGTAGACTGTCTTTGCCAATGTGAATTGACTATCATATCATTAGAAGTCAATGTCCACTCAGGCACCCTTTCTAGTAGTTGAATACTGCTGGGATGAACAGGTAGTTGACACAGCTCTTGATCATGAAAAGCAGTCGACTTCCAGTGCTGAAGCATCTCTCTGGATCCTACATACAGCCTTTGGAAGCATTCCAAATTAGAGATAAGAGTGTCATCCACAAAATAATGTCTAGTAATGTGAGCTTATTGATGCCTTAATCTCTTATTCAGTGTGATGAGTTGTAAAGAGTGTTGTTCATCAGCTTCAAAAGATTCAGTCACAGCTTTGGCTTTTCCTTTCCTGTCAAGAATGTGTTGTGACTGGTGTATTGGAGGTTCTCCAATGTTGCCCTTATTGTGCTGGTCATTGCCTTGATGTTGTTGATCATCCGACTTCTAGTTTTGCTAGTCCTGATCAATACCCGAACTAGCTTTGTTGGGTCCAGTGCCCCCAATTGCAGATGATCCTCCAGCTCCATAGCCTGAGGGTGGGGAAGGAGGAAAATCATCATCATCATCATCAAGCTTGTCATCCCCTTCCTCCTTATGCTCTTCTTCTTGCTCAAACTCTTCTTCAATATCAACTTGCTTACTAATATAATCCATAAAGGCCTAATTTATGAAGGTTGTATTATATTTAGTGATCTTATCTTGCAGATCACTCTAAATAGTCACAATGAGTGCCTTCAAATTATCCATATTCAGGGTTACATTTCCTTGTGGACTCAGGATATCGACAAGGTTACTATATATGTATCTCTCTGTAAGGGAATCCTTTAACATAGTGTGGGTGTTGAGCAGTTCTTTGAGCTCTGCACGCTTCATATGTAACAAGGTTTGAAATCTGTCAACATCTCTCAAAGCGGCTGCCTTCTCTTCATTCAGTCGCAATTTTTGGTTTCTAGTTTCAACATCTTTGTCTGCAGCTCCTTTATTGTTTGAGTTGACTGATTCTCAGCAATAGCATACTTGAGAGACTGATCATCCATTTTTTGGTGAAGTTCTTGAATCTGATGTTGGTTGCTTCCAACTTCTTCTTTCACCCGATCCACTTCTGCACTCGCGACACTAATACATCCAACATATGTCCTAAGGAATGGACGATAGTGTTCCATGATGGTTGGATGATCGCCGAGCAGCCGTCAACTGTTGTAGCTGAATTAGATTCAGTTGGTTCATAAACCATGACTGGAGCCATATATGGCAATGTTGCAAAATTTGGTTTTTGAAGTACCAACTTGCCTTTGAGAGGGTCATTCTGCAACTGTTGCAACCGATCCTTCTGTTAAGTATGGAGCCTGATTTACCCTTGTAATTTGCTGTGGTAAAAGCGCACATTTGTAAGGCCCCCATTATGAGGAGAAGCCATCGTGCGTGAAGGAAAATCACTCACCGGAAACCAAAAATTTCACGGACAAGAATCAAGGGCAACTTTAAAGGCCTCGGGGGCGGAGGCCCCCAAGACTTTTTTTGTTCGCCGGAATATTATGGCCGGACGGCAGCCGGAAAGTGGTCGGAAAACAACCAGTCGGTTGGCCGGTGGCCGGTAGTCAATGGCCGATGGCCGGTGGTCGGAAGTCAATGGCCGGTGGCCGGTGGTCGGAAGTCAATGGCCGGTGGCCGGTGGCCGAATTCAAAAGCGGCCTTGTCTTCTCAAGGGCGGCCACACATGGGCGGATTGGAGGGTCCGATTTGGACTTATTCGCACAAGGGCGGCTACACATGGTTGTTTCTCATAAGAGAGGGCAGCCCTTTTGGCCTATAAAAGGAGGCCATTTCTACACACATTTCATAGTGTGAAGTTGATGCAACAAGGTGAGTGTGAGGTGGTGAGAGTGAAGCAAGGCGGGAGCTCCATTAAGGGTATAATCCCTTTGTAAACTACTTCTTGTTTTGAAGTACTAAAGCCATTGAGTGGCTGCTTTCCCGTGGACGTAGCCCACATTGGGTGAACCACGTATATCGTGTGTACTCTCTCTCTCTCTCTCTCTCTCTCTCTCTCTCTACTCTATAATCTCGTGTATATAAATTTGTCTCTCTCCATTAAGTAATCTACTCAATTATCTATTTAGCTACGTCTTATTTCCTAACAACTGGTATCAGAGCAAGGTTTGCTCGTAGCTACATTATCTCAAGGAAAGGATTCCTTGAATTGAGTGGGAGTTATGGCGGAGGAAGGGAAGCTCAAGATTGAGAAGTTCAACGGCAAAAACTACCAACATTGGAAGATGCAGATTGAAGACTATCTCTACCAGAAGGACCTCTATTTGCCACTATGCGGTCTTGCGAAGAAGCCCGCAACAATGGCAGACGAAGCATGGATTGTCCTTGATCGAAAGGCACTGGGAACAATCCGGTTAAGCTTGGCGTCAACGGTGGCCTTCAATGTTTCGGAGATGAAGACCACGGAGGACTTGATGAAGTCACTTGACGACTTCTACGAGAAACCATCGGCATCCAATAAGGTATTTCTTATGAAGCGCTTGTTCAATCTAAAGATGGCAGAGAATGGTTCAGTTGCAGAACATCTAAATGACTTTAACACAAACATAAGTCAACTTCGATCGGTGAAAATCAATTTCGATGACGAAGTGCGAGCTCTCCTTATACTATCATCTCTACCGGATAGTTGGGACAGCCTTGTGATGGCTGTAAGTAATTCTATCTCTGGCACAAATACTCTTAAGTTTGATGATGTTGTGGGTGTTCTCCTAAGTGAGGAAATGCGAAGGAGAAGCACAGGAGAATCATCAAGTGCTGCACTGTCAGTGGAAACAAGAGGAAGGCCTAAGGAAAGGTTCAAAAACCAAAAGGGTCGTGATCGCTCAAGGCGGAGCAAGTCACGCACAAAGTCAGTTCTTGAATGTTGGAACTGCGGCAAGAAGGGCCACGTCAAGAAGGATTGCTGGTCCAAGAAGAAGAAGGAGACAGAGTCTCAAGACAACAAGCCAACATCGGAGGCCAATGTGGCAGGTAAAGTAGAGCAAGATGCTCTAATTCTCTCATTAGACAATGTGTCTAATTCGTGGATAGTAGATTCGGGGGCTTCATTCCATGCGACACCACACAAGCAACATTTCCAAGACTACACCAAAGGTAATTTTGGGTATGTATACTTGGGAGATGATGAAGCTTGTGAGATTGTTGGCAAAGGTACAGTTTCTGTCAAAACTGCTAACGGAAATGAATGGAAGCTTAAAGATGTTAGGCATGTTCCTTCTCTTCGCAAAAATTTAATCTCTACAGGACAATTGGACGATGAAGGTCACAACATTGCATTCGGAAACAAACGGTGGAAGATCTCAAAGGGATCTTTGGTGGTTGCCAAGGGTGAAAAAGTCGGGACACTTTACTTGTGTACTGTTAGCACGCAACCTTCAGCTTGTGCAGCAACTATAGAAGTTGACAGTGCGGTGTGGCACTACCGACTTGGGCATATGAGTGCCAAAGGAATGCAAATCCTTCAAACAAAGAAGCTTCTACCAGGTTTGAAAGAAGTGGACTTAGAGTTCTGTGAAGATTGTGTTTATGGTAAACAAAAGAGGGTAAAATTTCAAAAATCAGGAAATGAAAGAAAAAATAAAAAACTTGAGTTGGTTCATTCTGATGTTTGGGGTCCTGCAAGTACACCATCACTTGGTGGCTCATTGTACTATGTAACATTCATAGACGATGCGACTAGAAAAACATGGGTTTATGTCATGAAGAATAAATCCGATGTATTTTCCATATTTCAAAGGTGGAAAGCCTTTGTGGAGAATGAAACAGGTACCAAGGTTAAATGCCTCAGATCCGACAATGGAGGCGAATATTGCAGCCAAGCTTTTGAAAGCTTTTGTGCTAGCAATGGCATTCGGAGGCAAAGGACAACCCCAAGGACACCTCAACAAAATGGGATTTCGGAAAGGATGAACAGGACAATCATGGAGCGAGCACGAAGCATGCGGCTACATGCAGGCCTACCGCTTGAGCTTTGGGCGGAAGCTGTAAGTACGTCTGTGTACTTAATCAACCGGTCACCCTCAACAACATTGGATGGGGGAGTTCCAGAAGAGGCATGGACAGGTAAACCGGTGAATTATGCATTTCTCAAAGTGTTTGGGTGTGAGGCTTTCATGCACATAGATAGAAGCCTAAGATCAAAGCTAGATGCAAAGTCCAAAAAGTGTTTCTTCATTGGCTATGGAGAAGGTGACTTTGGGTATCGCCTATGGAATCCTGAAGATGGTAAAATCTTAAGGAGTAGGGATGTAATTTTTAACGAACAAAATATGTACAAAGATTACTTGGAAAGAAAACAAACAAAAGAAACAGGTGATGAGTACATGGAGCTTGAGGACGGTGAAGACTCAAGGACTGCAAACAGTGACAATGTGCAACAACGTCAACCAAATGAGGAGCCTCAACCTATTCCCCGAAGATCTACAAGAGCAAGTAGACCTCCAGAAAGGTTTGTTCCTTCCTTCAACCATCTCTTGATCTCAGATTCTGGAGAGCCGGAATCATATGAAGAAGCTATGCAACATGAATCCAAAGAAGAATGGACGAAGAGCATGCAAGTGGAGATGGACTCACTACATCGCAACCAAACATGGGAGTTGGTTGAGTTACCTAAAGGTAAGCGGGCACTTCAAAACAAATGGGTGTACAAGTTGAAGGAAGAAGAAGGTGGGAAGAAAAGGTACAAGTCTAAGCTTGTGGTAAAAGGGTTTTCTCAAAAGAAAGGTATTGACTTCAATGAAATATTTTCTCCTGTTGTAAAAATGAACTCAATTAGGCTTGTCTTAAGCCTTGTGGCTGCTCATGATTTAAATCTCGAGCAAATGGATGTAAATACGGCATTCCCTCACGGTGACTTAGAGGAGGAAATCTACATGCTTCAACCAAAGGGGTATGAAGTAAAAGATAAGGAGAAAATGGTTTGCAGATTAAAGAAGAGCTTGTATGGTTTAAAGCAAGCATCAAGACAATGGTACTTGAAGTTTGATCGATGGATGTTGGATCATGGATTCACAAGATGCAACTCGGATCACTGCGTCTACACGAAGAATTTGGGAGATGGTAAATTCATCATCCTAATGTTGTATGTTGATGACATGTTGATTGCAAGTGCTAACATGCAGGACATCAAAGACCTAAAAGAGGAGTTGTCTAAATCTTTTTCAATGAAAGATTTAGGTGCTGCAAAGAGGATACTTGGTATGAAAATATCAAGGGACAGGACGAAGAAGACAATAAAGCTATCTCAAGAAGATTACATCAAGAAGGTACTAGAAAGGTTTGCAATGCAAAATGCAAAACCAGTTTCTACACCTTTGGCTGGTCATTTTAAACTAACGAAGGATATGTGTCCAAAGACACAAGAGGAGATAGCCTATATGTCTAAAGTTCCATATGCTGCAGCGGTAGGTTCTCTAATGTATGCTATGGTCTGGACAAGGCCAGACATTGCACATGCAGTGGGAGTTGTGAGTAGGTTCATGGACAACCCAGGTAAAGAGCATTGGCAAGCTGTGAAGTGGATACTTAGGTATCTAAAAGGGACAACAACAAATGCTTTGTATTTTGGAGGAACTGATATTTTTCTAGAAGGGTATGCTGATGCAGATATGGCAGGTGACAAAGATACTCGAAGGAGCACTACTGGCTATGTGTTCACGGTTGGAGGCACAGCAGTAAGCTGGGCTTCAAAGCTGCAGAAAGTGGTTTCACTTTCTACCACGGAAGCAGAGTATGTAGCAATGACGGAGGCAAGCAAAGAAATTCTGTGGCTTCACAGATTCTTAGAAGAGCTTGGATTCAAACAAGACAATTGTGTCTTGTATAGTGATAGCCAAAGCGCTATCCATCTTGCGAAGAACTCAGCCTTTCATTCAAGGACAAAGCACATTGAGGTGAGATATCACTTCATACGCACTCTTTTGGAAGAGGGACAACTAAAACTAGGAAAGGTGCATACAAGTGAAAATCCTGCAGACATGTTTACAAAGGTGGTCAACAAGGAGAAGTTGAGCTTTTGCTCATCTTCAATCGGCATTCAAGGATAAGAAGCCAGAATGGAAAGCAGTCACAGGTTTGGTTTGGAGATCAGTCTCCAAGTGGGAGCATGTTAAGTATAGAGCCTGATTTACCCTTGTAATTTGCTGTGGTAAAAGCGCACATTTGTAAGGCCCCCATTATGAGGAGAAGCCATCGTGCGTGAAGGAAAATCACTCACCGGAAACCAAAAATTTCACGGACAAGAATCAAGGGCAACTTTAAAGGCCTCGGGGGCGGAGGCCCCCAAGACTTTTTTTGTTCGCCGGAATATTCCTTTTCGCCGGAATATTATGGCCGGACGGCAGCCGGAAAGTGGTCGGAAAACAACCAGTCGGTTGGCCGGTGGCCGGTAGTCAATGGCCGATGGCCGGTGGTCGGAAGTCAATGGCCGGTGGCCGGTGGTCGGAAGTCAATGGCCGGTGGCCGGTGGCCGAATTCAAAAGCGGCCTTGTCTTCTCAAGGGCGGCCACACATGGGCGGATTGGAGGGTCCGATTTGGACTTATTCGCACAAGGGCGGCTACACATGGTTGTCTCTCATAAGAGAGGGCAGCCCTTTTGGCCTATAAAAGGAGGCCATTTCTACACACATTTCATAGTGTGAAGTTGATGCAACAAGGTGAGTGTGAGGTGGTGAGAGTGAAGCAAGGCGGGAGCTCCATTAAGGGTATAATCCCTTTGTAAACTACTTCTTGTTTTGAAGTACTAAAGCCATTGAGTGGCTGCTTTCCCGTGGACGTAGCCCACATTGGGTGAACCACGTATATCGTGTGTACTCTCTCTCTCTCTCTCTCTACTCTATAATCTCGTGTATATAAATTTGTCTCTCTCCATTAAGTAATCTACTCAATTATCTATTTAGCTACGTCTTATTTCCTAACACCTTCTTGGCCACTGATAAATCCATTTCACTGAAAGGAGATTTGGTAGGTAGTAGGTAGTCATCACATAAGAGACTTGTGAGGAACAGTGCCCACACGCCTCACTATTATACGTGTACGCACCATAAAAGCTCCACTACTTACCGTTCCTAGAGTTATGTGCGCCGATGGTGACATGGCACACATGCATTGGCCATGTTGTTCAATAATTGTCTCATTGATTACCACATTTATTCCAGCTGGCCCTTTTCCCCATAGAAACTAATATTGATTCTGAAACTCTACTGGCACAGTTACTGGAACTGGTTTGTCATACTAAGACTTTACTGGTTTCGATACTGGATTGACATGGAAAAGATTTAAAACAACCGAATGTGACAATCCTTGGTCACCAATACCTGGAATACCAGTATCATCACCTCTGGAGGTCTCCTTGTCATTAGAATAATATAACTTGATCTTGGCCCCATTATAAACACCTGGCAACAGTAATCCAGATAAGTCTTTCAGCCTCATTGTGCCATTTGAAATACCCAATCAACTTCAAATGGACAAGCCCAAGCTATCTTCAAATTTGGTTTCTTAGGGGCCAATTTGGACTGCAATAGCAAAACTAAGTCACTCTTCTGAAACTCCCTAACCGTTATTCGTCTATCATGCCAGTGCTTTCTGCGTTGCTGAACAATCTCCTGTTCCAGCATGGCTCTTTGTCATAACTCATCCAACTGCAATAATTCCTCCAGTCTTTGTTTGAGATCATGGCCTGAAATCTCATCAAGAGGCATATCGGTGAAGGGTAATGGAAAGGGACCCTTTGACAATTTGAGCATTCAATTTTTGGTAGTCCACACAGACTTTGACTTTCCCATTCTTCTTCGGTACGACCACTATAGGGAATAGCGAATCACTGCTGGCAACTTCAATGATGAATCCGGCTTTCAGAAGGTTGTCAATTTCCTCTTTGACCTTCTTAGCATAGTTTGAATTCATTTTGTACCTCTGCAGACGTACTGGTCTGGCATCTAGCTTCAGAGGTATTATGTGCTAGCAAACCTCTGGATCTACACTTTAAAATCAGTATGTTCCCATGCAAACACATCTTTGTATTTTTGGAAAATAAGTCTAGATTTTTCCTTCATTTCTGGGTTCAGATGCTTATTCACCTTGATTAATCGAGGACTTTCTTCAGAACCCAAATTCCATTCTTCAATCTCTTGATCATCTGGAAGCAGCCAATTAGGGCCACCTCCCTTCCTTTTGGTTGACTTCGCAGCATAATCCCAGGATCGATCTGTTAGTTCTGGATTCTCGTTCTAAACTCCAGTGACCTCTTCAGTACAGTGCACTGGTGTACTGGAATTTGAATATCCCTTTTTGGAGTCAAATGGTTCCTTTGGCCAACTAGTCAACTCAACTAATCTCTCTCTAGAATTCAATTCAGTGAACTAATCTAGAAACTTCTTTCTCTATTTACTCAGCTTGAGCCTTGTTGAATAACACTGCATTCAATTTGATTTCAGCTAACAAAAAAATGTTCATGGCTGTAAGCATCCGTTCAATCTTCTTAACCCCATATTTTTGGCAAAGTTCCTCAGGTCGAAGTGCTTTCTTCCGGCTTCCGTTGTTATTTGTCTGGAGTTGGATTCTCCTACTGGTTCCATGAATGGTTATGATATGATTCACATAATCATGAACAGCCTATGCCGTCCAAAGCCATGGTCATCCCAATAGCATACCGTATGCTCCTTGGACATCCAGTAGCAATAAACCGGTTTTGAATTTCTCTTTACCCACCCTAATCTGCATATTTTTTATTATACGAGTTTCCTGAACAACTCTATGATCAACCATTCTAACCTTAAAGGGTGCTAGTTTAATACCAAGCCGTTGCTAAAGATGTATCCGCAAAATATTCACACCTGCCCCTCCATCTAGTATAACACTGGATAGCGGCTCCCATTGTTTCTTGACCTTGTAATCCACCTAGATTACTGGCACCTCATCATCTCTGACAGCTGACAAATCAATTGCTCTGGCATCAGCTTCAGCTTTTCTCCGTTGTCTGATAAACTTTGTTGCTTCAGGCAAAGTCTTCCTGATATCATCTAATTTGACCGTCAATGTCTGAATTCATTCACAGATTTTGACATAGATCTCTTCTCTCTCCTGGTCAAAATTATCATCAGAACTCAAGGAATCAGGACTATCTTCACATTGCCAATCCTCTGTTCTGGTGTCTGTACTGAGCCTTGACTGAGAGAAATGTGCTTTCCTCAGTTCAGTGTTTTCTATTGCAGTCAAATTTGATTTGACCTACCCTAGACCTTCCACTAGTCCTTGCACTGCAGCAAGCATGGTCTCAAAGATTCTAGATCTTGATTGATCTGGCTGCCCTCAGAAGATGGAGCTGGTATCTTCTGAATAACACGAGCATCATAACTCTCTGGCTGTTCTGGTAGCTTCTTAGCTAGATCCTCTGTGATCTTAGTTCCCAGTTCTCATTGCTCTTCCCATTCATCGACTACCTTCTCCTTGCCCTTAGCCTTTCCAGACTTCTCTCTGCTGAGTCCATTTATTCGTTTCAGGTTGACTGGTTTCACACGCTTGTCTAGAAGTTCGTCAATAATCAACCCTTTACTACAATTGATTGCCCGTACTGGAACTGGTTCTAGTGCTTTTGCCTCAGTAGCCTCAGTTCTAGGTGCCTCTGGACATTGAGCTGCAAAGTGCCCATATTTTCCACAATTATAGTAGTTAAGACTTTGCTTTTGGAACAATCTTGGCCTCGGCTAGTACCCCCTTGGTATCTACCACGCCCAGTACCAATCCCATTGGTACTTGAATTTTCCTCTTTAGGTCCACCGGTCATCTCTACCTTAGCTGATTTGGCATTTACCTTTCTTGAAATGATGGATTCCAATGCCACAATTATTCCACAGATGGCCATACGCTTTGCAATACTATGTGCACTATGGGAGTTTGTTGGAAACATGATCTCTGGATTTGTATTTGGAGCACCAGGTTTTCATCTTCTTGACTGGTAGTCTAGCCTGGCTAATTTCAACAATTGCCTGGCCATTTTGTCGATTTTCCAAAACCAAGACGCTTTCTTAGCCTTGTCCTTGCTCTTTTCGTCTGAGCTACTAGCAGAACTGCTGATAGTCGCACTGGAGTTGGAATTCTTTGTAGAAGAGTTGCTACTGCTAGACCTCTGCTTCTTATGGCTTCACTCCTTCTTGGCTTGTTGCTCGAGCTTCACAGCTCTCTGCCCCAAGTCATTAAACTTCTTCGTGGGTGCAGGCACCACTTGCTCTCTCAACTTCTTGCTACAAAACCCATACAGAAACCATGCATGCAGTCTTTTTTCTGAAGGTGGTTCTTGCAGCTGCCTAGTCAATTCTTTGATTTTTCCACATAGCTTCTGAAGTCGCGGAGCGGAGCATGGATCGACTCTCACACACACACATACACAGAGATGCACATAGAGCTTACACAGTACGCACATAATTGTTTTGAAGGGTTATCTCCCAAAACCTTATTATTCACAAAAGTATAAGTGAGTATATACAAAGAGTTAGTGATAAGTGAGTAGGCGGGCGGCCGGCCATATCCGTATAAGAGGCCACTTGGGCTTTAATCCCAACAACCTCCCACTTAAAGTCCAATGTGGCACTTTAAGTAACTGTAAATCTATGAACATAAATGTACAAAGATTTACATGGCTGCCATCTATCCAATGCCCCATAATTCACGACAATGCACAAAGCCCTCTCCTGGAAGTCCTTTTGTGAGTAGATCAGCAGGATTGTCCTTGGTGTGGATCTTCAGCAGTTGTATCTGCTTGTCTTCAAGTACTTCCCTAATGAAGTGATATTTCACATCAATATGCTTAGTCTTCGAATGGAACACTGGATTCCTTGCCAATTGTATAGCACTTTGACTATCACAATATAACTTTGCCATATCTACTTTGATTCCCAAGTCTGCTACCAATCTACCAAGCCAAATAGCTTCTTTGCATGCCTCATTTGTTGCAACATACTCAGCTTCTGTAGTAGACTGCGTAACACAATCTTGTAATCGAGATCGCCATGATATGGCACCTCCAGCCAATGTAAAGACATAGCCTAATGTAGATCTCCTCTTATCCAAGTCTCCTGCATAATCTGAGTTAGTGTATCCTCTGACACTCAAATCTTGACTACCATAGCATATGCGCATATTCTTTGTATGTTTTAAGTATCTCATGATACCGTTCATTGCCTCCCAATGTTTCTTGCCAGGATTTGACATATATCTGCTAACCACTCCCACTGCAAATGCAATATCCGAACGTGTAGAAATCATTGCATACATCAAACTACCCACTGCAGACGCATATGGAATCTTATCCATTTCAGCCTTTTCTTCCTCAAACACAGGACAATCTTGTTTGCTAAGTTTCACATATAGTGGCAATGGAACACTCAATGCCTTTCCCTTCTCCATATTGAAACGTTGCAAAACCTTGTCAATATACTCTGTTTGAGATAACCAAATCAACTTCTTTGATCTGTCTCTCTCAATGCGCATACCAAGTATATGACTTGCCTCACCCATGTCTTTCATATCAAACGATTTTGCCATCTTTGACTTCAAAGCTAAAATTTCTTCCAAGTGTTTGCCAACAATCAACATGTCATCCACATGCAAAATAAGGATCAGCCAACTGCCATCCTTAGCCTTCTTTGTATATAGACAATGATCGAACTCACTATGTTTGTAGCCTTGAGAAAGCATAAACTGGTGGAACTTATGGTACCATGCCCTCGATGATTGTTTTAAGCCATAAAGACTTTTTAACAACTGGCATACCAAATCTTCCTTGCCTTTCTCAACAAACCCTTCTGGCTGCTGCATGTAAATTTCCACATCTAAATCACCATGCAAGAATGCTGTCTTGACATCCATTTGGTGCAACACCAGATCCAATATAGCAACCAATGCAAGAAAGCATCTCAATGTAGTCATCTTGACCACTGGAGAGAAGATTCATCAAAGTCAATGCCTTGTTCTTTCTTAAAGCCCTTGGCAACAAGCCTTGCTTAAAGCCCTTGGCAACAATGCCTTGTTCTTGCTTAAAGCCCTTGGCAACAAGCCTTGCTTTGTACTTTGGCTGACTATCATGAGCGGTGATCTTATACCTGTAAACCCATTTACAAGGTAGAGCCTTTTTGCCCTGTGGTAATTTAACTAGCTTCCATGTGTAGTTTTTATGCAGAGCTGTCATCTCTGACTGCATGGCCAACTGCCATTTTTTCGAGTCAACCAGTTGTAATGCTTCCTTGTAACAAGATGGTTCTCCGCAATCTATGAGCATGACATAATTTAGGGATGGCACATAATGATCAGGTGGTTTGGAGAAACGCTCAGAACGTCTCACCACAACTGATTCTGCCTCTCTAGCCACTATAGGCTGTTCCTGAGCCTGACCATGCTGTCTTGATGTGCTAGCATTAGGTCCATCTTCCTTGAAGACAACTTTTCTGATCTCCTCTGCCTTCTCTGGCTTAGTGTGAAACTTGGCTTCATTGAAATGCACATCATTGCTACAAATAAGTTTTCTGGACTCAGGATCCCAAAGTCGGTAACCCATCTCGCTCGATTCTCCATAGCCAAGAAATATACACTTCTTGCTCTTTGGTTCTAACTTATTCCTGAACTCCTTAGGAATATGGCTATATGCTTCACAACCAAAGACTCTGAGATGCTTATACGAAGGTTCCTTGCATGTCCATAGCATCTCGGCCACTGCACTCTTATCCAGAACCCTACTAGGAGACGTGTTGATCAAATGGACTTCTGTAGCCCCACTGCTTCCGCCCAAAATCCATCAGGCAACTCAGCATTTGACAACATGCTTCTGACCTTCTCTTGTATGGTTCTATTGATACATTATGCAACCCCATTCTGTGAAGGATTATATGGTGCAGTAAGTTCCTGCTTAATCCCTTTTGCTTCACAAAAGTCTTGAAAAGATTTGGAAACGTACCCTCCACCATTGTCAGTTCTCAAGCACTTGAGTTTCTGACCACTCTGATTCTCCACAAGCTGCAAGAATGTCTTAAAGACCTTGAGCACCTCATCCTTGTGCTTCAAGAAGTAAACCCATACTTTGCGAGAAAGTCATCTATGAATGTACAAAAGTATGCTGCTCCCCCTAGTGACAAATTAGGCATTGGTCCGCATAGATCATTGTGCACAAGAGCTAACCATTCATCCCTACGATTCCTCTTTGATATGTGTGGTTCCTATGTTTGCTTACCATAAACACAATGCTCACAAAACTCAAAATCTTGAAATGAAAATCCAGGCAAATAACCATAATGAGAAAGTATTTCCATTCCTCTTTTTAACATATGTCCCAGCCTACGACGCCACAGTGACACACTTGGCTGCTCAATCACATTAATTACATGGTTTTTAACCTCTGAAACATGTAAAGTGTACAGAGTTCTTGACTTGCTACCATGTGTTACAGTCATCGAACCTTTGGAGATCTTCCAAGCGCTGTTCCCAAAAACTGTTACATAACCCGCATCATCCAACTTCCCTGTACTGATCAAGCTCTTTCGGATTGCTGGAACATGTCTGACATTCTTGAGCCATAAAGAAGAGCCATTCTGAAACTTCAACTGCACATCTCCCACTCCAAGTATGTCACAAACCTGCTCATTTCCAAGTCTGACATAATCTTTAGTAGCCACATATGATGTAAACCACTCTTTGTGCGGAGAAACATGTAAAGATGCCCCTGAGTCGATAATCCAATCACTCATAGCATGTCCATCCTCTGCAGTCAAGAAAATAGAATCAAGATTGCTTGTGAGGAAGATGTCACTAGCTGCTATACCAGAATCACTGTCTGAACCAGATCCTGTGACATTCACCTCTTCAATCTTCACTAAAATCTTCTTTTCATCTTACTCAGAAATCTTTGTTTTTTCCTTTTCTTGTTTCCACTTCGTACAGTCTCTCTTCATGTGACCCTTCTTGCCACAATGGTAGCATTCTATGCCATCCTTTGACTTCGAGTCACGAGACTTACTTCGGTTTTGTGCCTTCTTACCCTTCTTCTCTTTAGACTGTTGTGTCCCTCAAACGACCAAAGCACTATTGCCTTTGCCTTTGCCAATGTTCTTCTTGTTAACTTCCTCTGTGAGCAAGCTGCCTTCTACATTAGCACTTGCAAGACCTTCTGCCGCTGTACGAAAAGTATCCCAACTGTCTGGCAAAGTGATTAAGAGAAACATAGCCTTCACTGAATCTGGAAAGACTATCTCCTGTATTGTTAACTGACTGAAAATTGTGTGAAATTCATTGAGATGATTTGACATGGCTGTCCCTTCCTTCATCTTCAAATCCACCAATTTCTTGAGCCAGTAAATCTGAGAAGCAACACTTTGTTTCTCGTACATACCACATAGCTTTTGGCATACGCCATACGTTGTAGTCTCTTCTGCTACGTTGAAGTAAAAATTTTCTGCCAGTGTCAGCATGATTGTGGAACAAGCTAACTCGTCAAGCTCTTCCCACTCATCTTCAGCGATACCTTCTGGTCTCTCCCCTTTGAGCTTCAGTGGCTTCACTTGTTTTTTCTGCACCAAAACCTGCCAAATCTGCTTCTTCCAAAATGGAAAGTTTGTGCCATCCAACTTCTTTATGTTGTAAAGAGTCTCACTCTGAGAAGATGCCATATCTGCAAAACTGTTTACTTCTGGGAAAAATCTGACAGAGTTTCCCCTGTAAACTGGCCTCTGTACACAATAAACACTAAGCCATGAAGGACACCATGTGCTTGTGGTCCTTTAGGCTGTTGACCCTTGAGTAGCCTCCTTCCTAGCTGCTAGCTCCTCCTTTGTCTCCCATAAAAAGCTTTGCACCTTATTCTTCATCCATGCTATGCCTGGTGTTTTGGCATGGTAGGGAGAGAGCACTTACTAGGGTTTCTTAGAGTGTGCACACACACCAAGGTCAAAAAAATTATTCCAAATTTCCATGGAGGGAGAGAACTACAAAGAGAAGAATGGGCTCATATGAATCAATATCTTGTGCTATGTGCACGAAGAAAAAGGTGGGTAACACACGGCAAGTGAGCAAGAAAGAGCCAAACGATAAGATAATCTACACCCAAAACAAGCAACAATAGAATAATAGTGATGGAAATACGTGGGTATTGAAAGTGCTTATTGTTGTGCTCACTCCTTGGTGGGGATGTGATCATTAACATGGACCTTCTATTACTCAAGTATACTATTACCAAGGTATCTTCTAAATCCAATAAAAATAGCATTTTTTGAAAATTATACTTAGGGTACTATGCATGCGATGATTGTGTGCCTTAATTTGGTTTCAATGCCTCCTGAATTGGAACTATTTCCTAAATGAACACTAGTGGTTCATAAATCTTCAGCTTAGATCCATTCACCATATCAAGTTCTTGACTCCCCAAATCTTAATTTTATACTAACCCATTGTTGAACACTTAACGACGCCGGCCCTACCCATTCAATAGTCAAATTAGGCTTCATATACTTCATTTTTCCCATGTACCAAAGTATCTTGTTTTTCAAATTTCTTCTTGGGCTATTGATCATGAATCCTTGGCTCTAGAGGGCATACCAATGTACCTCCTCCTCCTAAGTTGGCCATCCTAACTCATTAGCAATTGGGATAGTTGAAAAAGAGAAGTGGCAACCCAAGCTAAGAGTGAGAACTAAGTTGCCATTGATAGACTCAAAAGACTTAGAAAGAAGAACCCAATTCAACATTGAATCATGTTGGGGGCCCTTTTAAAAAAAAAAAAGAGGCAACAAATTGAGTGTGGAATCGAGAAATTTCTTTCAAGGACTACCTTGGGTGGAAAATAAATTGGGAAAGGAAGGCGTGCCAGTTGCTATGTTCAAAGTAAATCGCATACATGTCAACAATGACTCATGCAAGGGCCCTTTAAAACTAAAAAATTAAAAAAATCAACAAATTGTGGAATCAAGAAAGTTCTTTCAAGGACTACCTCGGGTGGAAAATAAATTGACAAAGAAAGGCGTGCCAATTGCTATGTTCAAAGTAAATCACATACATGTCAACAATGAATCGCGTTGGGGCCCCTTAAAAAAAATAAAAGAGTCAACAAATTGAGTGCGAAATTGAGAAAGTTCTTTCAAGGACTACCTCGGGTGGAATATAAATTGGCAAAGAAAGGCGTGCCAGTTTCTATGTTCAAAGTAAATCACATACATGTGAGAGATGATGAGGCCCCCATCATTGATGTGGAATGCAAGATTAGGAAGCACTAGAAAATAATCAAAAATGGGTAAAACTCATGTTAGAGGCCACTCAAGTGAACTTAGGGTTGTGCATGATCATTGCACCATTCACACTACGAATGCCTACCACACAATGGCACTGCCTCAAGGTCTGGTAGATTTTGTGCCAATGAAAATGAGTGGTCTGAAATTCCTAGCATCTTTCAAAGAAGAATGGAAATTTGTATGTATGTATGGATTTCACAAATCTAAACCACCAAAATATCAAATGACCTTTCCCTTTATCCTATATTGATATGATACTGGATCAATTAGCAAGACATGAAATGTTCAGCTTTCTAGATAGGTACAATCAAATCACGTTGGCTCTCTTGAAGATGGAGAGAAGAACACATTTGATTGTATAGTGGGTGGGTACAATCAAATCACGTTACCTGGAGATTGAGAGGACACATTTGATTGTATTGTGGGTACAATCAAAGAATACATTTATGATATAGTGGGGATCATTTATGTATGTGGTAATGCCTTTGGGCTTTGTAATACTCCAGCCAAGTTCTAGCATACCATGATGTAGATTTTTAAAGACTACCTTCAGAAGTTTATTGCAATTTTCATGGATGAATTTACTATGTATAGAACCATGGTGAAGCACTTGGACTACTCCTGGAGATTGAGAGGACACATTTGATTGTATTGTGGGTACAATCAAAGAATACATTTATAATAGGCTGGGGATCATTTATGTATGTGGTAATGCCTTTGGGCTTTGTAATACTCCAACCAAGTTCTAGCATACCATGATGTAGATTTTTAAAGACTACCTTCGATCATTTATGTATGTGGTAATACCTTTGGGCTTTGTAATACTCCAGCCAAGTTCTAGCATACCATGATGTAGATTTTTAAAGACTACCTTCAGAAGTTTATTGCAATTTTCATGGATGAATTTACTATGTATAGAACCATGGTGAAGCACTTGGACTACTTCAAGAGATTGAGAGGACACATTTGATTGTATTGTGGGTACAATCAAAGAATACATTTATAATATATTGGGGATCATTTATGTATGTGGTAATGCCTTTGGGCTTTGTAATACTCCAACCAAGTTCTAGCATACAATGATGTAGATTTTTAAAGACTACCTTCAAAAGTTTATTGCAATTTTCATGGATGAACTTACTATGTATAGAACCATGGTGAAGAACTTGGACTACTTAACATTGGTGTTTAAGAGATGTAGGGAGAAGGGAGTAATCTTGAATCCATATCAATGTGTGTTTGTAGTTTTCAAGGGGCCCTTGTTGGTGCATGTTGTATCTAATAAGGGAATGGGGATGGTTGAGGACAAGATCAAAGCAATCATGGAAGGTGAGACACCTCTGCCAGTGGTTAAAAAAATATAAGGCTGTCAATTTTAACATACAATTTATGGAGAAGTTTGTAGGGAAGGTTGATGAATTATATACACTCACCAAGAAGGATACATAGTTTCAAAGAGCCAATGTGTGTCAGGAAGCACTTTGACATTGAAGAAACTAGTATGTAATTGGTTGGTACTAAGGAAACCTAAGTGGTACACTATTTGTTCATGTGGACGCTTCTGACATTTCCTTTAGATCCATTTTGGCACAACCTAAGGGTCATTAGGTTTCCAACTTTACTATATCAGTAGGGGCTTCTTTGATGCTAAGAAAGAATATACCACTACACAATCAAAGGCACTAGCAAGGTCTATTGAGTGGATGAATTTTGCCATTACTACCTCTTGGGAAATGATTTCATCTTTTATGTGGATCAATAGGGTTTGCTTTTTCTCATTAATAAAGTTTTGGCAAGGTACTGTTATGACGGATGCTTTTGCTCCCAGAAATTGACTTTCAAACCAAGCAATTCTGGGAAACAAGTATTTTGGTGCAAACCTTTTGTCAAGAGAAATCCTTGTTCAGGGTATTCAAGACCAATTTCTTGATGCAAACTTATTTAGTGTATCAAGTCAAAGTGCATGGGATAATGTAGTATATTCTCAAAGACATTCAAGCGTCACTAAAATTCAACCTTTATTTTGTCAATATTTCTAACTTTCTTTGGTTAATGATGTTCAATACCATTTGGGAAAGGATGGAGTCCTTATAAGGTGCATTAATGAGTTAGAAAGGGGTAACATTTAGCACCTGCATACAAGGGGGGACATTATTATGGGTAAACCACTAGAATGAAGATTTTGCAAGCAGGTCTATGGTGGGACTTTTTGTTTACACATGCTTGAAAGGTAGCAAAGCATTGTGATGCTTGTTGGGTGACGCGAGAGCCCACAAAAAAAGATATCCGCTGCATCCTTTGGCACCCCTAGAGCCGTTCATACAATGGGGGTTGGATTTGATGGCACTCTTGGCATTTGGAATAGCTTTCAAGGTCACCACACAACATACAAGACCAATTTCTTGATGCAAACTTATTTAGTGTATCAAGTCAAAGTGCATGGGATAATGTAGTATATTCTCAAAGACATTCAAGCGTCACTAAAATTCAACCTTTATTTTGTCAATATTTCTAACTTTCTTTGGTTAATGATGTTCAATACCATTTGGGAAAGGATGGAGTCCTTATAAGGTGCATTAATGAGTTAGAAAGGGGTAACATTTAGCACCTGCATACAAGGGGGGACATTATTATGGGTAAACCACTAGAATGAAGATTTTGCAAGCAGGTCTATGGTGGGACTTTTTGTTTACACATGCTTGAAAGGTAGCAAAGCATTGTGATGCTTGTTGGTGACGCGAGAGCCCACAAAAAAAGATATCCGCTGCATCCTTTGGCACCCCTAGAGCCGTTCATACAATGGGGGTTGGATTTGATGGCACTCTTGGCATTTGGAATAGCTTTCAAGGTCACCACACAACATACACCATTTAGGTTAGTGTATGGCCAGAAAGCTATTGTACCCTTCGAATTTTATGTCCCTATTCTCATAACTGCAAATGAATACGACCTATGAGAGAACAATCTAAAACGATAATGTCCATCATGATGTTGAACGTTGCAAAAACATTTGTGTGACCAAAAGGCATCACCAAAAGCCCATACAATCAAAAGGATGTCATGAACGTTGTGTTGTATACATGTTCAAGAGTGATCTTGATCTGATGATAGCTAATGTGAGACCACAAGGCATCAGCAAATACCCATACAACCCGAAGGATATCCTAACCTTTTGTTGTATACATCTCTAGGAGCAATCTTGATATGATGATAACTAATGTGCGATCAATTATGTTGAAACAAGTAGAACCTAGGTATAGGTAATTGTACCCCACTCTTGGATCATTTGCAATTACCTCATGCATGGTCTTCCTAAAATGACATTTTATGCCCACAAAGCCCTAAAAGTAGGTAGTGGGCCTATTTTTAGGTTTTGAAAGCCCATTATTTAAACAACTCACTTCAAATGAGGATTTCAAAGTTTGTGAGCTTATCACTTTATGAGCTTGAAAGCTTTGTGACATCAAGGAGCGCTATAGCTTGGCCGTGCTCTCATGAGCTCTATATCATGTATGTAAAGTGAACAGAGTAGCCCACATATATGCACTAGAAAAAAAAATGCATTTTTTGTTTATCATGAGAGATTGCATCAATTGCCCTTGAGCCTAGTATTGATGATGTCATAGGAGTGATATTGAGAACTTAATGTAGTGCTTATTGAGCACGTTCTATATGTGATCGTGATCATACACTATATGCATCGCTCATTGAATAACATGGTCGAATTACGATCTATCAATGTGTCCACTTGTAGCACACAAAAAATTGGCAACAACCACATAATAAGCTTGCTTTTTCTTATTTTGAAACTAAGTAAGCCACTATATATGAGCTTGAGTGCCGTGGAACTAGTTGCACCATAGCTAGATATCATTTAGTAGTAACCACAAAAGAAGAGCACAACTAGATCACTGCTAATCTTCTAAATTAATGCTCAACATTCACATAAGGGTATCATTCCTCTTTTGTACATAAGAATTTGTAAGCTACAAGACTTCAACAAAGCACACACAAATGTAGATGTCACAATGAGATGTCGTTGCCTTTGTATTGTGATTCACAATCCATTTTTTGGGTGCTTGTGTTAGGAGACATCATCCTAGTAGTCATTGCTCACTAGAGATCAAGAAAAGTCATTTTCCTAACCATATACTATTTCTCCTAATGGTTTTCCAAGGAGGAAATTTCAATTTTTTGAGCTATTTTTCACATTCGTACACAATTTCCCCAAGATTTTAGATGGTTTCTCCTCTTGCTTCTAGTTGGCATTAATGAACCTTCCAAGCAACACAACCATTACTTTTCCTGAAGATTGATGCTCACATATCCCTTAATAGAGCAAATTCCTCAATGGAAAAAAACTATTTCGTTGGACCTTTATTTTCAAGGTCAAAATTTGTCATTGTAGTTATATTTCTTGGTAGATAGCTTACAAATCTCCATAAATTCAACCTCTAAGTCTTAGTCTGCCCTTAAAAAACAACGCCAAGGAAAGGGTTTGTTTCTAGGAATGATCCTAAACTGTCCATAGTCGTGGCAACATGTGAGCCACGAGAAAAACTAAATAACTCAACATGCAGAGACATGTTGGGAAGGGCAAAGCTCTCACATTGGTTTTCCTATTGTACAAGGAGACATGGGCCTTGCCTCTTCATTCTTAAAAGAACAAAGCTAGTCACTTGGATATATGCCTCTCATTCTTTCCTCTCAAAGCTAGTCACTTGGATATATGCCTCTCATTCTTTCCTCTCAAAGCTAGTCACTTGCACCAACCCCTTAGTCTTAACAAATGAAAGAGGTGCTAAAGTCAAATTTTCCCTGTTGGGTTCATTTTTCCTTTGCTCTCATCTAGGCAATAAAGAGAGATACAATGTATTTCTTCTTGCTGAATTTTCAGTCTGTCTTGCCCACTGTTAATATCTTTGTAGTCCCCCATTTTCTCTGATTTCAATCACAACACTTGTGCTAGCCTCGTGTCATGATGCTGCTGCTCATTGGGGGAGAGATGAGGCCATTAATGAAAAGGATGTGTGTGTGTGTGTGTGTGTGTGTGTGTGTGTGTGTGTGTGTGAGAGAGAGAGAGAGAGAGAGAGATATGCATGCTAAGATTTCCAAGCACAGGGCAGGCAAGTCATAAATGTTATGCTCCGGTCGCATGAAGGGATGGATGTCTGGTACTTCAATCTGCAATTTGGTGAACTCTCGGCAACCTACAATAATGGATATTACAGTTATTGACTTGATAAAACCATAAACCACCCAACCCACCCACTATGAATGCCACACCCTGCATTTTGAAGAAGCATTGCATTGCAAATGACATCATCCTACTGCGAGAGAACCATTGCGACCATGTCTAAGCACTCAAGTTGTATACGCTTCTCCTTGCTAGAGTTCATGACTAAATTATTTTATGCCACTAAGACCACCGTGTGCACAAGCCATTGTATGCAAAAGGCACTAGTCTGACCATCATCTATCTACATGTGCTTCTTTTAGTTTTGCCTGCTTGAAAGAGATTTTTCCATCAGTAAACCTTGGCTTTCGCTTCACGCCATCACAAAAGCTCACCTGGCTATGGGGTTCAGTTGGCTTCAATGAGGATGCAAGTTTAGGGAGCTAGAAGACGCGTTGCATGAGGTACATCGTTGCTTTACAAGAGGCACCAAAGACTGCACCACATCCGTCATGAAAGGCCGGTAATCAGCTTCAGGCTGAATACACATTTTTGCTATGGCAGCTACCTGCAAAATACATTATTCAAAACATATTTCCTAAGCAGATGAGAACCAAAAGTTCCTGTAACTATGTCGCTTGAAAAACACCTGAATCAACTCTTTCAAAGTGTACTGCCCCTGTAATACGGGGTCCACCATGTCTTCTACACGTTCTCTGTCTGTTAAGCGTGGTAGAGCCTGGAACAAAGCAAGATAGTTTGATTTCAAAACAATCAATGATGGGAAGCTTGTCTGCATGCATCAATTCATCACGTTCTGCAAAGTTTGCCCAGTAAAAGACACAAAACATTGCATTGACTTTTCAGACTTCATTAAGCGTAACCAGATCACAACATTGAAAATTAAGAAGCTAAGGCTTTAATCTGGATAGAGAAGATTAGCTCGAAATTGCTCTCAAGAGATTTACAGAATTAGTCTCAAGAGGTTTACCCTTGCTGGCCGATGAAAACATTCCTCAAACTTTTCCAGCTCCTCCTAATCTATGGCCCATAGTCAGGGATCCGAGGCTGACAAGCTTGTTTTGAAGAGCATTTATTACTTTGAAGTTCATTACACCATCCCATTCATAGACAGATTGTCAATTCAAGATTGTTAATTTAGTGGTCTCAGCCCTTTTGATATACCATGTCCATGATCATCTTCTCCTGAGGAGCAGCGTGATCCATTGGAAGAGTATTTTTACAAGTTACAACAACACAATTCACACAGCTACTTTTGAGATTGTGAAAGGGCATTGGCTTTATCAGCCTCCTTGGTGCAGTAAACGTCAAGCGCATAAAATAACATGCATATATGGCGGGCTTGAAGAATAGCAACATGAAACACCTCCAGAAAAGCTTGGACAGGAAACAGGCGAAGGGGGCACATGTACAATTTTTTCAAAAATCTGGCTTTATAGCTAAGTTCATCCGAGCAGTACTGAGAACGGTGCAAACTGTTCTGATTAGAGATATAACTTTGCCAACCTGAACCTTCAATTGGAGGATCTCGTTCTTCAAAAACTAATGCATCATGTCAACAAAATAAGCTGCTTTTTTTGGTTAAATAGTGGTCACACCTTTCGAGTATGATCAATCAAACATGCCCTTGTTTGGACTCCCTGGGTATCTAGTTGCTTAATCTAGCTCCAGATAAGGGCCTACCGATATATATGGTACCTTTGGCAATGATCCTCATGTTAGCTACCTCATGCCAATGATCAATGTTGCAAAAAGTCATCTAGGCATACCATGTGCTGAGCTTGATATCTCAATACTCCCCCTGAAGCTCAACGCAATCTCTCATACTCCAAGCATCCCTTGAAATCGCCTCAGCTTCTCTGCTCCGAGGGCCTTCGTAAAGATATCCACAATCTGCTCATCCATCTTCACGTACCTAAGGGCAATGTCACCAGCCAATATCATGTGTCTGATGAAGTGGTAGTGCACCTCAATGTCCTTCATACTCGAGTGGAACACTGGCTTCCGGACCAACTGCATGCTGCTAAGGTTGTAGCGGTAGTTGATAGCCGGCCTCTGAACATGTATGCCCAACTCTCCAAGTAGCATCTGCAGCCATGCCACCTCCATGTTTCCATTGCAGCACCCCTTGTGCTCGGCCTCTATACTTGACAAAGCGACCATGGGTTGCTACTTGCTACTCCATGTGATAGCAACACTCCCAATTGAAAACATGAACTCATTGGTAGATTACCGATCGGTTAGACTATCAACCCAATCTACATCCGTGTAACTGTAAAGGTGCGACTCCAAGCCAGCCTCATAAGCACTCACCTAGCGCAATGTGTGCCTCATTGCATTCAAATATGGCTTCCTAGGAAGCAGCATAATTTGGCTCTCCAACCAACCGTGTAACTCAAATTTGGTCACCAGATTGTCAACTACCCACTATCTTGTTGTACATTGAGGCATTCTCAAGCACATCACCCACATCAACGTGCTTGTTTACGACCTATTAGCCTCATAAAGGAGTGCATAGTCCCAAAGAGTACGATAGAAATCTGCATATGCGACATTTGCTTGTGGGATTGTGAAACAAGCAATCCGATTGGCTCGTTGCTAATGTTCTCCCTGCCACCCCCTACTCGCCTTGCGCCATCTGCTCGCCATCGCCCCCTGCTCCCCTCCCGCCCCCTGCTCGCCTTCACGCCCTGCCCTGCCTGTTGCTCTGCCTGCTGCCCGCTTGAAGGAAGGGGGGGGGAAGGGGGGGGGGGGAGGGGCTGTCGAGGGTGAGGCTGAGGTGGAGGCTGGAGCAAGGGCCTCGCCCTGCTGAAGAGGTTGAATCGGTTCCCCGTGGGAACCCACTGCTGCTGGGAAGGAGCCTAGGGACCACTTTGAGTGCCAGGCTGGCGCAGTGGCCCCTGTCGACGTCGACCATGAACCTACTGCCAACCCTCCTCCTCTTGAGCCCTAGGCTCGGAGGGTGGCTCTGCCTCCGTACTCTGTGACTCTGACTGCAGTTGTTGGCTAGCCCTTGAGGGCTGAGACCGGGCCTGTGGTGTCGGTCAGGGTCTCCTCCATGGACAAGCCTTCGCAAGATGGCCCATCTGTCGACAAATGAAACACTGATTCGGGAGGCCCGAATACTTCATGCTCTGTCGGAACCAACCCCCACTCACCCGAAGAAGTAGGATGACCTTCGGGAGAGTGTGGATGTCCCTAACCAGAACACGTACTAAGGGGATGCCGGCCGCCTTGGCAGTTACCGAGGCTGCCGTACGAGGTGTCTCCAGGACAGTCCCAATCTCTAAGCCTATCCTGGACAAGTACTCCCTCCTCAAACCAAGAAAGCAGACAAAGATGGGAAGGTTTGCCTCCTCTACCAGAACATCTGTAGCTCAGTCAAAACCATGCCTCCACTGTCAAAAGTGGGCTCGACTGCTTGGATGGCCAATTGGCTCATCGCGATGACCTTGGATGCCATCTCGGAAGTCTTGAATTCTATCTCATAGTAGCCGCGTCCGAGGAACTGAACATCCAAGATCTTGCCCACCTCTGCGAGAAGGTGGGCCTGGAGAAGATCATGCAGCTCTCCTCTGCTGGGTCTAGTGCTGAGAATCTTGCAGATGATGGCAGTCGCCTGAAGGCGTTCCACCTCTACGGCTAGGCTCGCTTGCTTTGTCGTTTCGGTGAGCAAGCAAGTCGAATGGTGGGCTCAACGGGGTCAGGCGAGGGGACTTCATTGGAGTCCCTCTCTGGCGGAGCTTGAGCCTCCATCTCTGTCTGCTACTGTGCAGAAAAGGCGGAGAAGTGTCGGCGAGCGGAAAACCTCCTGCTGGGCAAGCACGTCGAGAGTGCTATCGAGACCAGTCAAGCAGGATTGGAGAGGCGAAAGATTTGGGGCAGTGTGCAAGCGGCGGGACAACGGGCAAGCTGAAGGGCAGGGCAGCGGGCAGCGGCAGGGAGCGGCTGGGCAGGCGGACAGGTGGCGACATCTCGCCCTCCTCCCTTTGCCGCTCCCACTCGCCCCCCTACTCCCCCATCTCCACCCGCTCCAGTCCCGCAGCCATCCCAAGGGGCAGGGCCTTCCTTAGCTCCTAGGAGATCTCTTGGTAGCGCTTTTGCCACAAGTCGCTTGCCGAGAGAGGGACAGACATCCTTTCTTGTGACCCCCTCTTCTGGTGCAAACGTCCCCCTTTGCAGCAGTTCCTCATGGTCTAACGAGCTTCAACATTCGTTGTGGTTGGGATTTCTTTGCCTACGACTTTACACGGTTTCTCGGCGACCCCTCACCAGACCTTGCGGCAGCATGCTTCAGAGTTCATGTATTGTTCCTTGCAGCTAGGGGGATAGAGGCCTTGGACTCAGCCGTTGGCTTCTCTTTTCCCCTATGCGGCAGTGACCAGACTGAGTGGACTATAGACTCAGTGTCGGAGTGGCTGCAGACACAGGCCCTAGAGTTCTCTCATCACATGGGAGACCTTGGGGTTACAGACTTGCTTCAGACTTTATGGACGTTGGCCAAGTTTTCTGTGACACCTCCAGACGCAACAAGATGTAGACACATTGTGGTTCACTTCTTTGCTGACATGCAAAGCCCGCCATGTTATGTACACAAACATGAGGACTCCTGGACAGAGGAGGTTGCTTTGCGCATGGCTTCTACCTGGGCTTGGGCTAGACACTCTTTGCAATCACGCCTATCTCGAGGACGCTCGAATGTGGATTACTACCCATCCAAGCCTACCTCGAAGATAGCGCGGTTAGCTGCTGCTACAGCATCAGTTCTCTCTCTCCCCATGAGGATCATCTCATGGAACGTACGGGGATTAGGTGGGCCCCAGTTTCAGCGTCAGAGTGGCCGACTGCGTCAAGAGCTTCAGCGATTGCCTTGTGGGAGGAGAGATTGACCTTCTTATGCTACAGGAGCATCATCTGTGCGAGAGCCGCATTAGACGTTGTGGTCAGCTTTTGCGTGGACGATATGAGACTTTTTGGTCAGCTGCATTCGGACATGGAGGCATCCAGGGCGGGGTATGTATGACTATTGCGGATTCTTTGCAGCATGCCATTGTGGACAGAGGGATTATTGTGCCAGGCAGGGCTCAGTGGATCACTATGCAGGTTCAGGGTTGCCTCGTGGGCGAGTGCACGTGTAGAGTTTTGGTCTCAGATTGTTCAGTCTCTTCCGCAAGCAACAATGGTGCATTGGGGGTGACTTCAACATGTTGGAGGACCCCTCTGACAGGATTGGTGGTAGCCATACTGCCCGTCGGGTCAGTTGCTTTAGAGCCAAAGGACATGCGTGCGGTTGCTACTGACTTCTACCGTGATCTACTGTCTGCAGAGCCTCAGTCAGAGCATCAGGATGCATGCAGAGAGCAGGTGTGGACATAGATGCCTTGTCTTATGACTGAGGAGATGCGCCAGAGGCTTGAGCTACCTCTTCAGCTAGAGGAGCTACACGCGGCTCTTAGAGCACTTCCCTGTGGTAGCTGTCTAGGTGAGGATGGTTTGACTCCCAGCTTTTTCTTGGAGTACTGGGACTTGCTTGGCTCAGATCTCTGCAGCGCTTTTCAGTACATCCTGCACACAGGAGAGATGCCTGATAGCATGAGTGAGGGCCTGATTTACCTCATTCCCAAGGAGGGTGGCTCCTTGGATGAGATTCGACAGTGGCGACCCATCACCATCCTCGACTCATTCTACAAAATTCTTGCCAAGGCTCTGAGTTTGAGGATTCAACCACTTCTAGAGAGCATTATACATGGGACACAGACAGGTTTGTCAAGGAGCGTAGTATCCTTGACAACATCTTTACTTTTTGGGAGGCTTCTGCCCTCACGCGGCTCTGTGGTGAGGATCTGGTGATTCTTCTTCTCGATTTTGAGAAGGCCTACGATAGAGTTGATTGGGACTTTTTGGAGGGCACTCTACGCAGGATGGGCTTCTCAGATGCTTGGATCAGAGTTGTGTCAGCTCTGTACAGACGAGCACACAGTCATGTACTGTTGTCGAGAGGTAGAGGTGATCGTTTCATGCTCACACGTTCGGTCAGACAAGGCTGCCCTCTTGCCCCCTTCCTCTTGCTGTTCTATGCTGAGGCGATGAGTAGGTTTTTGGTTTCACAGCAGGTTGGTTTGCGTGGCTTAGCGCTCCCTAATCGGGGAGATGAGCTACTGGATGTTGAGTTTGCAGACGACTCAGCCTTGTACTTGGATGGCCAGGAGGCCAACCTTCACAAGTGTGAGCAAGCTCTTGAGACTTTTTGTTGTGCATGAGGCGCACTCATCAACTGGAGAAAGACGGTGGTTCTCTCAGCTGGTAGTGCTTCTACGCCTGATTGGATGCCAGGTGAGGGTTTCAGATGGATTCCCCCAAGGACTGCAATTCGATACTTGGGCTGTCAAGTTGGCTTGGACTTGTCTCCGGAGCAGCAGATTGCTTCCCTCCTCCTGTCCATCAAGGGGAAGTTGTTACATTGGAGCTCCGCACGACTTTTCCTGGCAAGCAGATTTGTAGTGGCCAACCAGGTGTTGTTGGCTACTATGTGGTACATCACTTCTTGTTGGATCTTTTCAAGTTCTTGCATCAGCCAGGTAGAGAGGCTGATCAGGAACTTCCTTTGGTCAGGGCGTGACATTCAGATAGCCCGGGCCAAAGTGGCATGGCAGGTCATCATTCTTCCTTGTTCTCAGGGAGGGTTGGGGATCATAGACCCAGCACAGCATAACAGAGCCCTTCTAGGGAAGTTAATCGTCAAAGGACTTCTTCCAGGAGAGGAGCCCTAGAAGGAGTTCTTGCTTCAGCGGCTTAGTGCTAGAATGCCTCAGGCTGGAGGCCCCTGCCGACCTTCGACCAGATGGATTTTCACAGAGATGCGCAGAGTTGGCTTGAGCAGGAGACTGGAGGAGCGCTTCGCTGTGACTCTGCTCCGATCCTGGGAGCAGCTGCGGAGAGGCCTAGAGCAACATTAACCCACTTGCACATAGGAGCGCCTAAGACAGCCCCTTGTTTGAAACCCCCATGGATGGCACTCAGAGAGACCACTTGGTTAGTAGTCGGCCTCATGTTTCCTGGGGTCCCATTGCAGAGGGTCCAGCACGCACTTTACGTTATTGGCTACAGTTTTCAAGCTTGTCAGAGGATCTTCAGGGCATCCAGCTATACAGGGCATGAGAGGGTTGCAGAGCATGTGTCAGGACATCTCACACGCAGTACTAGCTAAGTGGCTCACACCTCTCGGGTCAACAGCGCCCAGATGGATGGGGGCCTTCACGCGACTGGAGATTCTCATCCCAGTTTGGGCCTGCTCAGAGACTGTACCCTCCCTGTTTTTCGAGCTACAGGGTGATCGACGCTTAGACCGAATTTCAGTAGAGGCCCCACAGGTGGCAGAGTGCTGTTTTCAGAGGATCTGAGTGGTAGGCATCTGCGGGAGGGCTTGTGTCATAGATCCTGATCCAGCAACTCTTGAGACTGGCCACTCGAGACTGTGGGCTTGGGAGAGTTGTCCACTGGCACGAGTTCAGTGGGATCCTAGAGCGTGGTTTTGGAGGGACCCTTTCTCCTTAGCAGACCATCCAGGCGTCCCTTTCTTTCAGTACACTGTTCGACTAGGACGTCACATACGGGCAACATAGAGAGAGGCTCGTCCTGCTGCAACACCTCATTGGCAGGAAGAGGATCTCACAGTTGAGTTCTTGGCAGCTTTTTGGGAGAGGTTGTGGGACTCCACACAACCGAGGCAAGTCACTTTGTTCCAATGGTTGGTTGCACACCGAGCTTGTTAGATGCAGCGGAATGAATGTTTGCGCTTTTCTCAAGATGAGTGCTCCAAACTGTGCTCAAGGTTCCTTTTGTTCTTATGGAAGGTAGAGCCTTCCATTCTTAGTGAGAAAATGCTATGATCACAAACAAAGTGAATGGACACTGTGCGTGCAAGTGTATGAGATTGAGAGATAGAGAGAGAACAGAGATACGACACCAGAGACGTTGTAAAACCCTCCTCCGAAGGCCCCACTCTCATCGGCGAGAGTGGTCTACTTATGATTGCACAAATCTCTGCAATGCTTGGACTTGCCGACGATGTCGACGACGATGAGGACGACGACGAGACGGGCTGAAATCTCAAAATGCTAATGGTTGAAATCTGCAATCTTCTATCTGCTGTCCAAAAACGCTATGGGCTGAAATCTGCTACAATCCAAAAACGTTGATTTGGGGGCCTGTATCTGTGGGTCTTTGTCGCTAAAAATCTGCAGGTTTAGGGCTGAAAACTGAGGTGTCTTTAGGCTGAAAACTGATGGTCTTTCCGGGCTGAATCTACTACTCTTTAGGGGTTGAATCTGCTGGTCTTCATTGCTTGGAATTAGCGATGTCTGCAACCGATGGGATCTTCAAAAACGCTAGGCTGATGTGTTTCCTAAAAACGCTAGGGAAGGTTCCTCAAAAACGCTAGCTGGTTGGGCCTACTGGAGATGATGCTCATGCAAAAACGCTATGCAATGGGACTTGCTGGCGATGGTGTGATGATGCAAAACGCCAAGTGCTGGGGTCTTCCATCGCGGTGATCTTCTGATGAGAAAACGCTAGGGCTGATTCTTCTTACTTGGTGAGGGAAACCGCCAAGGTCTTGTTGAGAAGTTGTTTATTGAGCTTGGCTCATGTTGCCTCTTCTACCAAATAGTGCTAGCTCTAGTTTGCTTATATACAAACTTAGCAAAATTGCCCTACCTACTTTCCAACAAAAGTCACTTAAAAATAATAAGTGAAAAATGTCAAAAATACGGAAAATAGGCTAAATGCACTGGAAAATTCCCTTGACTGATTCTGATGGGAATGCTTATGATCATGTTGTGTGCAACCAGAGGATATGCATCTACACTAAGTGATTGGGCATGCACGGTTTACGAATAGACTCACAAAAGTGCCAAATCACTTCTAAATCTAGACTGACTGGACTGACTGAACCCTGATCATGATGTAGCTTGTCCACGGACACATAGGGTTGGATGTGTCACGTGACAGAGCTACAGCAGTTGGGAGCTGGCTTGTACATAGTGATCTCTCGGCAACATGTGCAACTTGTGGCCATCTTGTGGAGAGTCAAGTGTCACTGTCTTTGGGACTGTCCTCTGGCACAGCACGTTTAGCTTCGTGTTCTTCGACTAATGCCAGCTCTTTCCATAGCTCGGCAGTACACTTGGAGGGCAGCTGCTTGGTCCACTCTCACGGGCCCGACACTTCAATTTGAGCTATCCTCCACCAGCAGATGATAGTGATGCAGGGGGGTCGACCTAGACTCCAGCCTACTACAGAGCTTACTCCACAGGAGTGGTGCAGTGAGAGAGAGGAGTGTTGAGAGCTCATCTGCGGCCTGACACTCTGGTTCATCTGGCGGGCCTTCTGCTTCCACATCTTCAAGGCTTGCCCTGTACCACCAGCAGAGACTGTTCGGGATCTTTGGCTAGAGCTCATCCATACTCTCAGAGGATAGTTTGAGAGACTCCACGGTAGCACCGACCGCATGAGGGAGCGCAGAGAGGCTTTCCTTCGACTCTAGCGCCCTGGGCCTTTTTTCACCATGGTCCAAGGTGTGCTCAGATGGCACTACCGTCCACCTGTGTGGCTTTTCCCTCCTCCCATCTCTTTATTTAGCCTCATTGTACATATGTTGTTTTTTCATTGGGAGAGTCTCCCCATCATGATTGTTGTAGCCCTCTCTTGTAGAGGTGGTTATAGCCCTATGGGCAGTTTCATTAACTAATAGAGGATCTTTTTCTTGGAAAAAAAAAAGAGTGCATAGTCCAATGTAGCACTGACATGCCGCAATGTGCCCCTCCCTCCATCCAAATGTGGCTTCCTAGGATGCTGCATAAAGTGGCTCTCCAACCCCACCATGTAACTCAAATCTGGTCGTGAGATTTTCAAGTAGAAGGTACCCACAATCTTCCTGTGTAGCAGGAGGGCACCACATGCCAACGGGAAAGAACAGACGAGATAGCTTTAAGCACTAAAAATAAAATCTGAACTGAAAGAGATGCACGACACATGAGACGCGAAGTGACGGAGTTCCACCCCAAGAGAGCACTGGCCCCAAACCCTGGCACCCCTTTTGGTATTTCTTTATATTGCTTAAACTCAGTACAACGGCAGGGTCGATTGTCTGCACCTTTACCCGAAAGAGTGCCAGACAATGTCCCCTTGCCACATTTAAAGGCCCTAGGTCTATGAAAAGCAATTTACATAAAAAGCTTCGCACTCAAGAAACATCTCTCCAAAACTCGCACCGAATCATGGAAATTCGTATAACTGCCATGTGAACATGCAGCAACGCAATTCATAGAAGTCCGTACAAGCTTCCACGTGGCACTGTTAGCTCAAAAATTTCTGAGGGTCATTCTGAGGGACATTCCAAGGGACAATCGATTTTCTTATTCCAGATCGGAGATCTTGAATCTCGGCGTAGCAAAATTAGGCATCACACCCAGACCGCGCTGATCTTGAACGGGTGTCTCAATGCACTAATAATTACATACCCGATGTTACAAGACACAACGAACGCCGCCACTAAGCACTCCCCCGAGACAGACGGTCTGCGGTATGAGGCTACTCAACGACTACATCACTCCCCCCACAAACAACCTAAAAAGGTATGGGCCATGAGCTCAGAGGATTGATACAACCAAACGTTCCCTAGACCGCAGCCTGCATCACTTCGAGTTTCAAGCATACAACCAGACGCTCCCAAACATCTCGTCTACGTCGTTCGGAGGTTTTCTAGCGTACAACAAAACACTTTGCAGACATCTAGTATGTGTCATTCGGAGGTTTTCAAGCGTACAACGAAACCATCCCCAAACATCCCGTCTGCGTCGTTCCAAGGTTTAGACGATACCAAAACAACACTTTTCACTACTCCACCTGGGAGTAAATCACCAAGCATTGAAACCAATATTAAAACTAAAGTCAAACCGGCATGGGGACAAGTTTAAAACAGATACAATCCATTTCAAACAAATTTCAAACAATACTTTCTCACACAAAGTTCAAAGGTATTTGAGAGTCAGAAGCATTGATCAACTCGCAAAAGACAGTTTCTTTTTCGGTTGGCGATTCTCCCACACTTGACTGGATGCCTCGCAATGGCCTTCATTGGATCCTTCCGGGGACGCCCGTTCGCTATTTGGGCTGCCAGGTTGGCTTGGACTTGTCACTAGAGCAACAAACTGCCCCCCTCCTCCTAGCCATTTGGAGGAAGCTTTTACACTGGAGCTCGGCGAGGCTCTCTCTTGCCGGCAAGGCTATTGTGGCCAACCAGGTGCTTTTGGCCACCATGTGGTACATCACATCTTGCTTGATCTTCTCGAGTTCTTGTATCAGCCAGTTGGAGAGACACGCAATTGGCTCGTGTCAAAGTCTCCTGGTAGGCCATCACCTTACCTTGCTCTCAAGGGGGACTAGGTATCATTGATCCAGCATGACACAATACAGCCCTCCTTGGGAAGCTCATTGCTAGGGGTCTTCTTCCATGGGAGGAGCCTTGGAAAGAGCTCTTGCTACATAGGATCTGAGGCAGAGTTCCATAGAAAGGAGACCCTTGGAGCCCCTCCATTGGGCCTGAGTCTTGGGAGAAGCTGAGGAGAGAACTTGAGCAACACCGGCCCACATGCATAGAGGAGCACTTGAGACAGCCTCTTACATGGAACCCTTTGTTCAATACACTGCGATGTCACATGGTTGGCGAGACATGGGGTCTCATTGCCGCATAGAACACATACAATTCCTGGCGAAGCTCCAAAATCATCAGATGGCACATCTACTGAGGCGACCAACCCAGCACAAACCTGGCCCCCAACAAAACTTCAACTACTAATAACTTGACATCCAAATCTCTGATTGCCGATCTGAAAAGACCAACAGGCTCCATAAATCAAGCACTACACACCCATCCGTTGAAATTGGCTCCGACCACCTAGCATCACCTGGCCTATCCGTCTCAGATCTGCAATGCACTCCAACTTCAAAGCCCCGTATCTTGCGCACCGTGGCTCTGTTTGACGAGCCATCTCGACGTGCTCCTTCAACACTTCAAGCTCTACAAATCTGAGCCAAAAACTAACACCTCACACATTCTTTACTTGCCACCCTATGGGACCCTATCTGGAACCCTTTTGGCCTATAAAACCACATAAAGCATACATTTCCTCTGCCACTTGTCTGCTTAGGCTCTTCCTATCTGCTCTAGCCCTCTTCCATGTATCTGTAAGCATACACATCACTGCATGTGCCCTCTACTCGCCACATTCACAATCTTTTGCGATGGAACTGTGCATATCTGTGGGGGATTAGCAATCAGCTAATCCGGTTTCTGTTCAAAAGGCTCTTGCCTTGGTAAACGTGCATAAAATCCCAAGAACTGTAATAGTCAACTGAGAAGCTCAACTAGTGGGATTACCGTATGTGCAAAGAGGGGAGAGAGATGCATGAGAGCAAATCATCGCGCTACATGAGACAAAGGAGAAGACAAGCTTTCCATTAAAGCTGTGAACTTGCACCCACTACTCACACACACTCTGTAAATGCACTTGTGTTGAAAATAAGTCTCCACTCTCAAAAATGGGTGCCCCCTTTTGGGATGGATCTGGCAAAACACTATGGGGCCGCCAATTGTCCAGTTTGCCCCTTTAGTTTAATTCCCCTAGTTCCCACCAGCTTATAAAGTTGTAAGTGACTTGTCGAGTGGCCCAAATTCCATTTGGCACACACAGACTTCCATACTCATCAGAATTCGGTGCTAACTAGCCCGACCAATCCCAGACTGATCGACCTAGACTCCCAATGTGAGAAACCCGTTCGGCCGCAACCGTTTCAACACTCGCCATGCAATGTCCACTTGCACCTTTTCAAGGGTTCCGGGGAAAACAAGTGAAAATAAAATAAATAAAAATATGTAGTACATATTTAAAGAAGGCAACAAGAAAAATACACCTCTTGGTGACATACCCCCACCCTTGAAATACTGCAAGCGATCTCGCTTGCATGCCAAATAATACATGTTGATATCTCTGGATATCACATATATTCTATGATGGGAATCCAAGATATACATGCTTCCGCAAATGTAGCGTTGGACGATTAAACAATCCCACCAACCTGGCTACCACACATATATCAAGCAAGAAGTCTTTTAGTGTAATCTCAAGCACAAACTTCTCTAGCCAAATTCTGTATGGAAAGAGTAGATACGATTGCTAAACTACTCCGTTGAGCATCATGAACCATGCTCTCACCTGGCTCCAAAGAGCTACATCAAGTCACTAAGGATTCCATCTGAAAGGCTTTCAAGGTATAGTTACAAATTGCAATAGCTAAGGTGAATCAACCAGTTCAGACTCTTCCATCCATTTAGCATCCAATGAGGGATAGTTCTTGAACTTCACCAAATAACGTCTTGCAACCTTTCCTTTAACCTTCCTTTCTTTATATGCCACTATTTGTTCAGGAACAAGAATCTCATCCAATTCTTCCACTTCGGGCTGTTCCTCATCAAGCATATTCTCTGGCACATCACTAACAAAGGGCCTTAGAAGGTTGACATGAAAAGCATTATGTATTTTCCAGCCTTCTGGTAGCTTCAACCTGTAAGCTACATCGCTGATCTTTTTTGAAATCTGAAAAGGTCCATAATATCACATATTGAGCTAGGAAACAAACATTCCTTGCCTTTCTTTTCCTTAACCTAGCCTTTTCAAAGCACAAAAGTAACAAATCACCAAGTGAAAATACAAGTTCACGATAGTGATGATCAACTGCTTTCTTTTGCTTAGCCTGAGTCTTCTCGAGAGCAATCTTTATCTTCCTGTATGTTTCATCCATATCTTGCACATACTTGTCTGCCTCAAATATCTTGTCCTTAGTTTGCAAAATGGGTGGGACTTTCCCTTCTTTCACTATCTCAAATGGTGCCTTGCATATTGACATATGTTGTGTTATTGTAATCATATTCAACCAGTGGGAGATGGTGTTCCCAAGTTGCTTTGTGTTCTGACCATAACATTTGAGTAGATCTAGGACAGTGGAATTTGCCTCTTCTGACTGTCCATCAATTTGTGGATGAAACGAAGATGAGAACTTTAGCGTAGTGCCCACGTTCTCAAACGATTTTCTTGGGCAATCCCTTTCAAGAAAGTGGCAGCCTTGCGCATCTTCGAAGACTCTGTGAAGTTTCCTCCAGCATAAGCCGCATCAAACTACTGTATGAGGGTCAAAGCCTTCAATTGATCCTCAGTTCCCTTGAAAGTTTCAAACTTCATTGCTTGCCCACCTTCCTTGTAATCTTTAGGCTGACTCAAAGGAGCCAAATTGTCATAAACAAGTACTCATAAAGTGGTGCTCTAGGATTGACCATTCCACTACTCGCATCACCTGTTTTACTTGTCATATCTGCATTTTGGGCATATGGCTGCGAAAAACAACCATACCAAATTGTGTTCCAAGCATTCGAAATTGACCATAGGCACCCTGAAAACCTGGTTGGATACCCATGTTTCCATACATAGGGTTAGCCATGCCTGTTTGCATCGTCCCAAACACATTCCCTAGCATATAACCTGTGGAAGGTCCAGCCATTGCTTGAAACATTGAACCACCTCCAAAATAACCAAGGTAGGAAGTAGGTAACGGAAGCGTCTAGCGCATAGCCTGCTCATTACTCCTTTGACCATTCACCAACGGTTCTTCTCCAGCTAAAGCAAATTGCTTGGGATTAATGGACACCGCTGGGTGCTCAATCACATGGGCTTTCCCTTGAGCGTCACAAGTCCTCTATGCATTAAAAATCTCCTTTTCCTACAACGGCTCAATCATGCCATGTATCGGAGTCTGAAAACCATGTGTCAGAGCCTAAAATTCTTGTGTAGGAGCCTATAAGAGCTCCTGTATCCTTGGCTTGTTAGCCAACTACTGAAACATTTCCATGCAGCTACGCAGTTGAGCTCTGAACAACCTGTCCTCTTCTTGAAGAGTTGAAGGAACTTTCTATGTGCCATTTGAGGAAGATCCCACTTCAGGTACTTGGTCTCTCTTCTCTGCCATAACGACAAGCTCCATGTTGCTTTCACCCACAATAATCCACACTGCCCTTTTTGAAGAAAAAGTGACCATCCTGTCAATAGAATCATATAACAAGCCTACACACTGTAGAGGGCGGTACTAATTCAATAACCTATTAACTTTACACAAAAAGAAAAGAGAACAAAGATGCGTCCAGTGACTAGAATGTCACTGTGCACACGAAGACGACACCCTGTAGGCCCCAAAGACTAGCGCCCCTTTCAGTATTTTTTTATTCAATTAAGAACAGACGATCCGAACACGTAGATCAAAGTCTCACAAAGCTGTCCAAACCTGGCGAGGGCTGAAATTGCAGGTTTTAGACCCAATTTCGGCAACATAACGATGTCATAACCGTTGTAGGTCAAAAGCACATGTCTTCGCAATTTAGAAGCCATTTGATGAGCTGTAACAGAATTTCAGTGTGCTATAATTCTCTGTTTTTTCACTGTTGGGTGCCCAAAACCCTATACACACATCCCAAGGCTTTCCTGAGGCTCCCTTGGTGTTTCCTTGCAATTTAGGTGCGAAACCCTAAACCTAAAGAAAAACACAACAGGCTGTAATTCAATGTTTTGGATCATTTTAGAGGAGCGAACATGTTTACGCGTGTTCCAAGGGCTCCCGTATGCAATGAGACAGTTCTCCTGTGATTTGGACGAGTTTTCACGTGAGAAAACTCTCCAAATCCGCAATCTTTCACGATGGAACTATGCGTACCTGTGGGGGATTAGCAATTAGCTAATCCAGTTCCTCTTCATAAGGCTCTTGCCTTGACAAACACGCACAAAACCCCCAGAACTGTACGTAGTCGACTGAGAAGCCCAACTAGAGGGGCATTACCATATGTGCAAAGGGGAGAAAGAGATGCACAAGAGAAAATCATCACGCTACATGAGACAAAGGAGAAGACAAGCTTTCCATTAAAGCTGTGAACCTGCACCCACTACTTACACACACTCTGTAAATGCACTTGTGTTGAAAATCTACCTCCACTCTCAAAAATGGGCGCCCCCTCTTGGGATCGATCTGGCAAAAAACTATGGAGCCGCCAAGTGTCCAGTTTGCCCCTTTGGTTTAATTCCCCTAGTTCCCACCAACTTATAAAGTCGTAAGTGACTTGCCGAGTGACCCAAATTCCATTTGGCGCACAGAGGCTTCCATACTCATCAGAATTCAATGCAACTAGCCCGACCAGTCCCAGACTGAACGACCTAGACTCCCAATGTGAGAAACCCGCTGGGCCACAGCCGTTTCACACTCGCCATGCAATGTCCACTTGCACCTTTTCAAGGGTTTCGGGGAAAACAAGTAAAAATAAAATAAATAAAAATATGTAGTACATATTTAAAGAAGGCAACAGAAAAAATACACCTCCCGGTGGTGACAGGCGACAACGGGGGAGATAGAGGGGGAAGGTTGGTGGTGATGGAGGCGGGGCGGTAGGTCCGGTAGGTCCGGTAGGTCCGGTAGGAGGGGCTGTCGATGGCAAGGCTGAGGTGGAAGGGGTGTTTGTCGGCTCGTCCTACTGTAGGGGGTCGAAACGGTTCCATGGCACGATGGTCAAGACTTGTGCCACGGGCGCTGAACTGGCGTGATGGTCCCTGGCGACGACGGTCACGAAACTGCTGCCAACCCTCCTCTGCCTGGGCACCAGTCTCGGAGGATGCACCCGCCTGTGCTCCTTGTGTCCCTGTTCGTTGGGCCTGGCCAACCTTAGTAGGCTGAGCGGGGCGACCTCCATGGACAGGCCTTCGCAAGATGACCCAACTATCAACAAATGAAACACTGATTCGGAAGGCCCGAATACTTCACATTCTGACGGAGCCACCCACCACTTACGCGAGGTAGTAAAACGACCTTCGGGAGGGTGTGGGTGTCTTGAACCAGAACACGGACTATAGGTATGCCTGCTGCCTTGGCAGCAACGTAAGCTGCCCTGCGAGGTGTCTCCAAGATAGTCCCAATCTCGCAGACTGAGATGGATAAGTCTGCCTCCTCGACAAGAGCATCGGTAGCCAGATCGAAACCATGGCGCCACTGTCAAAAATGAGCTCTAGCTGCTCTGATGGCCAGGGGGCTCATCGCAATGACCTTGGACGCCATCTCGAAAGTCTCAAACTCAATCTGATAGTAGCCGCGTCCCAGAAGCTAAACATCGGTAATATTTCCCACCTCTGCGAAAAGGCGGGCCTAAAGGAGATCACGCACCTCTCCTCTGCTAGGTTGGGTGCCTATGATCTTACAAATAAAAGAGGTGGCCTGAAGACGCGGCATTCTCTGTCTCTGAGCTCACTTGGTCTGTCGAAGAAAGAGCAAGTCGGATGTTGGACTCGGTGGGGTCGAGCGAGGGGACTTCTTCAGAGTCCCTCTATGGCGGGGCACAAGCATCCATCCGTGTCTGCTATTGCTAACAGGGGTGGTGACGACGTCACCTTTGCTATTGCCAGTTCTTTCTTTGAAGGGAGATCGATCACCAAATTGAAGGCCGTAAAAATGAAGGGGAGGGGGATACGGATAAGGCGGGCTAGAGGAAGGCAGCGTGTGAAGAGGAAGGGGACAAAGGCGGTCGGGGAAGGTAGCGCGGCAGTGGTGGTGAGCGGGCAGCGCGAAAGGGTAGGGGTTGGCAGCACATGAGGGGAGAGAGGGGGCAGGGAGGGCAAAGAGGGCAAAGCTACGGGCAAGGGGTAGGCAGCGCGTGAGAGGAGGGGAAGTGGGTAGTGAGAGCGGGCAGGGGTGGGGAGGCAGTGATGACGGGGAGAGCAGAGCAACGAGCGGGACTTGTCCTACAAACATGTATATTCCCACTTGTAAATTAATCAAAACAAATTTGCAAGGAAAAACACGTGTGCGCGTGTGCATGTGTGTATGTGTGAGTGTGTGGACGCGTTCTATCTGCGCTTGCAAACCCTAGCGCGTCGTCCTCTGCGTGCTGCTACGCATTGAATTGCTGCGCCCTTTGTCCTACAAACCCTAGCGCGAGCAGATCTTCCGCAGTTGCTGACAGAGGTCTTCTTGTGAGCTGAGCGCTTTGTCCTCCAGTCCTTAGTGTGAGCACATCCTTTCTCTGCAGCGAGGGTCTCTACGCGCGTGAGGGAGGACTGTTCCCTGCCTAAGTCAGTGGTTTACAGCAGGTTAGGGTTCGGCCTAGGTGCTTCTTCACCTGTACATTTGTGTGTGTGCGTGTGTGTGAGAGAAAGAAGTGTGTGTATGGGTGTGCAACAGGTTGAGTTACAAAAAAGTGTCCAGCAGGTCGATTTTTAAAAAACTGTGTACTGCTAGCAGGTCCTGTTTCATTAAAAGTGTGTGCAGCAAGTCAAGAAAATTGTGTGTGCGGCAGGGATTTTTGTTAATAATGTCTGCAGCAGGGGATTTTCATAAAAGTGTGTGCAACAGGAAGGTTCTCTAAGAAAGTGTGTACAACAGAGCTCTTCCAGAAAAGTTTGTACAGCAGGAGCAGGGGTTGTTTTTGTTTTTTCGATACCAGGTCTCTTAATTTTATTTTTTAAAAGAGTGTGTGTGTGAGTTGGTGCGAGTATATAATCGCAAGGTTCTTAGTGCATGTCAGATTCCAATACGCTTTTATCAGCTCCTACAAACGTAGGAAACAGCAATCTCCTCCTTCGGCTGTCCCGCAACTTGTGGTTTCTAATGAGAAAGAAGTCCCTAATCCTAGATCAACCACCACTGCAACTTCTACGTTGTCTGATGCTCCATCTTTGGATAAAGGCAAGGTCAAACTTGCTACCTCCTCAAATTTCCGAGTAAAGGAAAGTCTGTATCTGCTCATGACACCAAGAATAAGGGGAAAAATGTGGATTCGGGGGAGGATCTCCTTGGGTGGCCCCCAAGAATACTGTTAAAATACGCTCACAACTCTCTTCTCGCAATTATGTGCCTCCTGAAGTGAAATCTACAGGGCAAAAACCTCTTCCTTGTAATGATAATCGCACTCTTGCAGATGCATGGAATAAGGTGGTGCACTCTTCAGAGATGCAATGGTTCATGGGACATCTCCAACACCTGCATGCTTAGCTTCCTCTGAGACAGACATGCAGAATGCTGTAGTTGAGTCGCGGGCTGCTGATGTTGATGTGCTTATGAGCACATCGACTTAGTCCCTTCCTTCCTTTGTCTCTGTACATATCTCTTGAGTGCATCGTTGTGTTAAATGCATTTCATATAAGCAAGTTATGCTCCAATCAGGCGGATACTTGCCGTTGTTGCATTGGCCTCGCTCTCGCCTCTCGTTGCTTATGTCAGATATTGTATCTCACTTGTGGCGCACTAGTTCTCATAAGAAAGGCCTCTATCTACTATCAATGGAGAAACTTTGCACTCCCAAGCGTTTTGGGGGGTCGAATATTTTGGACCTTCATCGTCACGCATTGGCAAGGAAGGCTATGTTATTGCCTACTTTGGCACAACAGTCTCAACCATGGACAGTTATGGTTGCAGATCAATGTGAGCATGTTATCACTCCCGCCTTTGGTCATTGACAGACTTCTCTTCGGGAGATTGTGTTTGGCAAGATGGTCGGTCATATTCCTAGTTCCTCGATCACCTCTAGTTTGCTTTCTGCTTGGGAAGTTGTTATGGTTTCGTCTCTCTTGGCATGGCAAACAGCAAACAGATGGAAATTCACTGCATTTGGAAAGCATTCACTGGAGTAGGGTGTTCTCTCTTACTCTGGTTGATCGGTTGCCTCGCCAAGCTTACTTCCACTCTGACCGAGGCATACGTACGGTGGATGATGTGGTGGATTCAACTGGGAATTTGCTCACTTTCGCTCAGGCAATAGCACGCTTTGGGTTGGGCCTGCATTATCGTCAGATTTTGAGTGTGCTGGAGCATATGCTGGCTCTTTTCCTCCCCATTCCGCCGTTGGCCAGTGGATGCCATATGCAAGATTGGAATATATGGGACATTCCTTTTGATGCGATTTCCGCCCGCATTATCTATACTTCCCTTATGCAGGACTCTTGGCTGGCTTATCATTGTAATGCGCTTTGGTCTTTACACAAATCTGATCAATGGTGGAGAAAGGCTCTTATTGCAATTTGGAAGTCCCACTTGCCTCTTAAGGAGCGTCTCTTTCTTTGGCGCTGTTTGTTGGGAGTTACTCCGGTTGGCACCCTCCTTGCGGCACGTCACATCAGCTCCTCTCGTTGTGTCAGTTGCTCAGCTGGTGATGAGACTATCAAGCATCTGCTTTGGGATTGTCGCTTCACCAGGGCTTTCCTGGACCGCGTTTTTGCTTGTATGCACCTTCATTTTCCCTCCGCAATTTTCCACAAACAATTCTGGGTTTTGGCATTCTTTCGCCTTCCCTTTAACGATTTGTGATCTTCTTCACATGGGTCAGATTCTGGTCACTATGGTCTTTGTGGCGCCAACGCAATTTGCACATGTTTCATCGGTATGAGGCGGATCCTTTTCCCTCGTTCGAGATTTTGCTGAGGCAATCGTTACATTTTGCCTTTGACATTGGGGACATATCCCTGAAAATCTTGCAACATTTCTATGTTTGCTTTTAGCTCTTTCATATCATCGAACGCTTCTGTGTTCCCCCTTTGTATTTGATCTTTTTCGTGGGTTTTTTCCTCACCTTGAGGTTTCCCACTTGTAAATTAATCAAAGCAGATTTACAAAAAAAAAATGTGTGTGTGTGTGTGTGTGTGTGTGTGTGTGTGAGCAGCTGGGGCGAATAAAGACAAAGGCAAACAATTACAATTGTTTTCACTTTCTACTTCTCCAAATACTAAAGACAAGGAAAAAGAACAGGTTTCAACCTCTCAAACTTGGTTGGTGCCCAAGAAACCCGCTAAAGCTGCTACGGCCCGTATTCCAGCATCCTTTTGTGGTTATGTGTCCCCTTTGAAGAATGTTGTTCAGAAAAAACTCCCTTGTAATGACAACACTTCTTTGGTTGAAGCTTGGGACAAGGTGGTTCGCTCTTACAAGGAAGTTGTTATAGGAGAAGCCTCTTCATCGCAAGTTGCCTTTATTTTTAATCTGGATCCAAGTCTTGACCCACCTCCTCGAGTACCTACAGCTGGGGAGGATGTGTCGATGGGCACTGGTACTTGAGTTTTCTCCCCTTTTTCCCGTTTCCTCGCCCACTCTATATACCATATAGAATGCATAGTTCTTTGAATTGCATCTCCTATAATGTGCGTGGGTTATGCAATCACGACAAGTGGCGGCTTACCTCGCACTATGTACATACATGTAAAGCGGACACTGTGGTTCTTCAAGAGCATAACCAACATCAATTTGCACGACAGACTTCTTACTTTGTGGGCTACTGGATAGCTTATGCAGAATCAACTGGCTATTCTGGAGTGCTTATACTTGTTCGACATGAACTCTTCCCGACCTTGGTTTTCAATGACCCGCTGGGAGATTGATTGTCATCCAATGTATTGTTAATGGGGAAGTTTTCGAATTTGGAGGATTATATGCATACACAACTTCTGCAGACAGGGCACGGTTGTGGAGTGCTATCTCCTCTTATTGTTGGCGTTCCAATGCCTTTCTCTGCGGGGATTTTAATAATGCACCAAACCTTGCCGATAATACTACAGGCCATTCTCACATGCTTCATATGGAACGGCAATCATGGGACCAATTTATGTCGACATGTAACGGGCTTGATTTGTGGTCCTTTTTGCATGCGATTGATCTAGGATTCACTTTTCAGCATAATGCTCAATCTATATACCGCGCTCGGCTGGATCGTTGGTATCTTTTTCACATGCAACAATATGATGACTTTGAATGCGAGATGAGGATTGATTATGCTATGTATCTCTCGGATCATTTTCCCGTATGCTTGAAACTTAGTTTCGGCTCTTTTGATGTCAATGACCGCCTTCCCAAGAAGAGACTTTTGCATATCAATAATGCTTACCTCAAGCATGAACCTTTTCGCACTATGATTGTGGATGTCATTCCGCTTTTGATCTCCCAAATGTATGTTGATATGTACACAGCCTAGTTCTGCTTTGTTATGCGTGTTCAATGTGTTATCTAGGATTATGGTAGGGATTATTTGTCACGTTTAAGGGAACAAGTTAATCAGGCAAAGAATGCTTGTAGCAGATTAATATACTTGGCTAATCATTCTTCTCTTACTGCCACTCAAATGACTGAGTTGCTTTTTGCTCGCGTTATGCTACGGCACAATGATGAGAGGAAATTGGCCAAATGGCAGACTCGAGCTCGTCAACAAGCTTTTGCAAATAAAGGATGTGCTTCTAAACAATCCTTCCCAACATTTGCATCACTCCAGGCAATCTCAAGCTATACGGAGAGTTAAATTACCGTCAGAGGAGTGGACCTCCACTTTCCGAGAGCTGGCACTAGCCCTACACTCTCATTATGTCAAGATTTTTGAGGCCCCTTCTTCTCCCACGAGAGAAGCTCACCAAGCACGTCACATGTTTCTATCGCATGTTGCTCCCATTCTTTCGATGCGGCAGGCTCAAGATTTGGAAGCTGTTTTCACTGAGTCGGAATTATATGCTGGCTTGCTTGATTTGGGTCGATGGAGAGCTCCTGGTTGGGATGGTCTCTCTGTGGAATTTTTTTGTCTTTCTGGGATTATTTGAAGCTGTCTCTGTTGTTCATGATGAATACAACTTGGGAACAGCAAGAGTTGGCTTCCCCTTGGAAAGAAGGGTTGCTCAAGCTAATACCTAAGCATGCATTGTGTGAAGAATTCTCTCATTGGCGCCCTATTACACTCATGCCTCTGGTATATAAATTAATGGAAAAAACGCTTGCTAACCGACTCAAGTGCTTTCTGCATGAAGGCTTGCATCAATCTCAATACAGCTTCATTCCACGACGTCAAATTACTGATAACCTCGCGAATGTCATCATTGGAATGGAATATGCAAAATATACTCAACAGGATATCTTGTTCATGCTGATCGACATTAAAAATGCATTTGATATTGTTCTTTGGGATTATATTGCAGATACCATGCAACACTTGGGCTTTGGGCCTAGGCTATCCCGTGTCGTGCTTTTCTTGTATGCACACAACACTTCTGTAGGCTTGCTGGATGAATCTCTCACAGAATCTTGGCCTTTGGGATGGTCGGTAAGGCAGGGCTACCCTCTGAGTGATTTGCTTTATGCGATTGCTACTAATCCCTTGTTTATGTATTTGGATTCCTTGACTTCCACTGGTAGGCTACATGGTCCGACTTTACCTTCTGGATGACAGTTTGCTGGTCAGGCTTATGCGGATGACTCTTTGTTCATGCTTCGCAATAACTATGATGATGTACAACAGATTATGAACACTCTTCACTTGTTTGGATTGGCAACAGGTCTCAAAGTTCACTTAATCCAAGCTACTGCCTTTGCAAGAATGTGACTGGCATAAGATATTGTGGCCTGGGGAGATTGTTCCTCCACATGTTCTGGTTCGCCATTTGGGTTATCCGCTGGGTTGGAATGTATCGGTTATGTAGAAACTGGATTGGGTGCTCCAACGTCTGCATTCCAAGTTGAATTATTGGAAACTATCCACGTGGCCACTTCATGTGCGTCTCTGGATTGTCCAATGCATCCTTGTGGCTTATGTGCAATTTTACTTGCCTTTGTTATCCTGGCCTCGGTTGCATTTGTAGTCCCTCATGTCCAATATTTTAGAGCATTTTTAGCGGACCTCCTCTAGCAAGAAGGGTCTTCGCCTTCTATCTATGGACAAGTTGTGTTCTCCCAAGCGGCTTGGAGGGTTAAATATTTTGGACTTGTGACATCATCTTCTGGCTCGGAAAGCTATGTTGTTGCCAGTTTTGGTAGAGCGACAGCGCTGGGCTCTCATGGTTACACATTTGTGTATGTATATTGTCACCCCATCTTTCGGTCATTGGAAACCGATTTATTGGGACGTGGTTTTTGGGAAGCTTGAAGGACACATTCCTGGATGTCCCTTTACTTTTTCTCTAATTGTTGACTGGAAGGTTGTCACTTCGCGTTTGACTTGGAATGGTCAACAATCCTCTATGGGTAACTCTCTCCGCTTAGAGAGTCTGCATTGGAGCAAGGCTTTTGCTTCGACTTTGGTTCAACGGTCTCCTCGCCAAGCGTATTTTCTTTCCCAAAAAGGAATCTGTCAGGTGCATCAGGTGGTTGATGACTCGGGTTAACTTCTTTTGTTGCTGATGCAGTGTCTCGCTTTCGGTTGAGTCTTCACTATTCTCCTCTCCGGAGGGAGATTCAAAGGATGCTTGCTGCTCATTCACCCATTCCTCCTTTGGATGTGGACTCTCGCTTCTCTGACTGGAATCTGGCTACTACTAGATTGGACTGCATCTCAGCTAGCAGTGTCTATGCAATCCTTTAGTCTGATGTATAGATTGTGCATCAGGGTAACCAGCTGTGGTTGCTTTCCGAGTCATCCTTGTGGTGGCAACACACATTGTCTCGCATTTGGCAGAGTCATCTGCCTTTGAAGAACGTGTTTTCTTGTCGCGCTGCTTGGTGGGAGCTTTACCTATTGGCAGTGTGTTACATGCTCGGCATATTGTGTCTCACCACCGTCCCAGATGCCTTGAAGCTGAGGAGACCGTGCCACACTTACTGTGGTGTTGTCGTCACTCCAGAGTCTTCATTCGGCAAGTGTCGACTGCTCTTCGGCTTCGTTTTCCTTCCGGCTCTTTTCACAGATGCTTTTGGCTTTTTGGAATGCTCCAGTCACCGCAATCTGAGTTTGCGGTGTTCTTCATCTAGGTCAAATTTGGATTATGTGGACCATCTAGTACCATAGGAACTCCTTAATGTTCCAAGGCACTTCTGTTGATCCCTTTCCCTATTTCAAATTATCTCTTGGTCAAGCGTTGCATTTTGCCTACGACGCTGGAGACATCACTCTTGATACCTATAGGATTTACTTTGACTGTTTTAGCCTTCGGAGCCTCATAGTGCTCCGCTTTTTGTATCCCTTTCTTTTCGTGGGTTTTCCTCGCTTTGAGGTTTCCCACTTGTAATTAATCAAAGCAGATTTACAAAAAATGTGTGTGTGTGTGTGTGTGTGAGAGAGAAAGAGAGAGAGAGAAATGAAATGTTAATGAAATGAAATGAAATGTTTTTTTTTTTTTCCCGAGAAAAAGATCCTTCTATTAGTTAATGAAAACTGCCCATAGGGCTACATCCACCTCTGGAGGAGAGGGCTACAACAAGCATGATGGGGAGACTCTCCCAATGAAAAAACAGCATATATACAATGGGGCTAAATCAAGAGATGGGAGGAGGGAAAAGCCACACAGGTGGACAGTAGTGCCATCTGAGCACCCCCTGGACCATGGTGTAAAAAGGCCCAGGGCGCCAGAGTCGAAGGAAAGCCTCTCGGCGCTCCCGCATGCGGTCTGAGCTGCCCTGTAGTCCCTCAAGCTTTCCTCTGAGAGTATGGATCAGCTCTAGCCAAAAGTCACGAACAGTCTCTGCTGGTGGCACAGGGCGAGCCTCAAAGAAGCGGAAACAGCGGGCCCGCCAGATGAACCAGAGAGCTAAGCCGCTGATGAGCTCCCAACACTCCTCCCTCTCACTGCTCCACTCCTGTGGAGTAAGATCTGTAACAGGCTGGAGTGTAGGTCGCCCCCCCTGTATCACTATCATCCTGCTGGTGGAAGATAGCTCAAACTGAAGTGCCGGGCCCGTGAGGGTGGACCAAGCCGCTGCCCCCCAAGTGTACTGTCGAGCCGTGGAGAGGGCAGGCATCAACCGAAGAACTCGTAGCCACACCTGCTGGGCCGAGGGACAGTCCCAAAGACAGTGACGCTGACTCTCCACCAACTGGTCACAGGCTGTACATGCGGCCAAGAGACCACTATGCACAAGCCTGCTCCCAACTGTTGTGGCTCTGTGTGCAACCAACCACTGGAACAAAGTGACGCGCCTCGGCTGTCTGGAGTCCCACAGACTCTGCCAAAAAGCTGCCAAGAACTCAACTGTGAGGCCCTCCTCCTGCCAATGACGTGCTGCAGCGGGGCAGGCCTCTCTCTACGTTGCAAGTATATGACGTCCTAGCCGAACAGTGTATTGAAAGAAAGGGACTCCTGGGCAGTCTGCAGAAGAGAAGGGGTCCCTCCATAGCCACTCACTAGGATCCCACTGCACTTGTGCCAATGGACAGCACTCCCAAGCCCATAGCCTCCAGTGCCCTGTCTCAAGAGCTGCTGGGTCAAGGTCTATGACGCAAGTCCTCCCACAGATGCCCACAACACGGATCCTCTGGAAGCAGCACTCTGCTACCTGCGGGCCTCTACTGCAACTCGCTGTAATAGTCCCCCACCCTGAAGCTTGAAGAACAGGGCTGGGACAGTCTCTGAACAGGCCCTGACTGAGATGAGAACCTCCAGTCGTGTGAAGGCTCCCATCCATCGGGGTGCTACTGGCTCGAGAGGTGTGAGCCACTCAGCAGGAACTGACTCTGAGATGTCCTGACACATGCTCTGAACCCCTCCCATGCCCTGTAGCTGGACAGCCTGTACCTCCTCTGACAGACCTGTGAACTCTAGCAAGTCACCTAGAGAGCGCGCTGACCTGCTGCCATGGGACCCCAAGAAACATGAGGCCTACTCCCAACCAAGTGGCCTCTCTGGGTGCTAACCATGGGGTTCCAGACGAGGGGCTGCCGTAGGCGCTCCTCCGTGCATGTCGGCTGTCTCTGCTCTAGGCCACGCCGTAAGAGCTCCCAAGAACGAAGCAAACTCACAACGAATCGGTCCTCCAGTCTCCTGCTGAAACCAACTCGGCGCAACTCTGTGAAGATCCATCTGGTCGAAAGTTGCCAAGGTCCTCCTGACTGAGGCACCCTGGCACGAAGCCTCTGCAGCAAGAACTCCTTCCAGGGCTCCTCGCCTGGAAGAAGTCCTCTGACGACGAACTTCCCAAGGAGGGCTCTGCTCTGCTGTGCTGGATCAATGATCCCAAGCCCTCCCTGAGAGCAAGGGAGTGTGATGACCGACCAAGCCACCTTGGCTCGGGCAATCTGAGTGTCGCGTCCTAACCAAAGGAAGTTCCTGATCAGCCTCTCTACCTGGCTGATACAAGAACTCGAGAAGATCCAGCAAGAAGTAATGTACCACATAGTTGCCAACAACACCTGGTTGGCAACTACTACTCTACCAGCCAGCGAAAGTCGTGCTGAGCAGCTATGTAACAGCTTTCTCCTGATGGACAGGAGAAGCGGAGCAATCTGCTGCTCGGGGGACAAATCCAAACCAACTTGACAACCCAAGTATCGAACTGCAGTCCCTAGAGGAATCCACCTGAAACCCTCTCCTGGCATCCACTCTGGCACAGGAGCACTGCCAACCGAGAAAGCCACTGTCTTTCTCCAGTTGATCAGTGCGCCCGATGCACAGCAGAAGGTCTCCAGAGCCTGCCCACACCTGTGTAGATTGGCCTCCTGGCCCTCTAAGTACAAGGCTGAATCGTCGGCAAACTCAGCATCCAGAAGCTCATCTCCCCGTATAGGGAGTGCTAAGCCCCTCAAACCAACCTGCTGTGACACCAAAAATCTGCTCATCGCCTCCGCATAGAACAGAAAGAGAAAGGGGGCAAGAGGACAACCCTGTCTGACCGATCGTGTGAGCATGAAGCGCTCACCTCTACCTCCTGCCAAAAGCACCTGACTGTTAGCCTATCTGGACAAAACTGACACCCCTCTGATCCAAGCATCTGAAAAGCCCATCCTGCGAAGCGTGCCCTCTAGAAAGTCCCAGTCAACTCTGTCGTATGCCTTCTCAAAATCGAGAAGAAGAATCACAAGGTCCTCCCCACGAAGACGTGCCAGGGCAGAAGCCTCCCAGAAAGTGAAGATGTTGTCAAGGATACTACGTTCCTTGACAAAACCTGTCTGAGTCCCATGAATAAGGCTCTCCAAAAGTGGCTGAATCCTCAAACTCAGAGCCTTGGCAAGAATTTTGTAGGCTGAGTTGAGGATGGTGATAGGGCGCCACTGTCGAATCTCATCCAAGGAGCCACCCTCCTTTGGAATGAGGTAAATCAGGCCCTCACTCATGCTATCCAGCATCACTCCTGTGTGCAGAATGTACTGAAAGGCACTACAAAGATCTGGGCCAAGCAAGTCCCAGTACTCCAAGAAGAAGCTGGGAGTCAGCCCATCCTCACCGGGACAGCTACCACGAAAAAGGGCCCTAAGAGCCGTGTGCAGCTCCTCAAGCTGAAGAGGTATCTCTAGCCTCTGGCTCGTCTCCTCAGTCACAAGACAAGGCATCTGCGCCCAAACCTGCTCCCTGCATGCATCCTGTCTCTCTGATTGAGGCTCAGTCGACAGTAGCTCACGGTAAAAGTCAGTAGCAACTGCACGCATATCCTCAGGCTCACAACAACTGACCCATCGGGTCTCCTCAGCTGTTTGACCTTGGCATGCGAGTGCCGAGGTCCCACTGTCTCAAAAAAAGCACCTGTCACTCTGTCACCTACCTGAGTCCATTGAGATGCCTGTCGATGAAAGGCAAACTCATGGCACCTCTCTTCTGTGCAAGCAAGCCTGTCGAGCCTGCTGTAGCTGCTCCTCCAACCATGGACTGTCTGGATGCTGCTCCTGCATCCTCTATAGTGAAGCAATGCCTCGTCTGAGACGTTGCTCCTCCTCTCTCGCTGTAGCCCGTCGAGCCAAAGACTCCTGGAGAAAGAAGTGGCTAAGCTGAGCTAGGCCTGAGGCCACTTTGTCTGCCGGTAGAGCCTGTCCATGCCCTCTTTCCAAAGAGCCTCGACCTTCTCTCTGAGTGCTGAGTCCAACAAGACCCGCTCTGGGATGCGAAGCATCGTGCTTCCACTCCTCTGTCTGTCTGCCACTGTGAGGATCACTGGTGCATGGTCCGAGAAGGATGTCCCTGCCAAGATGCCCACTGATCCCCCCATGTCATTGAAGTGGTCACTAGTGTAGAAGCGATCTATCCGCGATAGATTCACTCCTCCCACTCTGCGGTCCGATCTAGAGAAGGCAAGACTCTCTGAAGGCCTCACAAAGCCTGAATGCTGCCATGTATCCGAGACCCTCAAAGTCATACACAACCTCTCCCAAGCTGCTAACTGGACTCCATGCACAGTAGCATGGCTGCCTCTGATCCTGTCAGAGGGGTCCTCCAACATGTTGAAGTCCCCTCCTACACACCAATGGTCAACCTGTGGCAGAGACTCAACAATCTGTGGCCAAAACTCTGCACGAGCACTCGCCACATTGGGCGCATAAATGTTCAGGAAGCCCACAAGGTCACCCTGAACGTGCAGAGTGATCCACTGAGCCATGCCTGGCACAATAATCCCTCTGCCCACAATGGCCTGCTGTAGTGAGTCCGCAATAGTCATACATACCCCACCCTGGATGCCTCCAGGTCCAAAAGCAGCTGACCAAAAGGTATCATAACGTCCACCGAAAATCTGACCACATCGCCGAATGCGGCTCTCAAACAAATGGTGCTCCTGAAGCATAAGGAGATCAATCTCTCCTCCCACAAGGCAACGCTGCAGCTCCTGACGCAATCGGCCCCGCTGTCGCTGAAACTGGGGCCCACCTAATCCCTGCACATTCCACGAGACGATCCTCATGGGGAGCGAGAGAGAACACATGCTACCGCAGCAGCAAGACGGGCTATCTTCGAGGCAGGCTTGGATGGGGAGTAATCCGCATCCGAGCGTCCTCTAGATAGGCGAGCTTGTAGTGAGTGTCTGGCCCAAGCCCAAGCAGAGCGAGCCATGCGTAAAGCAACCTCCTCTGTCCAGGAGTCCTCATGTATGTATACATAGCAAGGCAAACACTGCATATCAGCAAAAAAGTATACCACAATGTGCCTACATCCTGCTGAGTCTAGGGGTGTCACCGCAAACTTGGCCAGTGGCCACAAAGTCTGCAGCAAATCTGTAACTCCAAGTTCTCCCATGTGGTGAGAGAACTCGAGAACCTGTGTATGCAACCATCCCTCCACTGAGTAGAGGGACCACTCTGTCTCGGTCCTACCACAGAGGGGAAAGGAGAAACCAACTGCCGAGTCCAAGGCCTCTGTCCCCCTAGCGGCGAGGAACAGAGCGTGGACCCTGAAGCAGGCTGTCTCGTGGTCTGCTGCGGAATCACCGAGAAAGCGAGTGAATCCGTAATCGAAGAAATCCCAGCGGCGTCGGAGGTCAATGCTTGTCAGACCACGAGGGATAGCTGCAAGGGCAGATGTCTGAATCTGCAGAGGGGGCCGCAAGAAGGGCTGACCCTCTCTCGCTAGGCGACTCGTGGCAAAAGCACTGTCAAGAGATCTCCTAGCTGTCGGCGAGGGACCAGTCTCCTGGGTCGACTGAGGTACTGGAGTAGGAGGAGGGGGAGCAGGAGCAGGGGGGGGGCGGAGGAGAAGAGAAGCGGGGTGGGGCGACAGAGACAGAGGGGCGAGGTGGGGAGTGGGCGGGAGCAGAGGGCGGGGGAGGGGATGAGGAGGAAGAGGGGAGATCTGGAGGTGGGAAGGCTGGCGAGGGTGAAGCGGAGGTGGAGGCAGGCGTAGGGGACTCCTCCTGCTCAAGAGGACCAAAGCGGTTCCCCGTGGGAACCCACTGCTGTTGAGTAGGCACTTGAGAGCCACTCTGCGTGCCAGGCTGTCGCTGTGGCCCCTGGCGTCGACGGCCACAGGCATGCTGCCACCCCTCCTCCGCTGGAGCCCCAGGCTCGGAGGGTGGCTCAGAATCTGTGCGCTGTGTCCCTGGCTGAAGCTGCGGCCCAGCCTTGGCAGGTTGGGGCTGAGGCTGAGGTGCAGGTCGTGGCCTCCTCCGTGGACACGCCTTCGCTAGGTGGCCCATCTGTCTGCAAATGAAGCACTGGTTCGGGAGACCCGAGTACTCCACACTTTGTCGAAACCAACCCCCACTCACCCGAGGCAAGAGGATGACCTTCGGGAGCGTGTGGGTATCTCTGACCAAAACTAGAACTGAAGGGATGCCAACCGCCTTGGCAGCTACTGATGCTGCCGTACGAGGTGTCTCTAGAACAGTCCCGATGGCGAAGCCAATCCTGGAGAGAAGTGGAAGGTACTCCCTCCGTAAACCCGGAAAGCAGACTGAGATGGGGATGTCTGCCTCCTCTACTAGCACATCCGAAGTCGGGTCAAAACCATGTCGCCACTGTCGAAAGTGGGGGCGTGATGCTCGGATAGCCAGTGGACTCATAGCTATGACCTTGAAGGCCATCTCAGATGTCTCAAACTCGATCTGGTAGTACCCCCGTCCGAGGATCTGAACATCCAAAATCTTGCCCACCTCTGCGAGAAGGCGGGCCTGGAGAAGGTCTCGCAGCTCTCCTCTGCTAGGACGGGTGCCGAGAACCTTGCAGATGACAGAAGTCGCTTGCAAGCGCTCTACCTCTGCGGCAAGGCTCGCTTGCTCTGTCGGCGAAAGAGCAAGTCGAATGGTGGGCTCAACGGGGTCGGGCGAGGGGGCTTCAGGCGAGTCCCTCTGTGGCGGAGCTGGAGCCTCCATCTATGTCTACTGCTGAGTCGAAGAGGCGGACGGAGAAGAACAATCTGCAATCGAGGACGCCGAATACTTGTCCGAAGAACAAATGTTGCAGAGCGAGGCGCAAAGAAACCTTCGGGGATAATGTGGACAAGGGGGGGGGGGCTAGGGGGCAGCTAGGGGGGGAGGGTGGCGAGCAACAGGGGGCAGCAGGTGGCGGGCAGGGCTGGGAGGGGGAGACAGCGCAAGGCGGGAGGGGGTGGGGGATGCAGCGCGAGGGCGAGAGGGGAGGCAGCGCAAGGGGGGCTGATGGCAGCGCGAGGGCGAGAGAGAGAAGGGGGGTGAGGGGAGGCGATGGCGCAAGAGGGGGGGGAGCGTGCAGCAGCAACGAGCCGTCGTGGAGCGTTACTTCTATTAGCCAAGACTCAGAAGGCCAAAGTGACCTACGAGACCAGAAAGTTACAATGTGGTGGATTTGATACAAAGTCATAGTAACAAGATGACAAAATGACAAAATAAAATACTATGGAATCCTAAACTGCTAGGTGTGAACTAAGCAGCTAGCTGGGATAGCTAGATCACAAGAGATCCAGCATCGGTCGTTGGCGGATCTTATCAATCTCCTCCATGGTGAGTAGTCTGACCGGGCGTCTTGCATATCAGGCCAAAGTGATCCGAATCCTCTGATGCAACCTTCGTCGATGATGTATAGTCCGCCACAGTCGTGGGCGTCTGGATCTCCCCACCTCGGTCGCTCGGTCGATCAGTGTGCCTCTGGTGTGAGGCGACGAGCTCTGCAGTGGTAGTAGCTCCTCCGGGTGTCCAGTGGCAGCTCTAAAGAAGTCTATGATTTATCTCTGAGACTGGCTAGCCTCTCCTCTCATCAAGCTCTCTCTGTGTCTGCGCAACTCGAGCAAAAACAAACCCAGGTATCTCTAATCCTCGTACTACATGACTCAGGAGAGTGGTCCAAAGCCCTCTCTGAAAAATCAATGGAAGCGGCCTCGTATCTCGTAGTAGACGGGGCAGTGGCATGTGTAGTGCGACTCTGTCTCAAGCTCGATGTCACACAGGGGGCATGTCCTGGCCTCTACTAGTACTCCGCTGTATCTCCCAGTCTCAATCCGCAGCTAGTGTGAAGATGTGCGTATCTGGCCAATAGCACATCGTATCCCATGAGACAATTGGGTGTCCATGTATTTGGGTCTTGTCACAAAACCATCCTCCGTAAGCTAGAGAAGATACTCTCTATAGAAATCCATCTTCGTGCATAGCTCCTGTACTGGTTGTATCCATGTCCTCCTGGTGTCTAGCTGAGTCAGGTCCTGGCGGATGAGCCTGGTGATCTCGGACTGTGTAAGAGTCAGAGAGGGTGCATCCAGTGATCACTGGAAGGGAGGTAATATGTCTATGTTGAACCCATGCGCCTAAAACCATGATGTCATCTCCCCATACCACCATGCTGTATCTCCCTGCATGGCTAAATGTCGAGAGGACTCAAGTGCAAGGCAGGCATATCTGTCTTTGCGAAGTTCCCACATGCGGTGTATGAAGGAGACAGATCTGGTGAGCGCCTCAACCACTAGTGGGGAGGCAGCTAGCTCTGCTCGGACAATAGCACGTGGTACTGAAGCCTTAGCTCTAATGAGCCGCGAGATCATAGAGACAAGAGGCTTCTCCATGTCCCCCCATCCATCAGTGCGGCTTGTCCTCCCGTGATGATCCAATGAAGGTCCCCAAATCTCAGCTCCATAAAGCAATGCAGAAGCCACCAAAGTTTCAAAGAGACAGAGCTTTGTTCGAGGCTCTTGAAACTGAACCTGTGCACAGATCCTTTCCAATCTACCCAATGCTGCATGGGCTCTGGTCAATGTAGTCTCTGCTGTCCTCCTCAATGAAAATGCTGGCCCACTAAAAACCACTCCAAGGCAAGTGTAAGCATCTGTATACTCCACTGTCTCCTGGCCGTATGTGAATGCGGGCATTGACCTCCTGATCCACTGTGGGGTGGTATTAAATACCATGACCTTGGTTTTACCAAGGTTGACAGACAAACCACTTTCCTGGGCAAACCTATGCAAAGCATCCAAGTGACGTTGCATCCCCTCCGGAGAGTCGGAGATCAACACAATATCATCAGCATATAACAATAGTGGAACCCATGTCCTTGCCAGCTGTGCACCTCTATCACCATCTCTCTCAATGTAGTCAAAAACCTCATCCGCATACATACCAAATAGAGTAGAGGAGAGAGAGAGAGAGAGAGAGAGAGAGAGAGAGAGAGAGAGAGAGAGATACCCAAGATACAAGTACACCTTGACCAGGAGACCTTTTCATGTCCACGGGAACACGCCCTGTTAGGAGCTCTAACAAGACAACACCAAAGCTGTAGACATCTGATTTTGTGGTTAAATGACCTGTCAAAGCATACCTGACAGCAAGATCAGATCAGGCTATCAGATCTATTCATGGCTGAAATTTTAGAAATCGATAGTTGATTAAAGAAAAAAATCTTTTAGAGAACATACTCTGGAGCAACATAACCTTGAGTCCCTAAAACTCTTGTGGAAACTAGGCCATTGATCTTGTCTGAACCAAGTTTGGCTAGACCAAAATCTGAAACTTTGGCATTAAAGTTATCATCAAGTAAGACGTTGCTTGTTTTGAAGTCGCGGTGAATCACCGGAGGATTTACAAGCTCATGCAAATACTCCAGACCGCGAGCTGCATCGAGAGCTATCCTCATTCTTCTGCCCCAATCCAAATTAGGGGACTTCCCTGCAACAAATTAGCAGATAGGCAGAAAGAAAAGTGCAATTCGAGAGCAGGACACTTAAAATGAAGCATGACAAGCAGTCAGGTGAAGTTTAGCATCTCATTATCCCTCTTTGCATCATAGTAATATAGATGTAATGAATCCAGGAAAATACCTTATTCACTCCTAAAGGAAAGTTTAATTTTAGACCCAGAATTGGCTACAAAACTGCTAAATTGATGTGCAAATGCTGCTTAACCACAATCACTCTCATGGTCCCCAGATCTGAGTACCTTCCTAATTAAGAAAGGAAAAACTTTTGAAATGGAGGTTGCTAAAAATGAATGCTTAGATTTGTATCCTTCCATCATCATTTCATACTTCCTTGTAGCCACCCCTGAAAACCTCGTTAAATCTATGTTCATACTCTAGATAGTAAGTCTACAAAAGAGGGATTAATATAAACTCTTGTATTTAGGCATATACCAATATGTAAACATTATAATAAGAGGTTGATACAAGAGTTGAATTATCTACCAACTAGGCTAGTGGAGATAATGGGCACATGGTGAAGCTACAACCACTAGCTCACAATGAGCTTGACATCTCAACACTCCCCCTAGAGCTCAAGCTCATCTCAAAGACTCGTAGCGTAGTCCGAAATCTGGAGCTTTGGAGCTCCCAACACCTTCGTAAACATTTCATCTATTTGATTCTATATGCTAATATAGGCCAAGTCAATGCTGCTCGTTAGGACTCTCCCTGAAACAAGGCAGTATAGTATACATCAATCTCTTGGTTTCTAGCCCGCTGTGTGTTGCTAACATTCTCGGCAACCTTTCTCCCAACCTACAACTCCAATCAGCTAATAGCTTGTAAAGTCAATCTACCTCATGCCAGTGCTGTAGCTCCTTGATACGCTACCTTAGTGCTAGACAAGGCTGCGGTGGGTTACTTCTTGCTGCTCCAAGCAAGAGCAACAGTCCCAAATAAGATCCTAAACTACTAGCAGACGGTGGTCTAAAATACAACCAGCCCCATTTTCATCTGTGTCGCCATAGTTCTCCAATGGTTTGACCGTATAGAACCCATGACTCTCACAAACTAAATAATGCTGGAGTGAAGCTTGCATGAATCAAATAAAAAACAGACGAAAATAACTCAAAATGAGGTCCTAATAGTGACATACATCAAGTTAGTAAATATCTTCTTGTAGATAATAGGGTTTCTCAACACAAAACCTGGCATTTGCACTAACTTGCCATTATCATGCTTCACAACATATCCACAAATCTCGGGAGGTTCACCATTCAGTACTCTCCTATATAACGTGCATTTGTGGGATATTTTAAAAATCCTTCTTTTAACATGTTTCAATGAATAAAATGACCCTTTATTTTCAGTTTTTTTTTTCAAAATTGAATATAAAAACTTTTTATTTTAATTTATCTATGTTAAATTGCCTAAATTTTTTTGCATTTAAAAACCCCTCCTTTTGAACTCACGGTATATATTAACATGATTACATAGTGCACTCCCCGAGCCACAAATATTGTCTCTGTGACAACCAAACACAACCATATCTACAAAAAACCTCAACGCTAAAGAAACCACAAACGTCTTTGTGAGAACCAAATACCATGATGTGTATGCATGAGTTGAATGCCCAAGAAATAGCATAGGTCCTCATATTCTTCATGTCAAACGCCGTAGACAACTCCACATGCTCAAACTCTTCCACATTGTCACCCTCCATGTTAGATTTTATCACCACCTCAATGTGGAGCTTTGTCCCAGTTTCTCCCAAGGGCAAATTGTAAAAGTGAGGGGTCTTTTATGGCTGTGCCTGAACGGGGGTCACCTATGACGGGCTGCTATTTTTCAACAACAGATGCAGGGCTTCCGCTTGGGAGTTCTTATGATGCCAGAGCTATAATGCTAATTCAATTGGGAGTTCGAGTTTGCAGCTGATTTGGTGCTATTTTTTTCGTGTTCGAGAGGAGATTTTGGGCTTATATGATCCGTCATCCCATGTCATTGTTTAGATTGCTGTTGATTGAGGATGAGGTTCAGGAGAAGTATCTTCGGAGAGAATTTTGCAGGTTGTGGTGCGCTGAATTTAGTTCGGTCATAGCTTGAGTTTTGGAGTGTGGAACTAGTGGTCCAGAGTCAAAAGAAACAGGCTGATTTGCATTTTCTTAGCCAGTGCTGTTCAAGAAGGATAAGAATTTGGAGCGATGAAGAAACCGCTCCATATGAACCTTCCCTGTGCTTGATGAGCACCAATGAGCCAATAACAGTCCTCTCGGCCTAAACAATTGCAGCATGAGATACTTTTGATGGAAAGGCAAATTGACTAAGTGGACATGGCCATCTTGTTATTGCCCAGTTCCATCAATGTATCCAGCCTTTTACTCTTAGTTGATCACTAGAGGGGGACTTAACCCAGTAACAATGGTGTTGGACCAAGAAGAGAAGTTTTCATCCCTGATAAGAGCTACTACTATTACTTCAAAGATGTTTTCAGCCAAGGTTTTGAAAGAGAGATTGTGAAAATAAATGCCTATCACGAAATTCTTCGCACGGCTAATAAGGAGGGAACCACCATGAGATTGTGCTTTTATGAGCACATAGACCGGATGGTGGAGACAAGACACAAAAGGACCAAACTTGAGGAACGAATTTCGTAAAGGCTGAATGTGTTCTTCCATTGTCTGCCCACACTCAACCAAACATGGTCGCATCCACAGCCTCTACTAGTGCGTCTCAACCCACACCCACCTCTCTATCCCGCTTCACCCTCTTCCTTGAGGATACCGAGTACAAGGGAAAGCTTGAGCTATACACATTTCTCACTCATCTCCCCGACCTTGCCGCCACAACGATGCGTTTGTTGAGATTATGGCATTTATGGAGGAGCATATCATCACATACGCCGTAGCTATCCCCCTGCATGCAGGAATCTCGGTGCCCTACAACCTTTTGTGCTACATTCACAAAGGAGATTGCCCTTTCGCAAAGGGGTTAAGATGCTTTCAAGGAATTGCTAATGACACAAGCATTCTCTTGACGAGCGGGCTCTAGGGATGCTGGTGCTGAAGAAGTGCAAGTTGGGGGTGGAGTACCTCTCTCACATTACCACCTTCATCTTCCGTGTTAGCGAGGAGCAAGATTCAGAGGAGATGTGATTGCCGCACCTACAAATTGGCACCATCGTCAAGGAAAGCAAGGAGCCGCAAGGTGTTCCCATCAACATTCAAGCGCTTGCGCTCGAGTACGCCAGGGGGCTTGAGAGAGTGGTGCAGACACCGCTCGTTGTGGCTTCCACTAGCAGCACTCCAAAGGATGCACCACCGTCACATGAAGCCATCCTAGAAGTAGAGATTAGCCAGTTGTCATCGGTGATTGTGGATGGGAAGGAGTTCTTTTTTTTGCACAAACTGGAGAAAGCTTTTGGGCTATGCACGGATGAGTGCCTGAGTATGTTGTGTACCAAGGCCGACTTTCCCCTTGACTCGACTCCACTCTAGAGCCCCTTGAGACCAAGCTCCTACCCCTCGGCAACTCCATCTTTGACACTCGCACTCGTGTGCAAGGATGTCCTGGCAGCTCACCAAGTGAACATGCAAGAGGAAGATTTCCTAGCTACCAAAGCCAAGGTTGTGGCTGCTAGGAAACCTATGTTGGTGCATTCTCCCCCCTTTGATAAGCCTAAGATTGTTCTTGAGCTTTTAGTGACAGTGTTTCCTCTGTTCCAACATGGAATTAAGGTCGTTGTTACCTCAGAGTGTACTTTTAAGGATTCGATCGACTTTCGCTGCTCCATTCAGCAGAGTACGATGCACGGTGTCTTCCACTCCTTGGTTTCCCTTGCCCATTTCTTGCCATTTTGGATGGTGTGCTTGAGCCCACAGTACGATTGGTATCTTGGCGGATGTTCTTATACAGCGATTTCAGTGGTTGCCTTGTCTTTCGGATGTGTGATGTGACGGTTGCTCTTCTTAGTGCCTCCAAGGAGTAGTTCATATGCCTTGTCTTCCAGATTGATCCCTAGAGATTGTACCATTCAGGACACACCTACTTCCCTTATCTGTAGATTGGCATGTTATTTTGTACAGGTGGATAGTGATCCTTCTCGAACGAAGAACCGGCTACAATTAGCCATGGCATTCTCGATAGCACCTTGTTCTTCTCTTACAGAGCTTGGGTGCACGGTCTTTTGATCTTGCCATGCTAGCTACAGTCTCAATATTTATGTGTGTTCCTTCCTATTGGATGCCTGTTCCCGATTCACTCTGCGAGTGGGGTTATATTCTCTCGGGTGGTGTACCATACAGATATAGATCAATAGCAGTTTTTACTCTTAGTTCCGATGAAGTTCCTTCTAATACAGTTTGCAATTCATCATTCTATATGGTGGTTGGTGCAGTTCTTTGGTTCTTCGTCATCGGATAGTGTCACGTAACACATCCAACCCCATGTGTCCGTGGACAAGCTACAGCATGATCAGGGTCAGTCCAATCAGGGTCAGTCCAGTCAGTTTAGATTTGAAGTGATCTGGCACTTCTGTGAGTCTATTCGTAGACCGTGCATGCCCAGTCACTTAGTATAGATGCATATCCTCTAGTTGCACACAGCATGATCATAGGCATTCTCATCAGAATCCTTCAGGGGAATTTTCCAGTGCATTTAGCCTATTTTACCTATTTTTGACATTTTTCACTTATTATTTTTAAGTGACTTTTGTTGGAAAGTAGGTAGGGCAATTTGAGTAAGTTTGTATATAAGCAAACCTAGACCAACACTAAATGGCAGAAGAGGCAACAGGAGCCGAGCTCAGTAGGCAACTTCTCAACAAGACCAAGCTTTGGTGGACCTTCCCTCCAAGCAGCAGATCTCCCTTCCACTAGCGTTTTTGTAGAGCATCACAGCCTAGCATTTTGCATCATCACACCATCGCCAACAAGTCCCACTGCATAGCGTTTCTGCATCAGATCCTCCCGCAGCACCCCACAGGAGCTAGCGTTTTTGGTTACCATCAGCCCAGCGTTTTTGACAGGAGCTTTCCCTAGCGTTTTTGGATCCCAACAGTATGCAGCAATGCAGCGATTTTTCATCATTAAAGATCAACAAGATTCAGCCATAAAGAAGTAGCAGATTCAGCCCGGAAAGACCTCAGTTTTCAGCTTTAAGCAACCTCAGTTTTCAGCGCGTCATCGTCGCATCTCGCCATCGACATCGTCTCCGACATAGAGTCAGAATTCAGCAGATAGAAGATTGCAGATTTCAGCCATTAGCAATTTCAGATTTCAGCCCGTCTCATCGTCATCCTCATCGTAGTCGACATCGTCGGCAAGTCCAAGCATTGTAGAGATTTGAGCAATCATAAGTAGACCGCTCTCGCCATAGAGACTGGGGCCTTTGGAGGAGGGTTTTACAACGTCTCTGGTGTCGTATTCTCTTCTCTATCTCTCAGTCTCATACACTTGCACGCACAGTGTCCATTCACTTTGTTTGTGATCATAGCACTCTCTCATAAGAACGGAAGGCTCTACCTTCCATAAGAACAAAAGTAACCTTGAGCATAGTTCGGAGCACTCATCTTGAGCAAAGCGCAAACATTCATTCCGCTGCACCTAACATTGGTATCAGAGCTTTGGCAGTGTTCTGTATCACTCAAGTAAAGAACCACAAAAATCACAAGAATTTTTTTTTGCTTGTTGCGGTCGCACGAACCCAAGTTCGCTTGGGCGTGTCGATTCCTAATCGTGTTTTTGAACAGTGACAAGAATCCCAAGAAAGAAGGGCTTGTCCAACCTCCCCTTGTGCCTCTTTTCACTCATTGAGAGCGGACCGTGCACTTAGCGGCCGGCCAATTGACGTGAGGTCACCGCAACAAGCAAAAAAAGAAGAGGTGGGAAAAAGCAACCTTGGTGTGAGCGCAAGGCCACCAAGGGGTGCGCTGGCAGAAAGGAGTAGAACTCGGGTGAAAAGAAGATCCTTCTCAAACACGGTTTGCAAGCGAAAGAAAACCTCAAGAACCTCAAGACCCGCAAGAACCTCAAGAACTCAAGAACCCCAAGAACCAAGACCCCCAAGAACCCAAGTTCCTCGTGAACTTAAGAACCCAAGACCACAAGAACCCACAAGAACCCACGACTTCAGAATGGTCATCACTCGAAGCGGAATGGATACTTCGCTTGGAGGTGAATTTTCCCCACCAGGAGGTTTTTCCGACACTCCCCCTTCCCCATCTACATCAAGGATTGCACTAACTCCTATAGAAGCGTTGGAGCTGATGTTTATGGAAAGGAACTTAGAACGCGAAGCAAGAAATGCAGAAAGAATAGCAGAAATGAATCACAGACACGCATAAATAAAAGCAGAAATGGATCGCGAGCACGCAGAAGACAAAGCAAAAAGAGAAGCAGAAAGGAAAGCAAGACAAGAACAGCGTGAGCGACACATGCAAGAGTTCTTGCGACTCTTTTCTCGAGTGCCGGCACAGATGCAAGAGATTCAGGAGACGGAGACTCTCTCAGTCTCTTCTTCTCCAAAGCATGACACACAGGTTTTGCATGATTGTGAGCAGCATGATGATTTGAATGACAATGATTTGCATGATGATGATTTGATTGACAATGATCAGCATGATGATTTGGACGATAAAGACAAGCATGATGATTTGCATGATCAAGAGGTGATTTCTCACAAGCATGATGATTTGCATAATCAAGATGTGATTTCTCACAAGCATGATGATTTGCATGATCAAGATGTGATTTCTCACAAGCATGATGCGTTGCATGAAGATGATGTGATTTTTCACAAGGATGATGTGTTAGTTGATGCTTTTTCTAGCGAAGCTAACCTCGTTGTAGATTCGATCAATCACGAAGAACCAATCTTGGCTTTCGAGTCGAGGTCCAAAGAACCCCCCCAGGACAATTCGATCATTCAGGAAGAAGCGATCTTGGCTCTCGAGCCTAGGTCCAAAGACCCCTCACAGGAAGTATTATGTGTTCGCATGATTGATACGCATGCATTGTTCGATTGTTTCATTCGTGATCGTTTCCTGTATTTTAATCACCGTCTTTATGTGATCCCTTTTCCTAGGCATGACATATTGTACATTGAGCACGTTTCTCTCATGAATGAGCACGAATGTATGCGGATTTTTCATGAAAAGCTGAAAAGCATGCATTCAAGGAAGTCACATTCCCTGTCTCTTCCTTGGCACGACACAGTGGTAGAAAGAGCACATGAAAGTAAGCACCAAGCATGGGTATTTCCATTGTGATTTCCCATTGTGATTTCCCACAGTTGATTGATTTCGATCAAACAGAAAAGATTCGATCTCATTGTTTGCATGTGTTTGATGAACGGTTTGTCACTCCGTATCTATGTTCATCTACATTGCATACACAGTCTTCAGAGAAGACGAGATTTTTTCCACTCACTTTACATGGAATAGGTATGTTCATGGTTATGTGTTGGAGATGGTTCCAAGAATTTTCAGCCATGGAGATTCTTGAAGAAGAAAGAAGCATGACTCTAGATGAAGTTGAAGCATCGAAGGAGCCACAAAAGACTTTGTCGCTTTCGGCGCGGCCCAAAGAAGCAAGCGTTGCAGACCTTTATGAAGTTCAAGTACAGCACGACCCACACATCAGAGTGGGCCGGCGAAGAGTCCCTTCCAGGATTCCGGATGCTATTGGCGATCTCCCTCGACGCCATACAGTTTGGTACCAATACTCACTTTGAAAAGGAGGGGATGTCACGTGACACATCCAACCCTATGTGTCCGTGGACAATCTACAGCATGATCAGGGTTCAGTCAGTCCAGTCAGTTTAGATTTGAAGTGATCTGGCACTTTTGTGAGTCTATTCGTAGACCGTGCATGCCCAGTCACTTATAGATGCATATCCTCTGGTTGCACACAGCATGATCATAGGCATTCCCATCAAAATCCTTTAAGGGAATTTTCCAGTGCATTTAGCCTATTTCACCTATTTTTGACATTTTTCACTTATTATTTTTTAATTGACTTTTGTTGGAAAGTAGGTAGGGCAATTGAGTAAGTTTGTATATAAGCAAACCTAGACTAGCACTAAATGGCAGAAGAGGCAACAGGAGCCAAGCTCAACAGGCAACTTCTCAGCAAGACCAAGCCTTGGTGGACCTTCCCTCCAAGCCTTGGTGGACCTTCCCTCCAAGCAACAGATCCCCCTTCCACTAGCGTTTTTGCAGAGCATCACAGCCTGGCGTTTTGCACATTATCGCCAGCAAGTCCCACTGCATAGCGTTTTTGCATCAGATCCTCCTGCAACACCCCACAAGATCTAGCTTTTTTGACAAAAGCTTTCCCTAGCGTTTTTGGATCCCAGTAGTATGCAGCAATGCAGCGATTTTTCATCATTAAAGATCAACAAGATTCAGCCATAAAGAAGTAGCAGATTCAGCCCGGAAAGACCTCACTTTTCAGCCTTAAGCAACCTCAGGTTTCAACGCGTCATCGTGGCATCGTCGCCATCGACATCGTCTCCGACATAGAGTCAGAATTCAACAGATAGAAGATTGCAGATTTCAGCCATTAGCAGTTTCAGATTTCAGCCCGTCTCGTCTTAGTCCTCATCGTCGTCGACATCGTCGGCAAGTCCAAGCATTGTAGAGATTTGTGCCATCATAAGTAGACCGCTCTCGCCATAGAGACTGGGGCCTTCGGAGGAGGGTTTTACAACGCCTCTGGTGTCGTATTCTCTTCTCTATCTCTCAGTCTCATACACTTGCACACACAGTGTCCATTCACTTTGTTTGTGATCATAGCACTCTCTCATTAAGAACGGAAGGCTCTACCTTCCATAAGAACAAAAGGAACCTTGAGCATAGTTCGGAGCACTCATCTTGAGCAAAGCGCAAACATTCATTCCGCTGCACCTAACAGATAGTTACTTTCTATGTAGCCTCGGTTGTCCCATTCTTTGGATTTCCCATAGCAACTTGGAGCTGCAGTCTCAATATTTATGTGTGTTCCTTCCTATTGGATGTTTGTTCCCGATTCACTCTGAGAGTGGGGTTATATTCTCTCGGGTGGTGTACCATACAAATATGCATCAGTAGCAGTTTCCACTCTCAGTTCCGATGAAGTTCCTTCAGATACAGTTTGCAGTTCATCATTCTATATGGTGGTTAGTGCAATTCTTTGGTTCTTCGTCATCGGATAGTTACTTTCTATGTAGCCTCAGTTGTACCATTCTTTGGATTTCCCATAGCAGCTTGGAGTTTCTAGCATGTGGTATATCACCGGAGGTGCAGATTTTCTGACTCTCTCCTCGACCCTCTGTGTAAGGACTCTAGGTACTAATCCTTAATTAAGTACTTAAACTCATGATTAAGACTTAAGAAACTTGAACTGTACTCAGAAACAAGACTCAAAAGACTCTGTGTTGATTGATGACTGCTTGAAAATGAGTACAATAGGCTCCTTATATAGGAGACGAAGAGACACAAACGAAAAGACATGTCTCCTGGTGAAAAGACATGACTTTAGACATAAAGACACATCCTTTCGGCAAAGAGCTGCAACCATTGGGCGAAGAGTCGCAACCGTAGAGCGAAGGGGTGTGACCAGTCGTCGAAGGAGTGTGGCTTTTGGCGAAGAGGCACTCTCTTGAGCGAAGGGTCATGACCATCCAAGCGTAGGGGTCCTCCTTGGCATGGCACTTCGCGTATCTGCAACTAGGAGTAGATGTATTGTTGTTAACATAGTCATAATCGTGACATTCCCTCCCTCTTTAAATAAAATCCAGGATAGTTGTAGAAACTCCGGGAAGAAGGAAATGTATTGTTGTAGTGCTTCTACACCCAAAGCTCTTTCTGTTAAGTCCCACGTCATGGCACTATTATTGACCATGACTATTTTTCCAAGTTGAAAAATGATCATATCTGCAACTTGATAAGTGCCTTTGTCAAAGTCATTTGTAACTTCGAGCTTTGTCCAAGAAAAGATTGAATCTGTATCTGCTTCGAGTGAAATTATTGATAAACTGACTTGAGTTTTTCTGTTGAGTGATGACCACTCGTTGGAAATTTGTAAGGTATTCCATTGGTTTGTCTGGAACAGTAAGATCCTCCTGAAGGGATGTCTGAACTGAGACAAAGTAGTGTTTGGAGATATTTCCATCTGTAAAGGTTTATCTGTGGAACAAATTGTGTCCAACGATTCAGTTGCAGCGACTAAAGTCGTGCTGCAAGAGTCTGCATCTGTTTTATCCTTTGCATCGTTGAAGGCAAGGAATGGAGTCTTCAACTTTGAAGAATTATCATTCACCACTGCATTTGGTATCTGTTTAGAAACAAAGACTGTATTCTGCAAGGGTGGTGACGAGGCGAATTTTCTTGCCTGGATCACGGCCAAAGAAGGGTTTATGTGCTTGTTGGTTGTCACATAAGAACTGGAATCTTTTGAATCTTCAGCTTTCTCAACGGGTATTAAGGCTTCCAATTGACAAGGGGGAGGTTGAGGAAGTTGTTGCCTCTTAGACCTCTGAAGGATCCTCTTGCACAAGGAAAGGATCAATAAATCTGTAACTGTACCACCATCAGACAAGAAATACTTAAATGTAGGGCATGGCTCGCGAGGGAACTTGTTTAGCGTCGCGGCATTCACGACCGAGTACTCAACTAGGGTCGGATATATGTGCCACTAAGTAAGCCCATCCTGATATCAATGATGATCCATTGGAAGCTTCATATTCCTGCTTTTGTTGTCGATGATTCGAATAAGAAGTTGGTTGCTTAGTACTGTAACTTTTCCAAGAATATTCATGCTGAGACTTTTGTTGCTCGCACGAAGGTACTTTGTGTCTAGTTGTGAAAAAATTTCGATGAGAAAATTTCGGTTCTGAAGGCTTATGTTTGAGTGGTTCTTTTTGGTCGACCATTGAAGCGTAGGAAGAAGATGCATGTATTGTCCGAGAAGTTGTTGGTTGACTCCGAGAAGGGATTTGCATTTGATCCAAGTGAGTGTGAATCGATGCGAGGCTTGACGAAATTGCTGCCATCTCCTTTTTGAAAACTGCTATCGAGTCTTTGGTGATATATTGTTGTCGCCATCTTGTCTCCATCGTTGATTATGTAGCAATAGCTACTGGGAGAAGAGAGTGTGTTGAACCATTGTTGGGCTCTGCTTGTCTGCAAACCAGGGGCACAGATGATGGTGAAGCCATTATGTACGCCATAGGTGGTCAATCGACAAGAGCAAAGGGTGGGGTTGGCGAAAATATTGAACCCACACGATGATGCTGAATTCTGTACGCTAGAAGGGCTGAATTCGTGGGTTTTTTTATTAAAATATGCACTGGCTTCCCAAATGAACCAATGGCCAAACTTGTTTAAAAATTTGGTCCTGCTCTTTTAACTTGCCCAGCCACCCTCCATGTGAAGTGTGCAATAGGCACCAGCGAAGGAAAATCACCAGCGAAAGGCAATCCCAAAGAGCACGTAGACTTCAGTGACAAAACACCAGCGATCAGCAATTCAGAAATCTGGACCGAAAAGGTGTATGCAGAAGGTGCAATCACCAGCGAAGAGGTCCGAGAGGGTGCGATCTTCTGCAGGGGTGCGAGACTTTGGGCAGCCACCAGCGGGTAGAGGTGCCAAGAGGTGAGAGGGTGTGTCCCTTCACCAAGGGGTGTGTGCCCCTTCACCAAGGAAGGCAACACATGAAGAGGCATGCGCGGAACGAGCATCTACTTCCGGGCCACGCCCGTTGAGAATCAACTAGCACGTGAGCCCAAGCTTCTGGTAAGAGATGCACGTCATCTTTCTGCAAGGCAATGTTTGCTTCGGGAGTGGGTGAGGTTAAGTAAGCCAGCTAGTATCCATCAGGAAAGCCCACCTTTCTTCTGCTTCCATACAACTGGGGGAAGAGGGTAGAGTGTAGCGGCGAGGGTGAGAGGCTCACAACCTTAGGGTCCTGAAAAAAATTTTGCTCCGATACCACTGTAAGGATTCTAGGTACTAATCCTTAATTAAGTACTTAAACTCATGATTAAAACATAAGAAACTTGAATTGTACTCAGAAACAAGACTCAAAAGACTCTGTGTTGATTGATGACTACTTGAAACTGAGTACAATAGGCTCCTTATATAGGAGACGAAGAGACACAAATGAAAAGACATGTCTCTTGGTGAAGAGACGTGACTTTAGACGTAAAGACACATCCTGTCGGCGAAGAGCGAAGAGGTGTGACCAGTCGTTGAAGGTGTGGCTTTTGGCGAAGAGGCACGTCTCTTGAGCAAAGGGTCGTGACCATCCAAGCGTAGGGGTCCTCCTTGGCATGGGACTTCGCGTATTTGCAACTAGAAGTAGATGTATTGTTGTTAACATAGTCACAATCGTGACACTCTGCAAATGCTGGTTGTGCAACTTGTGAGTCAGTTGAGTTGAGGAGCTTCTTGTTAGAGCTTGATTTACTTTCAACGGACGGCATTATACTTCCCTGACGTCTTTCGGGGGTAGTTTCGGATGATACTGGGACCTCCGGAATGTTTCCAAAACGGGGAGGCCCTACAACAACGGAATGGGAACAAGGGCCGAACGGTGAACCTAAAATATTCCATGGGAGGCCTGTTTTTTACTCTTGAGAGCTTGAGGGTTTGGATTATCTAGGAGAGGATGGGAAGGATACCCACCTTCCCCCCCAATGAAGCTTGTAAGTTGTGCCATATTGATGGCGCTTGAGGCTTGAGCCATATTAATGGCTGCCCGTTCCGCTTGAGCCATATTGATAGCTTTTAAAGAAAAAAGGACTCCCCCCCCCTCTTGTGTGAGTCTCGAGAGGTTTGAAACCCCCTCCCCAAATGGCCACCTCTCTCACTCTCTCTCTCTCACTCTACTTTTTTTGAATCTTGTTGCTCGTTCCGCTTGCATGTTCCGGCCGTTCTAACCGTTCCGGTTGCACGTTCCGCACGTTGCGTTTTACGTTCCTGTTCCGAAACGTTTTTCTGTTCCCGGCACCGTTTCGGCGCCTAGAACCGGTCGGAACGCCGTTTCGATACAGTTACCCCCCGTTCCACCCGTTTCCTGTTACTATGACTATGGACCTTGTATTGTTCGACCCCGGAGTTTTGTAGCAAACACCCTCGTCCACGAAATCCTCTCTTTACAGTTACAGATTGCTCAGTCCAGTCTCCTGATCCGACTTCCTTTCTAAGAGCTGAGAGGGGGTGTTAGAGTTCGAGCATCTCTCTTGGTTAGTCCAGTCGGTCCCAGTTTCTCCCAAGGACAAGTGCTAGGGAGTGAGGGCTGTTTTGTGGCTGTGCCCGACCAATGTGAGGTATATTTCTCATGTCTGGTTGTGTCTAGCCATCTTTAGCCTTGGGTTTTGGCTTGGTTCCATAGCCATCAGGCTCTTGCTAGCCTTTGGTATTTTGGCCTTCCCAAGACCCTAGGGGCCTGTTGGCCCCTTGTACTCCCCTTGTATTGGTTATTTTTCATAGTATGGGATTTATATGGGTCATGAGGGCTGGGCTGGGTCGGCAGCTTTAGTGTTGGCCCTATATATGAATGCAGAGGAGGATCCCTTTAGGCATCGCATAGCAGCCCAGTAGAGCGCCCTCATGGGCAGCCCTTTGCCACAGTTCCCTGGCAGTTTCCCTGCTGCTCCCCTAGCGTTTTTGGTGGATACCAGGATAGGGTTTCTTGTGGCATGAGCAATGGGCAGCCGGCGAATGTTGGCAGCAGACCAGCCTTGCGTTTCCTCCTCATGACGCCCCCATGTGTTCAACCTCAGGCTTAGGCAGAGCATCTCCACGACAGTGCGGGCCTAGGAGAGCAGAGATAGTCACGCATCTAGAGGGCAAGCGTGCAGTGGCCAGCCTTGACGGTTGCAACTTGCCGATCCTCCCTCCAAATCTGGGTGGGTGTCAGGAGGAGGAACACTTGAGGGTTGGGAGCCCATGTGGAGACCGTGTCAGTGCTCTCATGTGCAAGAGCAATTGAGCCAGCAGCAGTCGCAATTGTGTGTACTGAGCTCGGGTCTATCCAGTTGGCATGTCAGTCCTATGCCGGACCACTCTTGGTCACTTGTATGAGCCAATTGTATTCAGCATGGAGAGCCTTTCCCAGATCTTTCACTCTCTCTCATTCTCAGATGTCCTGTCTCTTTCTACCTCACTGATCTCTCTTCTCCACAGGTGTACCCTGTTCATGTTGCAGGTGTTCTAGATCGAAGTTGAGGTGCCCACCAGATCACAAGCCAATTCTTGTCTTCATTGCATCTTTCGTTGCCACCTTTGACACTCTTAAGGTTTATATTCCTTTCAAGAAGCATTCTAATTTGTATTTTTTGTTTGAATTCTGAGCCTTTGAGCAATAAGCTAGCCACTTTCAAGTTTCAATTTGTCCATAGTGTTCTCATGTATTTAACTTGCAAGATTATCTGTCCAACGTTATTGTGTATGTTTCAAGTTCAAGTTCCCAACTTTAAAACTCAGTTCTCATTTTGAAGACACTTCAGTCGTAATAGTGTCAATCATTGCAACTGTGGCCCTATCCTTTCTGTTGGTGATTGCATTGTACTACTTTTATTTGAGGGCATATGGTTGTAGTAGAGGCACCATGCATAAGATCTGTCCTCAAAGTATGGTAAGGCTGATTGTAAGCCTATTGCTAAGCCCTTCGGTGAAATGCATGAGAATGCTACCATGTATTAGAAGGTTGTGGATAGCTTGCTCTACTTGACAATCTCACTATCGAATTTGCTTTACGCGATTGGATTAGAAGTCAGGCTATGCAACTTCTAGAAAGCCACAATTAAGTGCAACGAGGCGCATATTATGCTATGGGAGTGCTACCTTGCATTATGCACTCCTTTACGAGGCTTGCATCTATCACCTGGAGTAGCAAGAATCAACCCACAATTACTTTACTTGAGTATTGAGGCTAAATACAGGGGTATCACCTCAAACATTAAAGAATATATGTTAGGGATGATCAGCATAAATACCATCCAAGTAGAGATGTTCTTGCAAGCTACCCTTGGGCATGTACTCATACACGAGCAATCTGTGATCTTGATCTGCACAATATCCTATCAAATCAAGAAGATATGGTGAATGCAAGCGACTGAGCAGGTCCACCTGTACCACAAAGCAGGATTCATTACGTGGCAATGACAGCATTACAAGAAACTTCAATCAAGTAAAGTCAAACATAATCATTATCAGGCTTGCAACGAATTAGCATTCCACATTACATGTAATGGAAACATAGCTTCTTTGTGAGTCAGAGTTCCTGGTCATCAAGGGAGCTTCAACTAAACCTTGTTCGGAACATGGAATGTGCAGAAACTTGCAGACAATCAAAGATAGCACCTAAAATATAAAGTCTTGCCTCTCGATGAGACATAAAGCATCCTCAGCAGTCAGCAAGTGCTCAAGCCTTGGTACCTGGGCCCTCATGCCCCAGCCCAACAAAAATTGCAGTAAAAACAGCTATTTGGGTGAGTGACGCCACCATTCCCGATGTGAATGTTGCATGAAAGAAGACTTAACATAAACCAGATTCTTTGACCAGGGCAAGTGTGAATAGGCAATCTCTCCATAGTTACCTGGAAGGAGAAATTGGAACGGGGAATGGGGAACAGAAACTGGCATAAAATGCCATTCCATACCCATGTTTGAAACACGGAACAGGGATTCGGAACAGGAAGCTAGAATGGGAACGGGGAACGGGGACTTGAAAATGGCCATTCCCTTTAACTATGAATCTCTCTTCTGCCAACTTTTGTCTAACCGAGCATATAAAGCACCAAAGACCAACATACAGTTTCTTGAAGAATTTTTCAGTTGAATTCAAGAAGATGCAAGACAAAACAATGCGATCTTTGAAGGTCATATAAGCATGCTGAGACCTACAAACAATAAATTGAATGAAGGTGATGACAAAACTTCAAATAGCAAATGGCCCCTTGGAGGTAGCTCTTAAATTGTAAACCTTGAAGTCAAAATGAGATGGTTGCCGTAAGTGTTCAATACCTTGAGGCCCTTCTAAGGGACACCTTGTCCAACACTAGGACGCACAAGCTTTGAGAATTCATCATGAGGCTTGTTTTAGCAAGCCAAAATCATGCCAATATCAATTGACACCATCCTTAGGAGCGCAACCTTCATACATAAAGATGGAAAATTGGCAAAATAAAAGTGCATGTCACAAGCAAATGGAATCAGAACTGATTGCTTTTAGTCTTCAATTCTTTGAAAGCCCATTTTGAGGGACACTTGTCCAACACTAGCAGACACACGACCTCTGAGGTTTCTTACTAGCAAAGCCAAAAAAATTGCTAAAGAATTGGTTTGAATCACTTGACACAATACTTAGGAGCACAATCTCCATACAGAAAGATGGAAAATTGATAAAAGAAAAGTCCATGCCACAAGAAAAGATATACCTCAACTCGGAATTCATGATCTCCTTGCTTGCCAGCTATATCAAGCTGCTTGATGGCCGCAACTCGTCCATCAGGAAGGACACCCCTATACACTGAACCAAAACCTCCGCATCCTATCATATTTGCAGAGCTAAAGTTGCTTGTCGCAAAGTGTAGCTGCTTATATGTGAACACTTGAGCCTCTATGTGCGGCACATGCATGGCAGGCAGCATGTGCTGAGTTATACTTATTTGAAATTCTGCAGTAATTGACAAAAAAGGAATCAAACTACAATGAATACGCATGCATTTAACAGAGACCAAAATGCACAGGGAAACCAAGAGCAATTTCATAAAAGCTGTCTACCTTGGCTCATTTGAGAAAAGCTCTGCTTCTGCTGACTTTTTCTTCTCAAATAAAAGTAGTACAATGCAATCACCAACAGAAAGGATAGGGCAACAGTTGCAACGATTGACACTATTGCGACTGCGGTGCTATTGCCATTTCCCGGCTTTGTTTGCATATGGGGCGGTTGTGAAATAGGGCTGGGAGAAGATGCCATTTTTTCTGCATCAAAACGTCAAACTTTTTGAGTGGGCAATGAATCAAAGCGGTGAATTTGGCAGGTCCATGGATAGAAGCCAGACAGATAAGTGGAGGTTGCTCTATGTGATGAGGGCACTCCTACGCAATGCTGTGAATTTGGCACGGCCATGGATGGAAGGCAGACAGATAAATGGAGGTTGCTCTATGTAACGAGGTCATGTCGTGTTTCTAGCACAACGAGATATCGGTGACTGGTGCCGACATTGTCTAATGGGGCTCTCTCGTCTACTTTGTCATGTTAGCAAGATTGGCCAGTCGTTGTGTATGTATCTGATGAGCATGAATGCTGGATGGAGGAAAGTAGGAAGTGAGCTGTGCTAAGAGATGGGTGAGCCAATTCACGAGCAAATGAGCGATGCAGCTGTGAATGTAGACAAGAAGATCGCTTCTGAACTTTGAAACGAACAAAGCTGCGCTCCAGCGTGATGCATGCAAGAACTTTCGGGAGTGATGCACATGAAGTCTTTCTAAGAGCTACTGAACGAGAAACTGCCTCTCAGTCGAAGAGGAGGAGGTGGGCGATGGCGATGTGATGATAGAGAGCGTGCGCTCGTGTTTGCGGGCACCTGTGAATTGAGGTGGCGGTGGTGGGTACGGGTGGGTGTGTGTGAGCCGGGCGGGGGGGGGGGGGGCGCCCGCGCCATTTCGAATTGGGTAAACTACGCGCGAGCAGCTCGTGAACTTGTGTGTGCTGTGGCATAAATGTTACCGTTCTTTTTTTTTTGGGGAGTGTTTGATTTTCTAGAGATCATGAACTGGCTGAAATGACGAGGAATCATGCGAGCACAATGGAGCTTCCCAACAGAAATTGTCACCCATCCTAGCCTACAACTTGGAGAGCTTATTTCTCACCTTCAATGCCTTCACAGGCCCATTGATCCCTGCAATGGCGATTACGACTTTGAGCGCTTTGAAGATTCTCCATCGGGCTGAGTGGCTCTCTTTTATTTCAATTATGCCTTCCATCCTCTACCTTAGAGAAATCGATGCTCTCCAATAGTGGGTTTTGTAAGAGAAATTCCAGCAACCCTCGCTTATTGTAGCAAGCTCAATGTGTTGGACAGCAACTTCAATCATGTGCATTGTGATCAGATACCTCCTGAGGTCCGATACCTATCAACGGGTGCCTGTCAAACTTGGAGAGATTTTCAATGTGGTACAACGAGTTCATGGGAAGATTCCGAAAGAGATATGGCGAATGTCCAAACTGAGAGTTCTCGTTCTAAATAACAACTTACTTTATGGTATGTTACCTGTTGAGCTCTTGAATTGCACTGATAAAATGCAATGGCTCCTACTCTCCAACAACCAGCTCATACGGGGCATCCCCATTTTTATAAATAGCATGCAGGCGCATCTGACAATGCTAGAAATGGGCAACAGTACCTTCTAAGGCCCTATATTTGCTGAGAGTGAAAATGCCACCAAATTTCTATGGGTTGATCTCAATAGCATATCCTTCTGTCATAAAATCTAATATCTAACCAACCCAAATGATTTTATTGATCATCTAATGTGGTAGAATAAACGGGAACAAGGGTTAGAATATAGACATGTGCCTATGGATCTGTCTCAACACGAGGCCAAGGTTAAAGGGAAAATGAGAGATGGTTTATTAAAGAGCAATGCTCATTTAAGCATGAGAAGCACCTCAAGCTTGAGCAAGGTTCCCACAAACACCTTAAGCACCTTAGTCAGCAAGCACGACAAGCACCTCGTGCTTGGGTAGGATTCTCACCTCAAGGTCAGTCCTAGCTTTTCTAAGGTCAAAGGACTTTTTAACACTAATTTTTGGAGCTCTTTAATGAAGCTAACCCTAAGGTCTTTAAGCTCCATTAGATACTAAGGTGCTTAAAGTGTTCAACTCAAACATGATCTCTCAAGAGGCATAAACGATTTTCATGCTTAAATGACTAAGGTGCTTGAAGTATTCAATTCAAACATGATCTCTTAAGAATCATAAAAGACACATGTCAAGATCCTCCCCATTCGGCCCTCATGATGTGCTTGAATCCTATTGAATAGGCTTAAAAGGGGTCCAATGAGAATACATAAAAATAAACAATTAAGCTCTTTCTCTCAAAGAGGAAAAAGAGGACACGTGTCTAAATGATATAATTAAATAATACGAGAGAGAGAGAGAGAGAGAGGGAGGGACCAAGCATGAGAGGGGGTATACTCTCCCACACTCTCACACACACTCTCTCATTGTGTGAAGTACAAAGTGCAAGAACTCCATCTCCTTCTCCAAGCTTGTTGAGAAGTTGAGAGCCTAAACCAACACTCTTGGCTATGGAATGCAAATCCAACCAAGAGCCATGCTTCAATGCTTAAGTTTGCCATCGTCTTCATCTTCATTACTACGCTATTATGCTATGCTAAGCAAGAAGAGTGATGATAAGTGAGGAACAATAGGAATTAGGGTTGCAGGAAAACATACACAGCTTGGAGAAGACGAAGGAAGCTCAAGGCACACAACGAAGAGTGTATTACTTAGTGTGCAGTGGAAAGATAGATAGCCCTACAACGAATGGGTGTATATACAATGCACAGGGGGAAAAACCTCCTAAAGAGGGAAAAAATGCCCCGGCAGTCCTCAGTGTGTTCACACACATCACTACCACATGTATATGGTAACAAATCCCCCTTGGAATGATGCAGTGAACGAGAGCTGAGGACATGATCAGTCCACAAAGGGGAGTAAGCCCAAAGCTTTGTTGAAAGCTTCAAACTTCTCACGAGACAATGCCTTTGTAAAAAGATATGCAAGGTTGTCTTGTGTTGGCACATAAGCCAAGCTGATCTCTCCTGTTAACAGCCTCTCCCTAACATAGTGGTATTGCACCTCAATGTGCTTTGTGCGAGCATGAAAAACTGGGCTCCTCGCAACTGCCAATGCGCTCTGACCGTCAGTTTAGATAGTGTTGGCAGTATCCTGCCCAACACCCAAATCAGTCATAAGGCATCTAAGCCATACACACTCAACCGTAGCTGTGAAGACTGCCATGTACTCAGCCTCACAACTAGAAGTGGCCATAGTAGGTTGCTTCTTGCTCAACCATGATATACATGAACTCCCAAGCATGAGACAAAAACCACTTGTGGACACTCATGTGTCAAAACAACCAGCCCAATCTGAGTCCGAAAAAGCATATAAGTCTGGCGGCAATGATCCCCCCTTGGGATAAAACGAGCCAAAATGTAAAGTGCCACTCAAGTGGCGGAAAATTCTCTTGACAACCTACCAATGCTTAGAGCTTGGGCTATGCATAAATCTGTTGACTTGTGAGACTGCAAATTGAATATCTAGCCTCGTGTTACATACATAAATGAGGCATCCAACAACAGTTTGGTAAAGAGTGAGATCGGCAAGATCACCAACATCATGAAGACTAGATTTCAAACATGTTTCCATGAGAGTGGCAATAGGTTTGCAATCCTCAAGTCCAAACTTACATAGCAATGTCTCTATGTAACTTTTCTGACACAAGCTAATACCACCATACATTGCTTGAATTGTATACCCAAGTAATGATGCAACAGCCCCAAATCTTTCATCTTGAAAGTAGCATTCAAATCAGCCTTAAATTCAGCAATATGTCTCTCATTTGGTCCAGTGATCAACAAGTCATCAACATAAAGAACCACAATGAGAAGTACATCACCCTCACACTTTACATACAATGTGCTTTCTGTTGGACTGTTACGAAATCCTTGTTTGACCAAATGAGTGTCAGCTTTCTCATACCAAGCACGAGGAGATTGCTTCAACCCATACAAAGCCTTGTTACATTTGCACACTTTGTCCTCTTGTCCTTTTATGACAAAACCGCGAGGCTGCGTTATATAAACTTCCTCAAATATGTCACCATTCAAGAAAGCAGTAACAATGTCTGATTGATGTACATCCCAACCAAAATGAGCTGCCAATGCACATAGAAAACGCGCAGTAGTCATACGACAAGTGGGAGCAAAAGTCTCTTCTTAATCTATGCCTTTTTGCTGTGCATAACCCTTTGCAACAAGTCGAGCCTTATGGCGATCGATCTCACCATCCGGCTTGCGTTTCAACTTGTAAACCCACTTCGTACCAATGGCCTTTTTGCCAAGAGGCAAATCACATAAAGTCTATGTGTCATTTTCTATAAGTGCATCATATTCTGATTGCATGGCAGCCATCCAATTTTTTGAATTTTGTGCTTCATCAAAAGTCAGAGGCTCCTCAACATCATGTAAGCTAGATACAGCCAAAGCACATAACAATCTGATGCATAAGATGCATGGCGAGAGCCTGAACGAGTGCGACTAAACAAAGGTGCATCCAATTTACTGTCACGCAATGTATGCACCAGCCATTTTGGCATACCTCTAGCCTGCTCATTTTCAGCCCTTTCCTCATCAATTACATCATGTACATCTACATCAGTAATAATAGACTGATCTGTAACATTTTCAGAAATCCCCATAGGCTGTACATTTGCCTCATTGGAACTTACCTTTGAACTTCCACCACTGAAAAGAGGCAACAAAGTGTCATAAATATTCAGTGAGCTTACATTACTGTCCCTAGTACATGACAGCAAGGGCTAAACAGAATCTTCTACAAACTTGTTTTTCCTCTCAACAACACCATTTTGTTGAAGCATATAAGGCACTGCACATTGGTGTTTTATCCCACGACTAGCCAAAAATACATAAAATTCATGAGACGTATACTCCCCACTCGATCGGAAGAGAGGGTGTCCATAGTACATTTCGAGACATTTTCATCCATAGCCAAAAATTGTTCGAAGCTCATAGAAACTTCGGACTTCGCTTTAAGCAGAAATACCCATGCATGCTTGGAGTAATCATCAATGAAAATCACAAAGTACAAGTAATTTCCCAAGGACGGAGTTTGCATAGGCCCACAAACCTCACTATGCACAAGTTGCAATCTACATGTAGGACGAATTGACTCATCCTTTGGAAACTTAGCACGTTGCATTTTATGCAAAATACAGCCTTCACAAACATGTTTGACAGGTGCTTCAAGAGGTGGCAAAGAAGCAACCATATCAGATTTCTACAAACATAGCAAACTGTGAAAATTGAGATGCCCAGAACATGCATGCACCAATTTTGTGTTTTAAACAGCCCTTGAATCTGCAACTGCATTTGCAAAATTTTGTCCACACTTGTCATATAAAGTGAGCTTATACATCCCACTGCACAAAAGGCCAGATGCAACAATTTCATCACCAAAACTGAGATCATGAACTGTACATCTGTCATCCACAAATTTGACTACAAGTCCAAGTCTAGCAAGTACAGATACAGACAAAAGATTCTTCTTGATCCCAGTTACATAAAGTGCATCAACAAGTGTGAAAGAGCTGTCATTTGCAGCAGTAAGCACAATGTTTCCAACTCCCTAAACCGGATAAGAGGCATTGTTGGCACAAGTGACTGGATTTCCATGAGGGACAGACTTGAGAGAGGTGAATAAATCATGATGTGAGGTAATGTGCTTTGTAGCACCACTGTCAAAATACCACACATGTGAATCTGCAGCAATTGGCATGCATGCATCATGGGTAGCAAGATTATAGGTACACTTTGCACTAAAAGCCTATTCTGCATCAACATCAGCATCAAAGTCTCCTTTCATAGAAGACTCAACAATAGCTGCATTTGTAGTGGAGCCAGCATTTGCAATGGAATCACCCTCTTTCTTCTTTGCCTCTTTGGCCTTCAACTTAGGACACTGTTTGATGAAGTGATCATTAGTTTTACAATAATGGCAATGCATCTTCTTTTTTCCCTTATCACCAGAATTTCCAGACGAATTGCTGCTAGTAGAAGCATTAGGAACATGTGATTTTCCACTCGCAGAAGAACCATAAGAAGTGGTTGTATTGTTGTTACCACCCTTTCTTTGAGAAGAAACAAAAGCATGTTCAACTACACGTTGTCTAGTCCTATTTTTTTTGGAAAGCGACTCTTGCAACAACAATGCGCACGATGCATCAAACTTGACAACTTCAGGATTTCCTTGGGTCATAAGTCTCCAGTACTAACAAAAGTCTGGTAAGAGTCTGGCAAGGCATCAAGAACAGTTTGCACAAGGGAACTGTCTAAAATGACTTCACCTGCAGAAATAAGTTGCTCATTGATATCCTTGACACCAGCAAGGAAAGTGTCTGTGTCATCTTCCTCGTGCATAATCTTCGATTCCAGCTCTTTACGCAACAATGCAATTTTACTATCATTGCGGCTTGCATAAAGACCAGCAAGAATATCCCAAGCCTGTTTTGCAGATTTTGTTGAACGAATGTGAGGAGTAATGGTGCGCTTCACAGACACCGCAATCAACACATGAGCCTCCGCATCCTTTACATCCCAACGAGCTTGTTCTACCATAGGCAAAACAACTCTAACAGCATCAATCCTTGCAGCAAAACCTGGAACATCCTCAACATTGCACACAACCTGCTTTGATACCAATTGTTGGAATTAGGGTTGCAAGAAAACACATATAGCCTGGAGAAGATGAAGGAAGCTTAAGGCACACAATAGAGAGTGTTTTACTTAGTGTGCCATGGAAAGATAGATAGCCCTAGAGTGATGGGCGTATATACAATGCACGGGGGGAAAAACCTCCTAAAGAGGGAAACAATGCACTGTCCTAAGTATGTTCACACACATCACTACCACATGTATATGGTAACATAGAGAGAGAGAGAGAGAGAGAGAGAGAGAGAGAGAGAGAGAGAGAGAGAGGCACACTACTTTGATAAGAAGGCAAAAATATAGTGGTTCTCTTGCTTCAACGGTTCCGCATTAGCATTCGGGATCGACGAGGCATTTTCGTCCAACAAAAAAATTTGGCATCGACATCCAACAATTTTGTCAGCATTGGCACAATAGCAGACATCAGACAAAGTAGTATTGATAGTTTCTGCTCAGCTCCTTGGGTGGATGCATGGTGGGTGGACTGAAAAGCATTGTCTCGGACATAGGTTTCTAGCATTGAAAAACTACATTTGTTGGAAGAACATTTTCTTTTAAAAAAATGGGTTAAAAAAATGGGTTAAAAAAATGTTATGAGTGTGTAACAACCCAGGAACGTGGGTAGTGAACCGCAAAATGATTGGAGCCCATAGAGCAGCAACTTGTCTCCCTCTCCCCTGTGTGTGTGTGTGTGTGTGTGTGTGTGTGTGTGTGTGTGTGTGTGTGTGTGTCTGTAATGCCTCTCTTGCTTCGTTTTGCTAGAGATAAGACATTGCAAGATAGCTAGGCTTGAACGTAGCTCCTTCTCCTTTAGCTTTAGTAAAGCTTCATTTCTCTAGAGGTGAGTACTGAAGAAGATGAAGATCTTCATCTGCAAGTGTGTGCGTAGTTGGAGGCAGGCGTTGAAGAAGTTGCTACTAACCATTTACAAGTGTCTACATAGTTCAAGGCTGGTGCTGAAGAAGCTTTTGCGAACCATCTAGACGTGTCTGCATAGTTTTCAACCATCTGGAAGTATGTGCACAGCTGGTACAATTCAATCTGAAGAATCTCATGCAGAGCCATCACAAGAACTTCCATGCAACTCACGCAAAGATAGAACAAGGGACATCATAAGGCAATACGAGGCTGAGCATAAACAAAAACAACAAGAGAGGGCAAAACTAAACAAACCACTTTTTTCTATACAAAACAATGATATTAGTGAGCAAAAAAGACGCAAGATGTGCAATGAAGTGGCACATTGTTTTGATACGTGCACAAGGGGCCTAAACTCATCAATCAAAAAAGAAGTGTCTGAAAAACTCCTATATTTGTCTTTGAAGGACGTTATAGATTTAAGGGAGGTGCAAGTTGTTCAAGCAGTGCTTGTCTCAAATATTCAAAGAACCCTGGCATTTATGAAGCAACTAAGATGCTTAGATGAGCTTTTCTTGAAAAGGTCAGCTATGTTGATGCTAGTGAACAAAAATGGGTCTTCTTAATTGAAAGAGCTAATCATTGCAAGAGCTTCTACAGTTTTGGTAGTCCACAGGAGGAATTTCTACTCAGTTGAACATCGCATGAGGCTAGAAGAAGAGGATGGTTCATTGCCATTGGCAATATGCCGAAGACAACAGCGTAGAAGAACCTTTACCCATGAAGTGAAAGATATTGTTTTTTACTTTTGGACTACTGAAACAAGGGTCTTTCCGTGCAAAAAAGATGTTTTCCATAAATGCGTAGGAAGAAACACTTATGTCAAACATCCTACTCATCTATTGGACATACCACAAGTTTAGAAGATTGCTTCTCTCTATAATACAATTTATAACATTACTGTTTTTGTCTTAGTGTTGGCTATCTTGCACACCACTATGGTGTTGATCTGTGCTGCTTTCATACTCTGGTTAATTGCATATAGCATGGCTCAACTTCTTTCTAACATTGTTCACAAATTTGTATAAGTGCAAGATTAGTTCTTAGTGTACTATAGTTATACACCAATTTTCTTCCAATTTGATTGGTTTGTATCCTAGCATTGAATAGTCGTTTCTAAGTAATTTTTCTAGTAATGATTCCAAACACCAAATCTTGGGAGGTTTCTAGCTTTTTTTGACATGTATCTAGCAGTTCTCTAGTGCTTTGTAGCATCGATGCTCTTTGGTGATTGGACTACCGGGTTTCTAGCATTGAGTAGGTGTTTCTTAGTAATCCTTGAGAAGTTTGTACGATTTTTTTCTAGTAGTGCTTGACTTATTTTAGTTTCTAGCACTAAGTAGGTGCTTTCTAGTAGTTATTGGAAGGTTTGTAATGCTTGTTGATAGGTTTTTAGCAGCGATTATGTGTCTTGTTGCACTGAGTGGATGATTGCTAATTCTATGACAAGGTGGTTTTTAGCAATGTGTGTTATGAGACAAACCGAATGGGCACCCAACTGGTCGGAAACGTAGCCGGACACCACATTTGTACTCTATTATTTTTTCGAGCTATAATTCCTGATTCCAGAGTAGTGGATCAAATCCCTGAGTTGTAATATTGTGATGATATTTGTAAAGGTCCCTGTGAGTCGGCCACTGGCCGTTTAGAATACCCTAGGTATAATAAAGGTCAATAACATTAACGTGAAAAGAAGGCTTATCTTTAGAGAAGAAAGAGTTCTGTTGTACGTACGCTCGAGCTACGAAGCTGCTCCAACTTGTAATCAATTTTCAATTCTCAAACTTGCATTGTGTTCCTCTCTCTTTGCTCTTTCAAGTGTAAGAATTCTCTATTTTTTGTGGTTCGCAACTACGCGTTTGTGAGCCTTAATTGTAGATTTGAGTGCTTAAATCACTATTTTTATGACGTTTTGACCATAGGAGATTGTTCCTAGACCATAGGGCCACCTTTCTGGATAGTTTTGTTGCGTTTTTAGGACATTTTTCATGATGGATCGTGGTTTTGGTACCTTGTTGTGCGACTAGACTTGCTAGGATAGTGTCTCTAGGTGTCCTAGACCTCCTCCTAAAGTTTTTTTGCATTTCGAGTCCGTTCAAGTGCCAAAATGGCGTGATGACCTATAGTTGTGAGAAAGGACATAGGCAAATTTCCATGATCATTGAGTGATTGGTTTGCTTGTTGAGTTGTTGCATTAGCTTGTTAGGTTCACTTCTTGAGATTGACAATCTCAAAGAGTCTCTGTGCCCATGCGAGTCACTTTCCTGAGAGTATTGACATTATGTTAGTGCCAGATCACTATGCTTCAGATATCCGTTGCGGCGACCCGCTAACATTGGCACCGCTGCAGGGGATACGATCCTTAGATGGTGAGTGACCTAGTGTGTATTTAGAGCGTCTTTTTCTAAAGATTTGTCTCTCCATTCAATTTACACCTTAGTAGTGAAGCAACTAGACACGGGGTTTAGTGCTTGATAAAATCTAGAAGTCGAGGACTTGCTAGATCTATTCTTGAGAGGTAAAGAGGGTTGTGAGTGAGATAGCCAAAAGAATTTCATTCTTTAATTTTCTCTATGCTTTCAAAGTGCTATTCCGTTTTGACTTACTTTATTTTGTACTGTTTTGTTTGTTTTTCGTGAATGTTTTATTTCATTACTTAGGAGTAGGTTAAACAACAGCTACCGCCATCAAATTTGGGCTAAAAGATTGGATAAAAAAGGGAAAAAACCATATTTTGTCCGAAATGACCATAACTCTAAAATTTTAAAAATTTGATGGTAGAGACCTCAAAAGCGAAAGGGCATCAACATACTTTTTAGAAGCAATCTGAAAAGTTTGACCCCAAAATCTGTGGAGGAATATGGATCGCGATCCATGTACCCTAGAGACCATTTTGGCAGAAAACTGATCAGTGGGGCAGTGTGCATTAGTGGGATATTGCTCTGATCAAGTTTGCTTGAAAGAAAAACTCAAAAATCACATCAAAGTTGGTTGATAGGGCAAAAACAACAAAACGGACATTTCAGACTCAAATTTTGTGGTTTTTCAACTTTTTGGAATCCAATTTCAAATAGGGATGAGATTTGGCTTCTACAGGGAATAGAGAACCTACATAACAAAATTCATGAAAAAATGTTGTCAAACATGGATCGCGATCCATGTACCTTTTGACATTTGGGACTGATATTTGACAAGTACATCCCTAATAACTAGTGGAACAACTTTGCCAAAAGGGAGCATAGCAAAAAGTTGAAAATTTTTTATCAAAGCACCAAAATTCTGCGAGATAGCCAAAATTCATAAGACATACTGGAAAACTCACTTTTAACTAGGAAAAAGTTGTCCAAATTTAAAAATATTTGGGGAAGAGTATCACCATAACATGAACTATAAGATGACCAAGTTTCATGTCAAAATGAGGTCAAAGATGGATCACGATCCATGTACCTCATCAAAATTCTTGGTTGAGATTTGAGCAGTAGGTAGTTGAGACATAGACAAACACTTTTTCCAAAAGAACTATATGCAAAAAAGTTGAAAGCGATCAAAAGAGCTAAAAACAGTTCATTGTCAAAACTGTCATAGCAGACTGTAGAGTTCACTTTTGGTTGGGCAAAACTTATCCAAATTAAAAAAGTTCTTGATGAGCAGGCTACAAACATCACAAGCTATCAGCACACAAAAATTCAGATTCAAAAGTGGTGGAACATGGATCGCGATCCATGTACCCCTGAGAATTTTTGGACATAAACTTTTCCAACCTATAGCAGAGACCATTGTGAACAAAAGTCTCCAAATGAATATTGTCAAAAAAGTTCAAAAAGTGGGTCAAAAGGGCAAAAAACAGTTTAAGGTAAAAACCCTAAAACATGTGAATTGACTTTTGCCTGACCTAAACAACTCCAAATCACACAAAAACCATATAGCAGGGATCAATGAACCAAGGACAAGCTGTGGGTCAAGTTTCATCACCATCTGACACAAAGGTACATGGATCGCGATTCATGTTCCTCTATCACATACTGATACCAAGCTTGCACCATAGCTAGAGGATACTACAAGGAGTCTAGTGGTATTTTCAAAAGTAAATTTGGATATAAAAAAAACCATACCAAAAGCCCATAACTGCCAAGTACTTTGACAAGGTACCAGAATTGACCTAACTTTCAATCCAGAGGTCCATTTTCAAAAAAAATTAATACCATAGGACCTACTAATCATGCTAAATCTTATGGTACCAAAAAAGGTTAATTTGGGCTCCAAACATGGATCATGATCCATGTACCCATAGTGACAGCTTAACCTAAAACTTTCCAGATCATTAGTGCATACACAAGGAAACATATCACCGATCCTAGGTGTGAAAATATTTGAGCAAATTTGGGTCAAAAGGGAGCAAAATAGGTGACATACTAAAAACCGTTGTGCAAACATTATATTAACCATTTGACTTGTCCAACAAGTACAAATCCGAAAAGATTTGAGATTTAGCTTGTAGACATAGTCGAGAACAAACTCCAAAGAGATCAAGTCTAGATGTGGTTGAACATGGATCGCGATCCATGTACCTCAGCCTCAAACTTTGATGAAAATTGGTACAGATTCTGCATATGACCTTGTCTACATACTGTCAAAATTTGGAGGAAAAAATTTGATAGAGGAACATGGATCGCGATCCATGTACCTTAGCATAGTGGAGGTATGTGACTTTATGATCCTGTAGACATACTTGAGAACATCCCAAATCTCAAGTTTGAGCTGAAGATACCTTTTGGAGACCAAGAGATAAGCCAAAGTTCTTGTGTTCTCGTCTTGAAACTGTTTTGAGTGTTGTTTCAAGTGTAGTTCACCAAAATTGCTCTAACTTTTGATAGACAATTCCAAATTGAGTCTGGTATAGCTAGGAAGATAGCTTGTGGGCAATAGGTTTTTGTTTTAAAGATGATTTTTTCTAGGTTTCCTAATTCCAAACTTTTTGGGTAGCCAAAACCAGTTTCCAGAGACCAAAAAGTCACAAATTCTTGACTTTTGAGAGTCCTTACTAGGTGTAAAAAAGGATAAGTTGCACTAAGCCAAAGTGGGCTTGTCAATAAGGATTACCTTGAGAGTTTTGAGTGAGCCTTTTATTATGACAAATCATCCACCACTCACTAGGGTTTTCTACTCCACTCAAAGACATGAAAAACACAACAAACACTGCAATGCCCTCAACAGTGGGATTGGGAGAATACATAGAGGAGAGGCATCCTCTGATCAACAAACCAAATGTGAGATTCAGTAGAACCAACAAAGCCATGAGAGTTATAACGTATTATGCTCATGAGGGCTTGTATAGGTTCACAAATGGAGATTCATATATCTTCTACAAGTGTGTAAAACCCAATGCTAGAGAGTGGACCACCCATAAGAACCTCTATGCATTCACGTATACAGATGCCCATGGAGTGCAACTTTTGATGGTAGATAAGTATGGACGTGAGTATATACTTTTTGATCCAAATGACCTAGAGACATATACATACAAGGGTACTCCAATTTCTACTTACTTTCAGCCAAAAACTATGGCAGAGCACATATCAGAGAGGATTCCATCGGGATTTTCTCCAAGACGAGAGCAGAGAACAAGAGACATCTTTTCAAGAGATCACGAATTGGTTAGTTGGTGACTGAACCACAACAATTAAGACCATATCAAGTGGCTCAATGTGTCAAAACAAAGTACAATGTGTTAGGGGATCCATATGCTCATGTCTCTCTCTTCAAACAAGTTTTGAGAGCTGAACAAATTGCAGATTTCCATACTCAGTATAAGGGATTTGGATTGACATTAGTTAGATGGAATGGCTTTGACATGGTTCCAACCACTAAACAAAGATTCTTTTCCCAACATAGCACAACTCTTACAAGAATTTGTAGAGGGGAACCAAACATAACATGGTGTCATACATCTACGCTACTGCAAGATGAGAGATTGTCAGTTTCCTTCATAGAGGGTTTGAGAAATGAAACTTTCAAAAAGGACCTACGTTTGAAAGGATGCACGAAGTTTGAGCAAGTCACTAGAGAAGGTCTATATCTAGTTGACAATTGTAAAGGCCTACGGAGAGGTGACTAAAGATATAGACAACCGACTAGTAGTGCCTCATCTCTGAAGAGCGAATCAACAATAAAGAGATATGTTCAAACTCCTTGGGAGCCAAAATTTGATCAAGTGGTTGAGGGGGTGATTAAAAGAATAAACTAATGCTACAAACAAAACCTAAATGTACGACATCCACAATTGAGGAGATGTGATACTTGTGGAGGGGATCATCCCGATCCATGGTGTAACACTCAACCAAAACCGTAACAAATTCTAGGGCAACTAGAACCACTTCTAAATGATGGTAGAGTGATAATGAACTACGCTCAGCCAACGTATGTGCCACAACCTATGAGAAACCGGTACTCCATGGATACAAATATGCTCATGTTTATAGCCAATTAACAGTATGATTCAAAAAACATTCTTACCAGGCCAGAACAACCATTGGCTAGACCACCAGCTATGAAAAAAGAAGGTCCATGCTATGAATGTGGAGGTGATCATTGGGCACAAAGTTGTCCAAAAAAGGGTCCAAAAATAGAAATATTTGTATTTTGTGACGATTGTGGGAGAGACCATCTATGCCAAAACTGTGCTAAGAAACCAAACTACAAAGGGAAAGCAACAATGAATGTTGTAGGCATGATGCCTTCTTCAAGCAAATCCGAGGTAGAACCCGCCATTCCTTTAAAGGTGATGACTCAAGCTCAAGTTTAAGAAGCTTCCAAAAATGAAATCGTTGAGGAGGAACCCACATTGTCACCTCAAACAGAAATAAAAAACTTATCGGTGAGAAGAGGAAGAAAATCATGGAAAGCCAAACGAGATAAAATGAAAATGAAGAGGCTACATGAGAAAGCCACTTTAGAAACACAACTAAATCAAACAAAAGAACAACTTAGACAAGATCAAGAAAGCAAGAAAAACGCAAAGGGACCTAAAGAGTTAAAGACTTACTCAAGAGGTTCAGTCTTGGTCAACAAAGTCTTTGAACCTTTAGATGCAATTTTGGAGGCCTATGAAGCTAGGCTAAAACCCAATCAAATTCAAGAGCATAGATGGCTGACCTATCCTCATCCAGGGTATGAAAAAGAGAGGTTGCAAATGTGCAAGGAGCTCATCCAAGCAATCCAAGCTCTTATGGAAACACATGTTCTAGATGCTCCAAAAACGGAGATGCTAATCCGCAAAAAGTCCAAGAAATGGAGAGCCATGGTATTGTAAACAGAGACCAAGAAGATCCGGGAGTTGAGGCACCTTAGGATACAAGGGAAGCAGCCAATACCACAGATGGGATATGCTCACAATCAGTGATGCCTATTCCAGAGGTAGAAGAACCGTCGCCACAATCCTTATGGGAATCAATTAGAAACCAAAATGATGGTAGTGCTCCCTTGGAGTCATCACCTATCCCTGAGATAAACATGGATCACAAATTTTTCCAAGGGATATACGATGTCTATATGGAGATGTTGGGTCTGTCCCATTTGAAGAGAGCAAACCACGTTCTCTACAGACTTTGCCATCTTTCATAGGAGAACTTGAAAGAAAATCTGAGGTTAAAATGATACCTTCCTAGTGGAAAGCCACACCTAAAGATGGATATCAAGAGCTTGCACGAATTGATGTCTTCTCCTATACAATGCACACTTTATCTCGCAAAGTTGCTAAAAATTAGACTGCACATATGGGGCCAAATGGGCGAACACCTGGAAAAGATGGGGTTGAGAATCCCTTTACATGACCAACTTGCGGACAAAAACATGGATGACACTTCGCCTAAAAAGCCCCAGACAAAGCCAATACCAGTAAATAAGGTGGGTGACTACTGTGAAGGAGAAGAAGGAAACACCATCTTACCATTTAAGTACAAAGGAGTCAAGACGGTTGCTATATTAGATAGTGGGGCAGGAATTGCCATTGTAGCCAAAGAAATGTGGGCAAAATGGGAAAACCTTGCTCTAAGAAAAATTCGATTGAAATTGCAATTAGTGGATGGATACATGGAGAAACCGATTGGAATATTAGAACAAATCATTGTATCCTCGTATGGCATAGAGTACGAGCACACCTTTTCCATAATGAATTTTGACAAGAGCAGCAATTTTGACATCATATTGGGCAGACAATCCATGCGTCATCTCAAAATGGTACAAGACTGGGGCTATGACTATATCTACTTGAGACACAAAGAGGTCACCAAAAATTAGTGGCAAAGATCATAGTTATAAAAATGTAGAGTGAACCCCGGGGGAAGAATTACACTCCACAACCGAAGAGGAAAAGGAGGTACCTGCCTGGTTATAAAGCAAAGTGCATGTTTGGATGTGCGGAGCTTTGGAGTGTGGAAGTCTTAGAAGGGAAGATTGCATTCTAGAGCGTTCAATAGAAGATAAATCTTAGATTAAGGAACTATTCCTAGAGGAGTTATTTGAACCCTTTGGATGGGATCAAATACTAGCAACTCTTGATGTTTGCGTAAACAAGGTAACCATTACCAAATTTTGTGATGAAGATGGCTATGATATAACTCCCTTGTTTACAATAAAGGTGTTGAAGGAAGCTAACGAGGTTTGTGAGTGTGAAAGAAAAAAATATGAAACAAATGGCTACGTCTTGGAGCATGAGGCAAAAGTGAAAACGAAGGAAGCAAAGCAACCACGAGCATATGTCATCATTGACATACCTGAAGAATCAACAAAAGCTATTTCAAAGAGGCAGACTCTAGAAGAAGTACAAATGAAAGCAGATGAAGGAAAAAAGTTTTCAAGTTCAATGTCAAATGTTCAAAAAATGCAAGATCAAAATAAGAACAAGGACAAGGAAAAGATTGACTATCTCCTATGAAGATCAAATTCAGCATATGCAGAGAAACAAGACTCAACATCACATGTTCAGCTGTGATAGATCCAAAAGCGACAAAGAATCTAATGACTTATGGATTATGGATCATGATGGGAAATCCGCCAATCAACTGAGCTAGAGGAGATCATGTACACAAGTTCAAAAATGTCAATTCCTAGCTTTGTCATGGCAAAGTCCATACTCAAGTTAAGTACTGGGGAGTACAAGGATAGTTTCCACATAATTGAGTCCCATCATACCAAAGAGAGTCTGATCTTGATAGAAAGCTGGAGGAACATCTTCTTTCGACAACAATCAAAAGCTTCAACAATGACAACAGTAAGACTCCATAAAGCGTCTCAAATCCATGTAGAGAAGAAATTGCCAACCATCGCAGAAAAAGGTAAAGCAAAGGTAAACACTGAAGTATATCAACCTTGCAAGATGACTTTACCCTCAACGAGATTCCATCAAACTTCACACGAAGACTCTACATTAAGAGCCAAACCATCAACAGTGCAATGGAAACCAAAGAAAAAAGTCTACCAACCAACGTTTCCATCACAAAAAAGCATCTAGAAGTAACCAAATAATGTCAACCAAGTGTTGGTATCCAAACAGCACATCAAAGTCAAAGACCCAATTTGGATACATGAAACACAAGCTCAACATAAACAACTAAAAGTGGCAGGGTGGGTAACATCAAATGAGTCAATCATTGCTTAGGGCTATTTCTAAGGAAACGTTAATGTTTGGGCCAAAAAGCCTAAAGTAACAGCCTGGACCTACCCACCTCAACCCAACGAGTTCTACAAAGAGCAAGACATGCTATCAACGAAATAGAAACTACTCTAGCAGGAGAAAGAACAACCACAAATGGCAAAAAAAAAAGACCTTCCAAGCGAGAAACACGAAAAAGTATGGGTGTCGAAGTCAGACCTTAGCCAAGCTACCTAACAAACACAAGTGAAGTAGCGGCTAATTCCAGTCAAGCTACTTGAAGCACAAGGATTCTATGAAGGCAACAATTGAATATGGTGACCAAAATTTGTAGCTCAACCTGGAACAACTAAGAAAAATCATGCAGCACAAGTTCACTCCCAAAAGCAAGCAAAGACAACCAACAGCCAACCGAAGCCAATTGTAACCAAGGCTGCTACATTCTCTAGATGGATACCTTGTCATCGACTCCAAAATCAAGGCTTCTACAAAGAAAATAATGAGTTATGGCTACCAAAGCCTAGTGTCCATCAAATTATAGAAGAAGATAAAATGCAAAAGACGGTCACACAAGGAACAAAAACAAGATGGGTTCCAAAATCTCTCACGGAAACTCAATCAGAGAGAACCCACACACATCAACAATCGCTTCTCATGGGAGATAAAGAAAAAGCTACGTCAGTCCCTACAAGAGATGAAGGACTTGTTTCACAAAGCAGTGTCAACATACAACAAGCAAGTCAAGAGGAGCCAAAATATGCCAACTACTTGACAAAATGGTGGCATCCAATGACCAACACAATGGAAGAGGCCTAAAATTATAGAACTTATTTAATTTGGGTTTCTGGCTTTAAACAGTTAAGTTTAAGTCACCATTAAATATACATGGCATAAAAGTCAAAGTCAAGTAGATAATCCACTAAATGAGTGAGGCCTTAGTCCCAAAGCTTCATGTAATATTCTATGTGGTCTAAGCGTCTTAGCTATTCTAGGTACTGCTCAAACTGGAAGAGTTGAGCATAATTATGTTGTGTCGCTCATGTTGGTATAGGTGGGCATAAGAGTCAAAGTCATTGTAGTATAATGGTAAGTGAAGGAAGAAGTCCAAATGACACTCACACACTCAACACAGTGAGGTATGAGTGGCCAAACTACTACATAAAAAACCCTTCTTGGAAACATGGAAGCTATTGAGATATCCTTTAATGTCACATGTGCTACATTTGTTCCTTGAATCACCCATCAACTCCATCTCTTACACTACATGCTTTTGTTTGAAAAATTTCTTGTATGCATATAAAGTGTCCCATAATTGGCACTTGCATTAGGCACTTCCTTTATTTCTCCCAAGCACTCACGTTGCATATGACAGGTACTTCAAGTTCAAATGCTCAACTCCAATAAGAGCGTATACCAAAGGCACTTTTTTCCCATCGATTTTTTTCCCTTTGGTCATCCAGGTTTTAGACCCTAATCTAGAATCACATCATCTTCTTGTATATATTCCTTATACATCAACAATAAAGAAATGGCTACCCAAATCAATCGACAACTACTTGGAGCAAAAACTGCAAGTCTCCATATGCTTATCAAGAAAATCTTTTATCTTCAAGGTCAACAACAAAGCTCCATCAAACAATGGCAAGTCAAAGAATGACCTACAACAACAAGCAATGACAAATTTTGGAAGAGATTCATCAACAACAATCAAAAGTAGCTCACACAATGCTTCAACTCTTGGTGACCTATTGCAGACAACTCAAATTGCAGTGGACATGGAAAGCAAACCCATCATAAAGTCCATGCTACAAAGAGGATCGGTTCTAAAACCTCAAAAACAAGAAAATCTCTCTTCAGGGCCGCCAAGACTAGCAACAAAGAGGAGACTGCACAACACGAAGAAAAGTTGCCTTAACAATCAAGCTCAAATCATGTATCAACAACAAAGCAGCTATGCATCACTCAAGGAAGAGGGAAGTGTCATCAACGCCAATGCACTTCCCAAGCTGAAGACCACAAGATGAAGACCAACCTACAACCCTATGACAAGATTGCACAAGGTCATGTCAAGGAACGACACGATTTAGGAAGGGAAGAATGCTAAGAGATAGATTGAACGGGTGCCCAATTGGTCAAACACGCAGCTGGACACCACATTTGTACTCTATTAGTTTTTCGAGCTAGAGTAGTAATACTCTGTGTAAATCCTGATTCCAGAGTAGTGGATCAATTCCCTGAGTTGTAATGTTGTAATGATATTTGTAAAGGTCCCTGTGAGTCGGCCATTGGCCATTTAGAATGCCCTAGGTATAAAGGTCAATAACCCTTCATGTGAAAAGAAGGCTTATCTTTAGAGAAGAAAGAGTTCTGATGTACGTACGCTAGCTGCTCCAACTTGTAATCAACTTTTCTAATGATTGGGTAATCAGTTTTCAATTCCAAAACTTGCATTGTGTTTCTCTCTCTTTGCTCTTTCATTTAAGTGTAAGCATTGTCAGTTTTGTTGTGGTTAGTGATTACACATTTGTGGGCCTTGATCGTAGATTTGAGTGCTTAATCATTGTTTTATGACGTTTTGACCATAGGAGAGTGTTCACAAACCATAGGGCGACCTTTTTGGATAGTTCTATTATAGTTTTCGTGACCTTTTTCATGATGGATCATGATTTTGGTACCTTGTTGGATTGCGACCAGACTTGCTAGGATAGTGTCCCTAGGTGTCCTAGACCTTCTCCTAAAGTTTTGTTGCATTTCGAGTCCGCTTGAGTGCCGAAATGGCGTGATGACCTAGAGATGTGAGAAAAGACATACACAGATTTCCCTTATGATTGAGTGATTGGTTTGCTTGTTGAGTTGTTGTGTTAGCTTGTTAGGTTCACTTCTTGAGATTGACAATCTCAAGAAGTGAACCTAACAAGCTAACGCAACAACTCAACAAGCAAAATGATCAGGGAAATTTGCCTATTTCCTTTCTCATAGCTCTAGGTCATCACGCCATTTCGGAACTCGAACGGACTTAAAATGCAACAAAATTTTAGGAGGAGGTCTAGGACACTAGGGGCACTATCGTAGCAAGTCTGGTCGCAATTCGACAAGGTACCAAAATCACAATCCATCATGAAAAAGGTCCTAAAAACTGCAACACGGCTATCCAGGAAGGTCGCCGTATGGTCTAGGAACACTCTCCTATGGTCAAAACGTCATAAAACAATGATTAAGCACTCAAACCAGCAATTAAAGCTCACAGACACGTAGTCGTGAACCATAACAAAACTGACAATGCTTACACTATGAAAGAGCAAAGAGAGAGGAACACAATGCAAGTTTTGAAATTGAAAACCGATTACCCAATCATTAGAAAAGTTGATTACAAGTTGGAGCAGCTTCGTAGCTCGAGTGTACGTACAATAGAGCTCTTTCTTCTCTAAAGATAAACCTTCTTTTCACATTAAGGTTATTGATCTTTATACCTAGGGCATTCTAAACGGCCAGTGGTCGACTCACAAGACCCTTTACAAATATCATTACAACATTACAACTCAGGGAATTGATCCACTACTTTGGAATCGGGATTTACACAGAGTATTACTGCACTAGCTCGAAAAACTAATAAAGTACAAATGTGGTGTTTGGCTATGTGTTTGACTAGTTGCGTACCCATTCAGTCTATCAATAGTGCTTGGGAGGTTTCTAGCGGTAGATTCTTATTTTCTAGCACTGTTTGGAATGTTATTAGCAGTTCTTGAGAGGTTTCTAGCTTTTCTTGTAAGGTTTCTAGCAATTCTCTAGTGATTTGTAGCATTGTTGTTCTTTGGTGATTGGACTACTGAGTTTCTAGCCTTGAGTAGGTGTTTCTTAGTAATCCTTGGCAGTTTTGTACAAGTGTTTGTTGGTAGTGCTTGACTTGTTTCTGGTTTCTAGCACTAAGTAGGGGATTTCTAGTAGTTATTGGGAGGTTTGTATTGCTTGTTGACAGGTTTCTAGTTGCGACTATGTGGTTTGTTGCACTGAGTAGATGATTGGTAGTTCTATTACAAGGTGGTTTCTAACAATGTGACATATGGTTTTTAGCTTTGACTAGGTGGTTTCAAGTAGCAACTAAATGGTTATCAATAGTGCTTGGGAGGTTTCTAGTGGTAGATTCTTGTTTTCCAGCACTGCTTGGAAGGTTATTAGCAGTTCTTGAGAGGTTTCTAGCTTTTCTTGTCAGGTTTCTAACAGTTCTCTAGTGCTTTGGTGATTGGACTAACGGGTTTCTAGCCACTAGGAAGACAAGGGGTCTAGGAGGGCCTCTTTATTTGGCAGTTTAAGAAAGTCAAACCTTTAATATTAAGAAAGTAATCAAAGGACAACTCATGAATTCAAAAAGATAAAACTGGCTACTTTATTTGAATTCAAAGTGTCCCCCCAAAATGGAATTTAAAATCTAGCGAGTAAAGCCATATCATGTAGCATATCTTTGGAAAGAGCTTGACGCATAGATTGTGAATCTATGATCTCTGCTCTAATTGGAGATCATATGTGGGAGTTATGGAAGGTTGAAAATAATAAATTTATCCATCTCCTTTTTGGGATAAAGTGCATCCTTTGGCCACTTTTACACATCTCTTATACACCCACCATTCTTTCACACATGGTGTATACCTATTTGTCAAAATGTTAATCACTTCCATAAGCTCATGGAAAATAAAGAGGCCCTCCTACACCCCATCCTCTTCCTAATGACCAAGTAGGTGTTTCTTAGTAATCCTTGACAGGTTTGTACGAGTGTTTTTTGGTAGTGCTTGACTTGTTTCTGGTTTCTAGCACACTAAGTAGGAGCTTTCTAGTAGTTATTGGGAGGTTGGTATAGCTGGGACTATGTGGGTTTTTGCACTGAGTAGATGATTGGTAGTTCTATGACAAGGTGGTTTCTAGCAATGTAACATATGGTTTCTAGCTTTCACGAGGTGGTTTCAAGTAGCAATTAAATGGTTGGGGAGGTTTCTAGCAATAGATTCTTGTTTTCCAGCATTTCTTGGAAGATTATTAGCAGTTCTTGAGAGGTTTCTATCTTTTCTTGTCAGGTTTCTAGCAGCTCTCTAGTACTTTGTAGCATTGTTGTTCTTTGGTGATTGGACTACCGGGTTTCTAGCATTGAGTGGGTGTTTCTTAGTAATCCTTGATAGGTTTGTACGATTGTTTTCTCGTAGTGCTTAATTTATTTCTAGTTTCTAGCACTAAGTAGGTGCTTTCTAGCAGTTATTGGGAGGTTTGTAATGCTTGTTGATAGGTTTTCAGTTGTGACTATGTGGCTTATTGCACTGAGTAGATGATTGGTAATTCTATGACAAGGTGGTTTCTAGCAATGTGATACGGTTTCTAGCTTTGACTCGGTGATTTCAAGTAGCAATTAAATGGTTATCAATAGTGCTTGGGAGGTTTCTAGAGGTAGATTCTTGTTTTCTAGCAATGATTGGAGGTTATCAACAGTTTTTGAGAGGTTTCCAGCTTTTTTAGTAGTTCTTGAGAGGTTTCTAGCTCTGATTGGGAGTTTTTTTTCAGCACTAATTGGGAGGTTTCTAGCAGTTCTTGGGAGGTTTCTAGCTGTGTTTGGGAGGTTTCTAACAGTTTTTTGGTGGTTTGCAGCACTATTGTGCTTTAGTGATTGGACTACCTAGTTTCTAGCTTTGATCATTGTGTTGTTTTTTAGGTGGAGCTATCTGAAAGGTTCAAGGATGCTTATCCAAACGTTCAAATTCAACAACGATGTTTTATCTGAAGCCATATTTTGTGTGCAAGCTCAAGGAAAGAATTACATGTTGCTGCATTGTGCATGTGCAAATGACATATTTAAGGGAAGCAATCAATCACATGCGACATAAGTGTTTTGGCCTACATGGAGTTCTATGTGATTGCACATGCTCAATGTGTGCCTATAAATTACATGCTACTTCTTACAATGCTTCTAACCATGCATCCAAGAGTACTACAACTTTATGTGGGTCTGTTTTGTGTCCCAAGCCCACAGATTCAACTTTTCACAAGTGCAATTGTTTAATGGGCAATTGTGCTGATTGCGGCACAAAAAAAAAGGTCTTCTGTCCAGTAGAGCGTACCGAGAAGGATTTTCAAGTTTTTGCCTCAAAGTTTTTGAGGATGTCAAAATAGTAGTCGATGTTAACGACATTACTGGTAGATCTCAAAAAGGGAGAAAAAAGAAAATTAACTCGTTCATGCTCTCTCAAGGCTACAAATGTAGCGATATGGACCATTGCCTCTACATTAAGCGAGCTAAAGATGGTAGTTTGCTGATTTTGGTCCTTTATGTGGATAATATGCTAAATTGCCAAGAAATGCGGGGATGAGATTTCAGCCTTGAAGTCAGAGTTACATGCAAACTTTGAAATGAAAGACATGGGTGAAGTAAGCCACATCCTTGGCATGTGCATTAGGCGAGATAGATGCAGAAATTGGTCTATTTGTCTCAATCTGAGTACATTGCTAAAGTGCTAAAGCATTTCAATATGGAGAGGGGGAAGGCATTGAGTACTCCATTGCCTCCATATGTGAAACTTTCTAAAAATGATTGCCCTAAGTCTGAAGACGAAAAGGTTGAAATGGCACAAGTGCCTTATTCATCTGCAGTTGGGAGTTTGATGTATGATATGATTGCTACACGTCCTAATGTTGCTTTTGCAGTGGGAGTTGTCAGCAGATATATGTCAAATCTAGGCAAGAAACATTGGGAGGCAGTGACAGGGGTTATGCGATATTTGAATGGTACAAAAGACATGTGCATTTGCTTTGGAAGAAAGGAAGCATGTGTAATGGGTTATATGGATGCAGATTATGCAGGAGACTTGGACAAGAGAAGGTCCACTTTAGCTCGATGCCGAGACAACTTGATCTATGACTATCTGACGAGGGAAATGGATGAATTGTGTACACATGATTTTTCCCCAGCATTTTAAGTATTTTTTTACGGAACTCCAGCTTGTGGATATCCTGGTCAAGAAAGTCTGGCACCCTATCCCTCTTTGCCTGGCAAGTTGTCACACACTTCTCATAGGCAGACATCTCTGAAGCTCCTAGAACCTGTAAAACTTCCTTTGCAGCTTTAATGTCAACATGAAGTCGTATGATTTCCTCCGCATTTTCAATTTCGCCCACTGCCTCTATTGCTTCCAATTGGCATTGATAATCTACTAGTTACTCCTGAAATACAGCTATGCCATCGGAGAGACCTTCCTATCTGTGCATTGTTATGAAATAAGACGTAGCTAAATAGATAATTGAGTAGATTACTTAATGGAGAGAGACAAATTTATATACACGAGATTATAGTGTAGAGAGAGAGAGAGAGAGAGAGAGAGAGAGAGAGAGAGAGAGTACACACGATATACGTGGTTCACCCAATGTGGGCTACGTCCACGGGAAAGCAGCCACTCAATGGCTTTGGTACTTCAAAACAAGAAGTTGTTTACAAAGGGATTATACCCTTAATGGAGCTCCCGCCTTGCTTCACTCTCACCACCTCACACTCACCTTGTTGCATCAACTTCACACTATGAAATGTGTGTAGAAATGGCCTCCTTTTATAGGCCAAAAGGGCTGCCCTCTCTTATGAGAGACAGCCATGTGTAGCCGCCCTTGTGCGAATAAGTCCAAATTGGACCCTCCAATCCGCCCATGTGTGGCCGTCCTTGAGAAGACAAGTCCGCTTTTGAATTCGGCCACCGGCCATTGAATTCGGCCACCGGCCACCGGCCATTGACTTCCGACCACCGGCCACCGGCCATTGACTTCCGACCACCGGCCATTGGCCATTGACTACGGGCCACCGGCCAACCGACCGGTTGTTTTCCGACCACTTTCCGACTGCCGTCCGGCCATAATATTCCGGCAAAAAGGAATATTCCGGCGAAAAAAAGTCTCGGGGGCCTTCGCCCCCGAGGTTTTTAAAGTTACCCCTGATTCTTGTCCGTGAAAATTTTGGTTTCCGGTGAGTGATTTTCCTTCACGCACGATGGCTTCTCCTCATAATGGGGGCCTTACAAATGTGCGCTTTTACCACATAAAATTACAAAGGGTAAATCAGGCTCCATACTTAACAATCTCCCACTTGGAGACTGATCTCCAAACCAAACCTGTGACTGCTTTCCATTCTGGCTTTTTATCCTTGAATACCGATTGAAGATGAGCAAAAGCTCAACTTCTCCTTGTTGACCACCTTTGTAAACATGTCTGCAGGATTTTCACTTGTATGCACCTTTCCTAGCTTTAGTTGTCCCTCTTCCAAAAGAGTGCGTATGAAGTGATATCTCACCTCAATGTGCTTTGTCCTTGAATGAAAGGCTGAGTTCTTCGCAAGATGGATAGCGCTTTGGCTATCACTGTACAAGACACAATTGTCTTGTTTGAATCCAAGCTCTTCTAAGAATCTGTGAAGCCACAGAATTTCTTTGCTTGCCTCCGTCATTGCTACATACTCTGCTTCCGTGGTAGAAAGTGAAACCACTTTCTGCAGCTTTGAAGCCCAGCTTACTGCTGTGCCTCCAACCGTGAACACATAGCCAGTAGTGCTCCTTTGAGTATCTTGGTCACCTGCCATATCTGCATCAACATACCCTTCTAGAAAAATATCAGTTCTTCCAAAATCCAAAGCATTTGTTGTTGTCCCTTTTAGATACCTAAGTATCCACTTCACAGCTTGCCAATGCTCTTTACCTGGGTTGTCCATGAACCTACTCACAACTCCCACTGCATGTGCAATGTCTGGCCTTGTCCAGACCATAGCATACATTAGAGAACCTACCGCTGCAGCATATGGAACTTTAGACATATAGGCTATCTCCTCTTGTGTCTTTGGACACATATCCTTCGTTAGTTTAAAATGACCAGCCAAAGGTGTAGAAACTGGTTTTGCATTTTGCATTGCAAACCTTTCTAGTACCTTCTTGATGTAATCTTCTTGAGATAGCTTTATTGTCTTCTTCGTCCTGTCCCTTGATATTTTCATACCAAGGATCCTCTTTGCAGCACCTAAATCTTTCATTGAAAAAGATTTGGACAGCTCCTCTTTTAGGTCTTTGATGTCCTGCATGTTAACACTTGCAATCAACATGTCATCAACATACAACATTAGGATGATGAATTTCCCATCTCCCAAATTCTTCGTGTAGACGCAGTGATCGGAGTTGCATCTTGTGAATCCATGATCCAACATCCATCGATCAAACTTCAAGTACCATTGTCTTGATGCTTGCTTTAAACCATACAAGCTCTTCTTTAATCTGCAAACCATTTTCTCCTTACCTTTTACTTCATACCCCTTTGGTTGAAGCATGTAGATTTCCTCCTCTAAGTCACCGTGAGGGAATGCCGTATTTACATCCATTTGCTCGAGATTTAGATCATGAGCAGCCACAAGGCTTAAGACAAGCCTAATTGAGTTCATTTTTACAACAGGAGAAAATATTTCATTGAAGTCAATACCTTTCTTTTGAGAAAAACCTTTTACCACAAGCCTAGATTTGTACCTTTTCTTCCCACCTTCTTCTTCCTTTATCTTGTACACCCATTTGTTTTGAAGTGCCCGCTTACCTTTAGGCAACTCAACCAACTCCCATGTTTGGTTCTGATGTAGTGAGTCCATCTCCACTTGCATGCTCTTCGTCCATTCTTCTTTGGATTCATGTTGCATAGCTTCTTCATATGATTCCGGCTCTCCAGAATCTGAGATCAAGAGATGGTTGAAGGAAGGAACAAACCTTTCTGGAGGTCTACTTGCTCTTGTAGATCTTCGGGGAATAGGTTGAGGCTCCTCATTTGGTTGATGTTGTTGCACATTGTCATCGTTTGCAGTCCTTGAGTCTTCACCGTCCTCAAGCTCCATGTACTCATCACCTGTTTCTTTTGTTTGTTTTCTTTCCAAGTAATCTTTGTACATATTTTGTTCATTAAAAATTACATCCCTACTCCTTAAGATTTTACCATCTTCAGGATTCCATAGGCGATACCCAAAGTCTCCTTCTCCATAGCCAATGAAGAAACACTTTTTGGACTTTGCATCTAACTTTGATCTTAGGCTTCTATCTATGTGCATGAAAGCCTCACACCCAAACACTTTGAGAAATGCATAATTCACCGGTTTACCTGTCCATGCCTCTTCTGGAACTCCCCCATCCAATGCCGTTGAGGGTGACCGATTGATTAAGTACACAGACGTACTTACAGCTTCCGCCCAAAGTTCAAGCGGTAGGCATGCATGTAGCCGCATGCTTCGTGCTCGTTCCATAATTGTCCTGTTCATCCTTTCCGAAATCCCATTTTGTTGAGGTGTCCTTGGGGTTGTCCTTTGCCTCCGAATTCCATTGCTAGCACAAAAGCTTTCAAAAGCTTGGCTGCAATATTCACCTCCATTGTCGGATCTGAGGCATTTAACCTTGGTACCTGTTTCATTCTCCACAAAGGCTTTCCACCTTTGAAATATGGAAAATACATCGGATTTATTCTTCATGACATAAACCCATGTTTTTCTAGTCGCATCGTCTATGAATGTTACATAGTACAATGAGCCACCAAGTGATGGTGTACTTGCAGGACCCCAAACATCAGAATGAACCAACTCAAGTTTTTTATTTTTTCTTTCATTTCCCGATTTTTGAAATTTTACCCTCTTTTGTTTACCATAAACACAATCTTCACAGAACTCTAAGTCCACTTCTTTCAAACCTGGTAGAAGCTTCTTTGTTTGAAGGATTTGCATTCCTTTGGCACTCATATGCCCAAGTCGGTAGTGCCACACCGCACTGTCAACTTCTGTAGTTGCTGCACAAGCTGAAGGTTGCGTGCTAACAACACACAAGTAAAGTGTACTGACTTTTTCACCCTTGGCAACCACCAAAGATCCCTTTGAGATCTTCCACCGTTTGTTTCCGAATGCAATGTTGTGACCTTCATCGTCCAATTGTCCTGTAGAGATCAAATTTTTGCGAAGAGAAGGAACATGCCTAACATGTTTCAGCTTCCATTCATTTCCGTTAGCAGTTTTGATAGAAACTGTACCTTTGCCAACAATCTCACAAGCTTCATCATCTCCCAAGTATACATACCCAAAATTACCTTTGGTGTAGTCTTGGAAATGTTGCTTGTGTGGTGTCGCATGGAATGAAGCCCCGGAATCTACTATCCAGGAATTAGACACATTGTCTAATGAGAGAATTAGAGCATCTTGCTCTACTTTACCTGCCACATTGGCCTCCGATGTTGGCTTGTTGTCTTGAGACTCTGTCTCCTTCTTCTTCTTGGACCAGCAATCCTTCTTGACGTGGCCCTTCTTGCCGCAGTTCCAACATTCAAGAACTGACTTTGTTCGTGATTTGCTCCGTCTTGAGCGATCACGACCCTTTTGGTTTTTGAACCTCTCCTTAGGCCTTCCTCTTGTTTCCACTGATAGTGCAGCACTTGATGATTCTCCTGTGCTTCTCCTTCGCATTTCCTCGCTTAGAAGAACACCCACAACATCATCAAACTTAAGAGTATTTGTGCCAGAGATAGAATTACTTACAGCCATCACAAGGCTGTCCCAACTATCCGGTAGAGATGATAGTATAAGGAGAGCTCGCACTTCGTCATCGAAATTGATTTTCACTGATCGAAGTTGACTTATGTTTGTGTTAAAGTCATTTAGGTGTTCTGCAACTGAACCATTCTCTGCCATCTTTAGATTGAACAAGCGCTTCATAAGAAATACCTTATTGGATGCCGATGGTTTCTCGTAGAAGTCGTCAAGTGACTTCATCAAGTCCTCCGTGGTCTTCATCTCCGAAACATTGAAGGCCACCGTTGACGCCAAGCTTAACCGGATTGTTCCCAGTGCCTTTCGATCAAGGACAATCCATGCTTCATCTGCCATTGTTGCGGGCTTCTTCGCAAGACCGCCTAGTGGCAAATAGAGGTCCTTCTGGTAGAGATAGTCTTCAATCTGCATCTTCCAATGTTGGTAGTTTTTGCCGTTGAACTTCTCAATCTTGAGCTTCCCCTCCTCCGCCATAACTCCCACTCAATTCAAGGAATCCTTTCCTTGAGATAATTTAGCTACGAGCAAACCTTGCTCTGATACCAGTTGTTATGAAATAAGACGTAGCTAAATAGATAATTGAGTAGATTACTTAATGGAGAGAGACAAATTTATATACACGAGATTATAGTGTAGAGAGAGAGAGAGAGAGAGAGAGAGAGAGAGAGAGAGAGAGTACACACGATATACGTGGTTCACCCAATGTGGGCTACGTCCACGGGAAAGCAGCCACTCAATGGCTTTGGTACTTCAAAACAAGAAGTTGTTTACAAAGGGATTATACCCTTAATGGAGCTCCCGCCTTGCTTCACTCTCACCACCTCACACTCACCTTGTTGCATCAACTTCACACTATGAAATGTGTGTAGAAATGGCCTCCTTTTATAGGCCAAAAGGGCTGCCCTCTCTTATGAGAGACAGCCATGTGTAGCCGCCCTTGTGCGAATAAGTCCAAATCGGACCCTCCAATCCGCCCATGTGTGGCCGTCCTTGAGAAGACAAGTCCGCTTTTGAATTCGGCCACCGGCCACCGGCCATTGACTTCCGACCACCGGCCACCGGCCATTGACTTCCGACCACCGGCCATTGGCCATTGACTACCGGCCACCGGCCAACCGACCGGTTGTTTTCCGACCACTTTCCGACTGCCGTCCGGCCATAATATTCCGGCAAAAAGGAATATTCCGGCGAAAAAAAGTCTCGGGGGCCTTCGCCCCCGAGGTTTTTAAAGTTACCCCTGATTCTTGTCCGTGAAAATTTTGGTTTCCGGTGAGTGATTTTCCTTCACGCACGATGGCTTCTCCTCATAATGGGGGCCTTACAAATGTGCGCTTTTACCACATAAAATTACAAAGGGTAAATCAGGCTCCATACTTAACAATCTCCCACTTGGAGACTGATCTCCAAACCAAACCTGTGACTGCTTTCCATTCTGGCTTTTTATCCTTGAATACCGATTGAAGATGAGCAAAAGCTCAACTTCTCCTTGTTGACCACCTTTGTAAACATGTCTGCAGGATTTTCACTTGTATGCACCTTTCCTAGCTTTAGTTGTCCCCCGAGGTTTTTAAAGTTGCCCCTGATTCTTGTCCGTGAAAATTTTGGTTTCCGGTGAGTGATTTTCCTTCACGCACGATGGCTTCTCCTCATAATGGGGGCCTTACAAATGTGCGCTTTTACCACATAAAATTACAAAGGGTAAATCAGGCTCCATACTTAACATGCATGTCTGCCTTTGTTGCCTCCAAGTCTACATTCATTCTCTGTAGCTGCTCTTTCTTTTCATGAACCCTCTCACTGAAGGTGCTAGCCATTTTCTTTGTTGCCAATATATGGTCTTGCAAATCCACATTTGCAGTGGCCATGTTCTCTACCTCATGCTTCCCTTCAAGCTTCACAGTGTAATTTATGGGAGGCTCTTGGCATACCTTATGGTGCTGCAACATGAATGACTCATAAAACTATGGCTTCACTATTTTACAGTGTACCTTTGGACTTCCTCTTCGGGGATGGTGAGCCACATGCCTTCGGGCACATCATTGTCGTTCAGCTGTCGTGGACTCTCACCCACAAGGCTAAGGCCATATTCCTGATGGAACTTCTTCTTACTGCAACAAAAATTTCCTTGGCGTGGATATTTGATTTTGGGGGCATGCCAATGACCACCTGCTTCACACAAAAAATACCTCACATGCAACCCATAAACCTGCACCGCAAAGTCACAAAATGAGTCAAGTACTTGTCTACGTAATGCTCTTCTTTCCCATTATAGTGAAAATGCAATCAATCTAAACCTTGTCTCCCCTGTTGTTTAAGGTCCTATTGTTATGTGCCCCTTAGTGCCTAATTCTTTAGGCAACATGCTTCTCGTGCCCATGGTGCTTTTGTTCTTTTGAGAGCCATCTTTTTTGAGCTTCTATAGAGTCTCTCTCTCTCTCTCTCTCTCTCTCTCTCTCTCTCTCTCTCTCTCTCTCTCTCTCTCTCTCTCTCATCCTCTTGCACGCTCGCTCACTTGTGGTAGGTAAGTTGGGCCACATTCCTTCTCCACTTCATCATTGTCTCCTTGGGAGTTAAAATTTAGAAGGTTTACAAGTGCTAAAAAGCACAAGCATTCAAACTTTGGTTTGAACCACAAAAAGTGTACCACCTTAACATGCATTGACCCCCTTAGTACCTTGTTTTTCATAGTTTTTTTAATGCATGCCTATTGTGGTTTGGTTATGTGATGCTTAGCTGTTGATGGCTCATAGGTAATCAGTTTTCTCAGTTTTTGGACTCACAGTCTACATAGTTATAGGTTTAGAAGTTTTCTTGGCAAATTCTCTTACGATGAGTCTGTTGTTCTCACGCTTTGCAGGTACTTGTTACGGAATTTATGGCATATGTGGTTCGGTTTGCCTAGCCTAGTTGGCTAGATTTGATAGGATTTGTCAGTGACAGAGTCCAGGATCATGTCAAAGTCAATGATGAGAAAGCGTAGAGAGAGAGAGAGAGAGAGAGAGAGAGAGAGAGAGAGAGAGAGAGAGAGAGAGAGAGAGAGAGAGAGAGAGAGAGAGAGAGAGAGTCTTTTGAATCAATCAAGCTTGGCAATGAATAATTGAATGTGTAATACAATGGAGGCAAGGGGTTGCATATATAGCAACCTCAGTAAATTGCCCTACCCAAGCTTTGATAAATAAGAAAATAAATACCTAAAATCCAAAATAAATAATGGGACCACATGGGGCAGTTCACTTGAGATACCAAAAGTCTTAACACCCTCTCTGCAGCTTATAGTGGACATCAATAGTGAGACCAAGTCAATGAAGAAACTACCATGGACACCCTAGTAGAAGGCCTTGGACTACTAGATACACCTCGGATTTGTTACCCTCAACTTTGTGCCTTAGAAGTACGCCATCTTCAACATCGGTGGTTGCCTTTTTAGAAAATTGAAATATAGACCACACTACGTCCAAGAATCCCCATTCGTGAATTGTGAACCAACATGCAAAATATAATACTCCAAGATAATGAAATGTGGAACATATCCTATCCATGATTTGACCAACAACAATGGATTGGTGCACTCATCCATAGTGTTTTAGATATGTTTGATTGGTTCTATGCCAGATGCCTGTGCTTTGAACCCTGACCTATGGGTTCAAACACCGATAACTTGAACTCCAACACAAGGGTCCAAACTAATTATACTCACAAGCCTCTCTCTCTGGCTGAAGCTAGTGGTGACAACTTCCTCTTGACTAGAAATCTGGTGTTGTGGCCATTGTGCTCCCCACCACATGTGCCATGCCAATCTCCTTTGTCAAATATTTATTACCATCATCTTTGTTCAGCTTGCCTTTGCATTTGTCTTCCTTCGAGTTTCCGATTTTCTCTTTGGCTTCAAACTCCCAAGCCAAACAAAGCGTCATGTCATATTTATAACAACTGTTGTTGGGCCTTGTGGGTACCAAGGCATCTCATTAAGTATTGGTACTGCCATCCTTGTCAAGCTTGCCTTTGCCTCTGTCTGTCCATTTTCTTTTGGTTTCACAATCTAGAGCCAAACAATTTGACAGCTCCCTTGAGAACTGTGATAGTGCATAGGTCACTAACTAGATGGTTGATCTGCTATCCATAGACATTTTTTGCATTTGGTTAATGTTGTTGGCGCTCGAGAAAGGGGGGGCCATGTTGAAGTTGCAAGATCTGGTAATCTAGGAGACCTTATCGCACTCCAAGAGATGGCCGCATGAACCAACCTGCAAAATAATCCTCCAATCCGTTCCACTCCTCTGCACAAAGAGCTCCACATGATGTGGGCTCGGTAAACTCTTCTATCCCTCTCTTAAGCTCTAATCTGCTTGCGTTTTTGTCTCCCTAGCCGGTACAACACACCTTTGGGGCTCTAGTCGGCCACCGCCTTCCCAAGGTCGATCCTCTCCTTCCAAGCCGGTCCTTTACTACCCCTTGCGATCCATTTGTGTCCCTTCCAAAGCCAATTGAGTAGGCCCTTTTGGTTCCCCTCCTTTAGCTCCAACCCTACAATCAAGTCCTCTTGTAGCGTTTTAAAATGCTAGAAGGGAGCCTTTATAGGAGAGAGAGAGAGAGAGAGAGAGAGAGAGAGAGAGAGAGAGAGAGAGAGAGAGAGAGAGAGAGAGAGAGAGAGAGAGAGAGAGAGGGGGTTTTTCGCAATAAAGAGGGAACACGATGTTTTAAAATACTCGCTGCAAGGGGAAATGGTCATTGTCACGCAAGGAAAGAAGGGAAAAAATTGATGGGTGAGGTGTGATAAGCATTTTAAAATGCAAAGGGGAGGAGTTGGCATCAGATGGTTCCCTAGTGCCGACTTTTCAAAACACTATCGGTGGTGGGGGGTCAGTTGTTGCTACCGCTTATAGCATACCAAAATGTTGGCAAGGTGTTTGAACCAATGCTACGCAGGTGCTCGTCATATTGTTGAAGCGCTCTTGGTGGAGGAGGAGCTACATTTTTTAGAAGAAGAACTATGAAGAGGATTGAATCCATCATTATCAATGCCTAACTCGCCACACCTCTGCTTGTAGCATTTTAAAATGCTAGTGGATGGAACAGTGACAAAGGGGGGGGGGAGACCAAGCAGCACTAGTAGGGTATCTTCAGCTAGTATTTAAAATGCTACAAGCATCAGTGTGGGGAGTTAGGCATCAATAGTAATGTATTCAATCCTCTTCATAGTTCTTCTTTTCAATGATGTAGCTCCTCCTCCACCAAGAGCTCTTCAACAATATGGCTCTGATACCATGTCAAAGTTGACGATCCCAAAGTGTAGAGACTGGAGAGAGAGAGAGAGAGAGAGAGAGAGAGAGAGAGAGAGAGAGAGAGAGAGAGAGAGAGAGAGAGAGAGAGAGAGAGAGAGAGAGAGAGAACGAATGAGAGAGAATTTCTTGAACCAATCAACCTTGGCAATGAATAACTATATGTGTAATACAATGGAGGCAAGGGGTTGCATATATAGCAACCTCAGTAAATTGCCCTACCCAGACTTTGCAAATAAGTAAAATAAATACCTAACAGCCAAAATAAATAATGGGACCACATTGGGCAGTTTACTTGAGATGACCATTCAGTGGGGGATTTCAGAGCAATAATTATTTATCTTCAAAAGTTTTATGCATATGGATATGTGTGGTTAGCACATTGCGTGTGCTTGCGCTCTGTTGAGAGTAGTTCTTACTCCTTGTAGGGAACTCACTTGAGGGATGTATGTTGTGTTGTGAATACTACAATTGTACCTCGTTGTGCAGCCGTTTTTTTGGCTTGTTTTGGCATCCTCGATCGTTTTTGAGACTCGTTTTGGAAGATAAACAAAGGTAGCTTGGTCATGCTCAAAGAAAGATTTATGGCTGATTATATTCCTTATATGTCTCTCTTGTGAAAGAGAACCTATCTATGTAGCCTACCTTCTAATAAGTTGTGGCATACCTGGCTTGGTCATTTGAGTCGGAAGGGAATGAAACATTTACAATGTTTTGGCTATATCCCCGTGTCAAATTATTCTAACTTTAGTTTGTGTGAGGATTGCATATCGGGAAAAGAATTAGGCTCACTACTTTGCCATTGAACAAAGAGTTAGGAAATCCTCTAGACTTGGTTCATAGTGATCTATGCGGGCCTATGCTGCATAAGTCTCTAGGGAGGGGCATTATATTTTCTGACTTTCCTAGAGGACTCTACTTGAAAGGTGTGGGTCTACTTTTTGAAGAGGAAAGACAATGTTTTTGCTACGTTTCAAAAATTCCTTGCAATGGTTGACCACCAATTAGGCAAGAAGTGAAGGCCTTGCGCAATGACAATGGGGAAGAGTACGTCTCCACTAAGGTCAAGAATTTCTATAACCAAAGAGAAACCTGGGGATAGTGAAGGAGTACGAGCGGAAGTGCGACGCGAGAGAGAGTGCGAGAAGAAGAGCACGACGATCTGGTGAACTCGCTCTACTGTAATGTGTAGAGCATAGTGAGTTCTTATTAGGTTTTTACAAAAGAATATGTGTACATACGTGGCGGCCCGCCCACTTACCTGGGCGACCACATTGGGATTTATACCCCAACAACCTCCCACTTAAAGTCCAATGTGGTACTTTAAGTGTGAGAGAAGCTACTATACAAGCTAATATACAAGAGATGTAGAGAAGTGATGTACTACCCTACACCTAACTACTTGCGAAAATGCGCAAAGCTCTCTGAGCGAAGTCCTTTTGTAAGTAGATCAGTAGGATTTTCTGTGGTGTGAACTTTGACAAGCTGAAGTTGCTTATCCTCGAGCATTTCCCTGATGAAATGATACTTCACATCCACATGCTTTGTCTTTGAGTGATAAACTGGATTGCGAGCCAATTGTATAGCACTTTGACTATCACAATATAACAGAGGAATCTCTTCTTTGATTCCCAAATCTGTTACTAGTCGATTAAGACAAATTGATTCTTTGCATGCCTCTGATGCTGCAACATATTCAGCCTCTGTAGTAGACTGAGTAACACAATCTTGTAATCTAGAACGCCATGATACTGCTCCACCAGCCAATTTAAAGACATACCCTGACGTAGACCTTCGGTTGTCTAAGTCACCTGCATAATCTGAGTCTGTAAAACCCTTTACACTTAGCTCCTGACTCCCATAGCATATACGCATACTCTTTGTAGCTTTCAGGTATCTCAATATTCCTTTCACTGCCTCCCAATGTTTCTTGCCTGGGTTTGACATGTATCGACTTACTACTCCCACTGCAAATGCAATGTCTGGGAGAGTAGCAATCATTGCATATATCAAACTACCCACTGTAGACGCATATGGAATCTTATCCATTTCAGCTTGTTCTTCCTCAGACACAGGACAATCTTGTTTGCTAAGTTTCACATATGGTGGCAATGGAACACTCAGTGCCTTTCCCTTCTCCATATTGAAACGTTGCAAAACCTTGTCAATATACTCTGTTTGAGATAACCAAATCAACTTCTTTGATCTGTCTCTCTCAATGCGCATACCAAGTATATGACTTGCCTCACCCATGTCTTTCATGTCAAACGATTTTGCCATCTTTGACTTCAAAGCTGAAATTTCTTCCAAGTGCTTGCCAGCAATCAACATGTCATCCACATACAAAATAAGGATCAACCAACTACCATCCTTAGCGTTCTTTGTATATAGACAGTGATCGAACTCACTACGTTTGTAGCCTTGAGAAAGCATAAACTTGTGGAATTTATGGTACCATGCCCTCGGTGATTTTTTAAGCCATAAAGACTCTTTAACAACTGGCTTTCTCAACAAACCCTTCTGGCTGTTGCATGTAAATTTCCACATCTAAATCACCATGCAAGAACGCTGTCTTGACATCCATTTGGTGCAACACCAAATCTAATATGGCAACCAATGCAAGAAAGAATCTCAATGTAGTCATCTTGACCACCGGAGAGAAGACTTCATCAAAGTCAATGCCTTGTTCTTGCTTAAAGCCCTTGGCAACAAGCCTTGCTTTGTACTTTGGCTGACTATCATGAGCAGTGATCTTATACCTGTAAACCCATTTACAAGGTAGAGCCTTTTTGCCCTGTGGTAATTTAACTAGCTTCCATGTCTTGATTTTATGCAGAGCTGTCATCTCTGACTGCATGGCCAATTGCCAATTCCCGGAGTCCTTCATTTGCACTGCTTCCTTGTAACATGAGGGCTCATTGCAATCAGTCAACATGACATAGTTCATAGATGGAAAAAACCTATCAGGAGGTCGCGTGACACGTCCAGATCTACGCACAATAGGTGGCTCAGGCTCTCAGCCACAACCTGTGGTTCCACTCTATCCTGTCTTTGCTCCTCTTGAGCCCTGACATTTTGTCTTGCACGTGTAGGTCCATCTTCTTGGAAGATAACTCTTCTAATCTCCTCAACCCTCTCTGGTTTAGAATGATATTTGGATTCATTAAAGTGAACATCATTGCTGCGGATACCCTTTTTGGATTCTGGATCCCAAAGTCTGTACCCCATCTCACCAGAATTACCATAGCCTAGAAAGATGCACTTTCTACTCTTTGGCTCAAGTTTGTTCCTAAATTCCTTTGGAACGTGAGTGTATGCCTCACAGCCAAAGACTCTGAGATGCTTGTATGAGGGAATTTTGCCTCACCATACCATCTCTGGCACTGAATCCTTCTGCAAAACCTCGCTAGACAACATACTTTTGACCTTCTCTTGTATGGTCCTATTCATCCTCTCAGCAACACCATTTTGAGGAGGATTGTAAGGAGCAGTAAGTTCACATTTTATACCTTTTGACTCACAAAAGTCCTGAAAGGCCTTTGAAACATACTCTCCACCATTGTCAGTGCGTAAGCATTTAAGCTTCTTGCCACTCTGATTCTCAACAAGTGTCACAAACATTTTGAAAACACTAAACGCTTCATCCTTGTGCTTGAGAAAGTAAACCCATACTTTCCTCGAGTAATCATCTATAAATTTCATAAAGTAAGAAGCTCCCCCTAGAGATAGGTTAGGGATAGGTCCACACAAATCACTATGAACAAGTGCCAACTGTGTATCTCTTCTACTGCTTCTATGCTTATGTGGCTGCTGTGTTTGCTTACCATACAGACAATGTTCACAGAATTCAAAATCATTAAATGAAAAGCCAGGCAAATAACCAGAACGAGACAAGATTTCCATTCCCTTCTTGGACATATGTCCTAACCGGCTATGCCACAAAGAAACGTTCGGCTGCTCGGTTACATTGATTACATTTTTAGAGACATTTGATACATAAATCATGTAAAGTCCTCCAGACTTTACTCCATGTGCTACTGTCATAGAACCCTTGGATATCTTCCACATGTTCTGTCCAAAAGTGGTGACGTAGCCAGCATCATCAAGTAAACCTGTGCTGATCAAGCTCTTTGTAATTGCGGGAACATGTCTCACATTCTTCAGCGTGAAAGAAGAGCCATTCTGAAACTTCAATTGAACATCCCCAACACCTAAGATCTCACATGTCTACCCATTCCCTAGCCGAACATGATCTTTAGTGGTCACATAAGAAGTAAACCACTCCTTGTTTGGAGACACATGAAGTGATGCCCCTGAGTCTATAATCCAGTCACTCAGTGCATTTCCATCAGATGTTGTAAGAAGAGCTGAGTCCATTGTATTCTACAAGAAGTAGATGTCTCCTGACACTAGACTGTCATCCTCTGCAACAGTGTTTGTCACATTTATTTCTTGAATCTTCACTGAGGACTTGTTCTTCTCACCATGGTCTTCAGCTTTCTCTTTGCCTTTTTCTGCATTCCATTCTCTGCAGTCTCTTTTCATGTGACCCTTCTTGCCACAATGGTAGCATTCTATGTCACTCTTGCCTTTAGCACTGCGGGACTTGCTACGAGACTGATTCCTCTTTCCACCTTTGTACTTTTCTTTGGTCCTTCCCCTGACAACTAAGGCTGTTCCTTTGCCTTTGTCCATTGTCTTTCTATTGATTTCTTCAGTAAGCAGACTTCCTTCTACACCTGCTATGTTCAAACCATCTGGAGGTGCAGAATTACTCAAAGCTGTGCGAAAAATGTCCCAACTTTCCGGCAATGTGATCAACAGAAACATAGCTCTAACAGGTTTATCAAACTTGACACCTTGAGCTGACAACTGACTATAGATTGTGTTGAATTCATTCAGATGATTGGACATAGGTGTCCCTTCTTTCATCTTCAAGTCAACAAGCTTCTTAAGCCAGTATACCTGTGAAGCTACACTTTGCTTCTCATACAGATGACTCAGCTTTAACCATGCTTGATAAGCCGACATCTCGTCTGCTACATTGAAGTAAACACTTTCTGCCAAAGTCAGCATAATGGTAGAAAGGGCCAATTCATCCATTTCGCTCCATTCATCTTCGTCCATATCTTCTGGTTTTATCCCCTTGAGCTTTATAGGTTTTATTTGCTTCTTTTGTACCAACACGTGCCAAATCTGCTTCTTCCACAATGGGAAATTGGTTCCATCCAGCTTCTTGATATTGTAAAGAGCAGTGTCCTGTGATCCAGCCATAGCTACGCTTCACAATAGTTTACTTTCCTGGGAAAAATTCGGCAGAGTTTCCCCTGTAAACTGACCTCTGAACCAATATCAACCTGTCAAATGAACCAAGAAAGCTTCAGATTCTGTAGAAATTTTGGCAGAGTCTCCTTTGTAAAATGGCTCTAGTGTACTAAAAATAGACCAAAAAACAGCTCAAAAACCACTGTCTCTCTAACACTGTAAGCTGTGGATAAACCTGTCCTGCACCTGTACTGTCTCTGACTGTCCTGTCACTGTCCTGTAAGCATAGACTGCGACAATGCCTCAATGGCAGTAAAGCAAAGATGCAATCCCAACTGTCTAACTCACAGTCAATACATCCTAGCTGTCTATCTAAGGGTGCTCGAGGGATCGCTCCAAGACCTGTATCACCGAAAGGATCTCAACATTCGAGAATCCCCCAGCTCAATAAAACCTCACTCGACCCTCAACAAAGGCTGCAGTAAATCTGATGGTACATAGACTTCCACAAAGTCATACATCCACAAATTTCCCACTGTATGTTGTAACCGCTGCGGCGGTTGTTTGCTGTGTGACTCACAGCCAGCAAACCCTCAACAGACATACATCATCTCTGACAATACATCCCATGTGGAAGTACCTGCAATGTGAGGATGAAATCTGGAATATCAAGCAGTAAACACAAGCTACCTGATGAACTAGTGGATGTCGCCTACAGTCCTGTGTGTAGATGCGCCCGTGTCGTATGTGACACGCCTCCAAGAACTGTGAGCCGTCCTTCGATGTGTAGACAGCCACAAATCAACACTCTGGGAATTTTGATATCCTCAACAACTGCAGTCGTAGGCCGAAAACCCCAAATTTGCAGAGTCGGATCTGCACCCGCCGAGACCATGTAGTCGAAAATGGCCTGCGCAGACCTTTGTCGAAGCCGAACGGTGAGCGAGATGACCTCAGAATGAAATTCTGAGCACACCGAGCCCTAAAGGCTTTCCCACAACATTTGGGACCGTGTCTTCGCCTGTCGAATTTGAGGGCCGTGTCTTTACATTTTCCCACGAGATTTGGGGCCGTGTCTTCGCCTGTCGAATTTCACTCCAATCTGAGCTGGTGACTCTAGCCTCTTGCAGTGCTGCCCCGAGCCTCGATCTGAGCTCTGATACCAGTTGAAGGAGTACGAGCGGAAGTGCGACGCGAGAGAGAGTGCGAGAAGAAGAGCACGACGATCTGGTGAACTCGCTCTACTGTAATGTGTAGAGCATAGTGAGTTCTTATTAGGTTTTACAAAAGAATATGTGTACATACCTGGCGGCCCGCCCACTTACCTGGGCGACCACATTGGGCTTTATACCCCAACACTCTCCACCATTGTCAGTGCGTAAGCATTTAAGCTTCTTGCCCCTCTGATTCTCAACAAGTGTCACAAACGTTTTGAAAACACTAAACGCTTCATCCTTGTGCTTGAGAAAGTAAACCCATACTTTCCTCGAGTAATCATCTATAAATGTCATAATGTAGGAAGCTCCCCCTAGAGATAGGTTAGGCATCGGTCCACACAAATCACTATGAACAAGTGCCAACTGTGTATCTCTTCTACTGCTTCTATGCTTATGTGGCTGCTGTGTTTGCTTACCATACAGACAATGTTCACAGAATTCAAAATCATTAAATGAAAAGCCAGGCAAATAACCAGAACGAGACAAGATTTCCATTCCCTTCTTGGACATATGACCTAACCGACTATGCCACAAAGAAACGTTCGGCTGCTCGGTTACATTGATTACATTTTTAGAGACATTTGATACATAAATCATGTAAAGTCCTCCAGACTTTACTCCATGTGCTACTGTCATAGAACCCTTGGATATCTTCCACATGTTCTGTCCAAAAGTGGTGACGTAGCCAGCATCATCAAGTAAACCTGTGCTGATCAAGCTCTTTGTAATTGCGGGAACATGTCTCACATTCTTCAGCGTGAAAGAAGAGCCATTCTGAAACTTCAATTGAACATCCCCAACACCTAAGATCTCACATGTCTACCCATTCCCTAGCCGAACATGATCTTTAGTGGTCACATAAGAAGTAAACCACTCCTTGTTTGGAGACACATGAAGTGATGCCCCTGAGTCTATAATCCAGTCACTCAGTGCATTTCCATCAGATGTTGTAAGAAGAGCTGAGTCCATTGTATTCTACAAGAAGTAGATGTCTCCTGACACTAGACTGTCATCCTCTACAACAGTGTTTGTCACATTTATTTCTTGAATCTTCACTAAGGACTTGTTCTTCTCACCATGGTCTTCAGCTTTCTCTTTGCCTTTTTCTGCTTTCCATTCTCTGCAGTCTCTTTTCATGTGACCCTTCTTGCCACAATGGTAGCATTCTATGTCACTCTTGCCTTTAGCACTGCGGGACTTGCTACGAGACTGATTCCTCTTTCCACCTTTGTACTTTTCTTTGGTCCTTCCCCTGACAACTAAGGCTGTTCCTTTGCCTTTGTCCATTGTCTTTCTATTGGTTTTTTCAGTAAGCAGACTTCCTTCTACACCTGCTATGTTCAAACCATCTGGAGGTGTAGAATTACTCAAAGCTGTGCGAAAAGTGTCGCAACTTTCCGGCAATGTGATCAACAGGAACATAGCTCTAACAGGTTCATCAAACTTGACACCTTGAGCTGACAACTGACTATAGATTGTGTTGAATTCATTCAGATGATTGGACATAGGTGTCCCTTCTTTCATCTTCAAGTCAACAAGATTCTTAAGCCAGTATACCTGTGAAGCTGCAATCTGCTTCTCATAAAGATCACTCAGCTTTAACCATGCTTGATAAGCCGACATCTCGTCTGCTACATTGAAGTAAACGCTTTCTGCCAAAGTCAGCATAATGGTAGAAAGTGCCAATTCATCCATTTCGCTCCATTCATCTTCGTCCATATCTTCTGGTTTTATCCCCTTGAGCTTTATAGGTTTTATTTGCTTCTTTTGTACCAACACGTGCCAAATCTGCTTCTTCCACAATGGAAAATTGGTTCCATCTAGCTTCTTGATATTGTAAAGAGCAGTGTCCTGTGATCCAGCCATAGCTACGCTTCACAGTGGTTTACTTTCCTGGGAAAAATTCGGCAGAGTTTCCCCTGTAAACTGACCTCTGAACCAATATCAACCTGTTAAATGAACCAAGAAAGCTTCAGATTCTTCCTAAATTTCGGCAGAGTCTCCTTTGTAAAATGGCTCTGGTGTACTAATAACAGACCAAAAAACAGCTCAAAAAACACTGTCTCTCTAACATTGTAAGTTGCGGGTAAACCTGTCCTGCACCTGTACTGTCTCTTAATGTCCTGTCATTGTCCTGTAAGCATAGACTGCGACAATGCCTCAACCGCAGTAAAGCAAAGATGCAATCCCAACTGTCTAACTCACAGTCAATACATCCTAGCTGCCTATCTAAGGGTGCTCGAGGGATCGCTCCAAGACCTGTATCACCGAAAGGATCTCAACATTTGAGAATCCCCCAGCTCAATAAAACCTCACTCGACCCTCAACAAAGGCTGCAGTAAATCTGACAGTACATAGACTTCCCACAAAGTCATACATCCACAAATTTTCCACTGTATGCTGTAACCGCTGCGGCGGTTGTTTGCTGCGTGACGCACAGCCAGCAAACCCTCAATAGACATACATCATCTCTGACAATACATCCCATGTGGAAGTACCTACAATGTCAGGATGAAATCTGGAATATAAAGCAGCAAACACAAGCTACCTGATGAACTAGTGGATGCCGCCTACAGTCTGTGGGTAGATGCGTCCGTGTAGTATGTGACACGCCTCCAAGAACTGTGAGCCGTCCTTCGATGTGTAGACAGCCACAAATCAACACTCTGGGAGTGTCGATATCCTCAGCACCTGCAGTCGTAGGCCGAAAACCCCAAATTTGCAGAGTCGGATCTGCACCCGTTGAGACCACGTAGTCGAAAATGGCCTGCGCAGACCTTTGTCGAAGCCGAACGGTGGCCGAGATGACCTCAGAATGAAATTCCGAGCACACCAAGCCCTACAGGCTTTCCCACAAGATTTGGGACCGTGTCTTTGCCTGTCGAATTTCACTCCAATCTGAGCTGGTGACTCTAGCCTCCTGCAGTGCTGCCCTGAGCCTCGATCTAAGCTCTGATGCGAGTTGAAGGAGTACGAGCGAAAGTGCGACGCGAGAGAGAGTGCGAGAAGAAGAGCACGACGATATGGTGAACTCGCTCTACTGTAATGTGTAGAGCATAGTGAGTTCTTATTAGGTTTTTACAAAAGAATATGTGTACATACCTGGCGGCCCGCCCAGTTACCTGGGCGACCACATTGGGCTTTATACCCCAACAGATAGTTTACTACGCTGTACACACTGTTAGAATTAGGGTTGCAAGAAAACACACATAGCTTGGAGAAGATGAAGGAAGCTCAAGGCACACAACACAGAGTGTATTACTTAGTGTGCAATGGAAATATAAGTTAGCCCTAGAGTGATGGACGTTATACAATTCATGGGGGGGGAAAACTCATAGTGAGGGAAAATGCCTTGACAGTCCTAAGTGTGTTCATGCACATCACTACCACATGTATATGGTAACAAATCCCCCTTGGGCGTGATGTGGTGAACAAGAGCTAGCACATAGAGTATAGGGAAGTGCCATGCTCTGAGGACATTAATCAGTCCACAAAGGGAGGAGTAAGCCCAAAGCTTTGCAGAAAGCTTCAAACTTCTCACGAGACAATGCCTTTGTGAAATTATCTGCAAGGTTGTCATGTGTTGGCACATAAGAGCCTCTCCCTGACATAGTGGTAATGCACCTCAATGTTCTTTATGCAAGCATGAAAAACTAGGTTCCTTGCGACAACCAATGCGCTATGACTGTTAGTGTAGATAGTGTTGGCAGTGTCCTGTCTAGCACCCAAATCAACCATAAGGCGTCTGAGCCATACACACTCAACTAAAGCTGTGAAGACTGCCATGTACTCAGCCTCACAACTAGAAGTGGCCATAGTAGGTTGTCTTTCTTAACCATGATATCATGAACTGCAAAGCATGAAACAAAAACCACTTGTGGTTACTCGCGTTGTCAAGAGTTTTTTGGAGCAAGGGATTGCGCATATGTACATACACATGCATGGTGCATCAAATAAGGAATTTCCCATTTTCCAGAGCCAGGTGGTTATGTGGGGCCCACATGTGTACAGGTAGGACACCATGTACACAGTGCATCGATTTTCGCTATCACCAGTACCAGTGTGTTTTTTCTATAATAATGAGGAGTTGCTAGCACGTAAAAATTCTCAAGGAAGCTATCTGCGGGCCGACGACATGAGGTAAGCAGGTGCGTCAAATGGCATCTAGTGGCGTCAGGAGGCTGAATGGGGTCAATACTTGCACGCGGAGAAGTACGGACACAAGTGGGTGTTTTCTTGTGACAATTATGCAGAAAGTTCATAATGAGAACCATCTTTTGGGGCCACTTCACGTGGTGGCAGGATGAATTATGGAAAAAAGTTGAGTGCCAGGTGTGCGGATGATGCAAAAAGGTGACAACTATGCACTACGAGGTCAGTTTTTGGCCTGTTTGGGGTCCGTTTGAGGTCATCTAAAAGGCCAAGGGTGCCCAAGTAACAAATCTAAGTGTGGGAACTGAAAAACCAGAGAGAAGAGCAGGAAAAATGTGGAGAGAAGAGGAGAAACAGCCGCAACTATGTTTTTGGGGTTTTTGGAGCCTGTTTTGGCCGTAAAGTACTCATCCGAGGTCGGATTTCAGCACTTTGACATTGTAGATTGGGGTTTGGGCCGTTTCGGACGCGATGGTGCTGTCCATTTTGCCAAATTCCTCACTGTTTTTTTGTTGTTTTGGCTGTGTAAGTTTCTCCTGAGCGAAGCTTCTACTCCAGTTTGTGACTGTATCTGGCTTATTTTACCCATATTGTGTAAGCTATTTGCCCCATTGGTGTTGACCCAAGCTCAATTGTATCTAAACATCAAAAATTCTCCTCTTTTGAACTGAGTTTTTTGAGTGTGTGTGTGCGTGTGTGTATCTCTTTGTGTGGAGTGGGCAAACAGATAGTCTCTCTCCTCTCACTCCATAGGTGTGTTCCCTGTCTCGGCCAGGTGGGTTGTGTAAGCCGAGTGGTGCCCCATAGTGTGTGTATCTTTCCAAGAGTGTGTGTCGGGTCGTTATAGAGGCGTTCTTTGTGTTTCCATCCTGCTCACATTCTTTTGGTGCCCCCACGGAGGATCTTCTTCGAGTACCTTCTGCTTCGAGCTTCAAGCTTCGCGATTCGGGATTACAGGTTGCAGATTACAGGTTACAGGTTACAGGGACAGGTACAGGTGATTCACACAGGTACAGGTAGCTGGAGTACAGTGATATACTAGCAGTGGAGTCACTTACAGTTGCCGTGGGTATGCATCATTTGGCGCCTGCTTGAGCGCATTGTCTGTTGGATTGTACGTTACTTGTGGAAACTGCCATTGTAGGCCTTTGTGGAGCCATACTTGGTTTTATTTGGTAGTCCCAACCATTTTTGAGACTTGGTCTGGAAGATAGTCATTTCTGAAACTTGACTATACGCGATTTGCATTAGCCTTCGTGTGAGGGTCGATAGCGTGAGGTTTTATTGAGCTAGGGGATTCTCAAATGTGGAGATCCTTTCGGTGATACAGGTAGCTGGAGCACCCTTTTTGTGACCTCGCCATAGGCTATGTACTAGTGATTCCTAATTGATGCTCGGGTTCTATTGTTGGCAGTTTATGCATACATCTACAGTCTATATTTTGGGTTCTTACTGCTCTACTTTTGGGGAAACTCTGCCAATTTTTTTCCAAGTTGTGATGGCTGGTTTTTTGGTCTTTGAGTCATTTATGCTGTTATGCTGCTAAATTTTGGCAAAATCAGAGGATAAGACAGGTGTGCTTTCTTGGGAGCTGCATGGTTGACTTTAATGGATGATCAAAATGGCCCTCAATTCACTCCTTTTCATTTAACTCAAAGAATCAAAATAAACGTTCATGTGTCCAGGAAGATTTTTTTCCAGCAGCGCATAGTCTTTATGTTCGGGCCAAGAAGATTAAGAGAGATCCTGAAATGTCCTTTGCCTGTTGTAATTCCGATGATTAACTATGAAAACTCATTTGATGTGCATGTGTTTGTCCTTATCTAAAGTTGAGCTCTATTCAAGTTTTTGGGGATTAAGTCAATCAAAAGTTTTGGGTTTTTGCATGTGTGTTAGAAGGTGTTCTCAAAGCATCGTAACTTGGGTAGCCATGGCTTTCTCTTATCCGGAGTTTCATGGAAGAAGTGATGAAGATGTGGAAGACTTTTTGGAAAAGATGGAGGTTGCCTGCATTAGCAACCAAATTCATGACCCAGCGCAGATGTTACTTTTGGGAAGCTTATAGAGATGGTGCCTAAGCTAAAGAGACAGTGGAAGAGGATGGTTAACCCAATCGAGAGAGAACCAGAGAGAGGTTCAGTAAAGGTGTTGGCGATGGATGAGCTACCAGACATTTGCCCAATAGTAGATGTGTGGCACAAAAGAAAAAATCTAGGACAAGGTTATGTGGATGGCAGAGCCCAAATATGTGTCATAACACACTCATGCATTGAGAAGATGGGTCTTACAGTGACTTGGGTGTCAGGCTTCCGGATCAGATTGGCAAACCATCAGAAAGTAAAATGTTTGGGTGTTGTAAAGAGCTTAGAAGTGGAATCATATGATGCAAAGGCAGTGGTTGATTTTCATGTGATGCTAGCGGGGTTGGGAGCATATCCTATTATACTGGGTAGACCATGGTTACGTGCAGTAGGAACTATTCAGGATTGGAGACGTGGTACGATTAGCCTCTATGGAAAGACAGGTGCCAAGAAGCTATACAATATAGACACAAGGAAACGATTGGAGGAGCTTTATGAAGATGAAGATGAGTCTAATGATGAAGACTATTCCACAGTGTCTGATGAGGACAGTGATAGTACTACCAGCAGTGATGAGGATGTTGATGGTGCATTCCTTTTGATGGACAAAGAAATCCAGGAGTCTGGTTTAGTTGCATTTGCAAATGAGGTTGAAGATGAAAGTGAAGGGCCTTATGAAGTGATTGAAGGGCTGATGCAAACCAAGGTTGAATTGTCAAAGAAGCAGGAATTGATGACACAATGATCAGTGGATACCTCTCAACTATAGAGAAGGAGATATATTTACACATGCTGGCTAGTTTTCCTAATTTGTTCATTACTTCATATGAAGAGATCAGAGGGTTCAAGGGTGAAGAGATGCATATAGACCTGAAAGAAGGTGTTAAGCCAGTGCGGCAAAGGCTAAGAAGGATGGGTCAAGAGCAAATGGAAGCCTTGCGGGAAGAGGTGGACAAGTTATTGAAGGCAGGGTTCATAGTTCTAGTGGAAACCACAGAATGGGTGAGTCCAGTAGTAGTCAGTCCAAAGAAGGATGGGAAGTGGAGGATTTGTGTAGATTTTAAACCCTTAAATGCAGCCACTAAGAAGAACCCATATCCTCTTCCATTCATCGATCAGATCTTGATTCAGTGGGCAGGTTATGAGAGGTACAGTGTGTGTGATGGTTTTTCAGGCTATTTTCAATTGAAGATTGCTCTTAAAGACCGCACAAAGACAACTTTTATTACGCCATGGGGCTGCTACTGCTACATGGTATTGCCATTTGGGTTGTCAAATGGACCATCCTTCTATCAAGAGAGAGCAAATTGGGTATTGGAACCTTTCATTGGTAGTTGTGTTAAAGCTTTTATGGATGACTTTTGTGTCTACAGCAGTAGGGTTGAACACCATGAGAAGTTGCAAATGGTATTGGCTCGATATGATGAATGTGGAGGACAACTAAATCCCAAGAAATGTCATCTAGCACAGCCAAGGGTGAAGTTATTGGGCCATATGGTGTAAGAAAATGGCATTGAGGCCGATCCAGACAAGGTTAAGTCTATTATTCTTCTTCCATCACCTATGAGTACGAAGCAATTGGGAACCTTTATACACAAAGTAAAGTACATGGCATGGTTTATTCCATTGTCTTCACAGCTCCTTTATCCATTACAACAAGTGGCAAAGCATGATCCATTGCAATGGGATGACAAGTGTGAAGAAGTGTTTCAAGAGGTGAAAGAGGTGTTAGGGGGGTTGTCAGCCATGCAGGCTCCTGATTGGGAGAAAGTGTTTTATGTCAATCCATCAGTAGGGATGAAGCCATTGGAGCCATAATATTGCAAAAGGGGAAGGGCAGCCATTATATGAGGCCAGTGTATTGTGCAAGCCGATTGAAGTTGGTAGCGGAGAGAAAATTCTTGGAAGTAGAGCTAGTGATGGCCAGTGTAGTATTTGCTTGTCGATGATTCGTCATTACTTGCTACCACGACCTTTTGTTTTCTTGACGAGTTACGCCTTTTTGCCACAGTTAATTAATGGCACTAACATGTCAAATGTGGTCAAGAAATGGGTAATTGAGCTACAAGAGTTTGAGTTCTCTTTTCTAGTGGAAGACAGTACAAGAGCTACACTAGCTGATTTGTTGACTTACAAGGAGAATCCCCTTCTTGTTAAGGAAGAGGTGGTGAGAAAGGTAGTGGAAGAAGTGCCACAGATCAGCAATGCACATGTTTTTTTCTTTGATGGCTCATACAGAAAGAGCCATGATGCGGCTTCAGGGGGTATAGCACTCTACGATCCAGAGGGGAAGCTAGTATGCAAGAGAGGGTTCAAGTTGGATGTGCATAGTAACAATGAGGCTGAATATGCTACATTGGAAGCCTGCTTACACATTTGTTTGAAGTATGGGATTAGGAGGTTGAGCATAAAAGGTGATGCCTTGTTAGTTGTGAAGCAAGTGCTGGGTGTGTGGAAGAGCAAGAACACCGCATTGAAGGAAATGTGTTTCAGAATTAAAGGCATGTTAAAGAAGTTTGAAGCATGGAGCATTAGACACATTGAACGTGCTCTAAATGGAGAGGCACATGAAGCAGCTCAAAGCATGATTGGGGAGCTATTTGTGTTGAGGACCAATTTACCTCTTTATCATGGCCGGGAAAGTTTGGCTCAAGAAGAGGAGTTTTTGCTAAAAGGAATCATTCCAAAGGAGATTCAGAAGTCTAAGAAGTATGGTTTTGTGCGTAGAGCATACAGGTACAAATTGATTGGTGATGTCTTGTACATGAAAGGGGTTGATCTTGTGTTGAGACGTGTACCTTGGCGGGAGGAGCTTTATAGAGTGTTGGAAGAGAATCATGAAGGCGCATGTGGTGGCCATTTTGCTCTAAAGATCACCTTACATAAGATCTTGCAAGAGGGGTATGTATGGCCTAGTTTGCACAAGGATGTTCACCATTGGTGTAGGTCTTGCAATAGGTGTCAAGCATTTGGGAAGAGAGTGTTTAAGCCAAAGCTACGAAAAACCATTATGGCGTTTGATGTGTTTGAAAAGTGGGGGATTGATGCAATAGGCCCGTTACCTATCACAAGCAGGGGTAAAAGCTATATTTTGACTGCAGTGGACTATCTCTCTAGATGGGCAGAGGCTATAGCAGTAAAACAGATCACTGCAAAGGATGTGGAAAAATTTGTGTATGATGAAATATGTTGCAAGTTTGGGGTGCCACTGGAGCTACTTTCGGATAAGGGGCCAGGATTTAGAGCTAAACTGCTAGATTTTTTATGTGCGAAGATGAAGATTAGGCATCAGCATACCACTCCTTATTACCCACAATGTAATGGCTTAAATGAAACATTCAATGGTGAGTTGGTACAAATCCTTTCGAAAGTGACAGAGCACCAAGGAAAGAATTGGGATCTGGAATTGCCTAGTGCATTATGTGCTTACCATACTTCGGTGAAGACAGGTACAGGGTTTACTCCATTTCATTTGGTATATGGAAAGGAAGCATTATTGCCTGTGGAAGTAGAGTTGCCTGATATCAAGATGCTAGAAAAGTTGCTTGGGCCGCCTAGTGATGCATTCAAAGAGAGGCTGTTACAATTACAAGAGGTTCAGCTGGATAGGATGAGTGCATTGGAACATTATGGGCAGATGCAGGATAAGGCTTTGGCAAAGATAAATGAAAAGGTCAAAAGTAAGGGTATCAAGAAGCATGACTTGGTTTTGCACTACAAGAGTAAGTTGGACAACACCTTCCAAAAGAAGTTTCAGATTAAGTGGGAAGGCCCTTTCAAGGTAGTGGAGTGTTTCTCGAATGGTACCTATCAGTTGGCTAACCTGGATGGGGTTCTACATAAGTCAAGGGTAAATGGATTGCGTCTTAAATTGTATCATTCCAGGTTAATGATGGTTGAGCAAGATGAGCTGTTTGTGGATCAAGCAGTGTTGGTGAAGGATGAGGAGACTTGTGACGCTGCGAGTCTCATATCGCTTTTTGCCTGCTGATCATGAATGATCTAGCAGGCTAGGGGATGGGAAAATTATGTTAGGAGTCTTTTGGAGCAAGGGATTGTGCATATGTACATACACATGCATAGTGCATCAAATAAGGAATTGCCCATTTTCCAGAGCCAGGTGGTTATGTGGGGCCCACATGCGTACAGGTAGGACACCATGTACATAGTGCATCGATTTTCACTATCACTAGTACTAGTGTGTTTTTTCTATAATAATGAGGAGTTTCTAGCGTGTAAAACTTCTCAAGGAAGCTATCCGCAGGTCGACGACATGAGGTAAGCAGGTGCGTCAGATGGCATCTAGTGGCGTCAGGAAGCTGAATGGGGTCAATACTTGCACGCGGAGAGGTACGGACACAACGTGGGTGTTTTCTTGTGATAATTATGCAGAAAGGTCATCATAAGAACCATATTTTGGGGGCCACTTCCCGTGGTGGCGGGATGCATTATGGAAAAAAGTTGAGTGCCAGGTGTGCGGATGATGCAAAAAGGTGACAACTATGCACTGCGAGGTCAGTTTTTGGCCTGTTCGGGGTTCGTTTGAGGTCATCTAAAAGGCCAAGGGTGACCAAGTAATAAATCTAAGTGTGGGAACTGAAAAACCAGAGAGAAGGGCATAAAAAACATGGAGAGAAGAGGAGAAACAGCCGCAACTATGTTTTTGGGGTTTTGGGAGCCTGTTTTGGCCGTAAACTGCTCATCCGAGGTCGGATTTGAGCACTTTGACATTGTAGACTGGGGTGTTGGGCCGTTCCGGACGTGATGGCGCTGTCCATTTTGCCAAATTCCTCACTGTTTTTCTGCTGTTTTGGCTGTGTAAGTTTCTCCTATGAGCGAAGCTTCTACTCCAGTTTGTGATTGTATTTGGCTTATTTTACCCATATTGTGTGAGCTATTTGCCCCATTGGTGTTGGCCCAAGCTCAATTGTATTGAAAATCAGAAATTCTCCTCTTTTGACCTGAGTTTTTTGAGTGTGTGTGTGTGTGTGTATCTCTTTGTGTGGAGTGGGCAAACGGATAGGCTCTCTCCTCTCACTCCATAGGTGTGTTCCCTGTCTCGACCAGGTGGGTTGTGTAAGCCGAGTGGTGCCCCATAGTGTGTGTGTGTATCTTCCCAAGAGTGTGTGTCAGGTCGTTATAGAGGCGTTTTGTGTGTTTCCATCCCGCTCATAGCGTGTTTAAAAAAACCAACCCAATATGAGTCCAAAAAGCATGTAAGGCTGTCGTCAATGATCCCCCCTTGGGATAAAACAAGCCAAGATGTAAAGTGCCACTCAACTAGAGGAAAATCCTCTTGACAGCCTGCCAATTCTTAGACCCTGGGCTATGCATAAATCTGTTGACCTGTGAAACTGCAAACTAAATATCCAGCCTCGTGTTACATACATAAATGAGGCATCCAACAACAGTTTGGTAAAGAGTGACATCGGCAGGATCACCAACATCACAAAGACTGAATTTCAAACCTATTTCCATGGGAGTGGCAATAGGTTTGCAATCCTCAAGTCCAAACTTACATAGCAATGTCTCTATGTAACTTGTCTGAGACAAGGCAATACCACACCATCACACTGCTTGAATTGTATACCCAAGTAATGATGCAACAATCCTATATCTTTGATCTTGAAAGCAACATTCAAATCAGCCTTAAATTCAACATTATGTCTCTCATTTGGTCCAGTGATCAGCAAATCATCTACATAAAGGACCACAATGAGAAGTACATCACCCTCACGCTTTACATACAATGTGCTTTCTATTGCAGTGTTACAAAAGCGTTGTTTGACCAAATGAGTGTCAGCCTTCTCATACCAAGCACGAGGAGATTGCTTCAACCCATACAAAGCTTTGTTACTTTGCACAACTTATCCTCTTGTCCCGTTTTGACAAAACCACGAGATTGCATTACATAAACTTCCTCAAATATGTCACCATTCAAGAAAGCAGTAACAATGTCTAGCTGATGTACATCCCAACCAAAATGAGCTGCCAATGCACATAGAAACTGCACAATATTCATACGACAAGTGGGAGAAAAAGTCCCTTCATAATCTATGCATTTTTGTTGTGCATAACCCTTTGCACCAAGTCGAGCCTTATAGATATAGCGATCAATCTCACCGTCCGGCTTGCGTTTCAACTTGTAAACCCACTTTGTACCAATGGCCTTTTTGCCAGGAGGCAAATCACATAAAGTCCATGTGTCATTTTCTATAAGTGCATCATATTCAGATTGCATGGCATCCATCCAATTTTCTAAATTCTGTGCTTCAACAAAAGACCGAGGTTCCTCAGCATCGTGTAATCTAGACACAGTCAAAGCATAACCATTTTGATGCGTAAGATGCATGGCGGGAACTTGAAGGAGTACGATTAGACAAAGGTGAATCCCATTTACTGTGATGCAAAGTATGCACGAGCCATTTAGGAATACCTCTAGACTGCTCATTCTTGGCCCTTTCCTCATTAAGTACATTATGTAGATCTGCATCAGTATTAGACTTATTTGTAACATTTTAAAAAACCCCCATAGGATGTACATTTTCCTCATTGGAATTTACATTCAAACTTCCACCACTGAAAAGAGGAAACAAAGTGTCATAAATGTAATGTCAGCTTACATTAGTACATGACAGCAAGGGTTGAACAAAATCTTCCACAAACCAACATTTTGTGAGACCAAGATATGCTTTGTTTGTGGATGATACAACCTGTAACCTTTGCTGTCAACACTATAACCAACAAATATACATTTGATAGCCTTATCATCCAATTTCTTGCGTTGTGTTTGTGGCACCAAAGCATATGCCAAATAGCCAAAAATACGTATGGCTCAATAGAAGGGTTTCTATTATGCCATGCTTCATATGGAGTCATAGACTGCAAATCTTTTGTAGGACACATGTTTAGTACGTAAGTGGCACACATGATGGCCTCAAGCCAAAATGAATGCGGCAAAGCTTGACTCTTGACCATCCATCGTGCCATTTCTGTAAGTGGCCTATTTTTCCTCTCAGCAACACCATTTTGCTGAGGTGTGTAATGCACTATACATTGGTATTTTATCCCACGACTAGCCATGAATGCATTAAACTCCTGAGACATATACTCCCCCCCTCGATGGGACGGAGGGTGCCCGTAGTACATTTTGAGACATTTTCAACCATAGCTAGAAATGTTTTAAATCACATAAATACTTTGGATTGTGCTTTAAGCGAATATACCCATCCATGCTTGGAGTAATCATCAATGAAAGTCATGAAGTAAATGTTGGAATTAGGGTTGCAGAGAAACACACACAGCTTGGAGAAGACGAAGGAAGCTCAAGGCACACAATAGAGAGTGTGTTACTTAGTGTGCAATGGAAAGATAGATAGCCCTAGAGTGATGGGCGTATATACAATGCACGGGGGAAAAAACCTCCTAAAGAGGGAAAAAATGCCCCGGCGGTCCTAGTGTGTTCACACACATCACTACCACATGTATATGGTAACAAATCCCCCCTCGAGTGATGCGGTGAACGAGAGCTGGCACATGAGAAAAGGGAAGTGCCATGCCCTGAAGACAGGATCAGTCCACAAAGGGGAGTAAGCCCAAAGCTTTGCGGAAACCTTCAAGCTTCTCACAAGACAATGCCTTTGTGAAAAGATTTGCAAGGTTGTCCTGTGTTGGCACATAAGCCAAGCTGATCTCTCCTGCTGAGAGCCTCTCCCTGACATAGTGGTAATGCACCTCAATGTGCTTTGTGCGAGCATGAAAAACTGGGTTCCTCGCAACTGCCAATGCACTCTGACTATCAGTGTAGATAGTGTTGGCAGTGTCCTGTCCAACACCCAAATCAGCCATAAGGCGTCTGAGCCATACACACTCAACCGTAGCTGTGAAGACTGCCTTGTACTCAGCCTCACAACTCGAAGTGGCCACAGTAGGTTGCTTCTTGCTCAACCATGATATACATGAACTGCCAAGCATGAAACAAAAACCACTTGTGGACACTCGCGTGTCAAAACAACAAGCCCAATCTGAGTCCGAAAAAGCATGTAAGTCTGGCGGCAATGATCCCCCCTTGGGAGAAAACAAGCCAAGATGTAAAGTGCCACTAAGGTAGCGGAAAATCCTCTTAACAGCCTGCCAATGCTTAGACCCTAGGCTATGCATAAATCTGCTGACCTGTGAGACTGCAAACTGAATATCCGGCCTCGTGTTGCATACATAAATGAGGCAGCCAACAGCAGTTTGGTAAAGAGTGACATTAGCAGGATCACCAGCATCATGTAGACTCAACTTCAAACCTGTTTCCATGGGAGTGGCAATAGGTTTGCAATCCTCAAGTCGAAACTTACATAGCAATGTCTCTATGTAACTTTTCTGACACAAGGCAATACCACCATCACACTGCTTAAGCTGTATACCCAAATAATGATGCAACAGCCCCAAATCTTTCATCTTGAAAGCAGCATTCAAATCAGTCTTAAATTCAGCAATATGTCTTTCATTTGGTCCAATGATCAGCAAGTCATCAACATAAAGAACCACAATGAGAAGTACATCACCCTCACACTTTACATACAATGTGCTTTCTGTTGGACTGTTAGGAAAGCCTTGTTTGAATAAATGAGTGTCAGCTTTCTCATACCACGCACGAGGAGATTGCTTCAACCCATACAAAGCCTTCTTACATTTGCACACTTTGTCCTCTTGTCCTTTTATGACAAAACCGCGAGGCTGCGTTACATAAACTTCCTCAAATATGTCACCATTCAAGAAAGCAGTAACAATGTCTGATTGATGTACATCCCAACCAAAATGAGCTGCCAATGCACATAGAAAACCCACAGTAGTCATAAGACAAGTGGGAGCAAAAGTCTCTTCATAATCTATGCCTTTTTGCTGTGCATAACCCTTTGCAACAAGTCGAGCCTTATGGCGATCGATCTCACCATCCGGCTTGCGTTTCAACTTGTAAACCCACTTCGTACCAATGGCCTTTTTGCCAGGAGGCAAATCACATAAAGTCCATGTGTCATTTTCTATAAGTGCATCATATTCTGATTGCATGGCAGCCATCCAATTTTTTGAATTTTGTGCTTCATCAAAAGTCAGAGGCTCCTCAACATCAGGTAAGCTAGACACAGCCAAAGCATAACAATCTGATGCATAAGATGGATGGCGAGAGCCTGAACGAGTACGACTAGACAAAGGTGCATCCAATTTACTGTCACGCAAAGTGTGCACCAGCCATTTAGGAATACCTCTAGCCTGCTCATTTTCAGCCCTTTCCTCATCAAGTACATCATGTACATCTGCATCAGTAATAGGCTGATCTAAAACATTTTCAGAAACCCCCATAGGCTGTACATTTGCCTCATTGGAACTTACATTCGTATTTCCACCACTGAAAAGAGGCAACAAAGTGTCATAAATGTCCTGTGAGCTTACATTACTGTCTCTAGTACATGACAGCAAGGGTTGAACAGAATCTTCCACAAACACTACATCCCGTGAAACCAAAATACGTTTTGTTTGCGGATGATACAACCTGTAACCTTTGCTTTCAGCACTATAACCAACAAAAATACATTTGACAGCCTTATCATCCAATTTTCTGCGCTGCACTTGTGGCACCAAAGCATATGCCAAACAGCCAAAAACACGCATGTGCTCAATAGAAGGTTTTCTATCATGCCATGTTTCATATGGAGTAATAGACTGCAAAGCTTTCGTAGGACACCTGTTAAGTACATAAGTGGCACACATAATGGCCTCAAGCCAAAAAGAATGCGGCAAAGCTTGACTTTTGACCATACATCGTGCCATTTCCGTCAGTGACCTGTTTTTCCTCTCAGCAACACCATTTTGCTGAGGTGTATAAGGCACTGTACATTGGTGTTTTATCCCACGACTAGCCAGAAATGCATTAAATTCATGAGACATATACTCCCCCCCTCGATCGGAACGGAGGGTGTCCATAGTACATTTCGAGACATTTTCAGCCATAGCCAGAAATTGTTTGAAGCACATAAAAACTTCGGACTTCGCTTTAAGCGGAAATACCCATGCATGCCTGGAGTAATCATCAATGAAAGGCACGAAGTACAGGTAATTGCCCAAGGACGGAGTTTGCATGGGCCCACAAACATCACTATGCACAAGCTGCAACCTGCATGTGGCCCGAATTGAACCATCCTTTGGAAACTTAGAACGCTGCATCTTACCCAAAATACAGCCTTCACAAACATGTTTGACAGGTGCTTCAAGAGGTGGCAAAGAAGCAACCATATTAGATTTCTACAAACGTAGCAAACTGGCAAAATTCAGATGACCAAAACGTGCAAGCCAAAGTTTTGCATCTGAAATAGCCCTTGAATCTGCAACAACATTTTCAAAGTTTTGTCCACACTTGTCATACAAAGTGAGCTTATACAGCCCACAGCACAAAAGGCCAGATGCAACAATTTCATCACCAAAACTGAGATCATGAACTGTACATCTGTCATCCACAAATTTGAATACAAGTCCAAGTCTAGCAAGTGGGGATACAGACAAGAGATTCTTCTTGATCCCATGTACATAAAGTGCATCAACAAGTGTGAAGGAACTGCCATTATCAGTAGTGAGCACAATCTTTCCAACTCCTTGAATTGGATAAGAGGCGTTGTTGGCACAAGTGACTGAATTCCCAAGAGGGACTGACTCGAGAGAGGTAAACAATTCACGATGTGAGGTAATGTGCTTTGCAGCACCACTGTCAAAATACAACACATGTGAATCTACAGCAACTGACAAGCATGCATCATGGACAGCAGGATTGTAAGTGCACTCTGCGCTAAAAGCCCATTCTGCATCAACATCCGCATTACAGTCTCCTTTCACAGAAGACTCAACAATGGCTGCATTTGTAGTGGAACCAGCATTTGCAGTGGAACCACCGTCTTTCTTCTTAGCCTCTTTGACCTTCAACTTAGGACACGACTTGATCAAGTGATCATTGGCTTTACAATAATGGCAACGCATCTTCTTTTTGCCCTTATCACCAGAATTGCCAGACGAAGTACTGCCAGCAGAAGCATTAGGAACATAATTTTTGCCACTCGCAGCAGAACCATAAGAAGTGGTTGCATTATTGTTACCACCCTTTCTTTGAGAAGCAATAAAAGCCTGTTCAACTGCACGCTTCCTAGTCCTGTTTTTTCTGGAAAGTGACTCTTGCAACAACAATGTGCATAATGCATCAAACATGACAACTTCAGGATTTCCTTAGGTCATAAGTCTCCAAGTACTAGCAAAAGTCTGGTAGGAATCTGGTAAAGCATCAAGAACAGTCTGCACAAGGGAACTGTCTGAAATGACTTCACCTGCAGAAATAAGCTGCTCATTGATATCCTTGACACTAGCAAGGAAAGTTTCCATATCATCTTCCTCATGCATAATATTCGACTCCAGCTCTTTACGCAGCAAAGAAATTTTAGCCTCATTGCGGCTTGCATAAAGACCTGCTAAAATATCCCAAGCCTGTTTTGCAGATTTTGCTGAACGGATGTGAGGAACAATGGTGCGCTTCACAGACAACGCAATCAATGCATGAGCCTGCGCATCCTTAACATCCCAACGAGCTTGTTCTGCCGTAGGCAAAACAACTCTAACAGCTGCAATCCTTGTAGCAAGACCTGCAACATTGCCTACATCCTCAGAACCAGGACGTACACCAATGCCCTGCACAATGTTCCAGACACCCTTTGACACAAGAACATGTTGCATCATATAAGCCCACATAGGGTAGTTGTCCCCATCCAACCTGTCCTCAGCAGCAAACATCTTGAACACATCTGTGTTGTTGTTGTCAGCCATGGTAAATGCTGCTCCTGATGTGAAAACTGCCCGAAAATAGGAGAAATGGAGCGGGAACAACTTGTGCTATATAGCACAAACCGTAGAAGACTATAAGGCACCTGTTATGCAGAAAATGGCACTTACAGAAATTCTACACAAAATGATGAAATAGCCTGTGCAGTACTGCCTGTAGTGGAAACGGAGGCCTAAATGAGCCCAAATCAAAATTTTGAGCAGACCCAGCTCTTTGAGCTATCCCAAAATATTTGTCGACCTACGAATGCTCGCCAAAGCTCACTGAAATCGGAGAAAGTGAGCAGGCGTGTGCTGGAGCAGCTGGCGACTAAGCCCGGGAGGACGTGACCTGCTGATACCAATTGTTGGAATTAGGGTTGCAGAGAAACACACACAGCTTGGAGAAGACGAAGGAAGCTCAAGGCACACAATAGAGAGCGTGTTACTTAGTGTGCAATGGAAAGATAGATAGCCCTAGAGTGATGGGCGTATATACAATGCACGGGGGAAAAAACCTCCTAAAGAGGGAAAAAATGCCTCGGCGGTCCTAGTGTGTTCACACACATCACTACCACATGTATATGGTAGCAGTAAAGGTAATTGCCCAAGGATGGAGTTTGCATGGTTCCACAAACATCACTATGCACAAGCTGCAACCTACATGTAGCCCTAACTAAACCATCCTTTAGAAACTTTGAACGCTGCATCTTACTTAAAATACAACCTTCACAAATATGTTTGATGGGTGCTTCAAGAGGGGGCAAAAAAGCAACCTTATCAAATTTCTGCAAAAGCAACAAACTGACAAAGTTAAGATGCCCAAAATGTGCATGCCAAAGTTTTGCATCTAAAATAGCCTTAGAATCCACGACGCATTTGCAAATTTTTACCCACACTTGTCATATAATGTGAGCTTATACAGCCCCAACGACATAAAATGTCAGATGCTATAATTTTATCACCAAATTTGAGATCATGTGCTTTACATTTGTCATTCACAAATTTGACTATAAGACTAAGTCCAGCAAGTGCAGATACAAATAAAAGATTCTTCTTGATCCCAGGTACATACAATGCGTCAACAAGTGTAAAAGAACTGCCATTTGCAGCAGTAAAAACAATCTTTCTAACTCCCTTGATTGGATAAGAGGCATTGTTAGCACAAGTGACTGAATTCCCATGAGGGACATCCTCGAGAGAGGCAAACAAGTCACAATGACAAGTTATGTGCTTTGTAGCACCATTAGCAAAGTACCACACTTGAGCATCTGTAGCAACTGACAAACATGCATCATGGACAGAAGGATCATACGTGCACTCTGCACTAAAAGCCCATTCTGCATCAACATCAACATCACAATTTCATTTCACAGAAGACTGAACAATAGTTGCATTTGTAGTGGAACCAGCATTAGTAGTGGAACCATCATCTTTCTTCTTAGCCTCTTTGGCCTTCAACTTAGGACACTGCTTGATCAAATGATCATTAGCTTTACAATAATGGCAACGCATCTTCTTTTTGCCCTTATCACCAGAATTCCCATACGAATTTTTGCCAGCAGAAGCATTAGGAACAAGTGATTTACCACTCATAGAAGAACCATGAGAAGTGGCAACATTGCTGTTACCACATTTTCTTTGAGCAGCAATAAAGGCCTGTTTAACTGCACACTATCTAGTCCTATTTTTTTTGGAAAGTGACTCTTGCAACAACAATGTGCATAATGCATCAAACTTGACAACTTCAGGATTTCCTTGGGTTATAAGTCTCCAAGTACTAGTAAAAGTCTGGTAAGAATTTGGCAAGGCATCAAGAACAGTCAGCACAAGGGAATTGTTTGAAATGACTTCACCTGCAGAAATAAGTTGCTCATTGATATCCTTGACACCAGCAAGGAAAATGTCCATGTCATCTTCCTCATGCATAATATTTGACTCCAGCTCTTTACACAACAATGCAATTTTTGCCTCATTGCGACTTGCATAAAGACCAACTAGAATATCCCAAGCCTATTTTACAAATTTCGCTGCACAAATGTCAGGAGTAATAGTATGCTTCACACACAACACAATCAATTCATGAGCGTGCGCATCTTTTATATCTCAGCGAGCGTGCTCAACCGTAGGAAAAACAGCTCTAGCAGTAGCAACCCTGCCACCAAAACCCTCAACATCCTCAACATCGCATGTATCCTCAGAACAAGGACGTACATCAATGCCCTACACAATGTTTGAAACACCCTTTGAAACAAGGACACGTTGCATCATGTAAGCCCACATAGGGTAAGTATCCTTAGCCAACCTATCCTCAACAACAAACATCTTGAACACATCTCTGTTGTTGTCAGCCGTGGTGAACGCTACACCTGATGTGAAAACTACCTGAAAAGAGGAGAAATAGAGTGGAAACAACACATGCTATATAGCACAAACCGTAGAAGACTGTAGGGGACCTGTTACGCAAAAACTTACACTAATAGAAATTCTACACAAAAAATCTGAGTAGACCAAGCTCTACCAGCTCACCCAGAATATTTGTCGACCTATGAATGCTTGCCAAAGATCACAAAAGTTGGACAAAGTGATCAAGCATGTGCTGGAGCTGCTGGCGACTAAGCCCGGGAGGATGCAACCCACTCTGATACCAATTTCTGGAATGAGGGCGGCAGGAAAACACATATCTTGCAGAAGACGAAGGAAGCTCAAGGCACACAACAAAGAGTGTATCACTTAGTGTGCAATGGAAAGATAAGTTACCCCTAGAGTGATGGGCGTATATACAATGCACAGGGGAAAAAACCTCCTAGTGAGGGAAAAAATGCCTCGGTGGTCCTAAGTGTGTTCACACACATCACTACCACATGTGTATGGTAACACACACTTGCTCAGAATGGCCTTGTTGAATGCATGAATGGGATTATTCAAGAGAGGGTCACTTCCATGCTATCTATGGAGAATTTACCTCAAGAGTCTTGGGAGAGGCTGTTATGATAGCAGTGCATATAATCTATAGGTCGCCTAGTACTCCGTTGAACTACAAGATTTTGTAGGAGATGTGTACATGCAAGAAGTCTAATAAGGTGTGAGGCATTCTCACATGTGCCTAACGATCTTTGAAATAAGTTGGACCCCAAGTCACACAAATGCATCTTCATTGGCCATGGTACAAATGGAGAGATGGGTTATCGTCTCTGGCACCTTGAATCTTGAAGAGTAATTTGCAGCTCACAAATGATCTTTAATGAATCAAAGATGCATAGACATCCCGTAAAAGAGGTTGAGTATTGATTGAAGAGAGAGATTCAAGGACATAGCATCAAGTCCACGTACGTCTACGAGTGATATACCTACAGCTGGTGGTGCTCCAAAGAGAGCTAGTGATGCTCCTGAGAGAGCAGATTCCAACAATTTGGCAGTGAGCATCTACACATATATCTCATGCCCTTGAGCAGTTGCGGCCAAGATTAGACTATCTATTGGCCACTGACTGCAGAGAGCCTACCTACTACCAAGAGGCTATTGAGATGGAAGATACCTCGAAGCGGGATCATGAAATGCAATCTGAATATAACAACTCAATTATGGAAAATGAGACTTGGAAGATACCTCGAAGCGGGATCATGAAATGCAATCTGAATATAACAACTCAATTATGGAAAATGAGACTTGGGAACCTTGCAAATGGGTGTACACAAAAAAGTACACAATAGAGTATCCAGAGCCTAAGCACAATGCTAGATTGATTAAGGAGTTTTATGAAATATTTTCTTTAGTGGTCAAGATGACTACATTGCATCTCATGCTTGGAGTAGTAGCCACTCAAAACATAAAATTGGTCTAGATGGATGCGAAGACAATAGATACTTGGGGGTTGAGTTCACTTTTGCAACAATGTTTTCTTGGCTATGGTAATCAAAGCTAAGGGTTTGGGCCATTAGTATTACTATGTGTTGAGGTCAATGTGTTGTAGGTTCTTTTAATGGGTCTTCTTGCTTGCATTGTTTATTCTTCACCAAAAGATATGCATTTATACCATTTTTGGCTTACCTCTTACAGTTCCTTTTTTTAGGTCACCTCATGCCAATGATGTGGGTGGTATAAATAACGCACCAAATTATCCCACTACATGAGTTACCTCATATGTGTCTTACTTGTGATAGTTGTTTTTGTGATCATTTGATGGACGGGTTTATTCATTTGTAAAAAATATATATTTCTATCTTTTTTGTATCTCTTTGACAAGATCATTATATGTTAATTGCTAAGATCTTTGTCTTTGTCTTGAGTCTTTCCTTTTTAGAGAAAACTTCACTTGATGGATACAATTAATTAGATTCTTTCTTATTCTTGTATTTTATTGTATTTTTCTAGTATTAAGGTGTCCAACTCAGCATGTACTACTCTTGTATGAATATCACCAGGAGGCATTATCATTGGCGTACCTTGGTAGATATGTATATCCTTGCCAATGATCCTACAACTACATTGAGTTGGTCTACCTATGGGATTGATGGCATATTTATCCATCCTGCTCACTAGCAATTAACGCTAGATTGTCTTTCAACCTAGGCACAAACCCGTAAGACTATTTTGCAATTTGGGCACAAACCCACAAGGACTATCTTGAAATTTGGGCACAAACCCACAAGGACTATCTTGCAATCTGGGCACAAACCCGCAAGGCTATTTTGGGATTTGGGCACACATCCACAAGACATGTGCACTCATATACACTGCTTTAGTGTTCACTCTATCAAGACCTCCTCCTTGAATATCAAAGGGAGTTTTGACTATATTAGTATAGGATTTTGAATAAACAAGGTTCAAGAGTTTCCATTCCAACAAAATTATTCTTTCCAATGATCAAACAGTCTATTTTGCAAACAATCCTTTCCTTTAAAAGAAAATCATGAAACATATGCCATAGTTTGCAATGGATTTAGTCCCATTTGAGAAACGTTTTTCTTTTCCTCTCTTACTCTATCGCCTATGCAATGCATGAAATACTTAATTGGATTATTCTAACCTTGTCTAATGTAGGATTGGTGCATGGCAAGTTTGGTGGCACGTCCTCTGTTGCGATTCTTTTTCCCTTATTAGCTACATGGCTAAGTAATAGAACCATATGGGGTTGGGGGTTTAAAGCCTCAAGGTACATGTTTTGGAAGGCACCCTCCTCATAGGCTTCACAAAATGTGTGTGTGTGTGGATGGAGAGAGAGAGAGAGAGAGAGAGAGAGAGAGAGAGAGAGAGAGAGAGAGAGAGAGAGAGAGAGAGAGAGAGAGAGAGAGATTGGGGAGTCCACGATTATGGTGACCCTACTCTCCCTTCTTGTGCAAGCACTACTGAGGTGTGTGTTGATGCATGTTGGTGGGTATGCTGTCGTCTATTGGTAGATCTGGTACCAGGTTATGCAAAGTGTGGCAGATACATACGGGCTACTTTTTCCCATGAAATCTCATGAAATGTTGCTAAAAGAAGTTGAACAAGTGGGTGCTAAAGGAAAAAGTTACTAAAAATATCAAAAAACCTTGTTATATATGGGTTTTTTGACAGAAGAGGGGGTTTTGTTTCCCAAATTGAGGAGGGAGAGGCCCAATTTTTGGAAGAGTTGTTAGGGTAAGCCTTTAACTCGCACACTCTAATACATGACCAACCCATAAAGCCAAGCATACTAAGCATTCACCCTACTACATAGATTGTCGTAAAACATGCGTCTTTATAGCCACATGCTATTTGAACTTTTTTCCATGGAATGAGTTAGAGACTTTCAATCCCCTATTCTAGGCGGGTAGAACTAGTGTGTAGATTGCAAAAAAAAGGCACTATATGGCCTAAAACAAGGCTCAATGCAGTGGTACAGGAAGTTTGATAAGTACATGCACTCCCAAGGGTATGTATGAAAGGAGCCAAGAAGATTACTGCTTGTGTACTCGAAAGTTGAATGTCGGTTCACTTATCATCTTGATACTTCATGTCAATGACATGCTCATTGTCAGGAAGTCTAAAGAAAAGATTTCCATCTTGAAAAAGTCACTTAGCACACAATTTTCTATGAAAGATTTGGGAGATGCAAATCACTTTCTTGGTATGCATACCCTATGCATACCAAGAGGGATACTGGAGTTGTCTCAGGAAACATATATCCACAAGGTCTTGCAATGGTTTAATATGTAGCGGGGGGGGAGGGAGCTGAATTGAGTACCCCAATGCAAGCATATGCAAAACTAGTAAGAATGATGCTCCCAAGTCTAATGTTGAGAAAGCAAAAATGGCCAAGGTGCCATATTCTTCAGTTGTTGGTAGTCTTATGTATGCCATGGTAGCCATGAGATCAATCTCATAGTGTGTGGTTCTCTCGAGTTGATTGAGAAAGCAGTGGGCTTCACACACACACACACACACACACACACACACACACACACACACACACACACACACACACAGAGTATGAGAAAGTTTATAGCTATTGAAGCTTACAACATGAAGAGATTTTGAGAGGTTTGAGAGGGATATGGAGCTTGGGGCTATGGTCTTGGCTTACAAAGGTGAGAGAGATAGGTTCCTCCGCTTGTTAGAGAGCGAGAGAGAAATTTTGATTATGAGATCTTGATTGAGAAAGAAAGAGAAATTGCGGTTATGTAAGCTTGATGAAATGAGCTATGAAGATTTGAATTAGAGAGTATGAGAAAGTTTAGAGCTGTTGAAGATTACAACATGAGAGAGTGTGAGAGGTTTGAGAGGGATATGGAGCTTGAGGCTATGGTCTTTGCTTACAAAGGTGAAAGAGATATATTCCTCCACTTATTGGAGAGCGAGAGAGAAATTTTGATTACAAGATCTTGATTGATAAAGAGAGATAAACTGCAGCTATGTGAGCTTGATGAAATGAGCTATGAATATTTGAATTAGAGACTCATAAGTGAGAGAGCTATTACCTTCCTTTTGTCCTCCTTAGCATGCAAAAATTCCCCTACCGTTTTCTTAGCTCTCCCCTTTTGAATACTTTAACTCCCTTTTCTATTTATGACTCCCCACAACTAGTGTCAGTGTTGGTGCACCGTGGGGAAGGCTGCTTGATGATGTGGCATGCCTACATCCAACCTCCACTAAATCGGACTAACATCAATGATGCCGAGCAGTTTTGCCATATGCTTCTTCTTTTTTTTCTCTGCACGGCCCTCAACCGAGGTCTTCAGTGCTCCTTGCGAGCCAAAGAAAATCTATGCCCTCCCCTACTTGTTGCCATCATGCCATGCTTCTTCACTATTCACATCGTACCAAAGCTTTCTTAAGCTTTTGGGTGGGAATTTTAATTTCCCTAATGTGCGGCCACTCCTAATGGGGCGGCCAAACAATACACCAGACATGGTTTACATATCGACCATATCATTTCTTAGCTTAACATCTTTCTCCTACATCCCCCAATCAACATTTCCAGCTATCAACATATTCCAAGTGATGATCTTCTAGATGGGAAGCCCATCAAAACCTTTATCTGTTTTTTTTTGGGCACCACATTAGGCATATATTTTGAATAAAGCATTATCAACCTAAAATTCCCTTTGGCAACTGCATCCATTCGACATATTTTTTGAGCAAATCATGGCTAAGAATAGAATCTAGCATACATATTAACCAGAGCATTACCAGAACATTACCAGACATATAGAAGTCCTCAAACAGGCTTTGTACTTTCTAAAGTGCATCACATTTAGCATAATTTTGGGCCAAAGCATTGCCAAGTCAACTCTTGATCCACATACCAACCAAATTTTTTCTCTCATGGAGAACTCTATTAACCATAAGTTGAGCACTCAATGCCTGATTTGAGCATTATAAATCACATGTTGTAGCCCTTTTTGAGCACTAGCAACAACTAAACCCTTGTTAAACTTGATTCAATTTCTCAACACCATAAGCGGCCCTTGAAAATTCTTGTAATGCCCATATCTTCCTTGTTCGGACTCTGATTGACAAGTTGTAACCTCAAAGTTAGAGGCATAAACTTAATTATATCTCAGAGGAGGATAGCATTTGAGACTCTATCCCTCAAAATAGATACTAAGCTCTAGCCTCTTAGCTAGAGGCTTGAACTTAAGTTTGAGCCTCGCCTCTACCCAAAGGAGGATACCATTTGAGCCTCTATCCCTCAAAGTAGATGTTAAGAACTAACCTACGAGGTAGAGGGTCAAACTTCAGTTTGAGCAGGTAGAGGAGGATAACATTTGAGTCTCTATCCCTCAAAATAGATGTTAAGCTATATCCTTTGAGGTAAAGGCTCCAACTTAAGTTCAAACCTCTAGCTTAGGGGTTGCCTCTTGGAAATGCTCATGTTCCATGCAAATAAAAGTAAACTAGCTAGAACCTTTGGAAAAGCACTTTAGTAAGTTAAAGAGATGCATATGGTGGCAACCACCTTCCCTTTCCAAGCATGATTTTAACTACACATGGTTGAATTGTGATGATACTTAGAGATCTCCATTTCTTGAACTATGGCACATCTTATAATCCTTCCTCCCTCCTACTAGGCCTCAATTTAGGAGGTAGATTGTGCACAAAAATTAGTTGCTAGAGGAAAAGGCGAGGACATCCGGGGAGGCCAGACACTGATCAAAAGTCATTGCAATCTAGCAAAAGCATTGAACTTTAGAACTTGCTATATGCGTAAAATATCAAAAGCCTACTCCAACTAATGATCTAGGAGAGTTTGTCAGTAGAGCGCGATTGAATGTGCCCAACAGAGGAGAGGGAAACCTATCTCAAGCACCTGCTAGCCAGAGAAAAGAATATGCAACAATGAAGGGGATGATGTTTTCCAAGGGCAGCTAAGTAAGATATTATAGTTGGGGGAGGCTCGTGCAACTTTTTGGAGGGCCAAGGACATTGAGCTACATGCTAAATGTGAACCAATCTTTGAAGACAAGGACGGGATGCCTATATGTTGTGAAAAATGTAGGCCTTGGGACTGCCAGTTGAGGAGCTCATAAGAACTCCATGAGAATTTCTTGAGTACCCGATCCAAGTGTAGCTTGGTCTACAATCTTGAGCATTAATTTTTTGTACATTCACTTGTGAAGCCCATGCTTCTTTTTGCTCGTCTACCTCTTGAGCTTGCTGCCTATGTGTGTGGCTCAACTTGCGTCGCCAGCTCTACCTATTGAGCATGTTCTGCACTTTTAAGTTGTGATGTTGTTGCAATATTGGAGTTCCACACATTCACACTAGTGTGGATCACAATGTCTCTGATCCAAAGCCATGGATATGGGTGTGCAGATGATGACGCAATGCCTTACGTGGCTTCTTGGTTTTCAAATTTCAAACCTAACATTTTCTTTCAACTTTACAATCAATCTATGTCATAACTAACGGTTTTGTTGTGATGCTCACATCTTGTATATCTCGACGATGCCTATATCAAACTTAAGTTTGAGGTTGGACTCTCAAGGTATGTTTTTGGCACTTCAAGCCTCACCTAGCGTCTACGTAAAATCATATGAATAATCCTTGAGTCTCAACTTTCAAGGCTCCACCTGATATCCCCTACTAGCTCTCCTCACTTTTTGATTCATTCATTAGCAAGATGCTTCCATGAAACTTTAAGGGAAGCTATATTACATCTAAGGCCACAAGTCTGTAAGGTATGGTGGTCATCTAATAAGGTACCAAAACATGATCCACCACATACCAAATTTAAAAAAATTGCAACAGGATAGCCTAGACCAAGTCACCCAAAGGTCTAATAACACTCTCCTATGGTCAAAATGTCAAAAACAGTGATCTCAACACTCAAATCTACAGATAAGGCTCACAAACTTGTAGTCGTGAACAACAACAAAACTTATAATGCTTATACTTAGTCAAAAGAGCAAGAGACAAGGACAAAATGAACTTCTCAAAATTGAAGTTAGATTACCGGATCAAGAAACAAATGAGTTACAAAACATTACAACTCATAGTGTACAACATTCAAATCAAATTTACAAGGCTTCTTTAAAAAAAGGATAAATTACATAAAAATGGGGTTTTGACAAGCTATGGTAGACTAGGAGGGTGCCCCTCAACTGCATCGGCCAAACACTCCCCTCTTCCTAGTCGTTGCACATCTTTGTGCAAGTCGTGGAAGCGCTTCAGTAGTCAAATTGCCTCTTTTCCAAAGTCTTGAGACGATTTTGTTGAACTTGGAGGGTCTGGCTATAATTTTGGTTTTGATTGAGAGATCTCTAAAGGGGTTGTTTAGCAATGTGCTTTGGTACACCACATGCCTTGCTTGCAGATCTTTTGTAAACGGGTTGAGGATTGTGGAGTCAATTTTGAAGAAGCGGGCCATGAATGCTTCTTTGAACTTTTGCATGTAGCGTGATGGTAGAAACATGATGCACTTGTACATGCCCATGATTATGCTCTTTGAAGGAGCTTCGATTTCTAGATTCTAGTTAATGTCGTCTATTCTCTCAAGAAACACCTCCCAAGGGTATTCTGCTTTGTCGATATCTTCAAATGCCTCAATGCATGTGAGTATCATTCTGGTGATCTTACATGTCATTTGGAAAGTTAATTTGGGAACATCACTCATCAATGTGATCACAACCCTTAGTGTGTGTACAATGTAGGCCTTTGTTCATTTATGGTTATGTGCAGGCTTTGCAAGAACAAGGTAAGTAAGCATTGATGGCCTCCTGATCTTCCATATGGTGCAGGTCTCCCAAAATTGATGTCTTGGTATTGGGAAAAATTTTGGGTCAATCCACAAGTGCTGGGGAGCATTCTTGTATGTTGTCTCATTGTGGGGCCGCTTTTCAAACCATTTTTTGCACCATAGAGGTTGGCTCTCCAGGATGAGCAACACCTTCTCTACTATCACTAATACTCCCTCATAGTCACCTTATGCATTTGGTTCTAGGGATGGTAGTAGCTTTCTCTTCCATAGGATGACCTCTTGCTTCATTAAAAGGTAAAGAAACCAAATCATGGCCTAAATTCTTCACATGTTCATCTAGTTTGATTATTAGAATATGATGGCGAATAAATTGAAGTTTGCTTCAAAAAAGGGGACCAAGTGTTTATGCAGTCAAGCACCATGGGTCCTTGTTGTGTGCATACTTGTGTTGTATTGGAGTGATATTGAAAAGGGAGTCTTAAAAGTCTCAACCATTCAAGGATCATGATGGTGGCACTTGTATAACATGTTTACTCCACCTCCAATCTTCACCTACACCCAAAAAATAAATGGCAAGATGTCCCCACCCATTGTAAGTGCACTTTGCAACAATTAATGCTTTCATCAAATGTGTGAAATGAATGAGTTCTTTGTGTAGATGTGTTTTTATCTAACTTGATACAAGAACAATTGATCCACAACCCATATAGTTGCTTCAGGGCTCTCCATGCTAGCATTGTTGAGAGTATGTTTTCCCATATGTTCTCCAAACTTATGGAGATATACATCTTCTTTTATTTCCACTCATATGTCCTACTGAAGGCTCCCACAAGCCACAAAACATTGAAACCAATGGTCAATGATTGCCATAGGCTCGTGCAAGCCACAGAACACTGAAACCAATGGATATACCTTTGATTAAATGCAATGAGTGGCCACAATTGGTGGTCAATAATTACCTATTGGCAAAAAATGGTAAGATATATTGAATCCATTGTTAAGTATGGCAAGGCCACTAGATCCATTGGCCTTATTTGGTAGATACCTATGCATCCTTTTTTGCACGTTTTTTGGATCTTGCCTCTTGCTCAAATGCCAACAATGTTTATTTGCAAAGACATAGATTTAACAATCTTAGATACTGCGCTAGGGGCCAATTGGAATTTTTTCAAAGGGATATAGGGGGGAAAATTTCAAGTTTGTCATTGCCTCCTCCAATTTTTGCATTGGGCACTTTGAAAATCACACCACTTTATACATGGGATTATCTTACAAGTGTTGGATATGCATGCGAAGAAAATAAAATCCTCTTCAAGCTACTAAGGAGGTGTTTTTCTTTAACTTGGTGTTGACCTTACCTAATGGTGTTTGGGAAACTGTGCGGGTTAGAAAACATTGGAACTTTGCTAATCTTGGTGCAACCTTTCTTAGAATGGGAGTGGATGGAGTACGTGATGCAAGTTTCAAGTTGAATTGTCACAAGTTTCAGTCTAATCATCAGTTTTTGGAATTTCGTTCTAAAAGCACTTACATTGATTATTGCATGTTTTGGGAATTTCTTTTGAAAAGCACTTACATTGATTCTCGCAATGTTTTGCCTTTGCAAATCGGAAAGCAAAAGGACGAGAATAGGATGATTGCAACTTCATGATGTGTGGGAGAATTAGCCACTAGTTGGCTTAACCATGGCAAAGTCTTGTTGCCTTTGTAATGTGCCCCTTGTTCAAATCAATCATTTTATATTCTTTTGTCAATTGAAATTCATGGACTCAATCTTGATATAATTGTGTATCTTACAAATGTTGGTTACTATAATGAAATGTGGTAAACTTGAAATGCTTTAATATCATTATGTCAAATGGAAATGTGTTGTCCTCCATTAAATTTTTTGATTACCTATTCACTTCTCCTTTTCCCATTGGGCGAGGGCTATAAAAAGGGACCATTATCCCTTATTTTAGAGTTTGGCACTTTGTTGTACTTCCACCATCTGCGTGCTTTTGTAGACTTGTACCCATGCCAAGAGCCAATTTAGAACACGAATCCTTCCTTGCTTTCCTTGTGTAGATGACTATGCCAATTGTGAAGACCTCTACCACTTTTTCACCGCTCACCCTGACCTAAAAGCCCCCTTCATCCTCCATTAAGACACTTTCTCCCACATCTCGGCATACTTCTTCTCATAGATTGCAAAGTATGACATCCATTTCCATCCTTCCTTGGAAATGAATACCAATTGATCTCTTAATCCATATGCAACAAGGATATCGTTCCCTCAAGGAGCACCTTGAAAGTTTTGAGGAGGTCTTCAATGATAAAAATTGTTTCCTTGAGCTCACACTTGCATGTGTGGCACAAGTGAAGAAAGGAAATTTGGGCATCAAATTTTTGACATATAAATCTACACTCCTCTTCTTAATGATCAAATAGCCTAGTGCAATTGAAGGTGACTCTCCCCCACACACAAGTGGGAGGAGTCATCCAAGAACCCACACATCATGCTAGATATGAGAAAGACCAACTCTTGTTGCAGTACCCAATGGGCCCAAAAAGAGGAGGTAGAGAGAGAAGCACAATAGAATCAAAAGAATAGAAGGCAGAGGGAGCAAGAAGAAGTGGGAAAGGGCAAAGGTTGAGAGAGACCACCTTTTGCAAATTTACAAGCAAGGGTAGAGGCTCAAAAGAAGATGGAAAAAAATAGAGCTCGAAAGGTGCAACTAAGAGCTCAAACCCTTTAAAGTTTCCACAATATGTCAAAAAATGTGCAAAGAAGAAGAAAGACAACTTGATGCCTGAAGAGCAACAACCCCAAGAGGAGAGGAGGGCAAAGAACAAAAATGACCCCCTTCAATGGGCTTGAATCCCAGCTCCACCATTGTCAGCAACAACACAAAATAAACAGACATGGAGACCAAAATGATGGCTTTGAGGGAGATTAGAAATTATCAGAAGAGCATCAAGCCAATCATTCCAAAAGCAGCCTTATCTCAAGCTGTTAGAGAGATAAGGAAAGAGTACAATGATCTAGTAACAAGGATACAATGTGCTACCCTAGTTGCCCTACATGATGCCTTAGAGGATAAACTAGTGCAACTATTTGAAGATGAATTTCTTGTATGGTGCATGCAAAGTGATCACTTTTAAAAAATTGATCTACCCTTCATACAAATTAGAATATCCCCATGTAACCTCTCTTTTGAGAATTGTGATCTTCTCAACGACTCCATTTGTACCATTTGGTGCAATTACACAATTAGTTGTTTAAAATTGTGAATGTACATTTCAAGTCGTTTGATTTGAATGATGAAGCCAATAATGCAATCTAAGTGGTTGGGGGCAACCATTGGTTGGGAAAAATTTTATAAAAATGGGGCCATAGGGGGCAAAACATGTCATATTCAGATACTCGTCGTGAAGATGGCCAATGTGCTAGTCATATTCACAAATATGTTGTGCAATGCATTGTCATGAAGAGATATTTTAAGGACAATGATTTGTCAATGAGCAATATGAGACTCCAATGCCTCCCATACTCCCATAGTTTGCTTCCACCTTCTATAGGAGAAGACCATTGCCCCATTTCTAGCCAAAATGGCAGGGCATCCAACAAGTCGTCTACTTGGTCCTTCTTTAGAGATCCATCCAATACATTGCTCCATGCACTCCATTCTCTAGTAGCTCTCTCATACCAATCCCTCAAATCATCAACTATCTTGATATACCTCTTCTAATCATCAAGCTCAATGTATTTTGGATACAATTGTTAGAGGGTCACCGCGCGATCGAACGTCTACAACATAGCTATCTGGCACTATCACACTGTCAGTACTCACGCGACTCGGATGGGGCACAAAGACTCTTTGAGGGTGTCAACCTCAAGAAGTGAACCTACAGAACGAAGTCGTCTCTAGCATCAACAAATCTATCACTCTCTACTCAGGAAATTTGCCTATGTCTTGTCTCACTAATCTTGGTTTTCACGCCATTTTGGCACTCAAACAAACTCGAAATACAATGAAACTTTCGGAGGAGGGCTAAGACGTCTAGGGGCACTATCCTACCAAGACTGGTGGCAATCTATTAAGGTGCCACACTTACAATCCATCATGATCAAGGTCCTAAAAATTGCAATGGAACTATCTAGAAAGGTTGCCTTATGGTCTAGGAACACTCTCCTATCGTCAAGATGTCAAAAAACAACCATTTATGCACTGAAAATATCAAATTTCGCTCACCAATGTGTAGTCTGAACCACAACAAAATTGAGAATGGTTACACTTAAATTTAAGAGCACTAGACAAGGAACACAATGCAATTTTTGGAAACAAATTTGGATTATAGAGCTTGAGAAAAATGGATTACAAGTAGCTTCAAAGTAGGCGCTCTCAGTCATACGTTGCAAACTCTCAAAAAACTTTTGATAATGATAAGTGTTGTGTTCAAACTTACAAAATTAGGATTTATACATAGGGCTTCTTTTGGCCATTGACCGGCTTACCAGGCTCAAACTCATAATTAATCATTACAACTCAAATTTTACAAAGTTGGGCTCAATGATCACTCGGCTAAAAATCAGAGTTCCTCTTATTTACAAGGCTTTTCTTGGAAAAACTACCAGGAGTACAAAATTGGTGGCTTTATGACGAGGTGGCCAACTAGGAGGGTTGATCAATTTGGCTATCTTCACCAACATTTGGCATGTAAGGTCTGGGACATCCCTCATCTGTGTGATTATTACTGCCTATGATTTGGTTGGCCTATAGTTGCTGATAGGCTTTGATAATACTGGGTAGTTGAGCACTGATGGTATTTTGATTTGCCAATTGTAGTAGCTATCCCATAATCATTGTCTTGGAATTGGGCAGTAGGTTGGGTTGATCATGAGGTGTTGAGGTGCATTTTGGTACATTGTCTCGTCTTGTGGTCATTTTTCAAACCACTTCTTGCGCCATAGGTGTTGGTTTTCCAAGGTGGTCATAACTTGATCTATTGACATTGGTACATCTCTATAATCCCCTTTTATGTTTGGCTCAAGGGCTAGTAGGAGCTTTCTTTTCCATAAGAGCGCTTTCTTGCTTCATGAGTGGTAATGGAATCATGCGATGGCCAAAATTTTGTACCACTTCATCAGGCTTTATCATTAGCAATGCACCAGATTCCAAGACCTTCAATTCATATTGCATGTATTCCTTATGAGAGGGATCAAGAATCTTCACTATCCATCTTCTGATCTCGTCTATGGCATCTGCTAGCTCCTCTGTGCTTTCAAAATTGTTGAGCCCACCCTCAATAGATGTCTGGGGTAGATCTACTGAGGGTAGGTCTACTCGTGTGGTTTCTGCTTCTAGAGTTGGTTGGGCTAGTAGCACCGCCTTTACTTGTAGTGCAATGTTTGCCAAATCTTTCATTTGGAGCTCTTGTGTATTCTTTGTGGCTTGAGCAGCTAGATCTACTTGTGATTTAGCTAGCTCTATTACTTCAAAAGTTGAATCTCTTGATCCTTCTGAGCTTGGATGGCCATATGACCATTATATGTCTATCATATTTGGCATGAGCTAGCTCTGCTTTAATTGTATTCAACTCCTTGAGGATAACAGCTAGATCTTGTGATGTAGAAGCCGAAGTCATGGTATCTTGGATTGCCAAGAGCTTGCAAAGAGTATGCATCATGACGTCGTACAAGTTGGTTAGTTTGGCATTTCATTGTTGCTCCCTCTCTAGCTCCTCCTCCACCGATATCTGTTGTTCCACTTGTATTTTAGGGTTAGTGAAAATAAGCTCTTCAAGTGCCTTGGAGTAGCCATTGTCTTTTTTCTTTTTGGCTAGTTCCTCTTGCAGCTTGCTGCAAATTTCTTGTAGGCTCTTTATTTGTTGTTGCAATCTTTTGTTGTTTACTTTGGGATCTTGGGCATCCAACTCTTTTAGGTTGGATACCGCTCTTTGACAGTGAAAAACAGCTTAATTGTATCGATGTGATGCTCCAAATCAAATTCTCTGATTAAGAGGTTAGCATCCTTGATTACGACTGGAGAGTGCGGAGAGATTGGTCCTCTTTCTTGATTTGTTTGCTATTGAGAGATCCCAAACGCTGACTCTTTTTTATCTAGCTGATCATTAGCTTTGCCTTGGTCTTTTCTTTTGGTTAGCTCTGATCAATCTTTTCAGCTTCTTTGTTCTCTTGATTCTTCTCAGTGGTCTCCTTCTTCTCTTGTTAGCCTCATTTCTTTGGTTCTGAAGAATCCTTCTCTTGATCCGTTTCTTTCTTCTTTGACTGTCCTTGTCTTCTTTAATAGGTGGCGGTGTCGTCTGCCTGGGAGAGAAGTGCTACTAAGTCTTTGTGTAAGACTCTTGGTTGTCTTTTTCCACCTCCTCCCATGACTTGTGTTGTGTCTAGCCTCTTTGGGAAGTCCTCTAGAGACTTAAATCATGAATCTTCTATTTCTTTGAAATTTTGAATCTTCTTTGGCTCTTTGTTCGCCCTTCCTCTTGATTACCTTGTGAATGTATTGCTGGATGATGCCAACGAGCTCTACTTCTTCTACTGCTTTTCTTATTTTGTATTGCTTGATCTTCTATAATATCTCGAATTTTCTTTGTTTTGAATTCTTGTTAAGCTCTCCTTCATCTTCATCATCAGCTTTTGAGCCCTTTATATCAGCTTTCTTATTTTCTTATTCCAGCTTTTGGCGTCACTCTTCTTGTAGTCTTTGAGCCTCCTCCCATAGATCTTTACATTTTTGTTATGGATATCTGCTCCATTGATCGGAGTTTGATTCTCACCAAGGGAATGGCGATATTGTCTTCTTCTTCTTCCTCTGCATATGTTTGGAATTCGGATGATGTGTCTTTGTTCCTTGGCTTAATTTTGCTATTGAGCGCAATATCGGACTCTGTGGATTCACTATCTGATACCTTTGCTTTAGAGCTTTGGCCTCTTGTTCTTCTATTGGTTGAAGTCGAGGAAGATCTCTCTACCACTCTAACAAAGTGGTTGTCTTTGTGTAGTAAATCAAGTTGAGACTCTACAGGTAGAAACCAGTTTATAATCCCCAGTGCTTGGTAGGCAATTTGCGTCAACACTGGTCTATCATTCATGTAGGTTTTGTTGTGGTCGCTTCTCTTCAAGCTAGCTTCTACTAGATTCTCTAGAATGTAGTTTTCAAGGTTGCAGCAGATTACCATTTGTTTAGCTAGCCCCATAGCCACGACCACTAAAATATGTAAATTGGGTTCTGTGTATCTCAAGGGATTTTGCACCTTCAGATGTTGGGAAATGAGTTGCAAGGGCAGCTCCGTCTCTGAATAAATGAGGTCCTTGTATGTAAACTTGTGGCCTTGTTGCCTTGATGTTAGTTGCTTAGCTAACATGAATATCATCATTATTTTTATTCTCACTTATTGTATTAAAGCTTCATTCATTAATTTGAAATCCCGTAAAAGTCCAAACATGTTGTATCACACTTGATTACCAAAAAGTGTAAAGGGGCCAAGATCTTTTGAGTTTGTAATTATTTACAGTTCCTAGCCTTATTGCTAAGCCATTTAGTTAGGATTCCATTTCTTAAACCTTGGCAAAGGTATAAAAGACAAATTTTGTAGCTTTTAACCTAAGTTTTTGGATAATGAAAGTGAGCATACGCTATTGTACTATCTGTGAGCTCTCTACCGTTTCAATTTTTTTTGCGCCATTCTTTCACCCGTGAAAAGTTACACAGCCATCGGAACAGGTATGGGTGGTCAAAGCCCATACTATGTGCTAAAATGGGACGTGTGATTGAATCAACAAGACATGGAGGGCTCCAAAACTTACTCACGTATAAATGAAGTGCTTTTAAATAACAAGGGTGTTTTTTACCTTTGCTTCATAGTGTAATTTAAAAAGGGTAAATCTTGATAAGCTTACACCAATCCTATTTTTAAAAATTAATTTAAATAAACTCCTAATTATCTTATGAATTTTATGACAGAAGTAAACCTAAAGTTATTTTAAAAAATCAATTTTTGTAGTGATCCAATGATATTTCAAATAAATAAAATTTTATTATCAATTTTTACTTTTTAAAAATAAAAAATTACATAAAAATATAATTATTTTTGCTTAAATTGCCACATAAATAATTAGGTTGAGGTATCTTAATTTGTAATTTATTTACATTAATTTTTAATAAAAAATGATAGGGCTATTGAGGTGGTCATGCATAAATGACATGGTTATCCATGTGGCAAGCTAACGTGAATGATTGATGACATGGAATGCATAGGTGGAAAGATAAGGTGGTGGATGGGATCCCCTCATCCGCCAAGTCATATGATGAGGTATAAAAATGGTGACATGTAATGATTATGTGGAAAAAAAGGAGACTGATGAGTTGGCGATGTGGCATGCTTGGTGGCGAGTGATGTGGCAAGCCATGCAAGCAACACTTACACGTGTCATGCGAGGTGGTGGATGACATGGCACTTAAGGTGAAATGGCATGCAAGGTGGCAGTGGAGGGTGGTGGATGAGTTGGCAGTTAGAGTGACATGGCAAGCCAAGTGTTAAGGTCAAATTATTGATTATGGTGATGTGGAATGTGAGATGGGGTGATGACATGGACCTTTGGTGATGTGGCAACCTCCTTGTATGAGGTGGACTAGCCAACTAGGATTGGGAGAGTAGAACCAAGATTGACAAGTCTCAAAAATCCTAAACTTGGTATTTTACCAAACCTAAGGAGGCACACCTCAAGTGAATGGTGCAAGTGAGAAAAAATAAAACAATGGAAAAATGTCTTTCTCTTACTCAAATTGACTCTATTGTTTTTCTACGAGTTATGACATATATAAAAATCAAAATAGGTGGCAATGTACATTGTTTATTAGATTTTTTAAAAAAACTATATCAAGGTCCTCTTGTTATTTGCTAAGGTAGATCGTTAAAAAATGAATTGTTGAAGTTTAAAAATTTTTGCATGGTCACATTCCTTGGGTCATAATCTATCAAATGAGTGTTGGATCTTGCAAAATAAGCTCTAAATCATGAGATATATGGTGTTAAAAAAAAAAGGTTTTTGTAAATAGAAATTCTAACAAAGAAAAATGAATAATAATTATGCAAAGATCCAAAAAATTATCAATAAATAAGCTAAATTTCTTGCCAAGTGAGCATTTGATGTGTAAAGGGGCAAGTAAAGAAGAAAAGCCCATATAAGTTTATAAGTATTTAGTCATTAAGGTCACGATGATGTGACAAGGTCTGACAGACTAAACCAAATTAGTCCTTGCATAATAAAGTTGCCATTTAGATGTGAGAAAATGAAGATCAGAGCTTTCCATTGTGTTTGAAAGTGTGTGCTTTGTGTGGCTACCAAATCTTGCCTCTTTAAAGTAAGTGCAAGCAAGTCAAATGTACGTAGGAATGGCTATCTTAGTGGGGGAAAGTGGGTACACCTTATCATGCATACACCCTCTAAGGTGCTTTAAGAGGTAGCAAAGAAGTATCCATATCTGATTTTTGTAAACGCAGCAAAATCGCAAAATTTAGATGACCAAAACGTGCATACCAAAGTTTTGCATTTGAAACAACCTTTGAATCCACAACTACATTTGCAAAATTTTGCCCATAGTTGTCATACAAAGTGAGCTTATACAATCCACAACACAAAATGCCAGATGCAACAATTTTATTATCAAATATCGAGATTATAAATTGCACATCTGGCATCCACAAATTTGACAACAAGACCAAGTCTAGCAAGCGTAGATACAGACAAAGGGCTCTTTTGATCCCAAGTATATAAAGTCCATCACAAAGTGTGAAAGAACTACCATTTTCAACAGTCATTAGGAGATTTTAGAGATAATTTAGAGGGACTTGTAAGAAATTCTATTTCTCTCTCGAAAAAATCTTGATAAAAGGTACACACATTTATTGAGCACATCCAAAAGGACAACTAGACGTTCTGAAAAGTGAATGTGACATCGCTCATTTTTTTAATTTAAGAAAGATAGTAACACTAGCATGAGATCATAAAATTTTCTTTTGGAGGTGGAATTTGATTAGTCTAACACTACCAGTGCATCCAAAACACCCAAAAATCTAAGAAATGGTTGTCTAATTGGTTCAATCAAACACCTAGTTAGGTCAAAAAGGCCAAAAACCGGCTTTTCTCCTCATGGCCTGCAGAGGAATTTTGACTAAGGGCTAAAATCCCTCTGTGTGCCATGAGGAGAAAGCTCTCATAGAGGCTCAATTGGTCACTTGGACTCTAGAGAGGTGAAAAAATTACACAAAAGTATCCAAGTGGGATTTCTCCTAGTAACGGCGTGCAGAGGGCATTTGGATTTGAATCAAAATTGCTTCGTGCGTCGTTAGGAGAAAGTCTCCTTAGAGGTTGTTATGGGCCTTTCTTCTTGTTTGGGTGTGGGATTGAGACAAGTAGGCACTGGTCGCTTAGTTTTCTAAGCGTTTCAAATGCACTGGTAGTTAGAATTTTCAAATTCCAATTCCAAATGATGATTTTATGATTCTAAAAAAACTAAGTTATGATGCAGACCTTGTTAAGTGGTTGACATCTACGGCATGAAAAAGGCATGTGCATTGAATGACCACGTGACCATTCTTAAAAAGTATATTCATATTGAATGAGTAGGTGGAAATTTTAGTCCTTTTTCTTATTTTTTCTCTCATTTTCTACGTAAGTAGCATTTCTAGTGATTGGACGTGCTTTGTTAACTTACCCGATGTCAATAAACAAAAGTTGCTAAAGGCCCGAGTCTTACGGATGCACATCAAAGATCAATACGAAGAAGCAGTAAAGATTGGAGTTACACAAATTTTCACATTTTCCAAAATGGCCATGTATTGTAATTTCCCGATTTATTTCAAGCCATTGTAATAGTTGTAACGTGTTACAGACTAGATGGGAGTTCCAAGCTGTAAAGAACAAGTCCTTTAGTGTGCCTAGGTGAGAGATTCAGTAAGTTGTGGAGCCCTAAAGGCCTTGGGCACCCAGACATTGCATATTTTTACCCTAGGTATATAAGACAATATGTTAATGAAATTAGGATTCTCAGCCTCATTTGTTGAGACCACTCTTTGGTGAGAGCTCATGATGTGTGTGGCTATGGAGTCCTTCAACTTTTCCTTTGCTCTTGTGACTTGATTACACTAATCAAGGCTTAATTCTCTTTCACTATGCCTCTCTCTCATACTTCTTATGATTGCTCATGATGCTTTGATTAGGTAGATCTTAACTAGTTAGTGGTTAATCCTGCTCTATTCTAGTGTGATTGGCCTCTATTCTTTGTGTATGCATGTAGGTTTGATTGGAGTGTGGATGCTCAATGGATCTATGTGTATGCGCTTGTGATTAGTGTGTTGCATGATAGGATTAGTGATGTGTACGTCTTTGCAATCGTTAGTGTGTGTGTGTGATTGGGTTGATTTGAGGTAAGAGAAATTGGAGCTATGCTACAATGGTACCCCCAACATTTGGCACCGTTATTGGGGAGCAATGGCCTACTCTATTGTAATTATGGAATAATTAGATCGGTTTTCTCACTGATTTTCTCACTAATTTCACTTGTGTGTTTATGATTTTGTGGATTTTGGATGTGTGTGCATGAAGCAATGTGTTCAATTTCTCCTAATTTGAAATTAAATCGTGCTAATTGTGTGCCTACACACTCTAATTTCGCACTAACCCCTTGCTAATTTCACTAATATTTGCTAACTTACACACTATTTTTTTCCTAATTGGACTAACATTTTGTGTTTATACTTGAATATTTGCCTAATTAGAGGCTTGGATTGCATTCTAACATTAACAATTTGTTGATTTTGGAATGCAAGAATAGGGCTTTGGAGGTTCGACAAAATCAGCCTACACATTGTGTAATTAGAAAAGGGATAGTGCCAATGGACTCAAATCTTGTGTGGTATGCTTCGCCATTGTCAAATTTGTGATTGGGAACTTTTGATTTTGCACGTTTGCATGCCGTTGTAATGCCAAAATTATCTTGGAATGGAATGTGTAAATTGATGGTTTTATGTGCTAATGTGCAATGTTAATTTGTTAATTGCATGCTTGGATGGTCGATTGCAAGTGTGTGCACTATTTTGTCATTGTTTGTACACCTAAAACTCAATGTGTGCATAATGATTTTGCAATTTTGATGAATGATTTTTGTTGTAGTCATGCCCTATTAGAGATTTGTGAATTCCATTTGCAAATTCGACAAGATTAACTCTTGTGTGTGTGAACCTAAGAATTGGTAAAAACTGTCAATTATTAGTGTGTGTGTGTGTGTGCGCGCGCCTAAAAAGTGCTTAATGTGCATGATTAATTTGGTATTTGATTGCAAAATTGATGTGTATAATGGTTGCTGTGTTTTTTAGCTCAAAACAAGGATTTACACACTCCGTTTGTGTCAATTTTTGACCTAAAATTTCCGGTTTAATTGCCTAGTTTTAATTTTTAATGTCAGAATTATTTGGCAATTCAATCGATGTGCTAATTGTGATTTGATTTGGCTGCACTAATCCCCTATATGTGGAGAATTTTTATAATTGTTTTGGGTAATTTCTATAAAATTTTGGTTTTTTTTTTCATTAATTTTTATTAATTTTGTAAAAAAATTGGTATCTTACAATCTTGACAAGCTGTTTTGTATGCGTATTTATGGAATCGTTTTGAGCGCTTTTGTGCCCCTATTGGTTGAGTTTTGAGCGGTTCATTGTTTTCGGGGTTTGGGTTGTTGACTTTGTCGTAATTGGCATTTTCGACAAAAATTGCTATCTTGGGAGTGCTTATGTGTGTCGAAAGTGTTTGCGATTGTGATTGCCAATGACTTTCTAAGATTTATAGAACTTTCAAAAAAAAAATCGTTTTTTGAATTTTTGCGTGAGTTTGAGCATCTTCGACTAATTTTTGGTATTTTCGGGCTTCAAAATACAAAAATTGAAAATTTGGTTTCGAAAAGCGTCAGCGATTGATCACGAGCTTGGGCGTATGCTCCGGAAATTTTTCGACAATCGTGCAAACTCTGTGGTAAAATTTTGAGCTTCGGCGTAAAAAATGGACTGCAACAGCGTGTGTAGGTGAGAATTGCCTCTTACGTTGTTAAATAAGTGCAAAAGAAAAAGAGACCCCTTCCTCGGCCATCTTAGAGCTGGGTCGGACTATAGGGGAGTGGGGGGAGTGTTTTGCCTAAAACCAGAAAGGCCGAAATCGCAGACCTGCAGATTGAGTGAGTTGTCTACTCCTACTACTCCTCAGAAAAACGTAGGTGTCAAAGAGAAAAGGAGAGGAGTCAAAGAGAAAAGAAAGAGGCAAAAAGCCAAAAAAAAGTAGCCAAGCAGAAGAAGTTAGACAGAAAGGAAACTGAGACGAAGCAAACCAGAGCAACGGGAGAACAATAAAAAAACCCAAAAAACAAGTAAAAAGCCGACAAGCGAGCCACGAGTTTTGCAAAAATTCAAAAAATTGTCAAAAAGAATGAAAATGAAACCGAGCAAATCAAAAAATTGAACCTGTGTTGAGAGCTAAAACGTTCACACGAAAATCAATTTGAAACTGAATTTTGAGTAAAATTTGGCCGTTAGGACATTGCTCACACGCCAAAGTTGCAAGTCGGGGCTGAGATTAGCAGATTTTGGACAAAAATCGGCAACATTTTGGGTCGTAAATCTCGCCAAAGCTTTGAAATTGGATCTAGAAACTAGGAGAACTTTCCAATTGGGCTCCAATCCATTCGGCCAAGAACATCACAGGTCAAGCCTAGTTCTAGAAGGTTTTGCCACAATTCAATCAAGAAGCTAGAAGTGATCATGCTGTTACCATATACATGTGGTAGTGATGTGTGTGAACACACTAGGACCGCCGGGGCATTTTTTCCCTCTTTAGGAGGTTTTTTCCCCCGTGCATTGTATATACGCCCATCACTCTAGGGCTATCTATCTTTCCATTGCACACTAAGTAACACACTCTCTATTGTGTGCCTTGAGCTTCCTTCGTCTTCTCCAAGTTGTGTGTGTTTCTCTGCAACCCTAATTCCAACAATTGGTATCAGAGCTTCAAACAATTTTTGGCTATGGCTGAAAATGTCTCAAAATGTACTATGGGCACCCTCCGTTCCGATCGAGGGGGGGAGTATATGTCTCATGAATTTAATGCATTTCTGGCTAGTCGTGGGATAAAACACCAATGTACAGTGCCTTATACACCTCAGCAAAATGGTGTTGCTGAGAGGAAAAACAGGTCACTAACGGAAATGGCACGATGTATGGTCAAAAGTCAAGCTTTGCCGCATTCTTTTTGGCTTGAGGCCATCATGTGTGCCACTTATGTACTTAACAGATGTCCTACGAAAGCTTTGCAGTCTATTACTCCATATGAAGCATGGCATGATAGAAAACCTTCTATTGAGCACATGCGTGTTTTTGGCTGTTTGGCATATGCTTTGGTGCCACAAGTGCAGCGCAGAAAATTGGATGATAAGGCTGTCAAATGTATTTTTGTTGGTTATAGTGCTGAAAGCAAAGGTTACAGGTTGTATCATCCGCAAACAAAACGTATTTTGGTTTCACGGGATGTAGTGTTTGTGGAAGATTCTGTTCAACCCTTGCTGTCATGTACTAGAGACAGTAATGTAAGCTCACAGGACATTTATGACACTTTGTTGCCTCTTTTCAGTGGTGGAAATACGAATGTAAGTTCCAATGAGGCAAATGTACAGCCTATGGGGGTTTCTGAAAATGTTTTAGAACAGCCTATTACTGATGCAGATGTACATGATGTACTTGATGAGGAAAGGGCTGAAAATGAGCAGGCTAGAGGTATGCCAAAATGGCTGGTGCACACTTTGCGTGATAGTAAATTGGATGCACCTTTATCTAGTCGTACTCGTTCAGGCTCTCGCCATGCATCTTATGCATCAGATTGTTATGCTTTGGCTGTGTCTAGTTTACATGATGTTGAGGAGCCTCTGTCTTTTGATGAAGCACAGAATTCAGAAAATTGGATTGCTGCCATGAAATCAGAATATGATGCACTTATAGAGAATGACACATGGACTTTATGTGATTTGCCTCCTGGCAAAAAGGCCATTGGTACGAAGTGGGTTTACAAGTTGAAACGCAAGCCGGATGGTGAGATCGATCGCCATAAGGCTCGACTTGTTGCAAAGGGTTATGCACAACAAAAAGGCATAGATTATGAAGAGACTTTTGCTCCCACTTGTCGTATGACTACTGTGCGTTTTCTATGTGCATTGGCAGCTCATTTTGGTTGGGATGTACATCAATCAGACATTGTTACTGCTTTCTTGAATGGTGACATATTTGAGGAAGTTTATGTAACGCAGCCTCGCGGTTTTGTCATAAAAGGACAAGAGGACAAAGTGTGCAAATGTAAGAAGGCTTTGTATGGGTTGAAGCAATCTCCTCGTGCTTGGTATGAGAAAGCTGACACTCATTTGGTTAAACGAGGCTTTCATAACAGTCCAACAGAAAGCACATTGTATGTAAAGCGTGAGGATGATGTATTTCTCATTGTGGTTCTTTATGTTGATGATTTGCTGATCACTGGACCAAATGAGAGACATATTGCTGAATTTAAGGCTGATTTGAATGCTACTTTCAAGATGAAAGATTTGGGGCTGTTGCATCATTACTTGGGTATACAGTTTAAGCAGTGTGATGGTGGTATTGCCTTGTGTCAGAAAAGTTACATAGAGACATTGCTATGTAAGTTTGGACTTGAGGATTGCAAACCTATTGCCACTCCCATGGAAACAGGTTTGAAGTTGAGTCTACATGATGCTGGCGATCCTGCTGATGTCACTCTTTACCAAACTGCTGTTGGCTGCCTCATTTATGTATGCAACACGAGGCTAGATATTCAGTTTGCAGTCTCGCAGGTCAGTAGATTTATGCATAGCCCAGGGTCTAAGCATTGGCAGGCTGTCAAGAGGATTTTCCGCTACCTTAGTGGCACTTTACATCTTGGCTTGTTTTATCCCAAGGGGGGATCATTGCCGCCAGACTTACATGCTTTTTCGGACTCAGATTGGGCTGGTTGTTTTGACATGCGAGTGTCCACAAGTGGTTTTTGTTTCATGCTTGGCAGTTCATGTATATCATGGTTGAGCAAGAAGCAACCTACTGTGGCCACTTCGAGTTGTGAGGCTGAGTACAGGGCAGTCTTCACAGCTACGGTTGAGTGTGTATGGATCAGACGCCTTATGGCTGACTTGGGTGTTGGACAGGACACTGCCAACACTATCTACACTGACAGTCAGAGCGCATTGGCAGTTGCGAGGAACCCAGTTTTTCATGCTCGCACAAAGCACATTGAGGTGCATTACCACTATGTCAGGGAGAGGCTCTCAGCAGGAGAGATCAGCTTGGCTTATGTGCCAACACAGGACAACCTTGCAGATCTTTTCACAAAGGCATTGTCTCGTGAGAAGCTTGAAGCTTTCCGCAAAGCTTTGGGCTTACTCCCCTTTGTGGACTGATCCTGTCCTCAGGGCATGGCACTTCCCTTTACTCATGTGCCAGCTCTCGTTCACCGCATCACTCCAGGGGGGATTTGTTACCATATACATGTGGTAGTGATGTGTGTGAACACACTAGGACCGCCGGGGCATTTTTTCCCTCTTTAGGAGGTTTTTTCCCCCGTGCATTGTATATACGCCCATCACTCTAGGGCTATCTATCTTTCCATTGCACACTAAGTAACACACTCTCTATTGTGTGCCTTGAGCTTCCTTCGTCTTCTCCAAGCTGTGTGTGTTTCTCTGCAACCCTAATTCCAACACATGCAAGCTACAAACCGGCTAGTGCAAGTAATTGCATTGCAAGTTGGTCTTACCATTGGACGACCAAGGTCACCAATGAAAAATAATGCAGATTAGGCTATTCAAAGCCCATATTTTCATCACGTCAAAGGATTGCAGTTGATTCTGACACTTTCGAGCTAGCGTTCATCAACTCTTTTGAGATTGAAGAGCAATCAACTACCAAGATTGCTTTGGAAAAAGGAGTTTTGTCAACCCGAGTAGGAGAAATTCTGCCAAGGAACATCAAAATCTGCTAAAGAATAACTTCAGAGACCAAGCCAGTATGGACTCAAATTGAACCGAGAGTTCAAGCAGACCAAAGCAAGCTAGTACCAGTGGCAATGGCGGTAGACTTTGGCTTTCACTTGAAATTCTTTACTTTAACTCTACAACACAAAGGAACTTCACGAATAAACATGTGACTGAATTTCACACTTTAAGACAAGCCACGGCGCTACCAAGCAGACAACGACACCCTGTGGCCCCAATGAGTGGCGCCCCTTTTGGTATTTCTTTATTCTCATTATACTTGAGAAAAACTTGTAAACTTCTACAAGCTATCCCACTTTTATCAAATGAAATTCCTCTGCTCCAACCCGATTTTGGCAACATAACCACAGTAGAAGTCTCCACGGACAAAATCCCAAGCAAACATTGACTTTCCATGCACTTTAGAGCTCTTTGCAAAACCTGGTGAGAAAATTGCAGCTCGTCGATTCTCTGTTTTGCGCTCCGATCCCTGTGCCGATCACTTTTCTGGGTAGCCCTCGAGCTCTCGCACCTGTAGGGTCTCTTGCCCCTTGAAATAGACAAAATTCCTCGAAGGAAATCTCTCTAAATTGTCCTGTACAAGCACCTAACGCTTTCTCGAGGCTCCCTTGACAATAAACGATCCAAACGCTTCCACTAAACCCTGACCAAGCTGTCCATGGCTATAATTGCAGGTTTTTGACCCGATTTTGCCATCATAACGGTGCAAATATCCCTATAGTTCAAAAGTACACGTCAAGGCCCCTTTCCCTTGCGGTGGAAGCTTTCCAGTGAGCTACAAGTCAATTTTTAGCATGCTGTAATTCTTTGTTTTGAAACTCTTAGGTACCTACTGCCGTCTACACGCATCCCAAGGCCTTTTCGGGCTCTCCTCGCAATTCCCTGCAGTTTAGGTGCAAAACCCTAAACCTGTAGAAAAACACAGCAGGCTGTAATTCTCAGTTTTGGACCGTTTTGGGTGGAGCGAGCATGCCTACGTGTGTCTCAGGTGCTCCAGCGCGCAATGGGACAGTTCCCTTTCAAATCGGATGAGTTTTTATCCGAGAAAACTCTTCGTTTTTGAATTCCTTCGCGATGGAACTGTGCGTACCTGAAGGGGATTAACAATTAGCTAATCTGGATCCTGTACAGAAGGCTCTTGCCTTGGAAAATGTGCATAAACCCCCAGAACTATACATGGTCATCTGAGAATCCCAACTAGTGGGGCATTACCATATGTACAAAGGGGAGAGAGAGATACGTGATAGAAAATCATCGCGCTACATAGAGCAAGGGAGAAGGCAAGCTTTCCATTGAAGCTGTGAGCACTTGCATCCACTACTCAAACACACTATAGCACACTTCCAAGTCAAATCAGCCCCTTCTCTTGAATTGGGCGCCCCCTCTGTTGATGCTTCTGGCAGATGCATCTGGAGCTGCCATGTGTCCAGTTTGCCTCTCTTGAGTTAATTTCCTAGTACCCACCAACTTATAAGTGTTGCAAGGGGCCTAAATGAATTTGAGTTGAGCCTAGACACCCTTTTACTGCTCGTATTCCAATGCCAATTGGCCCGACCAACTTGTGGTGACCTGCCCTTTTGCGGGTGAAACTCTTGATCTTGATCGTTTCACACCGGCCACACAATGTCCGATCATTTGCAACTTCAAAAAGAGGGTCCCAAAAATTAAACAAAAATCATTGTAAAGAAACCAACAACTCAAGTTAGCAATTGCCACGTCCTCGTGACATGCAACACAGACACAAATGCAATATAACAAATTTTACAGATGTATGGCTATAATGGAGACAAGATTTTATATGTGGATTCGAAAGTCCATTTATATCTTATTAGCATCAAAAGCAACACAGAGCCAGATCTAGGTATTGCAAGTTCAAAGATGAAGTGCACATAGAAGTGTAAAAAATCGGCCCAAGTGTTTTTCCAAAAATTTGCACAAGCTAACAAACCATACAGTTGGTGATTATGCAATCAGGATCATTGTACACAAATTATAGTGGTCGAATCTACAGTCGAGAGTGAGATATTGGAAGATCCAACACATCAAACAATAGAAGCCAGTCTAATTGGAGAACCAAGTCAAAGGCAGTATAAAGATCAAGATGGAGTAGTCTACAACCTGATGCTCAATGTTTTGAAAGTGGATGTCAACAACTTGGAAAGTATAGAAGCTAAAACTTCTCAGAAAGAGCTTGAGATGACAGAATTGAATGAAATACCATCAATCATGGTGTACTGCTCAGATTGTGGAAGAAAAGATGGACATTTTTTAGAAGATTGTCCAAGAAATCTAGCCAACAGGGACATAGGAGCCACAAAGCAAAACACAAAGCAAATTGGAAATGCAAATCCCAATGTAAGTGCATTTAACTTGTCATTTTTGGTGCAATTAGATGATTTAGCATTACCATTAGAAGCACCAATAACACGACAGAGTCAAAATTTTCATGAGGATGCATGAGCATGTGAAAAGCCTAATATTGATCCTTTGAACAACAAACTCTTGCGTGTGTTTGGTCAAAGCATCCAGATATCATCGAAAGTTGAAAAGAAGGTTAGGTTTGCAAGTGATTCTGCATCCACTATCATTAGTGTGCAATCATTCTGAGAGATACCCCTCCTCGGGGGTCTATGCACAAAATATACAATTTATAGCTTTATACAATTTTCAATATACATCAGAGTTGTAGAAGCATTTGCATAGGGGAGGAGCTCTCAGCGCTCGCCCGACCAAGCATGGAGTTTAGGCCATGAGCCGGACTGCATCCAGAGGCACCTAACGACTAGTGCTACCCTTGAATGGGTGTTATAAATTAAAGCCTACTCAAGAAAAATATAACATTGTGGAGGGTGAATATATGTGATACACCGCGTTGCGGAGAGAGAGAGAGAGAGAGAGAGAGAGAGAGAGAGAGAGAGAGAGAGAGAGAGAGAGAGAGAGAGAGAGAGAGAGTATTGGAGGGTGAAATAAAGTGCACAAAGATGTGAGAGAATGAAAACAAAGAATCTTTAAATGCCCCATCTAAATGAAACAGGCAACCATGCATTAATGCAATGACGAAATCTGGGTATACCATAACATCAAAAAGTTTATGACAAAATAACTAGCAGAGCACCGGACTTTGCACTCTACTAAGAACATAGAGAATTTCACCTCCAACCTACCTGAGCCAGACATAAGGTGATGCCGCTTTGCCTCCCTCCATGAACCCGAGCTCTAAAAGGATCCCAAGTACTAGTAGGTGGTAGGGTATCAATACCAACCATACTAGTTTAGACATCACGCCTCTTTGATGCCCATCATTGGGTGTTTAGGAAAAGCGAAGACAAAATCCCCGATGCGTTAGCCGTGTAGGTCATTCAACCCCCAATGCACTAACCGTGTAGATGAGCCTAACAAAAAAAGGGAAGACCTAAGCAGCACCCCCGATCCAGCAAAGCCCTAGGTCAACGACCCTTTAGTCTATGGACAAGCGATCTAGGTGATCCTAGTCTTGTAGCAACAGTGCCATGAGAAACATAACACATGAGTCCAATCACAATAGCACTTCCCATATGCACAAACAAACTTTTCCAAGCAGTTAGACTGTACAGGGTCTCTACCCTTACATGTCTACCATAACCATCTAGATCACTTCATAACCCAATCCCAAAACCATAAACCATAATCCAATCACATCACATGGATGAGCACTCCATCCAACCTGGGTGAGGCACGACCAATCCTGCATAACCACTTTGGAACATAACATGGCTGCAAAAATTTGGGTAGCATTTCGACAGCATAACCATATCCAGAAAAAAAACCATGAGCCACACCGGCTTCTACCATAAAATCACAACCATAATCCATGAGGGAATCTCAGCCCTTGATCATAAATCATAATCCCACTAAACCAACTCCCACACTTCGAGTTTGACATAACCCCTGCAATCAATCGGAGTCCATACACATGTGAATCTTAAGACCTGAGTCTTTCATGCATAAAAAGAGTATGACCAGCAACTAATCATGATATAAAAATCCAACTTTGACAACTTCTAACCATGCAAAGTTGATGCATCACATTTGCACTTCACCTCCCTAGCACGTAGAGCTAGTTTTTTACCTAGAGAGGTGGAAAGCAATCATAACCTTCTAGTGGCCGTGACTTTCCCTCCGAAGCTCCAATTGATGATTCAAGAAGACTGACATGCTCCACAACTCGAGTACTTTGCATCTATCTACTAAAACTGGCTTAAACTACCTAGCACCACGTGCTCTATTCATCTCATATCTGCAATGCACTGCACCTTCAAACTCAAATATCTTGGGCTCTGTAGCCCCGTTTGATGAGTTCTTGAGACCGATTTTTAAATCACTTTAAGCACTCAAGTGTTGGCATATGAAACCACTTTTTGACAATCATCACTGCATCTTGATCTGTAGGTAGCAACCTCATTTGACGGCCTCAAAACCACAATTAGCATACATTCCAATCATCTCCTAATGTCATAGCAGAATCCGGTCTAAATCATAAGTTTGGCAAAACCTTGGAAATACAAGCAGATCCTTGCCTTTTACCCCGTGCCCACAAAGCGGCATGACATTCACCTCCTCTAAACCTGCACATCCTTCGGTATGTGCCAACCATTATTCCGAACAACAAGCAAAAATCTATAAATGCATGAGTAATGCTCCACTGTGTGCATGCTTTGAAAAAAATTTCCAACCTATGGCTTCATTAGAATATACCCTCCTCTAAGATCATAGGGGAAACATAAGAATTTCCCAATAGTAGAACATAAGTATGAATTGACCCATAAACCATAATGAACCCCACATGGATCATATGGCATATCGATCAATTGGCTTGGACCATGCATATAACCCTCTTCGCCTCAATCAAAAGCTAGCAGAATCTCCCCTACATCATAGGGAAACATCAAATCCCATAAAGCATTAGGTATCATTAGATATTATCGAATCCCTTGTGCAACCTGGTCAGCCAATTGTTGATCATCAATTACTAGTAGGAGCATTGGAAATGCAGCTTCATCCCCTCAAGCACTAGAATTTTGGTCCTGCACATCTGAGTCTGTGAGTGCCCTGGCAAAACTCTTTTCATGTGGTTCCCGAGAATCATCAAGAAAAGTTTGATTTTAAAAAAATAAAATAAAAATGATCTCTGTTGTCTTTTGTTCAATCCTTTTAAATGGGTGTGAGCTTTAGTTCCATATCAAATTGCATAAACATTAGTATGGTGTAGTACGTATGGCACGTAGGTTGACATATACATATACTTTGAAGTTCTTTCAAGATCGAGCTAATATACAAATTGATAAAAAGAATATAATTAAAACCTCTCATAATCAAGATACCACCACCTGACTTGACCGTTCTCCCAATTATAGTAATGCAGATATAACTATAAACACTGCTATCTACATTAACAACAAAATTGCTCTCTCATTGATTCTTGCACAAGCTATTACCTTAATTATGTCCGGTTATACTCATTGGCAATGGTGTGATGGAATTAGATTTACAATTAGCTTGCTCTAAGCTTCTTTTTAATGTTCCATCATGTGGTATATTACTTGATAGTGTATGTCATCCCTACTAGTGTTTCCAATACCCTTTTTAGATGGTTAAGGTTAAGTTCATGTATTAGGCATGGATTTTCTTTTGAATTTTTACGCAAGTTACCTTAATTAAAGCACCATTATTAATTTTTTCATTTAAAGATACTATTTGGCCTTTGTATTGTTATCACACAACAATAATCTCTATTGACTCCCATCCCTACATTGTAAACAACTCTCATTACATACTTTTAAAATGTTAATGTATTTAGTGTGTGCTTCAATTAGTTTTACAATGATAAGAAGTCATTTTTACTACTTTGTCTGTGAGAATTACTATTGCAGATAAAGCTACATGCAATGGTTTGACGTCAAAGAACCTCTAGGTATGAATTTTTTTTTAATGCATTTTGATAATACCCCACTAGCAAAATCATTCGCTGTTGAACATATTTTTTTGGAAGACAAGGCTTCTTTTCCTTGTTTACATTCTATTATAAGATGTAAGCTCAATTATTTTAATCATGCCTTGTACTGACAATTATAAAAATTAAAAGAAACACACATATTGTTTGATGATTTGTCATGAAACTCTGCTATCACTCACTTGAGCTCGGTTCATGTAAAATGATCATCAACATTTGGTACATGCTTTAGCATTCCAACCACCTCCAATTTCGTACCACACAGGTAATAAATGTTTTGTAATTTTTACACCTTCTCTAGTCTATTGGTGATGTACATACAAATTCGAACATGTTATTAAATGTTTACACAAACCCTTGGTCACATTACTTGGCACACCAATTGAGACATTGTACATTGTTATGGCATGGATCTTATCGATTGAACTGAATTGGAATGGCAAAATTTCTACACATGTTAGAGCTCCTACGCTTGAAGAGGGTAGGACTCTCCGATCCACACCTTGTTATGGAAACTTATGGTTATTGATATGTGTATTAGAGTGCCTATGCCTCTTGAGGCGGGACTCTCCGCTTTGCAATAATGTTATGGAAATTTATGGATGTCGATACATGTGTACTAGAGTGCCTACGCCTGGTAAGGCAGGACTCTCCGTGGCTACATTATATGTGGAACCCACCACATTTGGTATGGATTGATATGAAAGGATATGATGAATTGGTATGGGTAGGTGGAAGGGTGACAAATGGTGGTCTATTTGGAACAACATTTCTGACCAATGTTGCAATCACCTATGCACATTTACTTCATTTTATGCACTCCCATAACACCATACACATGTTACACATTTTTGCAATTTTAAATTGATTCCTACTAACCATTTCTACTCTTTTGGTTTTGAGCTACTCATTGTGTTATGCAGGCATGTACCCAGCGTCTTATACCTTGCACTAGACCTCACCACTTATGTACCTTGCAACTGAGGGAAGTTGCTTTCCCAACCTCAAACTATGTTATGGATAAGGGAATTTAGGATTTGTACCATGTGCGCCTTGTAGACTAAGGCTGTGTAGTAGACATTGAACTAGCATCGTTAGATGGTAGATAAGCTAAGGCTAGGCGAAGATATCACATTTCATGTACATTTTTTACTCTCAAGTGCTCATTACGAGCTATGGCCATTTATGCCCGGCCGGCCAACGTGTATTCATTTTGAGCTAGGCCTGATGTTGCTCCCCCTTGGACAGGCGTTTTTGTCCTGAAAAACAAAAGTGGTGATATCTAATGTTTTCCACAGTGGAATCCCTCAAGGATCCAACTATCCATTTGACTGGAACATGGTTTAGTAGGAGGTTCGATGAAATCAAGAAGAACATCTTGATTTTCCACATTGTTGTCCCTTTGCAACCATCTTGTGTAACCGACTTATATCCAAAATAGTGTGTAGAGTCGACTTATAACTAGTTTGAATATTTTACATGATTTAATACAACTAAGAGAGTTTAAATGAATGACATGTTTTACACATTCTGAAGGTACTGCTGGAACATGCAATGATGTCTAAATGAATGATAGGTTTTAGAATTTCTGAAGGTACTGGAACATGCAATAATATCTCTTCTCGACTTTCCATGAAAGTGACATGCTAACATAACTTATCAAAAAAGATTAAGTCCTTGACTTACTATCATTCCTTATCAATAAACAACCCCACCATAGCTAATGATTGAGGTTGAAAACCTGAACCAAACATGAAGGGACTAAACCTAGTCACAACATGCTTTGCCTCATGGTAAGCAAACTCCAACTAGAGAGATAACCAGTCCGATTGGATTGCTTTGTGCTGACGTACACACTTAGCATATCCTTCAGCACAAGAGTAACAATTGTAAACTATCTCTCCATCTCTGGATGATTGGCAGTACTGAGATGTGCTTCCCAACCATTTACAAACAGTCTTCCAAAAATGAATGGTAAACTTGGGGCACAATTACTTGTAGCATTGTTGAGTAAGCAGCAAATTTATAAACAACCAACTTGGTTAACTTTGAGAGATTGAAGAGTGGACTGAATAAACGTTACAAAGTTTAGTCACCTTACTTACAAGCACCCAAAACCGAGCCATAACCTCTGATGGTGATTAATAGACCCACAATTAATCACATAGAGATGATGCACATAGAGCAAAAAATGTTTCATAAGCTATCAACTTCATGAATTTGCACATGAATTTGCATGCATGCTACAAATCTAAATTTGCTAAATACTAGGGTCCATAACATCTAGTGTGCATGCATTTAGCAAACATTGATCTGAACCTCCATTTTCATGACTATAATTGCCAATTTTTGCAGATGTTATGCTCATAGCACACATGGCACAGGAGGGTAAATAGCTATATGAAAGAAACTAAATACTTCCCACTACAATCACTTGAAAGCCGTGCTAAAGCATTTAAATTATAATAAAATGTGAAGAATAAATCACATCTAGACACAAACAATGAAATGTTTTCATTAACAATCCATTACCTTGCTATATGTATAAACAGCCATCCATTAATGTTGTTCAACAACACTTGTAACCTTAACAAGTCTTTCTAAGTACCCGACAATTTGTTGCCACTAAAATTGTTCCTAATACTACGTGCTTAAAATGGGTTGTAAAACCAATTTGACCAGCACTTGGGGACTATGTCGTGACACATAGTTAAGTACAGAGACACTAGTGTCAGTCTCAGAGACTCATCTTCTCTACATATGGAATATGTCTCATATAATGGTGTTAAGAAATATGACATCCATCAAGTACAAGGTGTACTTGTGTGTGGAGGTAGCTGTAAACACTCAACGATGTGAGTGAGAGGGACCCTCATGAACCTTGGTTCACACTGGCTAAAGAAAACTCCATGAGCTCCTAGACCATGCTACACCCTTGTGACAAACAACATGTGCCAAATAGAAACCTACAATGTAGGTCTATAACTGTAGGGTGCATAAATGTATCTGGGACACTACTATCCCAAAATTCTTTGCTCCTACATGACCTTATCATGTGTCTGAAGAGCAAAATAAATGAAAGCATTGATCATATACATCTGACTTGGAAAACTCAATCAAAGCATATTCAAAAATGAAAATAACCCAAATCATATACTTACTTGGAGATGGAAAATAGCTTACACTTACTAGGAGTCAAGTGCACTTTCGAAACCTGAAAGGTACATCACTAAAAACCTAGCCTCAAAAGGCTCACTATGTCTTTAACCTATTAGACACTAAATAAGAGATTAGTGAAAATCAAGCAATACTGAACTGATAACCTTGGATGTTTCCTTGGCAATCCAAAACCCCTTGGTTAGATTCTACATGGAATAACGTAACTATCCGTTAACACGATGACCAACATAGTCTGACGTGTCCAATAGTGATTTTAATTAACTTGGGAAGTTGACTTACCCACTACCCCTTGGTAGATTGAGGACTTCTTTCCTTGAAAGTATAATTGTGAAGAGGCCAATCAGTGACCCTCAACACTGGAGTGATTTGGCATTAACTAAGTCATCCCTCAAGAAATACCACTCAGATAGGCACAATTAGTGCTATTAATTAAATAGCAAATCCTCTTAAGTTGGAATATTATTCACAACTGGATCATGAAATAATCATATCTCCCCATGAAAAGAAGAGAAAGATTCCCAACACCCAAAAGAAGGTAGGAATACTAGATCGTCTTTGGTGTTTAAAACAAAAGATTACTTGCTTTGAATCTCTCTTAGTTGATTCATGTCATCCCATGAATTAGTCTCTTCAGAGTGAGGCCATGCCTACTTGCTACCCGTAGAAAACATCATCTATATATGGATGCACTTTGTGCATAGAGCCAATGATAAAATTTGTTTGCCGATGTAGTCATATACAATGATCACAAACATACCACTAATTATGGTGGATAAATATTACTCACATTCATAATAATAAACGAACTATCCTAAGCTAAATTAACACTTGAATATGACACTTGATAATGTTGTACAAAAAGATGCTTTAAGTTATAATATCATTGAGATGATATTTTGTACAATGAAACTCCATTTATAGATGGAGTGATACATGCGAGTAGTAGAGGTGGCAGATGCTAGTGCATCCACATACGTGGCTAGGTGTTTGTGTGCATGAGGAGGTTTAAGACAAGTGTATGCTCCAAGTGGCATGTAAATGAAGTGCCAGGTGTAGGCACATTTCCCATATTAATTTGAGGAGCTAGATTGGGTACGGTTCACATGTAGTGAGGTTAGGGTTGTCCTAACACATTTTTATCAAGCAAAAGGTTATAGCTATGGATAACCCCTGCAACAACATCAACAAAAGAAGCTTCAAGAAAAACTTATTGGAAACAAATAAGGTTTTACCTTGTCTTAAAGTTGTGTGAGTTCAATGCAAGTGGACGTCATAACAAGTGAAATCCACCCCGTGACAATGAGGCGGATAAGGATGTTCTTGACATTGTAGGTGATGTTATACTGGAAGCATAAACAATAATTGGGTGGGATTATTACCACTTACAAGCATGCCATGCATGTAAATAAAATAAAATAAAATGCTAAGAACGTTGTCGTGCTGCTTTGTAGGCACGAGGTGAAAGACGAGGATCTGCCTGTATTTCCAAGGTTTTGCCAAACTTATGATCTAGGCCAGATTTTGCTTTGACATTAGGAGATGATTGGAATGTATGCTAATTGTGGTTTTGAGGCCAACAAATGAGGTTGCTGCCTGCAGACTGAGATGCAGTGATGATTGTCGAAAAGTGGTTTCACAAACCAACACTATAGTGCTTGAAGTGATTTACAAATTGGTCCAGACGGCTCATCAGACGAGGCTACAGGGCCTAAGATATTTGAGTTTGAAGGTGCAGTGCATTGCAGATCTGAGACAGATAGAGCAAGTGGTGCTAGGTAGTCCGAGCCAATTTCAATAGGTAGATGCGAAGTACTCAAGTTGTGGAGCATGATGGTCTTCTTGGATCATCAATCGGACCTTCAGATAGAAAGTTATGGCCAGTGGAAGCTTTGTTGAGGGTCGGGTGTATGCCCATGACCACATTGAAAGGTGTGCCATATGGATAATTTTTAGCTCACTGAGGTTCCATCATGTAGAATGCATTGTGTGGAGTTGACACAGACGACTCGTCGGGATTGGATACTCGGTCAGCGAGATATGGTGAGTCAAGCTTGGGGGGGTTGTTGCTAGAGTGCAAGTACCATATGTTTTTTCCATTTTTGGCGACCTCGAATGGTGGGCCAAACGGAGCCTGAAAACGTGGTTTGGGGGGGGGGGGGGGATTGCACGGGTTCAAAGTCCGGCATGTAGGCTTTCAAGGAGACTTGGCGGCTTGAGCATCAGATCAGTGAGCAATAAATGGCATGGAAAAGAAGCTAGGGGAGAAAAAAGGAAGTTTTTAGAGATTTGGTGGTTTTTTATTCGACCTTGAAAGGATGAGGCCTTCCATGAGCGCCATGTGGCACTAGAAATAAATCCACATGCAGATTGGGGGCCCAAACAATGGGGTATAAGAGCCAAGCCATGACCAAATGGAGGTATGAGTTGAGAGGGAGGGGGGTAAGAGCTCCTCCCTTGCGTGGTGCCATGGTGTTCTCGACGCCGGCTCTGCACGCGGCAACGCTAGGTGGAATTCGACAGCATTTTGGTTGAGAACGACAGTGCGTTGTTACAGACGAAAGACGATGTGGCCCTAAAGAATATATAAATAACATATAATCGATGATAAATTCAACATATCCACATACCTGCACAATCGTGTACGCAAGGAATTCATAGCAAGTCTAGCACGATAGAGATAGAGGGCGAGGGAGAGTAAATGAGTATGTGCAGGTGCACTTCCTAGAGTGGAGTGCTACACCAGCACGACAAGAGAGAATATAGGAGAGGAGAGAAGCAAGACACGAGCACTGGGTGCAATCTCTCCCCGTGCAAGAGTGAACATTTTTCTCTTGCACATATTTATTTATAGATTCTTCAAGACGGACCAATATCAAGGGCCAGGACACACCTACAATACATGGGGCCTATATTTAGTAGGCTGAGGGCCTATATTAGGCATGGTTGGGTGGAGATGTGCATGTGCTAGTCCTCAATCTCTCACACCAAATGTGTAGGTCTAAAACAAATGGCACGGTTTAAAGCAACTACAAACACACGTGTCTCCAAGAATCGGAAACAAACGAAAGGAGATTTGTCCATAGAAGTAAAAGCCAAATTAGAATCTTCAGAGGAAAACAAGGTCATGGAAAATAGTGTGAATATCTCAGTGGGAGGGGAGATATTGATGTGATTCTTTTGCCACAAATGTGTGCATTTCTTGAGGAAGAAAATCTAGCTAGGATATGTTCAGTGGAGAGGGGTGAACGTGTATTTCATTTACATTTCCACATGGTTGCAGAGTTGTGGGTAACTTTGCTTATTGACATCAACAAAAAAAATTAAAATAAATTACTTGGGATGAGATGAGTCCGCTCCACTGGGTGGCATGATGGTGCAGCTAAAGTGTAATGACCATAGCAGAGGGCACAAGCAGGTATGTATGGGCTAGCAGGTACATGCATGGGTAGTGAAAACAGGTGGGAAGTGAAAATTTGGCAAGGGAAATCCTAAAGTGTATGGATGAAGTGCTTGAATTGTGGAGCATGTCGGTCTTTACGGATCGACAATCAGAGTCCCGGTTGCCAAGATACAAGCATTTGAAGTTTCAGCGGGGCCCAATTGTGAGCCTTTTTGGTCGCATCGAGAGCGTGTCATCAGGTGTTTTTTTGGAGCTTGCCAAGGTTCGCAGAGATAGTGTATAGCATAAAAAAATAAAATAAAAAATATACCTTGCTCATGCAGCTCCTCTTGAGCTCATTTTAGCATTTTATCACATTCCATACATGTGGCTAGTCTATTTTTTTGTATACTTTGCATGCTTTGCCACCTCGGCTAGTCACTTCTCTCTCACACTCCACTGCATGTGAAGTACCCCTTCATTGTGGTTGTCATGGTGCCGTTACAACGGCTAGGGGACACCTCCCTCTCAATAAAAATGTGGGCCCCGTTTGGAGAGCCACACGAAACCACCCAATATAATTTGCCACATCATTACCTACGTATGCCACCCAAAGTTGCCGTCCCTGGTACCGCCGTTTGCCACCAACTCCAAAATCTCCACCATCGATCGCCCGACAGAGCCTCCAATGGTGCGCGAGCAACGCCCCAACATGAACGACATATCCACGTGAGTGGGGGAGCTCCTCTCTCTCCCTCTTGCTTATCAAATGAGTGGACCTAGTCCACTATATATAGTCCAAATTCTCCCTTGTCATCTCCTCATGTGGGACTAAAGGTTGCCAATTGGCAACTGTAGGATCACTAGCCCCTCAAGGCCCCAAAAAACTTCACCAAAATAATCTAAAAAATGTTTTTTTGTCCCCATTTCCATTGTCTACACTGCCATTTGTTGCTCTAAGGCTTTGATGACCAAACTGTCAAGCCTGGCTCAAAGCTTGCATATCGAATTTCAACCCCATCTACTCGCTCCGCATTTTGAATGCCATGTGACCTCGAACAACGCGTACCAAAACTAGATAAAAAATGTCAAATTCTCGACGGCCACTACCAAACACCAACTTTCGAGTGCTGTAACTTTGCGTCCAAGACACCGATTGAGGAGCTGTCAATTTTGGCCAGTGATGCTGGTTTTTTTGAATTGTAAGAGGCTTTTTGGACAAGAGGCTTTAGGCCATTGTTCTTCCACGACACCAAGAAGGGCTTGCCCATGATTGTGTACACCGTGTGTCGGCCTTGATTAAGGAGTATTGTGGAATTGAATTGTCGCCCTTGCAATGCATTGAATTTGGCCATGTGAGTCCCCCCTTCCCTATTTGTTTTCTGCTTTTGTGTGCATTGTTTCAGGTGTGTGTAGGCAGGTGTGCCCCCTCAAAGTTGTGTAGTGCAAAGAGAGAGAGAGAGAGAGAGAGAGAGAGAGAGAGAGAGAGAGTTTGATGGAGATTATGATGGCTCCATTGGATTTGAAAGGGGGGTAAAACAATAAGTCACACGGTTGCTTTTAGAGCACATGTCTTCCTAGCGAAGGGTAAGAAGATGATTCTTGGTGAAAAAGTATGGTGCACATAAAGACACAATTTTAGGATTGTCTTTCTCCTTGCATGCATGCATCCAAAAATAGAAGTGGTTGCTTTTCACTTAAACTCTCATAATAGTAGTAGGTAAAGGAGAGTTCTATTTAGGTTGCTCCTTTTGTATGGTTTTTGAGAATAAAACAAAGCAAAGTTAATAATAAATCCAAAATTAGTAATAACAATAACACTATCTCCCTCACGTCCTAATGCCACTGTTCGTTTGCATGTGAGACTCTCTCTCTCTCTCTCTCTACTCTCTCTCTCTCTTAAGTACTGATACAACTATTAGACCACAATTGGTTATTAAATATTTCAAGGCCTCCCCGTGACATGAGACGGGTTTTTTTTTTCCACCCTACGTGGGATACACTACCTTAATAGGCTTCTGCCTTTGGGGCTTAATCCACACAAGACCCCCCCCTTATGGAAGCGTGACTCTTTTTACTCTAGCCCATACTTGCGATTATGATAAGCATGCGGCGTTTACTCTGGCATCACTCTCCACTCTATGCCACATTTACTCTTAACCACTTACCGTATTCACTGTGCAATCTCTCTGTGTGTGTGATCTCTTTCCAAAGACACACCTAACCAAACAAAAACACCCCCCCCCCGCAAAAAAAAAAAAAAACTATTGGATTAACCATGGCGGCTGCCATTGGATAGCGTGCACCTCGTGATGATAACAGATCAAAGGATATTCGCCAAGATTGTGGCTCCTGAGAACATTTATCAACTGGGTATTTAAAACCAGGTGAGGGTTGCTCTACGCCCCTCACTTAGCCTTGTCTCTTGTGTTTTGTGTGTGTATGAGAAAGAGATTTTTGTTGAGGGCTGAACATCTGCTTACTATATGGCTATGGAGATGATTGAACATAAGGAGGCTTCATAGGCTGGTACTAAGCTAGAATAGATTTGGTTCTTCTACTGCATCTTTTACATTATTCTCACCTCCTAAGTTTGTTGGGTGTTGATAGTTAATACTCATTGGTACGATGTACTGATCGGTGACGTAAAATTTTGATGGGAGGTTTTGGATTAATTGTGTTTTTACCGTGAACAAGTAGACTAGCATGTAGAGCTTGCATCGTTTTGTTTTTTCTGTAATTTGTCTTAATATTGCGAAAATGATTTGAAATCTATATACTGCGCTTGACAGTTTTTTGATAAAGAAAAGGGGAGTGAGGTCGAGGGTTGGTATTGTATGCCCTTAGCATTTGCAAGGACAACGATGTAGTATTATATAAAAAAGTGATGATGTTCCTTGCCCCAAGGGGCGTCAGATATCTGATCTCTGGTTTGGGGTTGATGGTTTATGTCGTTTTATTGATTTTGTACTTTGGATGCCATCTGTTATTGAGTTAACTGTCGGGCTGCTTACTAGAGGTTGGCCTTTTTTGGCTCACCAGAGGTCGGCCTTTTACTATAATATGGCTGAGTAAGATGGATGAAGTAAAATCTCTTCATTTTAGGTATGACACTTATTGATACAATCCAAGGTTTGATGGGATACCTCTGACCCAATTGGGGCTGTAAAAATTCAATTTTTGCTTGATTTACTTAGCTAAGTCTGATGACTAAACCATGCAAAGGTATTTCTTATGGTATCTGATGTGGAAGATTAGGTCACTTTAAAATTTCTTTATAAATAAAAGCAATAAAAGTTTCTACCTCACTTAAAAGACTTGAATTTCCTCGACTGATTAAGGGAAGAACTTCACAATTTTTGCAAAGTAATTGAAGGGTTGACTTTTTTGAGCCGAAATGGGTATTAAGACACTTGGATCAGAAGGGGTGGTGGCCTTTTGATCAAAATGATATGCATGATAATATTTATTTAAGGACTAATAAAAATTGGGGCTATATAGAAACCATATATATAACTATTTCCATAGATCAAAGGGAAAAATACTAGTCAGCATCAAGGCTGGTATTACTTCGCGGCCACAGATGGCATGTCCGTGTCCCTCTCTCTCTCTCTCTCTCTCTCTCTCTCTCTCTCTCTCTCTGTGTGTGTGTGTGTGTGTGTGTGTGTGTCCGTGCGTCCGGGTTTAATCTGCCTCGGGCTTCCCGCGTCCACTTCCGGGCCGTCGATCCCATCACCCCCCTCTCTTCAATGTCATGTGTTACTTAGTGTCGTGGCATTCCTACCCCTGGGGGCCAACCTTACACTCCTACCCTCCAAAAGGAGTCCAGAAAGATTCGAGTCCACATCCATCGCGGTTGGAACATACGCGTCTGCTATCGTAACCACGATGGCATCCGGGCGAAGCTACTACGCAAAGTAATTCATTCAACAAAAAAATATAAACATTCACTTCCTGCTTGCACGGAACACAAGAGACAACCGCGATCTCCCCTCGCTTCTCCTTGGAGCTCCCTCTCAACAACAGGATTGCTTGTTGCAGCTTTCCTCTGCTGCTTGCGCCATCTGGGTGCTTGTCGCGGTATTTCCAGGCTGCCTCGCCATGGTATTTTGGGAGATTCTGCTTATTAAGGCATTCTACATGATTTGCCCCCCCCCCCCCCCCCCCCCCCCCCCCGGCCGGGGGCCCAGATTTACCAATAGTAGGTACCCATTTTGATTTGTCAATATAATTTTAAGTTTTGGACTAACTAATTAACTGAAGGTAGAATTCGGGTGTCCTAGAGGCGACGAGCTTGGACTTTTTTGAGTAATGAGAAGCCAGAACTGAGGGGGCCTTTGCATCCGGTTTCTCTCTCACTCTGTGCTTGCCATGGAGTGTTTGTGCTTTTCCTCGTCGCTTGCATTGCAAAGAGTTTCTGCATTCTCAAGGCCAACCTCTGCTCATTTCCGTTGCTCTTCGCCATCACTCTCTTCGAGCTTCTCCTTCAAAGGCACTCATATCGTTCACCCTCATTCCCTTCTTACTGGGCCTCTCTCTTTGCGCAATACCCCCTACACCATCGTTCATGCCTCCATTCCTGCGGAACCCACCAGCTTGAAAGCTGATGGACCCAGAGTACGCAGTGTGTAATGTTCAAATTCAAGCTGTGTGCAAGTTTTGTCCACGCGCGCAATCACACATGCTGCTCAAGAAGGATCATAAGTTGTTATTGATATACAGGCCGGATTTTATTCCATGTGCAGGATGCTCTACCTCGCAGCGTATCGGTGATCCTTCTGGCTGGTGGGACTGGCAAGAGAATGGGGGTGAGTCGATTTCTTCCTCTCTTTTTCCTTATAGTCAATGATATGCTCTACCAATAGTGTCAATTTGCAATCCTGCTCGGCACTAGGCTTGCTTAAAGGCACAAAATTTTCCAAAGTTTGGCTCCATTTATCTTTTTTGTTCTATGTTTTGGGGACCTGTGACCCAATTGTTGTAGAAACAACCATAGCTAAGCTCCGGCCAATGTTGGCTGAGTTCCTGATAATAGTTAGCTGGCTACCTTAGTTAGTGTCAGCTAGTGGATTTGCAGCTGCTTCTCGATTGCAGACGATCTGGATATTCCTATATGTAAACACCTTTTGTAGCCAATGCAAACACAATACAACTCAAGGTCTGGAAACATAGTTTTGTAAACAATTATTGTGGGATCAAAGCAACATCATTCAACGTCCACCAATCTACTCATGTGATCAATGCAGCAACCGGCTAGAATTGTTTATATTCTTGACGACTGTAGTTACTAAGCCTAATTATCAGAAAACTGTATATACTGTAGGGTTTTGCAGGGCATCCACCCTGACATTCATTTTTTTTTTGGGATAAGCTATTGTTTTTAAGTAAACTAGCTCATTGCTGAGCTCACACAAATTGACAAACTATCATTCATACATCTTTTTTCTTTTTTCTTTTGTGCATCCTGGTTAACATTTTTTCATTCGAGGGGCTGTTGAATGGCATAGTTAATCTAGGTATTTTCTTGCTTTTCTTCTTTAGTCAGAATGTTTATGATAGAGTAGATCGGGACTAATTTGGAGATTATTCTACAATGGATGTGCTTCCTGATGATTTGGATTGCACGTATTGCAGCCCTATACAGGTTTTTTCCCTGAACAGACGCCGTTGATAGAGTTTGGATGGGGTTTTCAGTTTAGTAGATCTGTTGGAAGGGCTGTCCTTTGGTTCTTTATTTATGTCTAATTTTGGCTGAGGCAATCGATTGATAATTGTGAGGGCTCAGATACCTTACATTATTGGCCTGCAACAATGCAACTTCCATTGGGAAGCGAAACAAGAGATGTTTGACCTCAGTATACTGATGACACTCATCGTTTTTCTGTCTTTCATGAGGATGTGTATTTTAAACGCATTGAGAGTTCTGTTGTCTGTCTTTTGAAGTTCAATCAGACATCTGAATAAGTCTTGTAATATTTTAGGGATGACATGGGCCACCCCAAGGCCCATTGTCTTGGATCAAGGCGATTGGTCATGGCCTTCTCTCCATAATCCAGACTCCCAAGTCACTTTCTACAAGTATGCACTGGGCATTGGTAGACATATGTTGCCCACATGCATTTACGGGTGGGCTATCTCATACATTTCTCTTGATTTTTTTGCGGCATATTTGTAGTGTGTCATGTAATGTACTTTATGTGGATGGTTGTGTTAGAGTTTTGACATCTCAAGTGAACTGCCCGATGTGATCCCATTATTTAGTTTAGCTTTTATGTATTTATTTTACTTATTTGTCAAAGTCTTGGGTAGGGCAACATGTTGGGATTGCTATATAAGCAACCCCTTGCCTCCATTGTATACACATTCAGTTATTCATTGCCAAGGTTGATTGATTCAGGAGACTCTCTCTCTCGTGCTCACTCCCCTTGGTCTCTACGCTTCCGCATCGTCGACTTTGACATGGTATCAGAGCTGTGTGCTCCTTGACCTTGGGCGAGAAAGGCAGCCCGGAGAAGAAAACCCGTAGAGCCCTCACGTTGTGTCGGTGGCGCCACCATCTCTCTCTCTCTCTCTCTCTCTCTCTCTCTCTCTCTCTCTCAGCTCTCTGTCAACTCAGCTCTGACGACTCTGCACCAATTGACCTCAAAGCCCACGACTCTGTACCAGCCGACCTCAAAGCCGACTCTGTACAAAGCCGACCTCAAGTCGACATCCATTTCGGGCTCAAGCCAATCTCTGTTTCGGCCTCAAGCTGTGTCGGCCTACTGCGACCTCAAGCCGACTCTGTTTCGGCCTATCGACCTCAAGCCGATTCTGCTGTCGACCTCAAGCTCTGACATCAAGCCAACTCGCTCTGTTTCATAGTAACCTCAAGCCGAAGCTCTGCCTACTTAATCACAGTAACCTCGAGCCCACTCTAAGCTCTGCCGATTTAAATCACAGTAAACTCAAGTTTTTTACCCCTCGAGTAAAACCATGGCCACACGCGCCTCAACCCGAAACAAACTCACCTTTGCTGGGGTTGTGGCGACACCCCCCAAAACGGACAACGTCAGTCATCTTCAAAGCGAAGTTGAAAGACTCCGCAAGCAGAACGACGAGCTGAAACAAAAGCTCATCGCCATCGAGACCCGGCTAGCTGCAGTGGAGAACCACCAGATGGAGGAATCGGAACAGATGCAAACCAAGTTCACCAAAACAAAAGAAGAAGTGGAGACTACCCTAACACAAGCAGTCAAAAATCAAGTGTAAGAAGCCATCATTCATAAGGTGGACGACCGTGTGGCGTCCACGCTACGCGAGCGACAACGGCAAGAGGAGATCGCCCTCAATGTTCGCATTGGTGGGCTGCCAAGTGACTGGAAAGGGGAGGGAGAGCTCAAGTTCCATGAAGCGATTGCCCACATCCAGACAACAACCCACATGATAGAGTGGAATACACCAACAATCGACTCCATCACACACGAGCATCGCACCAATCATGCGATCCTCACTTTCAAGACCAAAGAGGACCGAATTAAACTCCTTGAACAATCAAGGCTTCTCAAGGGCACTAAAATCTGGTTCGCAGAAGATCTTACCCCCGGCCAACTCAAGCAGAAGAAGACAGAACTACAAAAGGTGCGAGCAGCGCGTACGGCAGGGAAATGGGCAGTCTATCGAGGAGGTAAAGCCATTATTCAGGAGTTTCGAACTCCTAAAATGGCTCCCCTCTCACCTATCCCCCCTTAGATTTTAAGTTTTGTTCATCCCATCCCATTTTCTCTTTTGTTCACCCATCACTGGACCCTCAGTCCTTAACTGATATTCTCTCTATCTCTCTCTCTCTCTCTCTCTCTCTCTCTCTCTCTCTCTCTCTCTCTCTCTCTCTCTCTCTCTCTCTCTCTCTGCAGTTCGCGTTTTAAAACGTTGGAATTTCGTCGCCGTTCAGGTCCTCCCCCCTTCTCTTTTTGCTTTTCCTGTCCCTCGTAGCCCTAGCATTAGCGTTTCAAAACACTGCTAGGCAAGCTACTGACGGCATCGAACTCCCCCACTACAGACACCGTTTTAGAACGCTGCTTCCGACGGCAAATTGTCACCCTTCTTCCAGCTTAGCGCGTAGCGTTTTAAAATGCTCCCGAAAGACCTGCAAACGACAACGCTGCCTCCTTGCGACGGTGTTTTGAAACGCCGATTGCAACGCTTTGCAAAACTGGTCCTTGTTGCAGTGGATGCCTTCAATGTGCTTGAAAAGCTAAAGCGCTTTAGGGGTCTGGACGAGGGGACCAAGGTTCTCAAGGTTCTTAGCACAAGTGTTGGAGCATCGACTTGAAAGCAGAGAATGGCGAGGCCTGCAAGTTAGGGGGGGAAAGTGGGGTTTGATAAGAGGTTTTTTGAAGTGGCTTTGACCACCCCAAGGGGTGAGCGTTACAGAGCTGCCACGTGGCACCTGATAATCCCGCATGCGGGGGCACAAGGGAGAAATGGGGGGTGTTTATTTGGGCTCGTGACTCATTGCAAGGCATGAGGAGAGAGAGAGAGAGAGAGAGAGAGAGAGAGAGAGAGAGAGAGAGAGAGAGAGAGAGAGAGAGAGAGAGAGAGAGAGAGAGAGGGAGGGCGAAAGGCTGGCAAGCCAATATACTCCAGATGGCAAATCATGTACAATGATGAGACAATGGAAAAGAGGGCACCCCTGCTCCTATATATAGGAGAATAGGGGTAGGTCGGGCAAATGCCTAATAAATCACCCTACCTAATAAATGACCCTCCAATACAAATGGGGAAATGTAAGTGACCAAAACAGTGGGCAATGTGCTGAAACAGCCCTGAATGTGCCTGAGATCCCTGTGCAACAAGTGTATGGGTGGCCAACCCACAACCAAGGGCGACGAGCCTGTAGACAAGGTGCGAAGCATCTGGCGATGACAAAAATCTAACACCCCCTCCCAACAATAGATGCATAGAAGCTGTCGAGGAAGAAATGCAACACGCCTAGTAAATATGGAGAAGATGTGAATCTCGAAGAAGAGGATAATGATGCCGCCAGCCAAACAACACGACAATCTGTATAGCACCAATGTGATGATGACCAAAGGTAAGGCAAATCTGATCAAGTCACACAAGGAAGCTGATGACCTGGCAAGCTACGAAAGAGGTCGCTGAAGAGTATATATATAAGGAAGTGACCTAAGATGAGCGTTCAATAGCCCATGGGTGATGATCACCACTAAGATGGAGAAAACCCAGTGTAGCAGCATGAAACAAGACATGGAAAATGTGGGGACCCGCACTGAAGAGGAACACTCTGACCACGAGGAGAGGAAGCTGCCAAGGTGGGAAACCGGTAGCAGGTCCAAGTCAAAGAAGCTTGAGCAGAAGAGGGGGGAAGAGCAGGATGGAAGAAGAGGCTCAGTAGGGAAGGCACCGTCCACCATAGTATACCTAGATGAATCCAGGATAAGCCCAGATTCACCCTTAAAAGGAAAGTGCAAGGTACAGACCCATGGTAGTCACCCACAAGACAATATAACCATCAGCTCCATCACGCATAGTATTGACTAAATACCACGACATCCCCACTAACGTCGTCAGTGCCCAATAGTGGGTGTAGAACTAGGTACTAACATATGCTCCCAAACACGACACACACCACACACACACACATGAGCATACATCAACACAAAGTTCAGTGTACTGAGTTTCTGTCCACCATAGTAGACAAGATGACATGAGAAGCAATCCAAGGGAGAGGCTGTCCCTGAGTAGAGGCGGCAATATCTGCAATCATCCGGTAGAAGAGTCGTCTCAAGGGTATATATAAGCTGCAATATGATCTGTCGTTCCATGGTACACACACAATATCGGAGAAAAGAGAGAAGAGATCTTGGGCAAAGTCAACCTGTGGGAGCACATTCACCACCGGGTCTGGACAAAATATCCAAGAGAGTCTGCAAGTGCAAGTCGTGAAGACACGCGACATAGGAGAACTCCCCCCTTGGGAAGGTAATGGAATGCGTTGAGGTAAAGGACGGCTAGGAGGATGCATCGGGAAGAATGACCGGTGATGTAGAAGTCATAACCTCCGAGGAGACCAGCAGAGCAAGGATCATCCAGGAGGTCTTCACCGTGTAAGTAGTGTATGGGTACATCCAAACTGCAAGTGGAGGAGCCACAGGACCAAGCATAAGCAAGGAAGAAGCTCTACCAAGGAGAGGCAAGGCAAAAGAGCCACCATGGAGTAGTGTGCCGGAAGAAACCATGCTGGCATCTAGATGCCAAAGGATACTCACATCTGAAGGAACATGTCCAAAAGAAAGACCTGATGTGCCAAGAGGCACGTAGAAGACAACAGTCGAGGGAGAGGGAGGGAGGGTTACTGAGGGAGATGTAGCAGTGGAAAACACAAGCCACATCCACATAAGTACCTGTACCAATCCAATCCCCTACATCTTCCCGAGGGCAAGAGAACCTCGAGGAGGGAAGATCTACAATGTCGAGGGAGATCCGTCCGTTGTGCCAGAACCTATATCTGAGTCCAAGTCTTAGTGTCGAAGGAGGAACAAAGCTGAAATGCAATCTGAAAACACGCCGTGTAAGCGCCACACCGACGCGGGTAGGGGGTAAAGACCTGTGAATTAGGACGGGTAACTGAAAGGAACCCTGACGAGGCGAAGGAGAAAGTGCTGTCCATGCCGGAAAACGCAGCAGTGGGGTGGGGGGAGAGCGTTAGCGTGCAGCAATGGATGATCTTCAAGTGGCAAAAGAGACAGAACTCTGGCTAGGAAGAAGAAGGTCAAAAAATTGAGCATGTACCAAATCTGAAAAACGCTGGTGTGATGTGCCTCCCTTCTGCAAAACGCTAGGCAGCAAGCCCAAAAACGCTAGGCATAAATGAGGACCCCTCTGCTGCAAAAACGCCATGCCAGCCAAAAACGCAAGGCAAGAAAAAAACGCTAGCAGAGTAGAGGGTGGAGGAGGAGGCACTGGTGTAGGGGAACCCTCTGCTTGCAAGAAACGCTGGCAAGCAAAACATGCTGAGGCATAAGCAAAAACGTCAGCAGATGGGTGTAGGAGAGGAGGCGCTGGAGGGAGGAGAAATGCAAAAGCTGAAAACGCCAGCAAGCTGTCACAAGGCGGGCACCACGTGCCAATAGAAAAGAACAAACTGAACAGACTTTTAACACTTCAATAACAACTTAACTGAACGAGAGAGACGACACGCGACACGGAGTGGCGGAATTCCACCCCAGAGAGTATTGGCCCCAAACCTTGGCGCCCCTTTGGGTATTTCTTTATATTGCATCAACACAGTACAAGCCGGTACTCCAGACTCTGCACCTTCGCCAAGAAGCATGCCAGAGAATGAGCCCTAGCCTCATATTTAAAGGCCCTTGGCCTGAAAAGCAGTTACAGTGAAAAGCCTTCAAAAATCAAAAGCTTCTAGTCCAAAAAGCAATGCCAAAAGCTGCCAGCGCAATTTACGGAAATCCGTACAGCCTACCACATCCTCATGTCAACGCAACTTTCGAAAAAAACTGCTACGTTATCAGTTTTGGCGTGTGTCCGGATCCCGCTTTATTTTAATCCTTTATGTCACTTGGGGCCCCATCGGACGGGGTCTCTATAAGCTAATAGGACTTCTTCTTCTTCTGCTACTTCTTCTTCTTAGGGTTTAGGCCCCTCGGCCGGCATATGTAAGTTGGCTCCATTCTTTAGGGTTTTGCCACGTCAGCAGTTTGTTACACAAGCTGTCTAAAACTCTAGGGTAAAAAAACGTAGGTTGCAGCCGAGGGTTTCTTCGCGATGGAACTCCCCTCAATGGTCTCCTTGCTGATGGTGATGGCATATCTACATCCTGGTGCCTTGATACCATGTCAGAGTGTGCAGTGGAAGGGGAGAGGATGGAGACAATGGAACACCATGAGACACAAAGAGAGAGAGAGAGAGAGAGAGAGAGAGAGAGAGAGAGAGAGAGAGAGAGAGAGAGAGAGAGAGAGAGAGAGAGAGAGAGAGAGAAAGGTTGGCAAGCCAATATACTCCAGATGGCGAATCATGTACAATGATGAGACAATGGAAAAGAGGGCGCCCCTGCTCCTATATATAGGAGAATAGGGGTAGGTCGAGCAAATGCCTTATAAATCACCCTATTGACCAAAACAGATCTAAGTGGGCAATGTGCTGAAACAACCCTAATTGTGCCTGAGATCCCTGTGCAACAGGTGTATGGTTGGCCAACCCACAACCAACGGCCAGTACATGAAAGTGAGGAGCCTGTAGACAGGGTGCGAAGCATCTGGTGATAACAAAAATCTAACATGCTTGGTGATGCTTGGTTGGCAGTGGGCAGTATGCTGATGGGTGCTCGAGGTAGTGAAGGTATGCTATGGGTAGTTTGGGTGCATGATTTGCTATGGACAAGGGTGCATCATTACAGGAAGGTGCTGCAGGTGGATTGAGGTGATCAAAGCCGGGTGTTTGATCAAGGTGGTAACCAAGCTGTGAAGCAGGGGGTTGGGCAACCTGCTTGAGCAAAGGCGGCGAGTAGAAGGAGCTAGTTTTTGTACATATGGTAGCATGTTTTGTGGGTGTACAGAGGGTTTGTTTGGTGGTGCAATTTTCGAGTTCAATAAGCATGTGTGTGGTTGAGCATAAATGTCCAACAAGAGGGTTGGACAATGATGGTGTAGCCAAAGTTGGTCGGTGCTGTGAAGTGTGTGATGCAATGCTATGGGTGTATACAGGTGCATGGCAAAGTGCTAAAGCAAGTGTGAAGGTCCTGGGTAGGCAGGTGATAGCGGAAATGTATGTCTGATGTGGTGTTTTAGACCAAGGAGGCTCCAAAATGGGCCAATTGGGATAGCAGGGAAAGGTGATTGACGTGCGGGATTTTGCCTAGGAATGTGGTGTTCGAGGTGCTTTATGAACCGGTCCAGATAGCTCTTCAAATGGAGGTACAATGTGAAAGATATCTAAGTCCAAAGATGGAAGGCTTTGCGGATCCTTGACGGATAGGGCAAGTGCAGATGGATGGTCAGAGTTGATGTCAGTGGATAGCGTTGTAGTGCTCAAGTTGGGGAGCATGCCGGTCTTTTAGAATCCTCAATTGAAGCTCGAACGGGCAAGATATGGCCAGTTGAAGATTTTAGGGGGGCTAGTTATGTGGCAAATTGACCGCATCGGTAGACGTGCCATTTGGTGTTTTCTTGGCCTCGCCGAGGTTCGAGAAGGTAGTGTGCATTATATGGAGTTGACAAGAATCAACGGATCGTCAATGAGAAGGTATGCCAGATCAAAGTTTGGTGCAGGTGGTGGTGAGAAGGTGCCAGATGAATTTTACCTGTTTTTGCAGCCTCGATTGGTGGGCTCGGGGCAGTCGAAGTGCGGCAAGATCAAGGGGTATTGAATTCGACAACACGAACTTTGACGGTGACTTTACAGGGTGTGGATCTGACTTGGGAGCAGAGAATGGCGAGGCTTGCAAGTTAGGGGGGAAAAGAGGGGTTTAATAAGGAGTTATTTTAAGTGGCTTTGACCACCGTTGCAAAGTTGCCGCGTGGCACCTGATAATCCCGCATGCAGGGACACAAGGGAGAAACGGGGGGTATTTATTCGGGCTCGTGACCCATTGTAAGGCATGAGTTAAGAGAGAGAGGGAGAGAGCTTTGGAAGCCATGACTATGGTGCTGGCGTTGCGGAAGCGGCACTAGTGGGCAGTTTTGGTGGCGCTGGCGGGTGGAGGTAGCCGGATGGCGGTGCCGGGTAAGTGATGATGTGGCGTCCCATAAGGGGGCTGTCTCGCGGTTCATTGGGCCCCAATTTTTTGAGAGTAGAGCAAGGGAACCCCCCCCCACTAGCGATGTCGCTAGTGCTCGGGGAGGGAGAAGTTATGAGCAAAAGAGAAGGAGGCTCGAGGTGAGCAAGAGAGTAAACAAAAACTCCAAAGTGAATTCCAAAGCCGGTCAAAAGGGGCAGTTCCAAAGGGGAGTTCAAGGAGGTAGAGAGAAGAGAGGAGAGAGAAAATAAGATAAAAAAAATGAAAAATGCCTACGGGCACCTGCGATGTCGCTAGTGCACCCTCCTCAAGTTCAAAGGAAAAAGCAGTTGAGAGAGATCAAGCAAAGGGCGGTGTCCCCCTTCCCGGGATTCCAGACAGCTCCCCGAATGGAGCTACAGTGTGAAAAATATTGAAGTCCAAAGATGGAAGGCTTTGCAGATCCTCAATGGATAGGGCAGGTGCAAACGGATGGTCAAAGCTGATATTAGCAGATAGCGTTGTAGTGCTCAAGTTGGGGAGCATGCCGATCTTTTTGGATCCTCAATTGGAGCTTGAACGGGCAAGATATGGCCAATTGAAGATATCAGGGGGGGCTAATTACGTGGTAGATTGATCGCATCGGTATACGTGCCATCCGGTGTTTTCCTGGCCTCTCTGCGGTTCGAGAAGGTAGTGTGCATTATATGGAGTGGATAGCAATCGCGGATCGTCAATCAGAGTCACAGTGGAAAAGGTATACCATATCAAAGTTTGGTGCAGTTGGCAGTGAGAAGGTGCCAAATGAATTTTACCCGTTTTTGCGGCCTCAATTGGTGGGTTCAGGGAAGCCGAATTGTGGCAAGATCAAGGGGATTGAATTCACAGCACGAACTTTGATGGTGGCTCTACAGGGTGTGGATGTGACTTGGGAGCAGAGAAGGGCAAGGCCTGCAAGTTAGGGGGGAATAGTGGGGTTTAATAAGGAGTTTTTTTATGTGGCTTTGACCACCCCAAGGGGCCAAGGATAGGAAAACAGCAAAACAGCAGGAACTTTTACCAAGGATACCGTTGCCACCACCTTCTCTGATCTCATTCTAAGGCAAGTGGAGGATCCAACTCGTCTTTACCACCAACATTTCCACTTCCTTTCAAAGAAACTGCCACGATACACAAATCCGAATCATGCAGTCGCAACTACTTTCACGCAAGTGTTGAAGTCAACGACAAGGCAGGTAATAGATCATGCTCAATACGTGCTTACAACACTCAAGAGAACAAAAAAGGAAGGTAAGACCACATATCTTGGAACTCCAAAAAGTTCTAACACAAATCGCATACCATGCTATTGGAATGGCAGATAACTTGCCGCCAACCCCAGATCACAATACATGGATAGTATTAGCTCAACCTTCTCCACGAACCACGAGATCGACGAAGAAAAGAGTATATAAATCAGATGAGGAATCAGTAGAAAGCACGCCTGAAGCCCACAGCCGGCAAGCGCTACAGAACTGCCACGTGGCACCTGATAATCCCGCATGCGGGGGGCACAGGGAGAAACGGGGCCGGGGGGGGGGGGGTATTTATTGGGATTGAGCTTTGATCGGCTTTTTTACCCGGCCCTTGTGCGGTTTGAGCCTGCAGAGAGCCAAGTGAATGAGCATGTTTTTTGGTGGGATTCTTTGTGCAGAGGTGTGTGTCTGTAGAGCCCGAGTTTGAGAGTGTTCTTGCTCTGTGACCAAGTGGGTGCGCCGTTTGTTTTAAATGAGCCATGTATGGTGTGTTTTTTGAGTGTAATCGAGCTTCCATAGCCATTTCTCGAGTGTCATTTCCCCATGCCCCCTTCTCTACTTCTTCTGCTTTTGTGTTGTCGTGCCGACGTGTGCCCCCGGACCATTTTGTGCACGGAATGGAAGTGAGAGAGAGGTGTTGTGTGCGGCAGCGGCGGCGTGTGGTTTGAAATGAGCAGTGAAATGTGTGTGGGTAGCTGATCTTTGTGTGTGGTGTGTGGCCAAGTGGTGATTTGCTCGTGGCGAACGTGTTGGTACATTGCAGACGGTGGTTTGCCAGTGAGAGTGTGAAGTTTTGAAGGTGTTTTTTGAGAGGACAGGGGTGCTGTGAATGCCCTGAGCTATAGAGAGGCCTTGTGTTGTGTGTTGGGTGTGTTTCCCCATTCCTCCTCTCCAGTGGTACAACCCTCAACTTGGCTTCGTCGATCACCATCCACATCGACAAATCCAAAGCTCCACATCGACATCCAATCTTTATCATCGTGATCACCTGAGAACACTAACTTGCAATCTGGCACCATGTTATTGAACCTGGCCATCCTTTAAGAAATGAGTGTGCTCCTTAGTGGGGGCACCACAAGATGAAAGGGGGAAATGGGAACACACCCAACACACACTACTGCCTCTCTATAGCCTAGGGTTTTCAAAAGACCCCTATCCCAATCTGCTAACACTTGAAGCATATACTCAGACTCGGACTACCTAGACTGCACACACCCAATTGCAAAGCATATCATGATATCAAGCCTTCAACCCTTCAGAGCATCGTATTCACATAGACATGCGAATATGATGCAATAGAAAAATTGATCAACACATAGATTCTTGCCCAATCTTTGGCATGCACAACACCCACAGATGCTTCGAGATCACTGACATGCACTACATTCCCAGAGAGAGCACCCACACACTCACACCAAAGCACCTCGGATACACGACCCACACATAAGCGATGAAGCAACACGGGAAGAAATTCTAACACCCGCTTTCAACACCTGCTACTGAAACAACACATAGAAGCTGAAGGTGTGGTGAAAAAGTCCACTGAGGAATAGCCTTCGTGAAGATGTCTTCTACAGTGTCTGCTATAGGACAAAACGCTATGGAAAGATCTCCAGTCAAAACTTGCTCTTGAACATAGTGGTACCAAACCTTGATATGCTTGGCCCGAGCATGAAACATTGCGTTCTTGGGTACCGCAATGCAACTCTGGTTGTCGCACAAAAGAAGTGTGGGAGAAATCCGAGGAAATCTCAACTCCCAAGTAATTTTCGAAGTCGTATGCCTTCACAAGTAACGAAACAAGCTGCTCGGTATCCGCTTCTGTCTATGACAGCGCCATGGTCGGTTGTCGCTTGCTGCACCAAGAAATTGGTCCCGGGCGGAGAGTAAAAACTACTCTTCTAGTAGAGCAGCGAGAATCTTGGTTACCAACCCGCTGTCCGAGTCACACCAACCTTCCAAAGTGCAATCTGTTGTGCCAAGCTCTAGGGGTGTGCTTGAGACTGCACAGCAGCTTGTGTAGTGGATATGCATGATCTTCCTTGCATGCAACTCTTTAGGTTGACAGTTGGTCCACATAAGCCTCTGTAGTGAGAGTGCCGTTGAGGAATGCACTCATGTTCATTGATAGATAGGCCGGTGGTGATGTGCAGCTAATGAGATCACGATCGGAATAGTAGTCGTTAGGGCAGTAGGAGCAAAAGTCTCATTGGAGTCCATGCCAGGGGTCTTGATCAAAGCCCTTAGCAACAAGTCTCGCCTTGTGCTTCTCAATGGGACCCAATGTAATAGGGAACGGGGGGAACACAGCCCAAACGTTCCGAAACGGCGTTCCGGACGAGTCCCGTTCCCGAAATGGAGTGGGGAACGCCGTTCCGGAATGATGTGTAACCAAAACGGTGTTCCGGAACGGGGAGAACGAGGCGGAACATGAGGAGGAACGGCGAAACGCGGGGTGGAACGAGCAAAATTAGACATTTGGGGGCAAAAAAGTGATCTTTTGGGGGCAGATTTGGGGCTTGGGGAACATATTTGGTGCAGTTTGAGGAAAGGTTAGGGGGCAGTTTTGGTGTTGTTTAGGAGTTTATTTGAGACTAAGCTGAATTGAGATAATTCAAACCTTACTTTAATCGACCGTTCGGCCCCGTTCCCGTTCCGGGCCCCCCTCCTCCTCCCCATTCCCGTCCTGTTCCGGACCCTCCTGTTCCTGTTCCGGGTAACTATGATGGGACCATCAGTCTTCTGTGTCGTCTTGAACATCTATCTGGTCTTGATGACTTGCAGTTTTGTAGACCGAGGAACCTACATCCAAGTGCCGTTCCGTTCGATCGCGTCTAACTCCAAATGCATGGTATGCGTCCAAGAGTCATGTTCAAGGGCTTCTTCCATCGGCACAAGTGTAAACTGAATCTGTGACATGAGGGCGGAGTTCACAAACTGGTTCCCCTAAAAACAGGCCTATTGCCTTAGAGCCTTTTTGAACATCGAGGTTTCCCATGCTCAAGCGGTGGTGATAAGCTGCTAGTCCTGACGATGCTACGTTCTCTACATTACGGGCAGGACTCCTACTGTTGTTGTACACAATATGACACCCAAGGAGAAATTTATTGGAAGAAAACCTGATTTGGGACACTCTAAAGTGTTATATTGCTTAGATGCATGTGCTAGATGAGTTTCAAATGAAGTTGGACCCAAAAGCTAGTTTATGGGGTATTCCCTTGTGCAGAAAGGGTATGAATGTTACAACCTTGTCACACGTCAAGTGAGGGTGAGCAGGGATGTTTTTGATGAGTTGAAGAGCTGATATACTGATGTTAAGGACAATGTGGCTGCAGAAAATGTAGGTGCACAGTCATAGTATTTGCTTTTCCTTACGGGGTGCCACCAATGTACCCTCAAGGGAATCCTCAACATCATCAAAATCATCCTCTGAATTGCATGATGTGGGCAGTATACTGCTGCTAAGCAGGTGAGCTGGCGTATGAATAGCTGCTGTTTTAGATCTCTGTCAGCAATCTTTGAAGTCAAGACCATCATAAACTACGACGTTAAAGAAGAACATGCAACCGCTCAATTAGTGTAGTCTATTCTGAAACCACAAACACTTGAAAAAAACTTTGACATGGATCAACATGCAGACCCTTGATCATCAATTCCCCACGGCATTGCTTGTTAACTTTGATTCTAAGGTAAACAAAAAAGAACCAAAGAAACTTAATAGATGAGCACCATTGATAATTTGTAATGGTTGTGTCCAAATACAAAGCAGCACGCATTCTACAAGTATTAGGCTACACAAGGCCTCAGTGCTGACAAAGGTGACCCAGACTACTCTCAAAGAATTGAGGCTACATAAAGCCTCAATGCTATCAAATTGTCCCAAACTACTCTCACAACATATACATCTTAAGTTGATAGGCCCAAATTTCAAAACAACCTTCTGTATTCCTCAAATGCAAAATCGATTACATGCCTGTGTCCAAAGCATCCCAAAGCCTTAAGGGCCTCCACACTTGAAACCTAATTGTCGCAAGTAGCCTCTAGAAACATCCTTTTGAGGGGGGACTCGCTGAGAGTCCTAGCATGCTTTTGTCTCTCCGTGATACTTATTAGTGCTTCTCCAACAGAACTTACAAAAGAAATAGCAAGTTGCCTAGCTGCCTTTTGTACACAGCATAGGTAGACACGGTCACCCAAGCTTGGAAACCACATGTCATTATGCTCAACAACCTGCCACATATGATTGTTGATTGTTGAATCTACAAGAGACACGTATTCGGCGAGATATCTCGCAAAAAGATGACACCTCCATCTGCCACCACCATTATAACCACGAAGCTCTCATCCGCCCCATGTACTCAGAACTTCCGTGCTTGCTCCTCATTGCACTCTCCCGTGTCTTTTCCCACCATCAATGCATCTCCTTGGCATGCTCCACTATGCCAATTGAAAGAGATTCAAATTGGAGCCCAATCACGTGTGCAAAATTTTCTATTTTTGGAGGGCCCTCGTTCAAAATTCTTACTTACATTAAATGTTTTAGTGATCTAAGAGGTAGTAAATATGGTAAATATGGTTATATTCAAACTTGTTTTGTCTATACTCTCTCTATACTCTATCTAGAGTCTTCTGATGTTACAAAGTCATTTGTAGATATTTGAGAAAATGACTTTTGTATCACGAGAATCCTCATTGCTCTTAATACTGTCTTTCTGTGGTTCTTCTTACCAGAAAATAGGAACTTTTTGTGCAGAGAATTTATGATATGTATTGGGTTTTTGTATGTAATGCAGGCCAATATGCCCAAACAATATTTGCCTCTCCTTGGTCAACCTATTGCTCTTCACAGGCAAGAGCTATTTTGTGCCACAGTTTTTCTTTCTTTGAAGACTTAACGTTTTTATGGAGACGTGTAAGTGCTTCAGATGATAATTATCAACGCTTTTGGGTTTTTTCGCTTGTGTGTCAGCTTTTATACATTCGCCAGTATGGAGGAGGTGAAGGAGATCGTCGTTGTTTGTGACCCATCTTATAGAGATGTCTTCGAAGGTTAGTTTTCAATCTTGAACTCTGTATGTTTCTGTCTCAATGGAAAAATGTGCAGCTTTTGCACAACAGGTAGTCGCATGAAATATTTGGTTCATTGGGTGTATGGTCTATGTGTCATGTCAGTCTGCTTACAAGTTTTATCTGAAGGTTCCGTGGTAGACAGGAAGCCAATGCTCAAGTAGTGGAGGGTATCAGTAATGGAGAATGAAAGAATTATTCTACTAGTGAACATCATAGCTCCATTAGAAATAGCTGGAACGAGGAAACTATTTGGAAATTTCAATGATTGAGATGGGTGGAGCCAAGCAGACAAGAGAGGCTGGCATTCGATGATCCTCCTCGACTCATATGTTGATCATAGGGTGTTGGGAGAGCCAAAGATTTACCTCAGCAAGCTGTGGAGGAGAAATCCTTGCGAATGGAGGTGAGAGAATTCTGGCCTAAATGGGAAGTGAAGACATTCTAAATGGGAAGTGAATTCGTTTAAATGGATCAAACAGAGCAACCGAGTAGTACCACGTCTGGCCTGTTTCAAGACGGAATCTTGAATAAGGTGATTGATTGTGAAAAATACCTGGTGTCAGGTGGATACTCTTGCTATTCCATTGTCAAGAAGGATTAGTGAAGACCACCTTCATCCCGCTTGAATGTTGTTAGGTAGGAGGGGGTGTGAATGGAGAGTCTCACTAGTTCCTTTTCCTTTTAATTTTCTTTTTCTTTTTTTTTGGTTGGCACTGCCGGAGGCAGTTGCTATATAGCATTGTTTCAATTTTTACTGGCCCTATATCTTGGGCCACTAATAGAAATTTTCTTTTATGAGCTTCGTCGTTTTTGCTAACCAGAGAGAGAGAGAGAGAGAGAGAGAGAGAGAGAGAGAGAGAGAGAGAGAGAGAGAGAGAGAGAGAGAGAGAGAGAGAGAGAGAGAGATGAAATGATACATTAACGTTTACAAAAGGCCAAAATGACCTATGAGACCAAATTGATTACAATGATGAGTCTAGAACCAAGTCTGGGTACAAACAAAGAAAACTACAAACTAGAAATTGAGATAGGAGTGCTACCGACTCCTATGGGTGGCTGGTAAGCTGAGCAATGGTATAATGCCACAAAGGTACAAAATCGGGATAAGTGTCACCATGTTACAATATAGCAGTAGCATGAAGAGAGAGAGAGAGAGAGAGAGAGAGAGAGAGAGAGAGAGAGAGAGAGAGAGAGAGAGAGAGAGAGAGAGAGAGAGAGAGAGAGAGAGAGAGAGAGAGAGAGAGAGAGAGAGAGAGAGAGAGAGAGAGAGAGAGAGAGATGAAATTTTATATTAACTTCTTCAAAAGGCCAAAATGACCTATGAGACCAATCTGTTTCAAATCAGTGAATCTGGTTCCATGTCTGGGTACAAAAGAACTAGAACAAAAATACTACTGCTACAAGCTGGAACTCTGTGGATTTGACAACTGATACAATAGGTACCAAGTAAACTGGATGTAACAATGAGTGAAACAATGACAGAAAGGGGGGAGAAATGGTGAGGATCCATCCTCATGTGCACCGTGGGTGTCGAGATAGTATAGCTTGAATCCTCTTTTGTAGTATATCTGTGTCTGGGATTGTCTCTATCTAGCTCTCCCCAGTAAAGTGTCTCTATGTCTGTGTAACTCAAGTAGATATAATCCAAGACATCCTTGGTCCTCATAACTCATGCCTGTCACAAGACGTGCCAATAGAAAAGAACAGACTGAACAGACTTTTAGCACCCTAGAGAGTATTGGCCCCAAACCTTGGCGCCCCTTTTGGTATTTCTTTATATTGCATCAACACAGTACAAGCCAGAACTCTAGACTCTGTTCTGTACCTTCTCCAGGAAGCATGCCAGAGAATGAGCCCTAACCTCATATTTAAAGGCCCTAGGCCCCAAAAGCTATTTACAGTAAAAAGCCTTCAAACTCAAAAGCATCTGGTCCAAAAGCAAAGCTGAAAAGCTGCCAGCGTAAATCATGGAAATCCGTATAGCTGCCACGTCATCAGCCAACGCAAAACGCGGAAATCCGTACAACATGCCACGTCATCATGCCAACACATTTCTCAAAAAATCTGCCACGTCATCAATTTTTGCGTGTGTGCGGGTCTTGCTTTATTTTAATCCTTTATGTCACTTGGGGCTCCATTGGACGGGGTCCCCATCAGTTGGTAGGACTTCTTCTGTTACTTGTTCTTCTTAGGGTTTAGGCCCCTCGGCCAGCATCTGTAAGTTGGCTCCATTCTTCAGGGCTTTGACACGTCAGCAGTTTGTTACAATACCCTCTTTGAATAGGCAGTGGAAACGGCCCCGTTGGCCATATCTCATAGTACACTTTGCAGTGACATATGTAATGTAACTCTGTCTCTGGCTCTATCTGGCATAAGAGGCATATCCTGTTGTCTGCTGGTATCCCTTTGAATCTACCAATCTCAATCTCGAGCTGATATGAGGATGTGCGTATCTGACCAATGGCACAACACAAACCATGAGACATATGTGTGTCCATGTAGCTGGGGCAAACCACAAACCCATCTCCTGTGAGGTGGAGAAGATGCTCTCTATAGAAAGCCATCTTCCTGTCCAACTCTTGTGGCGGAGAGAGAGAGAGAGAGAGAGAGAGAGAGAGAGAGAGAGAGAGAGAGAGAGAGAGAGAGAGAGAGAGAGAGAGAAAGAGAAATGAAATGTTATATTAACGTCTTCAAAAGGCCAAGTGACCTATTAGACCAGAAAGTTACAATGTGGTGGATCTGATACAAAGTCAGAGTAACAAGATGACAAAAATGAAATGACAAATGTCACAATAAAATACTATGGAATCCTAAACTACTAGGTGTGAACTAAGCAGCTAGCTGGGATAGCTAGATCACAAGAGATCCAGCATCGGTCGCTGGCGGATCTCATCAATCTCCTCCATGGTCAGTAGTCTGACCGGGCGTCGTGCATGTCGAGCCCGATCAGACTACTAACCATGGAGGAGATTGATGAGAGAGAGAGAGAGAGAGAGAGAGAGAGAGAGAGAGAGAGAGAGAGAGAGAGAGAGAGAGAGAGAGAGAGAGAAATGAAACGAAATGTAATCTTAATGTCTTCAAAAGGCCAAAATGATCTATGAGACCAAAAGGTTACATGTGGTGAATCTAATACAAGGTTTGGGTACAAAAAGTACAAAGAACTGAAAAGAAAATAGTGGGTAGGGGTGGGGTGAAAGCTGAGAGTCGGGACGGCTCCTATGTCGCGGCAGTATGGTATGGATCCTCTGTCACAATCTACGTCGATGTCGGGAGGGCCTCTTCATCCGTGGGGGACGAGATCGCCCAAACTCTATCGCCCGATCAAGCAGTATGCCTCTGGTGCTTATGCTGTGGAGGCTGCTCAAACTCCTTTGTATGTTACTGAAAGAAATCTTTATCCTACCGCGCTGTCGCTGGATCTCTCTCATTGTGCCCCTCTTCAAGAGGTCCGCTCTGTGTCTGCGAATCTCTAGTAAGTATAATCCGAGAGATCTCTGATCGTGGTATCTCATTACTCTAGGAAGTGGTCCAAAACCCTCTTTGAATAGATAGTGAAAGCGGCCTCGTATCTCATAGTATACTGGGCAATGACATATGTAATGTAGCTCTGTCTCGGGCTCTATCTGGCACACTTGACAAATCCTGAACTCAGCGGGTACTCTAAATCTGCCTGTCTCGATCTCTAGGTGATGTGAGGATGTGCGTATCTGACCTATAGAGCGTTGTATCCCGTGGGATATATGAGTATCCATGTATCCTGGTCTGATCACAAAACCATCCTCCGTAAGTTGGAGAAGATGCTCTCTACAGAAAGCCATCTTCATATCCAACTCATGTGTAGGCTAGAGAGAGAGAGAGAGAGAGAGAGAGAGAGAGAGAGAGAGAGAGAGAGAGAGAGAGAGAGAGAGAGAGAGAGAGAGAGAGAGAGAGAGAGAGAGAGATGAAATGTTATATTAACGTCTTCAAAAGGCCAAAGTGACCTATGAGACCAGAAAGTTACAATGTGGTGGATCTGATACAAAGTCAGAGTAACAAGATGACAAAAATGAAATGACAAATGTCACAATAAAATACTATGGAATCCTGAGAGAGAGAGAGAGAGATAGATAGATAGATAGATTTTATTATCGTCCTCGGAGGTCAAATATGACCTATGGGACCAAAGTTACATGTGATGTAGTATGTGTACGGCTGATGAGTGACTCTCGATGCTCCAAAATTGTAGTGATGAGAGTCGCAATGGAGAGCCCACACTTTGGCTGGGAGAGGAAAGTGTGTAGGTCTAAGTTATGGCTGAAAATGTGAGAGAAGCAAGTTCGGATGTGATCAAAAGCTGAGCACTCTAGTAGTGTGTGGTACTCAGACTCTCGAACTTGTAGTGAGCATAATGTGCACAATCGATTTGACTCTTCTCCATTGCCCCAACGCCCTATCTCGCATCGAAGGAAATGGGAGCTAAGCCGAATTGCTGCGATAGTGCGTATCGCGGACAAGGGAATAGGCTCAAGCATGTAAGTGTGAGTACGGTTTCCTCTCTCAGCGAAGAACATGGTTTTGTAGTTGGGGGCAATATAGGTGGTGTAATGTATGAAGCGTGACCCACCGGATTTCTCCCAAGCCGTAATACATTGGCGTTGTAGAAAAGCTTCATTCACTTGAGATTCAATTGAAGCATCATGTAGCAAGTGTAATGCATCCCATCTCCCAAACCACTTCTTTATGTCTTGCATCCATCCCGTGCTCAAGATCTTGCTTTTATGCGTCTTTTGAACTTTTTTGCTTGCTTCCCATGCAATTGTAGGAAGTCGATGTGAGGGGTTTTGACGCATCTTTATCATGTACTCCACAACCCTTTCCATGCCCATAACCTCAATTGAAAGAGATCCCGACTCAAGAAGTAGGAGCATATATGGTGTTTGTGTCTTAACTTGGAGAAAGTTTGTAAGAAAACGCTTTGGGACATTCTCAAACTCTTTCCAAGTAGACTTTGAGATGCTCCCACCCCACACTTCAACTCCATAAAGAAGAACCGGTGTCACCAATGCATCAAAAAGATACTTCTTGAGAACCCAACACTTGATGTTTCCCGCATTACACATGTTCTCAAATGCATAATAAGCTCTCTTTCCCGCTTCCAAACGACGCATAGCACATTCATGCCACTTGTGATTGGATGGAACCTCAAGGCCAAGGTACTTAAAGCTCTCAACAACTTCAAGTGTCTCGTTGTTGTACACAATGCATGGCTTCTCCTTATGGTTGGTTTTCACAAGCATAACCTTTGTTTTGGATTCATTTACAATCAGCCCACTATGCAAGCAAAAGTTCTCAAGGACAACCATAAGCTTTTGTGCATCTTCTAAAGTGTGTGCTAGAAGCACTACATCATCCGCATACAACAAAAGCATGATTACCGCATTGCAAATAGTGACCTCTTCAATGCCTTCTTCTTGCATAAAGTCAAGTACCATTTGTTCCAATTGATCGATGCATAGACCAAAGAGAGTTGGTGACAATGGACATCCTTGTTTAACCCCAATAGTGCTTACAAAAATTTCTGAAATTTCTCTTCCCATGCGCAATTGACAAATCACCTTCTCATAGATTCGAGAAACCGCAAGCATAAACTCACTTGGCACTTGGAGTTCTTCCATCCTTCTCCACAAATTGTTACGTGGAATCGTATCAAAGGCTTTCTTAAAGTCCACAAAACAACAATACAATCGCTTGCCTTTCAACCGACTTTCCTCCATGAGAACACGAAGAGTGACAAGATGATCAATGGTGCTATGGCATCGACGAAAACCCGCTTGTCCCTTTGCACGCTTGTCATTCTCTTCAGCCCAATCACTCAATTTCATCTCCATTATGCACCCAAATAACTTTGCCATAAGAGACCCAATCATTATAGTCCGGTAGTTGCTTACATTCTTTACATCCCCTCCTTTATGCAAAGGCTTAACCCAATTAGTACTCCAATCATAAGGCATACCATGTTGAAGTGCAAGGTTGAACATATCACACATCCACTCATGGGTAAAATCTCCCGTCCATTTGATCATCTCCGGCTTGATACCTTGAAGATCTCCCGCTTTGCGAGTGGCCAACTTTTCAAGCCCACCGCATACATCCTCAATAGTAAAAAAAGATGGCATACATGGGAGTGAACCATAAAATGGCATTTTTTCAGTATTAATATGGTAAAAAAAAGATGGCATACGAGAGAGAGAGAGAGAGAGAGAGAGAGAGAGAGAGAGAGAGAGAGAGAGAGAGAGCTTTATTAACGTCTTCGAAAGGCCGAACTCGACCTATGAGACAATATCATATATATGTATTGATGCTCTAGGCATCGGAAAATAAAAAAAAGGTACAAACTGAAATGAGCCTATACTATGCAAAAGGGTGTGGTAGGGTGGTGCATGTGGTGTACAATGTATAGTGTGGGTCCTCGTGTCGAGGTGTGCTCATGCATCATCAGGCTCAACTAGGGGCTGCAAGGTGATACCACCATGAGATGATAGGGAGGGTATCTAAAAACAAGCAACATATGTAGGGTAGAGAATGTGGTACATCGGTGGTGGCTTGCTTAGGTATCTCTGGAATGCTGGATCCCCTGGTGCTGGTACATGACTCTGCTCTAGATACTGATGGTGTAGAGCTAGTATCCTCGAGATCTCCCTCTGGTGACACCCATGTGTCCTATATCCTGGGAGCCTCGGTCTCTGACGTGCCCTCTGAGACTCTGCCTGCAGAAGGGTAAGCCCTCTACTCTGTGTAGGTAGTGTGGGGGGGTCTGGCCCAGCTCGTCGGAAAAACTGTGTGATGGTAGTCTGTGTCCTGCTATCCTGACTCTGGCGTGGCTGTAACAACTGCTCTTGAACCTCTAAAGCCGCAACCAGGAACTGGCCAAACCTCCTCTGCTCTCGGCCTATCATATGCTGCTGTAATGAGTCTCCAATGCCATATCTCTCTCTCAGCTCTGTATATGCTGGGCATCTCATGACAAAATGCTCCTCACTCTCCACCTCCGTCTGGCAGATCCGGCATGTACGCTCCTCTCGTGGTATGCCTCTGGCTTTGCCACTCTCAATCTCTAGCTGATGTGATGACACTCATAGCTGGCCAATGCTGACCCGAAGTCGGCGTGGCATGTACTCCTGCATGTATAATGGAATCTCAATGAATCCCTGCTCTGAGAACCTCAGAAAATGCTCATAGTAATATAGCATTTTAGGAGGTAGGGTGTTTGTGGGCCTGCGCCATGTCCTCTGAATATATGTATGCCATATCTCCTGTCTGATGACCCTATTCCGCTCAGAGCGTGAGAGGGAATAGGTCGGGGCCTGGGTGTCATACTGGAGTGGTGGTAGTCTATCGATATCAAAACCATGCTGAGCTAGCCAAACTCTTGTCTGGGCATACCATGAGCTAGTGTTCCCTGCCTGTGCCATCTCTCTAGATGCAATGAAGGCTCTATGAGAGATCCTATCTGGATCCATATCTTTGAATCTGTGAAGAAGGCAAACAGTCTGAAAGAGTGCGTCTACCAACATCGGTGGTGCAGCCAGCTCAGCTCTAATAATGTCGTGTGGAACCGATGGCTTGCTGCGAATCATCCTGGAGATCATAATAATCTGTGGCCTCTCTATCTGTGTCCATACTGAGTCTGCCAGTTCCGGTCCCCAAATGGCCGAGGCATACATGAGTGCAGGTGTGACCAGTGTGTCAAAGAGCCACCCCTTCGTCCGGGGCTCCTGGAAGTGGGCCTGGTGGCACTGTCTCTCCATCAGAGCTAGTGATGTGTATCCTCTGGTAAGTCTATCTCTGGCTGCCTGTGTCATGGAGAAGGTCCCTGATGCTGCGGTGAATGTAACCCCCAGATATACATATGAGCCTGTCACCTCTATATCCCCTCCAGCTACTGTAAATCTACTCTGTCGGCGAATCTGAGCCGATGTATGAAATATGAGAACCTTGGTCTTGCCAAGGTTCACCGTGAGTCCTCTCTTTGAGCAGAAATCATCCAGTGCCTGCAAATGTAGTTGTAGTCCCTCTGCCGTCTCTGACATCAGGACAATATCATCTGCATATAAGAGTATGTGTACAGTAGTCCCTGCAATATCCACACCCTCTCCACCCTGTGCAAGATGAAGTCTACAATCTCGTCAATGTATAGACCAAAGAGTGTAGGTGATAGGGGGCAACCTTGTTTCATACCAATGGTGCTCACAAGGGTGTGAGATAATCCACCCGGGCATCTCACTCTGCCAGATACATGCTCATACAATGCATAGGTCCCCCATGCCATCTCCTCTCCAATCCCAAGCGCAGCCAGACGTCTGAAAAGTCTCTCTCTAGGTACTGTGTCAAATGCTTTGCGGAAGTCCACGAAGCAGCAATATAATCTCCTCTTCCTCACCCGTGTCTGGTCGATCAGACAACGAAGGGTGAAGATATGATCAATAGTAGAGAAAGCTCGGCGGAAGCCTGCCTGTCCTGGTGTCCTCATGCCCTCTCCCTCTGCTAGAGAACTGAGCTCCTCCTCTAAGACCGCGCCATATAGTTTGGCCAGTATAGGACCAATCATGATAGTGCGATATGTGCTAGGATCCATGGCATCCCCAGATTTGTGGATAGGCACGATGGTGTGCTTTGTCCACGACTCTGGGAATCCCTCTGAAAGCGCACGGTTGAAGAGGTGGGCAATGAGTGGTGCCAATGCATCACAGCCATATATAAGATGCTCTGCCTGTAGGCCTGCCTGATCTCTAGCCCTCCCATGCTGTAGGTGGGATATAGCTTTCTTCACCATGTGGGTGGTGAAGAAAGTAGATGATGTGGGTCGGGTAGCCGATGGCGTAGGTATGGGTGGCTGTCCTGGGATCTCGTATAAGCTCTTGGCATATCTGTGCCATGTCGCTGGGTCTTGAATAGGAGTGGATGGCCTGGGAGGTCTGATCCGACGCCATGCCTCAGCACTATCCTTGCTCATGAGTAAATGATAGATGTCCCAATACTGGTGCTCCTCCCACTCCCGTCTTTTACGATGGGTAAGTGTCTGCATCTTGCACTGAGCCTGGCGATGTGTAATCTCCCCTCTGATCTCCAGTATACGTAGGTGTCTGTGTAGATCTCGACATTCGTCGTCGTACCATCTGTTTTGTGGCATAGTGCCAGTGCGTGGAGGGTGTGTGTGTATGCGATGTGGGAAACTTTGAGTGGCTGACTCGTGTAAGATGGATGTAATGTGTGTGGTGAGTGTGTCCAGAGGTGCTGTGGGGTCTAAGTGTATAAGGTGCTCATGCAGGTGATGTATATAAACAGGAGTGAGCTCATGAGTGAAAGAAATGGTAGTGTAAGTGTGAGGGGGGGAGGCGGGGGGGTCAGCAAGCTGTGTAGCAAAAAGGGAGAATGTAAGATAAGTATGATCCGCCCCTATCGGTGTGCGTGGAACGCTGAAGGAGTGTATAAGCTCTGCTGTCTGGGTAGAGCCCAACAAATAGTCCACTGTGCTCTCTCCGCCACTGTGTGGGAAGCAAGTGAATCGCCCAGAATCTGGCCACCTCGCCATCCCGTTATAAATAACGAGATGGTGCCTGCTGCCAAGCTCAAGAAGGTGTCTGCCATATCTAGTGTTGTCCTGTCCCCCATCTGCAGACACTCTACTCACCCCCATGTCCTCTGCATCAAGTGCCCTCATGATGTCCGGCTGCTCCATATCATAGATCTCACACTGTCGGCTCTGTGTCCTCCTGTTGAAGTCCCCCATGAGGAGGACTTCCCCGAGTGATGTGTAGTGAGAAATGTCCTCCGACAGTCGAGAGTAGGGGTCCTGGATAGCATATCGTGATCCAGGACGTGAAAAGTAGCATATGGCAATGTATAGCCCTCTCTCGTGGGTGAGCTCTAGCCGTACCCACATATAGCATGCCTCCTCGTCTCTACTCATCACCTGTATCCGGTTGTGTAAACTTTGTTTGAATAGTATGGCCACCCCTCCTGACCCCCGAGCTGTACTCTGGCTGGTGATGGTCCTGTAAGTCGACTCCCACTGGAATCCTGTGACTACAGGTAGTCCTCTCTCTGGGCTCTCATGTGTCTCCGTAAAACATACAAAGTCATGCTCACTGATGATCTCCTCTAACCGCTCCGGATGTGTCCATATAGAACCATTGCAGTTCCAGACTGCCCCTCTGAGTGGTGTCTCCTGTGCTAGTGTATGTGTCTCATAGGTCTCGAATCCCTATGAGATTGGGCGGCCGTTGATGAAGATTCTACCATCTCGAAAGAAGGCCTTTTTACCTTCTTTCCGTGCCTGAAGGACCCTGGGCATGCATGATTTCCTGTGCTCGATATGCATCCTAGTGAGGTCCTCGTCCATAAAGATATGGCCGCCCTGGAGGCCTTGTAAGAGCACCCTTTTGCGAAAAAAGGTGGTGCGGTCCTCATCTCCTCGTAATTGCATGATCAACGGGCGAGCTCGAGTGGTGTCACGGCCAGCTCGCCATGCCTTTGTAAAAGGCATAGTCTCTTTGTAGCCTAGTTGGCTACAAAGCTCTCGTGCATCCTCCTCTGCTGAAGGTCCCTCTTTAAGGCCAATGATCCTAACATTGTGTTTCCTCATATTGCGCAATTGCTCCTCCTCGAGAGTAAGCTGAACCCTCAAGTGCTCTCCCATGTGAACCTCCTCGCATACCTCCTCCTTGAAATTCTTTTTAACTACTTCCACCCATCCCGATTGTTTGGCCTCCATTTCTGTCTGGATCTCTTCTTTGATGTCTGCTTTCCATTTATTTTTGATCTCTACTTCTATGCCTTCGAAGCTCGAGATTTCCCCCTCTTCCCTGGAGATCCAGAGGTGGTTGATGCTTTCTTGTATACGGTGTATCTCCGTGTTGGAGGTGTCACGAAGTTCTTCGAATGCTTTCTTCCAGGCCTCCTTTTCTTCTGTGAGGCCTCTGATGTTATCCTCCATCTGCTTCATCTTTTCCGTCATCCTCCTTACTTCGGCGTTCAGTGCCTTGTCCGCATCTTTCTTTGCCTGTGTGATAGCTCTGGCTATCATGTCCTCCACTTCTTTCCTGTCAAGAGATGCCATGGTCGAGCTCGAGGAGGCGAGGCTGAGCACACGGGAAGCCTAGTGTTTACAGCCCATCCCCTTGAATGTTGAGCTACTAATGGATATGAGGGTGGCCTGGGCTGCCCGGTCTGGGCTGCTGTGATGGTGGAGCTGCAGCACAATGCAGCACAAGGCGAGAGGTGAGCAGGGGCGAGAGGTGGGCTGAAGGCGAGGGGTGGGCTGGAGGTGAGTGGTGCGCTGCTGAGGAGGCGAGTGGTACGAATGGTGCAGGCTGGGCGATGGCTGGCGGGAGGTGCTGTGCGGGCAGGCAGGGTGGCGGGCAGGGTGGCGATAGACGATAGATAGGTTGAAAAAATTAAACCGCAATAGATAGAGGAGTGGGGGGCGCGATAGACAGAGGGAGCGGGGCGGGTAGAGAGAGAGAGAGAGAGAGAGAGAGAGAGAGAGAGAGAGAGAGAAAGAAATGAAATGTTATATTAACGTCTTCAAAAGGCTATAATGACCTATGAGACCCGAAAGTTACAAAGTGGTGGATCTGATACAAAGTCAGAGTAACAAAATAACCTAACAATAGTACAAAACAAAGATATATACTATGGGGTCCTAAGTTGATCGATGTGAACCAAGCAAAAGACTAAGCAAAAAATGGGCGGCTTGTTGGGATAGGTGAATCACAAGAGATCTAGCATCGGTCGTTGGCGAATCTCATCAATTTCCTCCATGGTTAGTAGTCTGACCGGGCGTCGTGCATGCCTGGTCAGCGTGCTCCGAATTTTCTGTCGTAGCCTCCGTCGATGCTGTGTAGTTCTTTGCAGTCGTGGACGCCTGGATTTCCCCAGTTCAATCGCTCGGTCAATCAGTGTGCCTCTGGTGTGAGACGAGGGGGAGCTTTGCTGTGGGAGTGGCTCTTGCGGATGTCCCGTGTTTGCTCTGAAGAAGTCTGTGATCCGTCTTTGAGACTGGCTAGCCTCGCCATTCATCAGGCTATCTCTGTGTCTGCGCAACTTCAGCAAGAACAAACCCAAACATCTCTGATCTTCGTATCCCATGACTCTTGAGAGTGGTCCAAAACCTTCTCTGAATAAGCAATGGAAGCAGCCTCGTATCTCGTAGTAGACGGGGCAACGACATGTATAGTGTAGCTCTGTCTCAGGTTCCATGTTACACAAGGGGCATGTCCTGTCCTTTGCTGGTACTCTGCTGTATCTCCCAGTCTCAATCCGCAACTGGTGAGAAGATGTGCGTAACTGGCCAATAGCACATCGTATCCCATGAGACAAGTGAGTATCCATGTATCTGGGTCTCGCCACAAAACCATCTTCCGTAAGCTGGAGAAGGTGGTCTTTGTAAAAAGCCATCTTCGTGCCCAATTCCTGTGCTGGTTGTATCCATGTCCTTCTGGTGTCTAGCTGGGTCAGGTCTTGGCGTATGAGTTTGGTGATCTCTGACTGTGTACGGGTGAGAGATGGTGCATCCAATGAGTAATGGAATGGTGGCAGCCGGTCTATGCTGAACCCATGTGGCTGAAACCATGATGTCATCTCCCCATACCAGCATGTTGTATCTCCTTGTATGGCTAACTGTCGAGAGGATTCAAGTGCTATGCGAGCATAACTGTCTCTAGGAAGTGCCCATGTGCGGTTTATGAAGGAGACTGATCTTGTGAGCGCCTCCACCACAAGTGGGGGGGCCGCTAGCTCTGCTTGGATAATGGCCCGTGGTACTGATGCCTTGGCTCTAATGAGCACAGAGAGAGAGAGAGAGAGAGAGAGAGAGAGAGAGAGAGAGAGAGAGAGAGAGAGAGAGAGAGAGAGAGAGAGAGAGAGAGAGAGAGAGAGAGAGAGAGAGATATGAAATGAAATGTTATATTAACGTCTTCAAAAGGCCAAAGTGACCTATGAGACCTGAAAGTTACAATGTGGTGGATCTGATACAAAGTCCGAGTAACAAAATGAAATGAAATGAAATTATATGACAATATGACAAAATGACTAAATGACTACTATGGAATCCTAAACTGCAAGGTGTGAACTAATCAGCTAGCTGGGATAGCTAAAATCACAAGAGATCCAGCATCGGTCGCTGGCCAGTAGTCTGACCGGGCGTCGTGCATGTTGGGCCAAAGTGATCCAAATCCTCTGATGCAGCCTCCGTCGGTGCTGTGTAGTCCTCCGTAGTCGCGGGCGTCTGGATCTCCCCAGCTCGGTCACTCGGTCGATCAGTGTGCCTCTCGCGCGAGGCGACCAGCTCTGCTGTGGTAGTAACTCCTCCTGGTGTCCAGTGTCTACTCTAAAGAAGTCTGTGATCTGGCTCTGAGACTAGCTAGCCTCTCCTCTCATCAGGCTCTCTCTGTGTTTGCGCAGCTCGAGCAAAAACAAACCCAAGCATCTCTGATCCTCGTACCGCATGACTGTGGAGAGTGGTTCAAAGCCCTCTCTGAACAAGCAGTAGAAGTGGCCTCGTATCTCGTAGTAGACGGGGCAGTGGCATGTGTAGTGCAACTCTGTCTCAGGCTCTATGTCACACAGGGGGCATGTCCTGGCCTTTGCTAGTATTTTGTTGTATCTCCCAGTCTCGATCCGCAGCTGGTGTGAAGATGTGCATATCTGGCCAATAGCACATCGTACCCCATGAGACAAGTGGGTGTCCATGTACCTGGGCCTTGTCACAAAACCGTCCTCCGTAAGCTGGAGAAGATGCTCTCTGTAGAAAGCCATCTTCGTGCCCAGCTCTTGTGCTGGCTGTATCCATGTTCTCCTGTGTCTAGTTGAGTCAGGTCCTGACGGATGAGCCTGGTGATCTCGGACTGTGTAAGAGTCAGAGAGGGTGCATCCAGTGAGTACTGGAAGGGAGGCAATCTGTCTATGCTGAACCCATGTGCCTGAAACCATGATGTCATCTCCCCATACCAGCATGTTGTATCTCCCTGCATGGCTAATTGTCGAGAGGACTCAAGTGCAAGGCGGGCATATCTGTCTCTGGGAAGTTCCCACATGCGGTGTATGAAGGAGACAGATCTGGTGAGCGCCTCAACCACTAGTGGGGGGGTAGCTAGCTCTGCTCGGACAATGGCACGTGGTACTGAAGCCTTGGCTCTAATGAGCCGCGAGATCATAGAGACCAGAGGCTTCTCCATGTCCCCCCATCCATCAGTGCGGCCTGTCCTCCCGTGATGATCCAATGAAGGTCCCCAAATCTCAGCTCCATAAAGCAATGCAGAAGCCACCAAAATGTCAAAGAGCTAGAGCTTCGTGCGAGGCTCTTGAAACTGAACATGTGAACACATCCTTTCCAATCTACCCAATGCTCCTTGGGCTTAGGTCAATCTAGTCTCTGGTGCCCTCAGTGAAATTGCTGGCCCACTAAAAACCACTCCAAGGTAAGTGTAAGCATCTGTATACTCCACTGTCTCCCGGTCGTATGTGAATGCGGGCGCTGACCTCCTAATCCACTGTGGGGTGGTATTAAATACCATGACCTTGGTTTTACCAAGGTTGACGGACAAACCACTTTCTTGGGCAAACCTATGCAAAGCATCCAAGTGAGTTGCATCCCCTCCGGAGAGTCGGAGATTAACACAATATCATCAGCATATAACAATAGTGGAATCCATGTCCCTGCCAGCTGTGCACCTCTATCACCATCTCTCTCAATGTAGTCAGAAACCTCTGCAACCTTGCTTCACCCCAATAGTTGAGTGAACCGGTGTGGATAGACCCTCTGAGGTGCGTACATGCCCCACTACTGACCTGTATAATGCCATGACCCCCCAAATGAGCTCTGTGGGTACTCCCATCTGCTGTAATCTGCGCATCAAATCTAGCTCTGGGTACTGTGTCAAATGCTTTGCGGAAATCCACAAAGCTACAATAGATCCGTCTCCCATTTGATCTGCCCTCCTCAATGATGGCTCTGAGTGTCAAGATATGTTAAAGAGTAGAAAAACCCCTCTTGAACCCTGCCTGCCTGGCTGCGCGTATCCCCTCCCTCTCTGCCCATCTCCTCAATTGCTGCTCAAGAAAATATGCGTACCGTGCCAATGTGTGTCCAATCATGATAGTGCGATAATTCCCAGGCTCCATAGGGTCTCCCGACTTGAAGATAGGTACAATAGTAGATAGGCTCCAAGTATCAGGCAAGCCCTCACACATGGCACGGTTAAACATAATTGTTAGAGGCTGTGCTAGTAGTTGTCTGGCATGCGTGAAATGCTTAGCCACTAAGGCATCATGATCATATGCTCTCCCAGTCCTCATCCTGTGAATGGCCTTCCTCACCATCTCAGCGGTGAAAAAAGCACATGTATGTGGGCATGGATCGGGGGGGGGGGGGGTCGGGAGGGGAGGGATGCTCAGGAACTGTGTACAGAGATGATGCGTATTGGCCAGAGAGAGAGAGAGAGAGAGAGAGAGAGAGAGAGAGAGAGAGAGAGAGAGAGAGAGAGAGAGAGAGATGAAGCGAAATGTAATATGAAACGTCTTCAAGAGGCCAAAATGACCTATGAGACCAAATTGATACAATCTTGGTGGATGTAATACAATGTTTGGGTACAAAATAAAATGAAGTAAATAAAAGCTAAAATGAACATTAGTGTCTGTAACAGACTTAGGCACCCCAAGTCGGGAATCTGGCACGACACATGAGAGAATCGCTTAAAAACACTTCATAGACGTAGTCACATTTCACTTTAGTCGACACGGCTCGGCCTAGTTCCATGCCCAGAGATATTGGCCCGAAAGACTTGTGCCGCTTATGGTATTTATTTTTGTATTAATGCTTGAGCAAAGTTACAAGGCCCGAGGGTCCTCTCTGCTCTATTGCTCGTTAGCAAAATTGAGGCAGAGAGTCGCCCTGGGCATATATTTAAAGGTCCTTTGGGCTCTCAAAAAGCAATACATGAAAAGCTTTAAACTCACTCAAGTCCCAAAAGCTGGAGCTAAATTCTGCCAGCAGAAGTCACGGAATTTCGTACGGCTGCCACGTCAACAATTAGCGTGAAACGTGGAGCGTCCGTACAGCTACCACGTCAGCGTGTTCAATGCGATCTCTCTCTCTCTCTCTCTCTCTCTCTCTCTCTCTCTCTCTCTCTCTCTCTCTCTGAGACTCTAGTGTCCCTAGGGCCCCAGTGAACGGGACCCTATAACTTTAACTTCTTGTTAGATTCCGGGCGGACATGCCACAACATAATTTTGTGACATACACCCCTCTTGAAAGAATTGTATTTGCCCTCGATTATGCCTGCAAAAATAGACATAAGCCATAAACTAGTTGAGTAGACACTGACTCTAAGTATCGACATACTAGAGGACACAAATACTTGTACAAAGATGACAGTCACATCACATTCACATTGAGATCATATCACAGATAGTACATATGGTGGCAAGCGGCATGGGCACTCCCACACAAGGACCATGACAGTTTGAGGTGGTATTTCAATCGTTGAAGTATTCAAGAGGCAATAGATCAACAATGCAATGGGAAACTCCTCAATGTCCCTGTCATTGGCAAACTTGAAATAGAGTGGCACCTTGGTGGCGACTTGAAGACCCTAAAATGCATGTCGGGTACTAAGGTCAACTGGGCAACCGGTTGGGAGATTTTTAGGCGGCAACCCCGAAACGGGAAAATGCTTGTAAATGTGCCAAGTGGCACCTTCTGGTGCACTTTCCTCGTGCAAGAGAAGGGGGCGCTGATTTTAGAGAGGAGAAGGGCTCATTTGCAGATTTTTGTCACAGGTTAAGAGCTATGGAGTGCTTGCTTTCCCTCCTATGTACAGTGCGGTGCCAAGAGTGATGCCCTGCACGCTACGCACTGCCCTCTCTCTCCTCTATGGCAGTATGTTATGCCCCTCTAGTGGGCTTTTCATTTGACCAATGTACAGTTGTGTGGGTTCATGCGCGATTGCCGAGGCAAGAGCCTCTTGCACAGGTACTGGATTAGCTAGCGGCTAATCCCCCGCAGGTACAAGTGAATTCGGAGAGGTTTCATGCCAGAAATCTCGTCCGATTCAATGGGCAAGTAGCCCTACAGGTGCGGGAGCTCGAGGACTTGCTACAGATGCGACCGGCAAGCGAAACGGAGCCCGAAACAGTAAATTACAGCCTGCTGTGTATTTTTGCAGGTTTAGGGTTTTGGCTCTAAACTGTCCCTAATACCCCCAAGAAGTTCGGGGACGCGAGGGGACCGTTGTACAGGTGATCTGGCGCATTTTCGGAGCTGAAAACAGAGAATTCAGCGTGCTGCAGATCCTCGCCAGGTTTTGCAAAGTGCCCGTATGCGTCGGGAAAGTCATTCAATGCGTGGGAATACTGACTGTGAAGGGTCCTAGTACAGTTATGCTGCCGAAATCGGGCCGGAACAGTTGAAATTCAGCCAAGTTTGTGCGGGGCAGCTTGTAGGGAACCACAACGTTTATTCCCTCTTTTAAATAATAAAGAAATACCGAAAGGGGCGCCTAGGTTAGGGGCCAATCTGGTGTCGGTCTACTCATACAGGTGCAATCTAGCAGCCTGTATCCCTCTCCCCTTTGTTGTGTCTTGAAAGTACAGGTAGAATAGACGACTAATAATGGGTGAAAGCTAAATCAAGGTTTGAAGTAAAGTCTACCGCCCTTTTGGATTGAAAGTACAGCCGGTTTCATGGTTCCATTGCCGAGATTAAATCACTTTTTCCCATAGAAGTGAGCCTTGGTCAGTTTGGGCTTGAAGACACAGGGGATCATAGACCAGACACACGGAATTGCAATTATGGCTGACAGACCAGATGATGTGACTGAAGAGGTTTCCTCTTCACAGGGTCAACAGACACATGAAGTGGGTGAGTCCTCAAGGCCACCACAAACGGATGATGATATATTCAGGACCTAGTTGGCTACTGCTGTGGCTATGTTCACACAAGTAATGCAGAATCCGAGGTTTTTAGCCTTTCTGCAACCTCCTGTTCTGTCTCAGCAAGTTGGGTCACTGGATCATATTCAAAATCCTGTTAAGGCTCGAGTACAAGTGATTTTTACTGCACAGTCAATGGAAACACCTGTACACTTGACGGAGAACATGCAGTCTCCACAACCTGTGCCTAAGGTGCAAGAACAGGTGGCTGAGATGCCAGTCTTTCAAGCTGTACCAGTTTAGCCAGCCACTTTTCAGCAGCCTATAGCTGGTTCTAATGGGCAGGGAAGCAACCTACAGGCTATGCAACAGGTCTTCCCACCACCTTCAGTACACCTTGGCTATTTTGGAGGTGAATCGGTATTTCAAAGTATGGTTGGTCATGCACCTGGAAATCAGTTTTACACGCCAGGAACAGTGTTCGGGGGTGCTCAAACGATGATGCCTAACCCCACGTATGGTGTCACGGGCATGCTACGAGGGTTTCAAAGCACTCAGGGCCAATTTGGGATGCCACAGGCAAATTTTGGTATGGCTGGAATTACAAATCAGCAGTCAGCAGCCAAATATGGCATTCCTAGGTCAACTTAATTGCGGTCAGGGAACACAAATGAACCCTAACAATGTTCCCATGTTTCAGTCACTTCCATATGACAATTTAACGCCGCTGGAGAGGCCAAGTCCGTACAAAGAAGGTGGCAAAGGTGTGACATTCACGACCTCTACAGGGTTTGATGACAGGAAGAAGGCTCTCTCATTCCTCCAACAGTTTGACAAGGCCTATGTAGGGGGAAACTTTACAGAGGCTTCAAAGGTCCGCAAGGCAGCCACTTTCTTGACAGGGAATGCGGGACAATGGTGGACAACTTTATTGCTGCAAGGGCAAGCTCCGTCCACATGGATTTACTTCAAGCAGATTTTTGCAGCAGCATGGTTATCTGATGACCTTGAAGCAGATGTCATGACAGAATGGCACCAGCTTAATGCTGCCACTTGCAAGAATCTGGATGACTATAATCGGAAGTTTTGGAAAGCTCTACTTCCAGTAACTTCCTATAGGTTTGTACCATTGACAGAACAGATTGAAAAATACTGTTGTGGCCTATCCAAAGGATTGAGAAAATACTGCACGAAGACCAAAGTCACTACTTTGACGCAGCTCATCGAGGTAGCAAACACTGGCAATGGTTTGCTCAAGGGAGAAGATTGTGAATTCAATAGTGGCGTCAAGGAAGGATCAGCCAAGAAAAATTCAGCAAAGAAGTATGTTCCCAAGGAGGCTCCGAAAGTGACTCAGGAGCCAGCCAACGCAGGGAAAGACAAAGCTACGGCTGAATCAGAAAAGGGACCAGCGAAGAAATGGAAAAGACGTTTTCCTCGCAAGTCGGAAGAGCAAAAGAAGGTCCTGAGGTCAGAGAACAAATGCTTCATCTGTGAGCAGCCTGGCCAAATTGCTTACAATTGTCCTACAAAGAAAAGGCCAGCTGATTCTGAAGACAAGGAGGACAAGAAAGGAAAGAAGCCCATGGCTAGTCTAGTGCCAGATATGGTGGGCGACAAGCCAAATTCAGATGCAAGTGAGCTTTGCAGAGCATGGGGAAAGGTCAGGGATCAAACAATGCTTATCTTCTTTGATCCAGGTGCCAAAGCCAACTTCATTTCCCCAGAATTGGCTTCAAAGTTGGGAATCAGACCTTAAGAGATGGGGTATACAGCAGAGGCAGGTTTGGCATGTCCTGGCCATACAGAGGCTGTGACACCCATCATTGGAAAGTTGCGCCTACATATCCAGTCCTATGTAGATGCTGAAGAATTTTACATCATGCCATTGGACGGATGTGATGTGTTGTTAGGTATTCCTTGGTTATTTCGTGTACAGGGAATCATGGATGCCTACAACAAAAAGATCACCGTATAGAGTAGGGGAAAGACTCACATTCTGGATGTAAAGCTTAAAGGGGAGTCTATTCCCACTGTATCAGCTTCTGCTATTACTTCTGTAATGAAAAAGCATCTTTGTGCGTACTTGGTTTTTGCACATGAAGTGTCAGATTGTGATGAATCAAATTTATCTGTGCTAGATAAAGAAAGGTCAATGTTTTTACAACTGTATAGTGACTGTTTTCCCGATTCATTACCGTCTCAATTACCGCCAGAGAGACCCGAGGACCATGCGATAGATTTGGTGCCAGGCAGTAGCCCATCTATAACCAATTTATGCTTCTGCAATGCTTGAAAGACGTGCATCAGATGGTGTCTGTGTTCTGCTTCATTCTTGGAGAAAACAATGATGTTGTAATAGAAAATGCCCACAGATGATCGATATTTTCAAAAAATCCTATCCATCATTCGGTTGAATGTCGCCGGAGCATTCATAAGACCAAAAGGCATAACCAAATATTTTGTACAAACCAAAAGTTGTCCGGCATGTTGTCTTGTATACGTCCCCCCGAAGCAATTCGGATATGATGATATCCACTCTTCAGATCAATTCTGCTAAAACAAGAGGACCCTTGAAGTTTGTTGAGTATATTATTGATCCTTGGAATAGGGAATCAGTTCTTGATGGTGATTTTATTGAGAGCTCTATAGTCAATGCACATCCTCCAAGATCCATCTTTCTTTAGTACTAACAATATCGGAGAACAGAAAGGTGAAATGCTAGGTTGGATGAGGCCCTTTTCAAGAAGTTGTTTTATCTGGTTCCTTATTTCTTCATTTTGGGCTCGGCTCGATAAGGTGGCTGGTTCGGTGGTGTACTACCGTGAATCAAATCAATCGTGTGATCCTCATGACGAGAAGACAGTAACTCACCTGGTAGGCCTTCAGAGAAACAATCAGCCTTCATTTGACACAACGTCTTGACACAACGTCAACGAGAAACCCTACTACAAGAAGGCCGATGCTTTGAATATTTTCAATCAGGGCATACTTTCAATTCATGTCCTCAAAGAGCCTCGACGTGCTTAAATCAACCTCCAGCTCCGATAGCAGATAGACATGCAGGACTACCTCCGGCTAAGAGAGCTAGAACTTCCATTAGACTTGTACCTGATATTTATGGCATTATTCTTGAAAGTTCAAAAGAATTCTGCAGAGCTTAATTGGCAAAATCAACGGCGTGAAAGCCCTAATCTTCTCTGACCCAGGAGCTAATGAGAGTTTCATCCATCGCAAATTCCTCAAGCAGATGGGTTTTGACTATGATTCACATGGTGGACGTGTAGAAATTCTTGTCGTTCCTTTTCCAATTCTGACATATTTGATCGCTGTTCATCATTCAGTTCTTTCAAGAAGATTGAGTAAACAAAAAGATTGGATTTCATTTATTTTTCAATGGCCGAAGCTGATACAAGTGGGACGGACTCGCCCTTCAGTTTTACATCAAGTACAATTTCTTTGCCCTTCTCATTCTTCAAGTCGTTTTCTTGGCCCTATAATCAACCACAACACTGTTCTTGTGGAACCAAGGGATTTCTAGGAGGATGTCACACCCTTCCAAAGGCATGATGTAAAAGTCTTTGTGCCCTAGATACCGTTGACAATGCAAACGAAGTTTGCCAATGATAGGTGTAATGGCAACATCCCGTCCGGGTGCCGCTAGAATAGCCTCTGCCTGTGGCCCCATTCCGTCGGGCGTAATTCCAAGTCGAGCTGCCAATTTGGGTGAAATGAAGTTGGCCTTGGCTCCTCTCTCAAAGAAGATGAGGGCTTCTTGATCTCGTACTTTGCCCCATGCGTGACAAAGTTCTGTCCTTTCATCCATCTGATCTGGGTCGGTCCCCACACAATTTGGTACCAGTCCTCCTTTCATCTTTACTTTTCTTCCACGCTCTTCGACTGCTCTGGAACCCTTTGGCCTATCTTTTGATTGTCCTTTGTGTGTCTTTTTGGGGCACCGTGCGGAGATACGCCCTTGTTCTCCACTCCTCTTTGAGATACTCGGATTTCTGTTCCTCTGTCAGTCGGGGACGTGCCTCCTCCTTGTTTCTGAAACTTCCCTCTTGCTCTGTTATCATTGGTCGAATTTTGTCCTGTCCTTGGTGTCAAAACTTGATGAGTTGGATACATCATTTTCCTTGAATGCATAACAAACCCTTCCGTACCATGTCCCATGAGTTGCTGTATGGACGGGGACTTCTGTTATAACCGGCATGTACACTGTAGAGGGCGATACTAATTCAGTTACCTGTTAATTTTACACAGAGCATCGAGAAGAAAAGAGAACACAGATGCATCCAACGACTAGAATGCCACTGCGCACACGAAGACCGACACCTTGTAGGCCCTAAAGACTGGCGCCCCCTTTCGGTATTTCTTTATTCAATTAAGAACAAACGATCCAGACATGTAGATCAAAGTCTCACAAAGCTGTCCAAACCTGGCGAGGGCTGAAATTGTAGGTTTTTGACCCAATTTTGGCAGCATAACGATGCCAAAACCCTTGGAGGTCAAAAGCACATGTCTAGGACAGATTTTGTCACGAGGACGTGGCAATTGCTAACCTTAGTTGTTGGTTTCTTTTCCTCGATTTTTGTTTAATTTTTGGGATCCTCTTTTTGAAGTTGCAAATGGCCGGACATTGAATGGCCAGTGTGAAATGGCCGACGGTCGAGAGTTTCACCCGCAGACGGGAAGGCCTTGTCGCCACGAGTTGGTCGGGCCGACTGGCCGTGGAATCCAAGCAATAAAAGTATGTCTAGGCTCTACTCTAAGTTTGAAGAGAAGATCACCCCGATAAGTGAACTACATTGCATTTTTGGATGTGGTCCCAGTGGTGATAGATAGGTCAAATGACCAGTAGAAGTGCCATGGAAGCATCTCCTAAAATTTAGGGAATTGCTATTTTGGGCCATGAAATCTGTTCGCATCATTAGCTTCGGAATGATAAGAGGAACATTTTATTACTCTGCCGCTAAGTTAACTGAGAAACCGTTTGAGATATTTTTAGACCGGAAGTTGCAAAATGGGAAAACCATGCATGAGTGCCATTTGGCACATTTTTTGGGCACTTTCCAGCTTGAGAGAGAGAGAGAGAGAGAGAGAGAGAGAGAGAGAGAGAAGCATTAAAAATAAAATGTGGCCTTCATTTTCAGCCGTATGGTGGATTGTTGCAGATACCAAAGCTACTGTGTGCTTGCCTATCCTCTATGTACAGTGAAGTGCAAGAACGAGCCTTGCACAACATTCACTGCTCTCTCTCTCCCCTCCGTGCAGTTATGTGATGCCCCACAAGAGGGCTCTTCATTTGACCTATGTACAGTTGTGTGGATTCATGCGCGATTGCCGAGGCAAGAGCCTCTTGCATAGGTATTGGATTAGCTAGTTGCTAATCCCCCGCAGGTACAGGTGAATTTGGAGAGGTTTCATGTGAGAAATCTCGTCCGGTTCCGAGGGCATTTAGCCCTACAGGTGCGGGAGCTCGAGGACTTGCTACGGATGCGGCCGGCTCGCAAAAAGGAGCCCAAAACAGGGAAATACAGCCTGCTGTCTATTTTTGCAGGTTTAGGGTTTCGGCTCTAAACGGCCCCTAATACCCCTAGGCTGTCCGGGGCCGCGAGGGGACCGCTGTGCGAGCGATCTGGCGCATTTTCAGGGCAGAAAACAGAAGTGTTCGTATGCGTTGAGAAATTCACTTTTTGCGTGGGGATACTGTCTGTGAGGTGTCCTAGTATGGTTATGCTACCGAAATCGGGCCAAAACGGGTCATTTTTAGCCCGGATTATGCGGGGCAGCTTGTACAAAATCACAGGTTTTATTCCCTCTTTGAATACAATAAAGAAATACCGAAAGGGGTGCTAGTCTTTGGGGCCAATAGGTTTTGGTTCCTGGTTGGTAGCGCTCCGGCTTCCAAGCTGTGTGTGTTGAAGTGTCAATTCCCGTTACAGGTTTTATCTGCTAAGTTTCTCTGTGTATTAAAGTTTTAAGTAAAGTTTCGGGTGAAAGCCAAAGTCTACCGCCCTACAGGCTGGTTTCAGATTCCCTCGCAATTTAGAAGCTTTTTGGCGAGCTGCAACAGAATTTCAGTATGCTGTAATTCCTTGTTTTGCTACTGCCAGGTGTCCAAAGCCTTGTCTAAGTATGCCAAGGCCTTCCCGAGGCTCCCCTAGTGTTCTCTTGCAGTTTAGATGCAAAATCCTAAACCTGCAGAAAAACACAACAGACGTCTACGCGTGTCCCAAGGGGCTCCCGCACACAATGGGACAGTCCCTAGGTGATTTGGACAAGTTTTCACGCGAGGAAACTCTCCAAATTCGCAATCTTTCATGATGGAACTGTCCGAACTCTCAGAAGAGGATGAATCCTCCTCAAAATTGTTAGAAAATTTCCGGGATCTTTGTGAGATCTACTTTTCTTGGCCTTCTTCTTGCTCTTTCCATGTCTTTGGTTCTTTCTTTGTTTCTTGCCCTTTCTGTCTTCATCACTGGAATCAAAAGAGGAAGAACTGTCGGAACTATCAGAAGAAGATGAGGACGAACTGGACACACCCTCGAAGCATACGTGCTTCTTTTTTTTTCTTGCATTTGCAAAAGAAGACTGGCGACCCAAGTAACCATGGTAGTCTGCTCCTTTGCTGCGTCTCTTCGAATGCTTCGTGACCCCCAGAAGTTGGTTGACTCGTCTTTCGACAACCTCGTCGGGTTCATCTTTGGTGAACATCCGTGGAACAAGAGATTTCTTCAGTGCCGACTTTAATGGTGAATCAATGGCCGTACACCATCGGGAATGCATCTCAGAATCGGGCGCTGGGTCAAAAATTTCGCATATTGGGGATCCTTCAAATACTGGAGTATCTGCTTCGCACAAACATCAACTTGTTGTTAACGTTACATCGCAAGTCGTTCGTATTCTTTGTCTACTGCTCCATTGGAATTTTCTGTGCTTTCACCTGATCTAGAATTGTTGGGTGGGTTCGTCTAATTCTTGCGGGATTCCTCACCTGAATCCACGTATGTCGCTGTTAAAAGGGATCCGATTTTCCCTATGGAAGGAAAAATCGATTGAGCTCTGATACCACTGTAACTGACTTGGGCACCCCAAGTCAGAAATCTGGCATGCCACATGAGAGAATCACTTAAAAACACTTCACAAACTTAGTCACAATTCACTTGAGTCGGCATGGCCCGGGGTAGTTCCATGCCCAAAGATATTGCCCCAAAGACTGGCGCCCCTGTCGGTGTTTATTTTTGTATTAATGCTTGAACAAAGTTACGAGGTCCGAGGGTCCTCTCTGTTCTGTTGCTCGTCAGCAAAACTGAGCCAGAGAGTGGCCTTGGGTTCATATTTAAAGGCCCTTTGGGCTCTCAAAAAGCAGTACATGAAAAGCTTTAAATTCAAAAGCTTCTAGTCCCAAAAGCTGGCGCTAAATCTTGCCAGCGCAATTCGTGGAGCTGCCACGTCATCAGTCAACGTGAAACGCGGAGCATTCGTACAATAATACAGTAACAGCTGCCAGGGCAGCGTGTTCTACACGATCTCTCTCTCTCTCTCTCTCTCTCTCTCTCTCTCTCTCTCTTTATGACTCTAGTGTCCCCAAGACCCCATCGACGAGACCCTATAACTTTTACTTCTTGTTAGATTCCGGGTGGACATGCCACGTAATAATTTTGTGACAGTGTCTAAGGATGTCCAACGAATAGTCCCGATCCTCTGATGGAGCCTCCGTCGATGTCGTGGAGGCCCTCGTAGATGTGGCCATCTAGCTATCCCAAGCTCAATGGCTCTGTCAATCGATATACCTCTGGTATAGGTGGACTTTGAAGTTTGTTGTGAAGCTTGCTTATATGACTGCCAAGTCTTTGCTCTAAAGAAGTGAGTGATCTCCCTTTGTGAATGTCTCCATAGTCTAATCTCCTCAAGAGACTCTCCTTGAGTGTGCAGCTCTAGCAAAAACAACCTGAGGTATCTCTGATCCCGATATGTCATGACTCTAGCCAATGGTTCAAAGCCCTTTTGAATAGATAGTGAAAGCGGCCTCGTATCTCATAGTACACTGGACAATGACATATGTGATGTAACTCTCTGTCTCTGACTCTATATGACACAATTGGCAAATCCTTGCCTCTGCTGGTACTCTCCTAAATCTATCAGTCTCAATCTCTAGCTGATGCCATGATGTGCGCATCTGATCAATAGCACATCGTACCCCATGGGATAAATGAGTGTCCATATAGGCAGGTTTGATCACTCCTTCCTTTGTGAGCTGGAGAAAGTGCTCTCTGTAGAAAGCCATCTGTGTGCTAAGCTCTCATGTCAGATTTGTCCATGTCTTCCTGGTGTCTAGTTGAATCAAATTGTGTCTGATGAGGCAGGTAATGTTGGTCCGTGTGAGGGACAAGGAGGGTGCATCTAGGGGGATAGTCTGCCCATGTAGCTGAAACCAGGATGTCATGTGTGCAGACCAACAAGATGCATCTCCCTGTGAGGCAAGCTGTCAAGAAGACTCCAAAGCTAGGCGAACATATCTATCTTTGGGGAGATCCCAGATACTGTGTATAAAATAGACGGATCTGGTAAGTGCCTCTGTGACTGGCTCTTACGGCACCTGCCATCTCAGAAGCTCGAGCTGCATCTTCTCTTCATCTCTCCTCCAACAGTGCAGTTCATCCCACGGACGTCCTATTGTTTTTGTTTTTCTTTGACTGATTTTGTATGTTTGTGTGTGCACGCTCTATCACAACTTGCTCTCTAGTGTGTGATTTTGTGGATTAGGTGTGTCTGTTGAGTGGGCGTGGGAGCTTGTTTTGATAGTGGGTTTTGTCTATGTTTTGTGAGTGTTCTGTCCTTTTTTTTTTGTTTTTTCTTTCAGCTTCTCTTTTGTTTGTTGTTTGCCGGCTTCGAGAGCGTGTTTTGAATGGGATTTTTCTTCCAACCCTTTCTACCAAGTCTTCTGCAATTGGATATTTTTTGGTTGGCCCCCGACTTTCTTTTACTCTCTCATTGGAGAGATAACCTCGGCAACAAGAGCCACCTTCAGCAAGTGGACTGGCTTCTATAGAGCCAGAGTCCTCCTAGGCAGCTCTAGCTCTGTTTGTTCATCCTTTTGAGCTCCCTTGGCAGATTTCCTGGTGATGCCAGGTCCTTCTTCCCTCTTATCTTTGTCATCAACTGCCACCCTTCTATTCTTCCTCAGTCTTATGGTTGCATATGGTACTAGTTGGTGGCTTGAGCAGCTATCTTCGGGCAGCCAATTTCATTTATCACAGGCTGCTGGTGCCCTTCTTCTCCTCTTGGGCTTTTGGAGCAAAGATGTAGAGAGTAATTCTGCTGGGAAGTGCCTATCTTTCAGAGACAACGGCCACCCTCTCTCTTCTCTAGGTGGCTAAGGTACTTTTTTACTCTCTTTAGGAGATGGTTTGTCCCTTGGCCTTTTTTTCAGCTCATGAAGTTTATACAGTTTATGCACATGTGGCTCAGTTGTATCAAATTTCACCAGATTTTGCCTTTGGGCTTGCTTTGTAATCAGTGTTGTACTTGCTCTCAGAATCGGCACCCATTTGGGCGTATTGAGGGATTTTCAAGCAATAGAAATCAGCTCCTTTTTGTTTTAGAGGAGCGAGAGAAGAAGGAAAGAAAGAAAGACTTTATTAAGGACAAGCCCCACACATCATCATTTTACTATCATATAATTACCATATGTATGGGGTATGTGTGAGTTTAGTGAGATGGATGGATGGGTGGCCTCCATTTTTTGGTGGCCGGTAGTGGAATTCTCTTATTATGGCTTTTTCTCCTCTGTAGACTATTCTTCCTAGCTTCTCATACTTTTGCTGGTTCCCTTACTCTGTTCTCACTTATGTCACAATGTTTTTCTTGCTTCTCTTTGACTTCAATGAATATGGGCTCCCCTAGATCGACAATAGGGACGGCTCTGGTTAGGCTATCTCTGAGAAAATCAATTTCAGCATGTGGTTTGGAATGTCCTCTTCTGGCCCTACTTTTTTACCCAATCATAGACTCATAGTCCACCCACTCTGATGTAATTCTGCACACTCTCTACTTTCTCTCTCTTTAATTGCCGCTAACTCTTCTTTTACTATTGTTGAAGAGTTTATCTGAAGAGTTTATCTTCAGTGGTTGTATATTATCTGTTCGAGTTGTATCAGCATCTTGGGTTTCCTCGTTGACTTGCTTACAGCTCTCCATGGCTTGCAACTAATCTTCGATGAGAGTGATCCTCTCCTCCTTGCTGACAATATCTGTGTTGGAATTAGGGTTGCAGAGAAATGCACACAGCTTGGAGAAGACGAAGGAAGCTCAAGGCACACAATAGAGAGTGTGTTACTTAGTGTGCAATGGAAAGATAGATAGCCCTAGAGTGATGGGCGTATATACAATGCTATGGGGAAAAAACCTCCTAAAGAGGGAAAAAATGCCCCGGCGGTCCTAGTGTGTTCACACACATCACTACCACATGTATATGGTAACAAATCCCCTTTGGAGTGATGCGGTGAACGAGAGCTGGCACACGAGTAAAGGGAAGTGCCATGCCCTAAGGACATGATCAATCCACAAAGGGGAGTAAGCCCAAAGCTTTGCGGAAAGCTTCAAGCTTCTCACGAGACAATGCCTTTGTGAAAAGATCTGCAAGGTTGTCCTGTGTTGGCACATGAGCCAAGTTGATCTTTCCTGCTGAGAGCCTCTCCCTGACATAGTGGTAATGCACCTCAATGTGCTTTGTGCGAGCGTGAAAAACTGGGTTCCTCGCAACTGCCAATGCGCTCTGACTGTAAGTGTAGATAGTGTTTGCAGTGTCCTGTCCAACACCCAAATCAGCCATAAGGCGTTTGAGCCATACACACTCAACCGTAGCTGTGAAGATTGCCCCGTACTCAGCCTCACAACTCGAAGTGGCCACAGTAGGTTGCTTCTTGCTCAACCATGATATACACGAATTGCCAAGCATGAAACAAAAACCACTTGTGGACACTCGCGTGTCAAAACAACCAGCCCAATCTGAGTCCGAAAAAGCATGTAAGTCTGGTGGCAATGATCCCCCCTTGGGATAAAACAAGCCAAGATGTAAAGTGCCACTAAGGTAGCAGAAAATCCTCTTGACAGCTTGCCAATGCTTAGACCCTGGGCTATGCATAAATCTGATGACGTGTGAGATTGCAAACTAAATATCTGGGCTCGTGTTGCATACATAAATGAGGCAGCCGACAGCAGTTTGGTAAAGAGTGACATCAGCAGGATCGCTAGCATCATGTAGACTCAACTTCAAACCTGTTTCCATGGGAGTGTCAATAGGTCTCAAGTTTGAACTTACATAGCAATGTCTCTATGTAACTTTTCTAACACAAGGCAATACCACCATCGCACTGCTTAAACTGTATACCCAAGTAATGATGCAACAGTCCCAAATCTTTCATCTTGAAAGTAGCATTCAAATCACCTTAAATTCAGCAATATGTCTCTCATTTGGTCTAGTGATCAGCAAATCATCGACATAAAGAACCACAATGAGAAGTACATCACTCTCACGCTTTACATACAATGTGCTTTCTGTTGGATTGTTATGAAAGCCTCGTTTAACCAAATGAGTGTCAGCTTCCTCATACCAAGCACGAGGAGATTGCTTCAACCCATACAAAGCCTTCTTACATTTGCACACTTTGTCCTCTTGTCCTTTTATGACGAAATCGCGAGGCTGTGTTACATAACCTTCCTCAAATATGTCACCATTCAAGAAAGCAGTAACAATGTCTGATTGATGTACATCCCAACCAAAAATGAGCTGGCAATGCACATAGAAAACGCACAGTAGTCATACGACAAGTGGGAGCAAAAGTCTCTTCATAATCTATGCCTTTTTGTTGTACATAACCCTTTGCAACAAGTTGAGCCATATGGCGATCAATCTCACCATCAGGCTTGCGTTTCAACTTGTAAACCCACTTCGTACCAATGGCCTTTTTGCCAGGAGGCAAATCACATAAAGTCCATGTGTCATTTTCTATAAGTGCATCGTATTCTGATTGCATGGCAGCCATCCAATTTTCTGAATTGTGTGCTTCATCAAAAGAAAGAGGCTCCTCAACATCATGTAAGCTAGACACAGCCAAAGCATAACAATCTGATGCATAAGATGCATGGCGAGAGCCTGAATGAGTACGACTAGACAAAGGTGCATCCAATTTACTGTCACGCAAAGTGTGCACCAACCATTTTGGCATACCTCTAGCCTGCTCATTTTCGGCCCTTTCCTCATCAAGTACATCATGTACATCTGCATGAGTAATAGGTTGATCTGTAACATTTTCAGAAACCCCCATAGGCTGTACATTTGCCTCATTGGAACTTACAGTCGTACTTCCACCACTGAAAAGAGGCAACAAAGTGTCATAAATGTCCTGTGAGCTTACATTACTGTCTCTAGTACACGACAGCAAGGGCTGAACAGAATCATTGATAAACACTACATCCCGTGAAACCAGAATACGCTTTGTTTGCGGATGATATAACCTGTAACCTTTGCTTTCAGCACTATAACCAACAAAAATACATTTGACAGCCTTATCATCCAATTTTCTGCACTGTGTTTGTGGCACCAAAGCATATGCCAAACAACCAAAAACACGCATGTGCTCAATAGAAGGCTTTCTATCATGCCATGATTCATATGGAGTAATAGACTGCAAAGCTTTCATAGGACACCTGTTAAGTACAAGTGGCACACATGATAGCCTCAAGCCAAAAAGAATGCGGCAAAGCTTGACTTTTGACCATACATCGTGCCATTTCCGTCGGTGACCTGTTTTTCCTCTCAGCAACACCATTTTGCTGAGGTGTATAAGGCACTGTACATTGGTGTTTTATCCCACGACTAGCCAGAAATGCATTAAATTCATGAGACATATACTCCCCCCCTCGATCGGAACGGAGGGTGCCCATAGTACATTTCGAGACATTTTCAGCCATAGCCAAAAATTGTTTGAAGCACATAAAAACTTCGGACTTCGCTTTAAGCGGAAATACCCATGCATGCCTGGAGTAATCATATATGAAAGTCACGAAGTAAAGGTAATTGCCCAAGGACGGAGTTTGCATGGGTCCACAAACATCACTATGCACAAGCTGCAACCTGCATGTGGCCCGAACTGAACTATCCTTTGGAAACTTAGAACGCTGCATCTTACCCAAAATACAGCCTTCACAAACATGTTTGACAGGTGCTTCAAGAGGCGGCAAAGAAGCAACCATATCAGATTTCTGCAAAGACCGCAAACTGGCAAAATTCAAATGACCAAAACGTGCATGCCAAAGTTTTGCATCTGAAGTAGCCCTTGAATCTGCAACAGCATTTGCAAAATTTTGTCCACACTTGTCATACAACGTGAGCTTATACAGCCCACGGCACAAAAGGCCAGATGCAACAATTTCATCACCAAAACTGAGATCATGAACTGTACATCTGTGATCCACAAATTTGAATACAAGTCCAAGTCTAGCAAGTGCGGATAAGACAAGAGATTCTTCTTGATCCCAGGTACATAAAGTGCATCAACAAGTTGAAAGAACTGCCATTTGCAGCAGTAAGCACAATCTTTCCAACTCCTTGAACCGGATAAGAGGCATTGTTGGCACAAGTGACTGAATTCCCATGAGGGACAGACTCGAGAGAGGTGAACAATTCACGATGTGAGGTAATGTGCTTTGTAGCACCACTGTCGAAATACCGCACATGTGAATCTTCAGCAACTGACAGGCATGCATCATGGACAATAGGATTGTAAGTGCACTCTGCGCTAAAAGCCCATTCTGCATCAACATCAGCATCACAGTCTCCTTTCACAGACGACTCAACAATGGCTGCATTTGTAGTGGAACCAGCATTTGCAGTGGAACCACCCTCTTTCTTCTTAGCCTCTTTGGCCTTCAACTTAGGACACGACTTGATCAAGTGATCATTAGCTTTACAATAATGGCAACGCATCTTCTTTTTGCCCTTATCACCAGAATTGCTAGACGAAGTGCTGCCAGCAGAAGCATTGGGAATAGAAGTTTTGCCACTCGCAGCAGAACCATAAGAAGTGGTTGCATTGCTGTTACCACCCTTTCTATGAGAAGCAATAAAAGCCTGTTCAACTGCACGCTGCAATTTCAGCCTCATTGCGACTTGCATAAAGACCAGCGAAAATATCCCAAGCCTGTTTTGCAGATTTTGTTGAACGGATGTGAGGAACAATGGTGCGCTTCATAGACAACGCAATCAATGCATGAGCCTGCGCATCCTTTACATCCCAACGAGCTTGCTCTGCCGTAGGCAAAACAAATCTAATAGCAGCAATCCTTGCAGCAAGACCTGCAACATCCTCAACATCGCCTACATCATGAAAACCAGGACGTACATCAATGCCCTGCACAATGTTCCAAACGCCCTTTGACACAAGAACATGTTGCATCATATAAGCCCACATAGGTTAGTTATCCCCATCCAACGTGTCCTCAGCAGCAGCAAACATCTTGAAGACATCTGTGTTGTTGTCAGCCATGGTAAATGCTTCACCTGATGTGAAAACTGCCCGAAAATAGGAGAAACGGAGTGGGAACAACACGTGCTATATAGCACAAACCGTAGAAGACTATGAGACACATGTTATGTAGAAAACGACATTGACAGAAATTTTGCACAAAATGACGAAATTGCCTGTGTAGACCTGCCTATAGTGGAAACGGAGGCCGAAATGAGCCCGTATCGGAAATCTGAGCAGACTCAGCTCTACGAGCTATCCCGAAATTTTTATCGACCTGGGAATGCTTGCCAAAGCTCATTGAAATTGGAGAAAGTGAGCAGGCGTGTGCTGGAGCAGGTGGCGACTAAGCCCGGGAGGACGCAACCTGCTCTGATACCAATTGTTGGAATTAGGGTTGTAGAGAAATGAACACAGCTTGGAGAAGACGAAGGAAGCTCAAGGCACACAATAGAGAGTGTGTTACTTAGTGTGCAATGGAAAGATAGGTAGCCCTAGAGTGATGGGCGTATATACAATGCTCGGGAGAAAAAACCTCCTAAAGAGGGGAAAAATTCCCCGGCGGTCCTAGTGTGTTCACACACATCACTACCACATGTATATGGTAACAATCTGTGTTCAAGTTTGCCACTTCCTATTAAAATTTCTTGAATTCAGAAGTAATTACGTCTCCCATGGGGTTTGCTTGACCAAGGGTGATTTAACAGTATGTGTGCTAGGGGTCAGTGCGGGTTGCAAAGCTTTGTCGGATTTCACTCTTGCTGGGCTTGGCTATGAGAGAGATTGCACGTTGCCCTAACCTGCGTACTCTCTCCTCAGGTAGGGGGAGATGTGCAGATCTGCTTCCTCGACTAGAACATCAGAAGCTGGGTCGAAACCATGGTGCCATTGTTGAAAATGAGCCTTGGTTGCTCGGATGGCCAGGGGCTCATTGAAATGACCTTGGTCGCCATCATAGGAGTCTCAAACTTGATTTGGTAGTAACCACGCTTAGGAACTATACGTTAATGATCTTTCCCACCTTCTAGAGAAGGCGGGCTTGGGGGAGATCGTTCACCTCGTTCTGCTAGGTCGGGTGCCGATAATCTTGTAGATGATAGAGGTGGCTTGAAAGCGCTCCACCTCAGCTGCAAGGCTCACTTGCTCCGTTGGCAAGAGAGCAAGTCAGATGGTGGGCTCTGTGGGTGATTTAGGCGATGGGGCTTCATCTGAGTCCCTCTGAGCCTGAAGAAGAGCCTCCATTCGTGTCTACTACTGTTGGGAGAGAGGTGGTAGGCGATTTCTTACTGCTGCAAACCCACCATGCGGGAATGGTACGGAAGCAGGAGAATAGTAGCACGAAGGGCGGGGAGGGAGCAGGGCGGGTGGAAGGGTGGGGAAACAGTGTGTGCAAACGAGGGAAAGGAGGGAGCGAAAGCAAGGGAAGCGGGAGGGGGGCAGCTAGGGCAAGCGAGAGGGAGAGGGGAGGGGATGGGGGGGGGTAAGACAGCAATGGTAGGGGAAGCATGGTTACGCGGAACGGGAAATCGGAACGGGGAACGGCAATATGCATGAAATGCCATTCCCTGTTTCGGATTCTCACGTTTGAAACACGGAACGGGGATCTGGAACGAGAAATTGGGATGGGAACGGGGACCTGAAAATGGCCATTCCTTGTAACTATGAGGGGAAGGTGATGGCGAGGCAGCAGCAACCCACTTTCTCTTCCTTCTCAATTGACTTAGAGATTTCTTTCCTTTAGCTTATAAACAGAGGAAGTTCTAAAAATTTTCTGTGAAATTTATAGAGGTCTAAAGGGCTATTTTCTTACTTCTGCAGAGGCCGGAAAAGATGAGCTTGCAGTTCAGCTGAAGTTTGCTCTTCCTGGAAGAGAGCGACAATTTTCCGTACTTAATGGGCTTAAGGTGAATGCATGCAAATCTTTCCTCATCATATTTTTTTCTGACAAAGCTTATCAAAGTCTCGTCTGTATAAACTCGTTAAGCATTTTGATTACAGGAAATTTGCGAAAGTGCAAACCTGGCATGCATACACGATTCGGCAAGACCTTTAGTTCTGGAAAGGGATATCCGCAAAGTAGGTATAATCTTTCTTCAGCTTTATGCTTGTATGTATTTCCGTGCACGAGCGTGCGCACGCGCGCGCACACACACACACACACACACACACACACACACACACACACACACACACACACACACACACACACAAACCTGCATGTCTTTGTGCATACATATATGTTGTGTTGTGCATGGGTGGGGTGTATAATATGTTCATTAAATGCCCTGGTGTTCTTTTCGACTATACTGTTATGTAACAGATAAACTGTTTCTGGGTTGCTTGTGGCAGGTTATTTCTGATGCTTATATTCATGGTGCAGCAGTTCTTGGAGTACCTGTTAAAGGCACTATCAAGCAGGTGATGGTCAACATCCCTCTTTCATATATAGTGCTTTACATTGAATGTTATTTTGATCAAGTATCAAAAGGGTAGGGAACACGGTGAAACTTTTTCTCATGAAATTTAATGTTTATTTGTGAAATTTTTTTGGGTTGTTTTAGTTATTTTGTTAGCTGTATGTAAATATTTGCTAACTGGGAAGAGCGATTGAAGATGGAGCATGTCAGCCAAACATTGCGTGGGAATTTTTTCTGAAACGAGATTTGTTATCAACTAGCTTTAGGGACGAATCAATGGACAAAAGCTGCATGTTTGTGTGTGTCATGCATATCAAGAACATCTACTAACATTGGGGAGTGTGTGTTATGTGACCCATCTATTGGCTGGCAAGCTTTAGTGCAAGCATGCTTTACCATGAAGACGGTGCCCGTTCTAGGGATCTCTCCGTTTAATATGGTTTTAATCGTTGGCAGAGATACCTCCATGTTTTTGCAAGTGAGAGATGGCAACGAGCGTCCTCTTACTGGTCAATTCACTAATCGAGGAGTCGCTTTAGTTACATTGAATGATGTGCTTCTCTCTCTCTCTCTCTCTCTCTCTCTCTCTCTACACATGAGCTGGGTATGAAGATGACTTTCTATAGAGAGCATCTTCTCCAACTCACGGAGGATGGTTTTGTGATCGGACCAGGATACATGGACACTCAACATCCCACGGGATACGATGTGCTATTGGTCAGATACGCACATCCTCACATCAGCTAGAGATCGAGACAGGCAGATTTAGAGGAGTACCCGTTGAGTCTAGGATTTGTCAGGTGTGCCAGATAGAGCCAGGGACAGAGCTACATTACATGTGTCACTGCCCAGTACTATGAGATACGAGGCCGCTTTCACTGTCTATTTCGAGAGGGTTTTGGGCCACTTTCTAGAGTCATGAGATACCAGGATCATAGATGCCTCGGATTATACTTACTGGAGATTCGCAAACACAGAGAGGACCTCTTGAAGAGGGGCACAATGAGAGAGATCCAGCAACAGCGGAAGATTACAGATTTCTTTCAGTCACAAACAAAGGAGTCCGAGCAGCCCCAACAACATAACAACACCAGAGGCACCAGAGGCATACTGCTTGATCGGGTGATAGAGTTGGGGCGGTTCCGTCGCCCACGGATGAGGGGGCTCTCTTGACATAGACACAGGTTGTGACAGAGGATCCATACCATACTGGTGCGACATAGGAGCCGTCCCGACAGAGTGCCTACCCTGGAGGACATTGAATCTCTATAGCCTTTTGGATACTGATGTATTATGTATATGATGCCTCGACTGTCAGAGAGCCCCATTGTATAAGCTCGCCCTTTGTATTCCCTTTGTATCAGCTTTCACCCCACCCCTACCCACTATTTTCTTTTCAGTTCTTTGTACTTTTTGTACCAAGACTAGGTATTAGATTCACCACGTGTAACCTTTTGGTCTCATAGGTCATTTTGGCCTTTTGAAAACGTTAATAATACATTTCATTTCATCTCTCTCTCTCTCTCTCTCTCTCTCTCTCTCTCTCTCTCTCTCTCTCTCTCTCTCTCTCTCTCTCTCTCTCTGTATCTCTTTTAATCCATCTTTGTATCAGCTAACCCATTATATCAGCCCTCACCCCATGACCTCTCCCCACCTATTTTGTCAGTTTCAGTTTTTCAGTTCTTACTTTTTTTATTCAGACACTGTATCACTTTTTGTCTCATAGGGCACTTTGGCCTCTTGAAGACGTTAATATAACATTTCATTTCATTTCATTTTCATTTCATTTCTCTCTCGGCGGGGGGTGTCAGACGCAGATGCCTACCTTCTTTCAAAGATCTGCTCCACCTCCGCCCCCCACACATAAGGGAGTCGCTATCTAGAGGATGGAGACGCTTTGGGCTAGCAAGAGGGAGAGCACCTGGTTTTCGGACACGTCTTCTCGCTACCAGCGAGAAATGACAAATATTCGAGACCAGCTCTATTAAGAGACTGCAGAGCGCTTGGCCAGGCTCGGATCAGGTCCATGCATATTCTTAAAGGAGTTGCTCACCCCCCCCTTCATTGATGTACACCATTCTACATCCCCTGTGTAGTACATGATGGAGTGATCTGAATTGGACATCATGCTTTTATACCCTATGCATATAGTCTTGCATTACGAGCCCCTAGCAGTAGAGCTCCAACCTCCATCCATAATGGTCATCACCTGCAGTATATGCCACACACCCTCCCCCCCGTATACTAGATTAGGTTATCAGTTAGTTTGAGTCTGCCTCATAGGGCGAGTTCGGTGTCTCAAAAATGTTAATGAAGCCTTCCTTTCTCTCTTGTGGCAAGCTAAGGTTTACCTTGGCAATTGTCACAAAGTAAAGTTTGATGTTGTTGTACTTCTCACATCCAAACACTCTTCCTAGTCTTCCAAAAGCACAAATTACCTACATCTCATGGCGGAACTTCAGGGAACCACGAACCCCAACACCTATCATTGACCTGCATGCTTGGCACACACATGGTGAGGGATTGTACCATGTTCCGTAGCAGCCACCCATACCACAACCACATGGGCCTCGGCCCATCACCACAAGCTTATTTACCCCTTGATGGTTAAGGAAGCTATACACCACCTTTGGCACGTGTGAGCACCTGACCACATGGATTTATAGGGTGAGCATCTTCTCTACGATGTGGACACATTTGCCCCTTTCATTGCACACCTCTTTAACAAGGCACTAGCAGAGGGTTTGCGTGTTGAGTGGACGATGCACACCTTTGTGCCGATCCACAAAGTAGGGGCAATGCTCGATCCGAGAAACTACGGGACGATCATGGTAGGCCATGTCTTCGTCAAACCATATGGAGTAGTGTTGGAGTAGGAGCTCAGTTTATACGTTGAACAAGAGGGGTTGAGATCACTAGGATAGGCAGGCTTTATGAGAGCTTTCTCTACCATTGACCATGTCTTTACTTTGAGATGTTTGATTGATAACCTCATGCAAGCCTAGGGGGTGGGCACACCACGTGTCTGATACTGCCGAGAATTTAGAAGGTACGTCTACCTCAAATACAGCAGGGCATGTGGCCATAGTAGCCATGGAATTTTGAAACGTGTTTCATAGATTTTGGGAGGTTTCAATCCATGTATGAGATGCGATCCAAAGGTTTTGTAAAAATCTTTAAGATATACATGGGTATTAAATGATCATGCACATTACACAACATGTCAAAGTGGGACATGAATTAGGTGTATTATGTGCTACTAAATTCATGGCTTACTTGAAACTTGAAACTTCAAATAAAATAGTAATGAACCACACAAGCGAGAATTTTGGTCTTCAAAGAAACACTAGTTTCCGAAACGTGAGGTTTCAGAAACGTTTCCCTAAGATCTTTTGTGGAAGAAATGGGTTCCTTGGTAACTATGCTCCCACCATTCTAGTATGACAGAGATGCATCACACATCCAGAGTCCTGAGGCAGGACCTTTGGCAACGCTGTATGCAAGAAACGTGGATATCAACTTGGTAGTCCCTCTTCCGAGATGCTATACTGTAGAGAGACACCCCCCCCCCCCCCCCCCCCCCCCCCCCCCCCCCCCCCCCCCCCCCCCCCCCCCCGCGTCCCCAAAAAGAAAATAAAAAACACCACAAAAAAAAAAACTTCTTTTAAAAGGAACATCTCAAGGGCACAACCTTAAGATAATATGTACAAAAGCTCATCATCACATAAGTGTGATCCCAAAAATGTCCCATAAATTATACATTAATGACCAAGACTTTTTCTTGGTAAAATCCTCTCAAATCTCCTAACATAAACATTCTTGAATCATTAATCATCCCAGTAAAGAAGGAACAATAGAATCCCCAGTAAGCCTAATGGGTTCAAGAGATGCAGGCGGTATCTTTGCCGAAGAAAATGGCATAGTAGAATCCTTAGGAACCCTAGTGGTAGGTGGAAACTTAGTCGAAGAAGGTGAAGCCTGTATAGTTGTAAGGTGCAGCAGAAGCGAATGTTGATATTGCTCAAGGTGAGTGCTCCGGACTGTGCTCAAGGGTTTCTTTTACTTACGGAAGGGAGAGCCTTCCGTTCCTCCAGAGAGAGAATGCAATGATCACAAACAAAGTGAATGCTACTGTGAATGAAGGTGGAGAGAGAGAGAGAGAGAGAGAGAGAGAGAGAGAGAGAGAGAGAGAGAGAGAGAGAGAGAAGAATACGACACCAGACGGTTCTCAAACCCTCCTCCAAGGGCCCCCCTCTGAGAGGTATTTGCTATAGATTGCACAAATCTGGTACAATGGTCTAGCTGCAATGGACTTGCCGACGATGTCGACGACGAGGACAGGCTGAAAACTGACAACGCTAGGGCTGAAATGCTGAAATCTGCAAAACGCTGACTTTCTGCTGATCTCTGACACTGTGTTGCCGAGGATGGCGATGACGATGACTCGACGATGATGCGCTGAAAACGCAGATGCTGAAAACAGCGGGCTGAAACTGTAAACGCTGGCTGACTCGATGGTATGGCGAGGATCTGCTGCGGGTAGGTGATATCTAGGTGCTTGGATATGCATGGCCTGCTCACAGGCTCACAAAGGTGCCAAAACACTTCCTAAGTTGACCTGAACCCTAGACCTGAGATAGCTTGTCCACATGCACATAGGGTTAGATGTACACGTGACATCCCCTCCCTTTCAAAGTGAGGTACTGGTACCGAGCTATATGGCGTTGAGGGAGTGCGCCAACAACTCCTGGAATCCTGTGAAAGAACTCTTCGCCGGCCCACTATGATGCGTCGGTCATGCAATACTTGAACTTCAGGAAGGTCTGCAATGCTTGCTTCTTTGGGCCGCGCCGAAAGCGACACAGTGATCTGTGGCGGCTTCAATGCTCCAACTGCGTTTATGGACGTGGGTCCACCCTCTTCAAGAATCTCCGAGGAGGAAAATTCCTGAAACCACTTATAACACAATCATAATCATACCCATTCCATGGAGAGTAACTGAAAAAATACTATTCTTTCTAAAAGACTGTGCATGCAATGTAGATGAACAAAGTGACGGAGTACCAAACGGTTCACCAAACATATGCAAAAAGTGAGATCGAGTCTTGACTTTTCGACCTAAACCTATCAACTGAGGCAAATCACAATGGAAATGCCGATGCTTTACGAACAATCTTGCTCGTGCTCTTTCTAAGACTGTGTCATGCCAAGACATGTAAAAGCGATTGACAAAACGGTCAATCGGAAAACAATGTGAATTTCTTGAATGCAAACTTTTTTCCTTTTCGAGAGTAATCCGCATACATCCATGCTCATCCATGAGTGAATCATGTGCATCGTACAATACGGCATGCCTATGAAAAGGGAACACGTAAAGACAATGACGAAAATACAAGAAACCGTCACAAATGAAAAACTCGAATAATGTGTGCTGACTAATCATGCAAACACACAATACTTTCTGAGTGATTTCTTTGGGCCTCAACTTGAGAGCCAACATCTGTCTTTCGTGACTGATCGGATCTACGATGAGGTCAGCTTCACTAGAAAAATTATCATCTAAACCATCATCCTTGCGAACATTCACATCTCTATCATGTAAAAAATGTGTGTCGTGCTTTGGAGAAGAAAGGACTGAGAGAGTCTCCTTCTCCTGTTTCTTTTCAAGCTTCGCCTGCACATTAGAAATGAGAGGTAAAGAATGAACAACTTTTTCACTACGATTGATAATGGGAGAGTCACTTTTGGCATTTAGAGCTAGCGTATTGTGTGCCCAATCAATCAGAGGGTTATGCTCATGAAACCATCTAATGCCCGGAATCATATCACATCCTGAAAGAGGAGAAACGACAAATTTTCTACGGAAGGACGCTTGTTGAGCAGTGAATAACACATCAAGGCACTCTCATGTAATGAGAGAGTTGATACCGGGAGCGAAGCCCGACACCTCGAAAGGAGATGTCTGGCTAACCTTCAAGTCGGCTCTTTCTACAAGAGAGGCACCAATCACATCATGCATACTGCCTGAATCAAACAAGATCACCATGCGTTGACCATTCACATGACCATAACACTTCATGAGAGACTCATCAACTAGAGGATCATGAGAAACTTGGGACACACTAGTATTCTCATTTATGGCATAAACAGAGGATGTGGGTTTTGTGGTTTTTTATTTTCGTTGGATTCATTCTTAGGACATGTCTTCTTTGTATGACCCTTGACGTAACATTGATAACATGGACCTTCCTTAGAATAAATGACTTGTTTTTCTACCGTTATGTATCCTCCTATAATTCCTTGTGCGGCTTTTTCATATGGGGTTAGCTTAGGTTTAGTAGTTGTGTTAGCTTTACCCTTAGATTCATTTTGATAGTTCTTTTTCAAAGGATTAGAGGAAGATTGGCCAGAAGAGTTACCGTTCTTACCATTCTCACGGTTGTGTGGGTTTTGAGGAGTCTTTGAGAGGTATTGTGAGAAGACTTGTTCTCCTTAGGCTTTCCTTTGTTGTGCTTCATCTCTTGTGCGAGAGCAATTATAACCGGCCTGTACAACGTAGAGGGCGGTACTATTTCAATTACTTGTTAACTTTACACATAGCACTGAGAAGGGAAGAGAAGACAGTTGCGTCCAGCGACTAGAATGTCACTGCGCACACGAGACCGACACCCTGTAGGCCCCAAAGACTGGCGCCCCTTTCGGTATTTCTTTATTCAAATTAAGGTAGATGATCCGACCACTTCGCACAAGCTTTCACAAAGCTGTCCAAACCTGGCGAGGGCTGAAAACGCAGGTTTTCGACTTGATTTTGGCAGCATAACGGTGCAAAAACACCTGTAGGTCAAAAACACCTGTCCAGGACGGATTCCCTCGCTATCTGGAAGCTTTCTGGTGAGCTGTCACAAAAATTCAGCGGGCTGCAATTCCCTGTTTTTCACTGCCGGGTGCCCAAAAGCCTGTACACGCATCCCAAGGCTCTCACGAGGCTCCCCCCGGTGTTCCCTTGCAGTTTAGGTGCAAAACCCTAAACCTGCAGAAAAACACAGCAGGCTGTAATTTGCTGTTTCGGATCGTTTTAGCGGAGTGAACACGCCTACGCGTGTCCCAGGGGCTCCCGCACACAATGGGACAGCTCCCCTGTGAATTGGACTAGTTTTCACGCGAGAAAACTCTCCGAACTTGCAATTTCTCGCGATGGAACTGTGCGTACCTGTGGGGGATTAGCAATTAGCTAATCCTGTTCCTGTTCAGAAGGCTCTTGCCTTGGCAAACGCGCATAAACCCCCAGAACTGTATATGTTCAACTGAGTAGCCCAACTAGTGGGACATTACCATATGTGCCAAAGGGGAGAGAGAGATGCAGGAGAGCAAATCATCGCACTACATGAGACAGAGGAGAAGGCAAGCTTTCCATTAAAGCTGTAGACCTGCACCCACTACTCACACACACACACTGTAGGTCACTTATGAGTCAAATCAGCCTCCTCTCTCAAATTGGGCGCCTCCTCCAGCTGAGGTGTCCTACAGACTGACCTTCTCCTGCCAAGTGTCCAGTTTGCCCCTTTGAGTTAATTCTCTAGTTCCCACTCACTTATAAAGTTGTGAGTGACTTTCTGAGTGGCCTAGATTTCGTTTGGTGGGCACTGGCTTCCTTACTCATCAGAATTCAGTGCTAACTGGCCTGACCAGTCCCAGACTGACCGACCCAGAATCCCGATGTGAGAAACTTATTCGGCCATAGCCGTTTCACACTGGCCATGCAATGTCCACTTGCACCTTTTCAAGGGTTCCTGGGAAAACAAGTAAAAATAAAAATAAATAAAAATATCTAGTACTTATTTACGAAAGGCAACAGGAAAAATACACCTCCTAGTGATAGCAATCGCTACCGCCTTGTTGAGATCCACGGGATCGAGTACTTCGACATCAAACTTGATATACTCGTTCAACCCAAAAAGAAATGCCTCTTTGTGCTCATCATCTGATTTGCGTAATTGGGTGCCGAGCTGCAAAATACGGTTAGAGAAAGACATGACCGGCGTACCATTTTGCTTGAGATCGCGCCAATCTTCTCTCAACCGCTCTAAGTACGGGGGTGGCATAAACCGCGCCTTGAGCTTGTCTTGGAAGTCGGCCCAATTGAAGAAAAGGGGCACGCCTTCTTCGACTGGTGCGCGGCCAACTGTGCCTCTTGCCATGCGTAATACCAATTAATGGCATCACCGGCAAGATACATGGCTACCGTCAAAACCTTGCTGTTTCTTGTTGTCTTAGTTGTCACAAAATAAGCATTAAATTGATGCAACCAAGAATGATTAACATTAGTATCCATCTTACCGTCATACTTACTGAACATCAACTTCTCAGTGACTGAATTGTTGAAGTCCGCATCTCGATTTGAGCTACCTGATGAACTGCTCACTTCTTTGACCGGCTCGGACTTTGAGGTGAGTACCTGTAGGACCAACTCTTGCATGTGTTGGTCTCTCTGCGCCTCACGCTCTAAGTCCAAAGCAGTTCGCCTTTCTTCGGCCGCTATGCGTTGAGCTTCGAGTGCTTGCTCACGCTCAAGATCCATAGCTGCCCTTCTTTCTGTGGCCGCTAAGCGCCCTTGCTTACGCTCCAAGGCTGCCTTTCTTTCTTCAGCCGCCAAGCGCGCACGCGCACGCTCCAAGGTCACCTTTCCTTCTTCGCGCTCGTGATCCAAGTCTGCCTTTCTTTCTTCGCGCTCGCGATCCAAGGCGGTGCGTTGCGCCTCTTGTTGTAGCATCATGTCCATCATCAACTTGATCAAAGCCTTCATAGGATTTGGTGCAACCTGTGGCGTAGATGGGGAAGGGGGAGGGTCGGAAAAAAATCCTCCTGGTGGGGAAAATTCTTTGTCACCATCTCCACTCTCATCACCTTCATGCCAAAGAATCCATTCCGCTTCGGGTGATAACCATACACTGAGATCTTGGGTACTTAATTTCTCAAGGAACTTGGGTTCTTGAGGTTCTTAAGGTTCTTGATTTCTTCAGGTTCTTGAGGTCTGTAGCTTGCAATCTGTGTTTTAGAAGGCTTTTCTCTTACCCGAGCTCGACTCTTCCCTGCGGGTGCACCCCTTGACGGCCTTGCGTACACCAAAGTTGCTTTTTCCCACCTCACATCGATTGCCTGACTGCTAATTGCACGGTCCACTCTTAATGAATGAAAAGAGGAACAAGGGGAGGCTAGACAAACCCTTCTTTCTTGAGGTACCTGTCACTCTTCAAAAACACGATTAGGAATCGACACGCCCAAGTGGACTTGGGTTACGTGCGACCGCAACAAGGAAAAAATTTCTTGTGGTTCTTTCCTTGAGTGATACAGAACACTGCCAAAGCTCTGATACCAATGTAAGGTGCGGTGGAAGTTATGCTCAAGGTGCGGTGGAATGTTGATATTGCTCAAGATGAGTGCTCCGAAATGTGCTCAAGGGTTCCTTTTACTTACGGAAGGGAGAGCCTTCCGTTCCTTTAGAGAGAGAATGCAATGATCACAAACGAAGTGAATGCTACTGTGAATGAAGGTGCTGAGAGAGAGAGAGAGAGAGAGAGAGAGAGAGAGAGAGAGAGAGAGAGAGAGAGAGAGAGAGAGAGAGAGAGAGAGAGAGAGAGAGAGAGAGAGAGAGAGAGAGAGAGAGAGAATGAAATGAAATGAAATGTTATATTAACGTCTTCAAAAGGCCAAAATGACCTATGAGACCAATCAGTTACAAAATAGTGAATCTAATACCATGTCTGGGTACAAAAGAACTAGAAAAGAACTAGAAGTGGAACCAAATACTACTACTACTACTACAATCTAAAACTACGTGGGTGTAGCAGCTGATACAATAGGTACCCGGTAAACTGGATGTAACAGTGTGTGAAACAAAGATGGAAGAAATGGTGAGGATCCATCCTCATCTGCACTCTGGATGTCGAGAGAGTATGGCTCGAATCTTCTGTTGTAGTCTCCGTCGATGCTGTGTAGCTCCTCTCCTCAGTCGCGGTCGTCTGTATCTCTGTAGCTCCAATGCTCGGTCGATGAGAGTGCCAGTAGTGGTCGAATGAGTGTGGGACGAGCTCTGCAGTGGTGGCTGCTCCTCTGGCTGTCCCATATCTAGTGAAAAGAAATCTGTAATGTGTCTCTGGGACTGCCTCTCTCTAGCTCTCCCCAGTAAAGTGTCTCTACACCTGTGTAACTCAAGTAGATATAGTCCAAGACATCTCTGATCCTCATAACTCATGACCCTAGATAGAGGACCAAAACCCTCTCTGAATAAGCAGTGGAAACGCCCCCGTATCTCATAGAACACTGTGCAATGACATATGTAGTGCAACTCTGTCTCTGGCTCTCTCTGGCATAATCGGCATATCTTGCTGTCTGCTGGTATCCCTCTGAATCTACCAGTCTCAATCTCGAGCTGATGTGAGGATGTGCGTATCTGACCAATGACCAATGGCTGAGAGAGAGAGAGAGAGAGAGAGAGAGAGAGAGAGAGAGAGAGAGAGAGAGAGAGAGAGATGTGAAATGAAATGATATATTAACGTTTTGTACCCAGACATGGTATCAGATTCACAATTTTGTAACAGTTTGGTCTCATAGGTTATTTTGGCCTTTTGAAGACGTTAATATAACATTTCATTTCATTTCTCGCTCTCTCTCTCTCTCTCTCTCTCTCTCTCTCTCTCTCTCTCTCTCTCTCTCTCTCTCTCCGCCTAATATGGTAGGCATTCACACTCTTCGGATGCCTCATACGGGGGAGGAGGAGAGCTTTCTTAGCTCAGCTAGAGTGAGGTCTATACCAGCTATTCTTGAGTCGGGACTCCTAAAAGGCTTGCTGACTTTTCAAAGGCCATCCTTGAGTCACACCCTTTTACTGAAGCGCGGCATCCCATACCCGCAGCCCACACCTCAACTTGGTCGTCCAGGAAACATAGCTAGCTAGAGTGACATCTATACCAGCTATTCTTGAGTTGGGACTCCAGAGAGTTTTGCAGACTCTTCAAAGAGCATTCTTGAGTCACACCCTTCACCCCAAGTGCCAGCGTCCCATACCCGCAGCCCACACTTCAACTTCGTTGTCCGGGCAGCATAGTTACCTGGAACAGAAAATCAGAACATGGAACATGGAACGGCAACGGACGTGAAGTGCCATTCCCTGTTACTCAAATCGAAAACACTGAATGGAAAACACTGAATGGGGATTTGGAACGGGAAGTTGGAGGAATGGGAACAAAAGCCTGAAAATGGCCATTCCCTGTAACTATGCTGGGCAGGCACTGCTAGGGTCTATAGTCCAACTGTGGTGGTCACACAAGGTAGTGAACAAATGAGTTAGTGGTTCTCACTGCTATTATCAATTGACAAAGTGACATTGTCAAGGGCACATTAAAGAAAGAGTGCTGGTGAAAGAGGATATGACCTCATGGTGCCAACTGAACTTGTAAAGGTGCTCGGAGTCTCTAAACTCTGGCTCATCTTTGAGTCTCTTCTTTCAGGAGAGATTCTTCCGTTCCAGTGCACAGATTTAGTGGGCTTGAAAGGATTCATCAGTTAATGCCAGTAAAGGAGATTCAGATGTTTTATTTCATGAAGGAAATTGAAGCTATTCTTTGACGGCTTACGTGGAAGTTAGCCAGCTGAGCTTCACTTTGTATGATGCCTGTTTTCATTTCCAAGTTGTATTAACACCCTGTGATGTTGTGACCTCTGTCTCACCCCGACACCATGTTAGTCTTTCCTAGTTTGCAATTTGTCACATATTTTGAGCACATAGAGCCATCTGAGCGAGATGTGATAAATGTGTGTCTTGTGTTTGCAGGCTAAAAAAGATGGATTTGTCATGATGACTTTAGATAGGAGTCTACTCTGGGAGATGCAAACTCCGCAGGTTTTTATTACAAGCAATTTCACAAATCTTTGTCTCGTCTTGTTGTGGAGCCAAAACTACTTTCCTTTCATGCAGGTTATTGAACCAAGCTTGTTACGAAAGGGTTTCGAATTGGTTGAACAGTAAGGTTTTATAATGGAGTCTTAAGCACAACTACCACGATCTTGTAATATCAGATGTGTGACTGTTGAACATTGACATGATTTTACAGACAAAATTTGGAGGTCACTGATGATGTGTCAATTGTTGAGCATCTCAAACATCCTGTTTTTATCACAGAAGGTTCCTATACAAATATCAAGGTCTTTCTCTTCTCATCTCTCTCTCAACCCCCTCCCCCCCTACCACAGGACCACATTTTGCTACTTTATACTTTTGTCCTTTCCCGATAAATGGAGGAGACACACATGTATATTTGATTTGTCTCATAGGCCTCTAATAGACATACAAAGTTCGTTCTTCTTCTTCTTCTCTCTCTCTCTCTCTCTCTCTCTCTCTCTCTCTCTCTCTCTCTATATATATATATATATATATATATATATATATATATATATATATATATATATATGTATATGCTGATGATATTGTGTTGATCTTTGACTCTCCGGAGGGGATGCAACGTCGCTTGGATGCTTTGCATAAGTTTGCCCAGGAAAGTGGTTTGTCCGTCAACCTTGGTAAAACCAAGGTCATGGTATTTAATACCACCCACAGTGGATCAGGAGGTCAGCGCCCGCATTCACATACTGCCAGGAGACAGCGGAGTATACAGATGCTAACACGTACCTTGGAGTGGTTTTCAGTGGGCCAGCATTTCATTGAGGAGGGCAGCAGAGACTAGATTGACCAGAGCCCATGCTGCATTGGGTAGATTGGAGAGAGATGTGGTTTAGTTTCAGGAGCCTCGGACGAAGCTCTGGCTCTTTGACACTTTGGTGGCTTCTGCATTGCTTCATGGAGCTGAGATTTGGGGACTTTCATTGGATCATCACGGGAGGACAGGCCGCACTGATGGATGGGGGGACATGGAGAAGCCTCTGTCTCTATGATCTCGCGGCTCATTAGAGCTAAGGCTTCAGTACCACGTGCTATTGTCCGAGCAGAGCTAGATGCCCCCCCACTAGTGGTTGAGGCGCTCACCAGATCTGTCTCCATCATACACCGCATGTGGGAACTTCCCAAAGACAGATATGCCCACCTTGCACTTGAGTCCTCTCGACAGTTAGCCATGCAGGGAGATACAGCATGCTGGTATGGGGAGATGACATCATGGTTTCAGGCGCATGGGTTGAGCATAGACAGATTACCTCCCTTCCAATACTCACTGGATGCACCCTCTCTGATTCTTACACAGTCCGAGATCACCAGGCTCATCCGCCAGGACCTGACTTAGCTAGACACCAGGAGGACATGGATACAGCCAGCACAGTAGCTAGGCACGAAGATGGCTTTCTACAGAGAGCATCTTCTCTAACTTACGGAGGATGGTTTTGTGACGAGGCCTAGATACATGGACACCCAGTTGTCTCATGGGATACGATGTGCTATTGGCCAGATATGCACATCTTCACACTAGCTGCATATCGAGTTCAAATGTTTCGTTGACGTTCTACGCGCGCGCGCACACACACACACACACACACACACACACACACACACACACACACACACACACACACACACACACACACACACAGAGAGAGAGAGAGAGAGAGAGAGAGAGAGAGAGAGAGAGAGAGAGAGAGAGAGAGAGAGAGAGAGAGAGAGAGAGAGAAATGAAATGAAATGAAATGTTATATTAACGTCTTCAAAAGGCCAAAATGACCTATGAGACCAATCAGTTACAAAATAGTGAATCTAATACCATGTCTGGGTACAAAAGAACTAGAAAAGAACTAGAAGTGGAACAAAATACTACTACTACTACTACAATCTAAAACTACGTGGGAGAGAGAGAGAGAGAGAGAGAGAGAGAGAGAGAGAGAGAGAGAGAGAGAGAGAGAGAGAGATGAAATGAAATGAAATGTTATGTTATATTAACGTCTTCAAAAGGCCAAAGTGACCTATGAGACCAAAAAGTTACAATGCGATGTATCTTATACAAAGTCGGATTAACAAAATAAATTGAACTAGGATAACCAAACATAAATACTGCGGAATCCTAAACTAAGCTGATAGGTGTGAAAGATGAAAGGCGTGAAATGTGTGAACGAAGCAGTACAATGTGTAGAAAATATGGGAGGGAAATAGAGATCCATCTTCATCTGCACTCTGGACGACGAAAAAGTATGGCTCGAATCCTTTGCTGTAGCCTCCTTCGAAACTGTGTAGCTCCTCTTCTCCATCAGGGTCATCTAGATCTGCCTAGCTCCAATGCTCGGTCTATGAGAATGCCAGTAGTGCGGGTAGACCTCTCCACTGGTGGCTGCTCCTCTGTCTGTTCTTCTCGATGTACATTATCTAGTGTAAAGAAATCTGTGATTTGTCTCTGGGGTTGTCTCTTTTCAGCTCTCCTCAGTAAAGTTTCTCTATGCTTGTGTAACTCAATTAGATATAGCCCAAGACATCTTTGATCCTCATAACTCATGACCCTAGATAGAGGCCCAAACCCTTCTCTGAATAGACAATGAAGACGGACTCGTATCTCATAGTACACTGTGCAGTGACATATGTAATGTACCTGTGTCTCTGGCTCTAGATGGCATAAGCAGCATATCCTACTATTTGCTGGTGTCCCTCTGAATTTGCCAGTCTCAATCTCGAGCTGAAGAGAGGATGTGCGTATCTGGACCATGGCACAACGTAAACCATGAGAAAGATGCGTCTCCATATAGCTAGGTCGAATCACAAACCCATCCCCCGTGAGGTGGAGAAGATGCTCTCTATAGAAAGCCATCTTTGTGCCCAACTCCTGTATCGGCTCTATCCATGTCCTCCTCGTGTCCAACTGGATCAGGTCCTGACGAATGAGTCTATTAATCTCTACGCACGTCACAGACCTCAAGGGTGCTTGTAGAGAGTATTGAAAAGGAAGCAATCTGTCCATGGTGAAACCATGTGTCTGGAACCATGATGCCATCTGTGCATACCAACATAATGTATCCCCATTAAGAGCTAATTGTCTGGAGGACTCTAGAGCCACCTTGGCATATCTGTCTTTGGTAGTATCCCACAGACTGTGTACAAAGGAGATTGATCTGGTAAGCGCCTCAATCTCCATAGGGGGGGCAGCTAATTCCGCTCGAATGATATCATGCGGTACGGAAGCCTTGGCTCTAATCAGCCGAGAGATCATAGATACCAGGGGCTTCTCCATACGCCTCCAACCATCCTGGCCTAGAGAAGGTCCCCAAACCTGCACCACATATAACATAGTAGAGGCAACCAAAGTATCAAAGAGCCATAACTTTGTCCTAGGTTCCTGGAACTGAACCTGCGAACACATCCTCTCCATTCCTCCCAAAGCCGCACCAGCTCTAGTTAGTCTAGTCTTTGCTGCTCTTCTCAAAGAAAATCTCGGCCCAGTAAAGACTACCCCCAGGTAAGTGTATGCATCTGTATACTCCACAATCTCCTGACCCATTGCGGTGTGGTGTTAAACACCATAACCTTGGTTTTACCTAGGTTTACACACAATCCACTATCCTCTGCAAAACTGCATAGTGCATCCAAATGTCGTTGCATACCTTCTGATGAGTCAGATATCAACACAATATCATCAGCATATAGCAACAATGGGATCCACGTCCTTGCCATTTGGGCACCCCTGTCACCCTCTCTGTCAATGTAATCAAACACCTCATCAACATAAATACCAAATAGAGTAGGAGACAATGGGCAGCCCTGTTTCACTCCAATAGTAGAGTGAACTAAATTAGATACCCCTTCCGGAGTGGGTACATGTCCCATCACTGATCTGTACAAAGCCATAATCCCCCAAATCACCTCTATGGGCACCCCCATCTCTTGTAGTCTGCACATCAATCGAGCTCTTGGTACCATGTCAAATGCTTTGCGGAAATCCACAAAGCTTCAATAGATCCGTCTCCCATGTGCTCTTCCCTCCTCAATGATGGCCCCGAGTGTCAGAATATGATCAAGAGTGGAGAAACCCCTCATGAAGCCGGCCTGACCCTTTGCTCGTATACCCTCGCCCTCTGCCCAATTACTCAAGTGTTGCTCCAGAATAGATGCATACAACCGTGCCAATGTGTGTCCAACCATAATGGTGCGGTAGTTCCCAGGCTCTGTAGGGTCACCAGCCTTGAGGATGGGCACAATATTAGACAACCTCCAAGTCTCAGGTAACCCCTCACACATGGCACGATTGAACAACACTGCGAGAACCTCCATCAGCATATCCTTGGCATGTATAAAGTGCTCCGCTACTAGACCGTCATGATCATATGCCTTCCCGGTTCTCATCCTGTCGATGGCCCTTTGTACAATCTCAGATGTAAAGAAAGTGCTCATAGTTGGTCAAGGCTTGGTAGGGTCTGGAAGGGGTTCCTGTCCAGGAACCGTATATAATGATGTCGCATATTGGCCCCACACATCAGGTGAAGTAAGCACTGGGGGAGGGGAGTGCTCATAAAAGAGTCGCCATGCCTCTCCTGAGTCCCTACTCAAGAACATCTGATATAAGTCTCGCTCCATGTGAGCTAGGTAAGCTCGCTTCTTCTGTCGCATAAGGCGTCAAAAAGCAATCCGAGACTGTTTGTAAGTGATGACTCCTAAGAGAAGATCCCTTTGAAGCTGGGCTCTCATCTCTCTGCACTCCTCATCATACCAACTATTATGGGGCATGCTCTCAGAATGTCGTCTCTTGCCCGGCTGAGTGTGTGGGTATGCCACTAATGCAGCCCCATGCAGAGTCTCAGTCAGTAGAGTGGTGCACTCCTCCACTGAGAGGCCTGTACCATTTGTGCCAGTTGTGCCTTCGAATAGACGGTCCCAGATCTCCTTTGTATAAACGAAATCAGTCTCTGGTGTAAATGTATAGCGGGTGTGTGACCTACCTCTTGATGTCTGGGTTGTACTATACTGAAATTTAACGGACAGTGTCAAGAGAGCATGATCTAGTGCTATGCCCACCGGCCTGGCTCCCACTGTGGAATCTTGAATGCAGGGGACAAAGCTCGGTTGTGTCATAACAATCCACTGTACTAGCCCCATGTCTGTGTGGGAAGCATGTGAAACCGGCTGCTCCAGGAAATCGTTGTGAACCATTAAGTATGGCTAATCCATGTGTAGTCGTCATTTCCATGAGGTATCTACCATACTCCGTCTGCTCTCTGTCATCTGAGCATCTATCAAGTCCCAACTCACCCACATCCAGCTCTCTAAGCATCTCATCTGAAGTGTCGTAGAAGACTGTCTGCGAGTTACCCGTTCGGGCATTGAAGTCCCCTAGGAGAATGATATTACCATCTCTAGAAAACTCCCATATGTCATCATCTAGTATAGAGAAAGGCGACTACCCTCTGGATGTAGCATACACCAATGTACTGGGAGGAAAGTAACATATGACAATATATAGGAATCGACCTGTGTCAGCTCTCAGTTTCACCCACATATATCTAGCATGATCATCTCTTCGTACAATATGCAGTAATGGTTGTAGTTCCTCTCTGAATAGCACTGTTGCTCCTCCTGAACATCTACTCCCATGCTCAGGTCTCGCATTTGTCCTGTGAGCTGCCTCCCATCTGTATCCCACCACATGTGGCATCACCTGTCCAGGGGCCTAGTCTCTGAGAAGAATACAATATCCTTGTCTTTGAAACTGTCCTCAAATGCATCCACGTCCAACCTCATAGACCCATTACAATTCCAAGTAGCCATCTTCAGTGTGGTCCCATAGGTCTCGCACCATGTGGTGCGCCGCTCTAAAATCACCACCCGTCCATCTCTGTAGAAGGCTATCTTTCCCTTCTCCCTTGCCGTTGTAATCTCTGGCATTACCTCTCTTGCGAGCTGTGAGAGAGTCAGGTCATCACCGAGGAAAATACCTGTCTTCTTGAGAGTAGGCCTCTTCCTCAAGAATTCCTTCTTCTCTTCCAACGAGGGTAAGCGTAGTATGAGAGCTCTCCCTTTGAAGATTCTCCCGTGACGTCACTTTTCTTACCTACCCTCCATGCCTTTGTGTGCAAAGGCTTCTCCATCCCCATCATGGATGTAAGGCTTGTGACCTCTTTCTCCATATTGTTGATGTCCTTGAGACCGGTCACTCTCACATGCAGTGCTCGCATCCGCCTTCTTTGTTCCTCTTCAAGGGTCATGTTGATAAGCATCGGTGTACAAGGAGTTTCTTGACCTTTCCCTTTCTTGGCGACTTCAATCCATTTTTCGGCCTCGTCCGCCTTTTTCTGTGTCCTTGTTATCATCTCTGCCCATGAAGATGTCTTTGCCACACTCAGTTTCTCTTCCTATGTGATCATCCTTACCTGTTCCTTGATTTCATCTATTACCGAGGGCTGAAATTCGCCTTCCTCTAGTCCATTGCTTACTCTATCAGCAAGCTCCTGTTTAAGGGCTGAGACTTCTTTTCTGAGTGTCTGTATCTCGGCGTTTGCGTTCTCTTGTTTGAGGGCTGAGACTTCTTCTTTGAGTGTCTGTATTTTTGTGTTAAGGCTCTCTTTCTCCTTCTTCCATTGTGCGCCTTCATTGAAGACCATCTGAAGGAGGTTGGCCTTCTCCTTCCACCATTCTTCCATCTTTGTGTTCCACTCCATTTCCCTCCCCATCTGCGCCATCCGCTTGTTCGTGAGCATGAAGGTTGCCTTTGCTCGCAACTTGCAAACAGGTGAGACATTGACGGCTTCCATGTCCTGTGCAAGGCCCTCTGCAAGGGAGATTGCTTCCATGTTTTGTCGTTCAAGAGATGTATCGGACTCACTTACCATTTCGCGCATAGAATCCCATTGAATCCTACGCGTATGATGTCGCGTATGATGTCCGAGTCTATAGTTGCCTGCATACTCCAAAACAGGGATATGTGGGCGAGGGTATGTCCTCCTCAACTCGACGAGCCCAACACGGCTCACAATACAAGATAACAAGGGTTCGGAGCTCAGGGGGCTCACCCTTCTACTCGCATACAAAGTACGGGCTAAAGATCCACTCGAGAGATCAGCCATGACCTTGAAAACAACTCCAGGCTCTGGCTCAGTTGAGTCCAGGAGGAGAAACCAAAACCCCACAACCCGATGTGGGTATCTTTACATCCACAGCCCACTACGGCACTCGACCAGTTCAGCCAATGTTCCAAAGGTTCAGCCCCTTTGTGATATGCTGTTGTCACCTGCACCTGTCATCCCTACTGAACGCGACCTGCACATCAAAAACTGTATTCGCAAAGAGGCCCTGCACCAATGCCCACGCGGGCGCCACTGCTGTGTCTAGTGGAGCTAGATGCGCAAGGGGCTGAACTGCTGCCCACGCCAGAGCTGCTGCCAAGTGTGAGCGAGAGCACCTGGAGTTCCATGCAATGAAGAGGCTGAAGCACCTCACGCACACAGAGAGAGAGAGATAGAGTACCTGGAGTTCCACGCGATGAAGGGACTGAAGCACCTCACGCACCAGAGAGAGAGAGAGAGCATGGCAGACCTGCTCGCGTTCAGACAGCATCCCGCACAGCATCCCGCAGAAGCATCCCACACTGCACGAAGCGAACTGCCCACGCGCTGCCTACAACAATTCCTAGCGATTGGGCTGTGAGCTCGACCTGCGTTGGCTGCACAGCTGGCTGTGAGTAGGTTGCGCTGACAGAGTGGCACACATTAGGGTTGCTGCAGGGCGGACGAGCAGGCCAGGAAAACTGCGTGCTACTGAGAAGAACCTGCGCGCTATTACTCCAGAGAGAGAACGAGCATGTACGTTGACAGAGTGGCGCACATTAGGGTTGCTGCAGGGCGAACGAGCAGGCCAGGAAACCTGTGCGCTGCTGAGAAGAACCTGTGCGCTATTGCTCCTATGCTCGTAACGAGAGAGAGAGAGAGAGAGAGAGAGAGAGAGAGGGAGAGAGAGAGAGAGAGAGAGAGAGAGAGATTATCGTCCTTGGAGGTCAAATATGACCTATGGGACCAACTACAATCATTACAAAGGTAGCTCCATCATATGACTAGTACAACTCAATTGGTTGGTGTAAAGGCTCGACGTGGGAGTACTAGCTTTTAAGGGGGTCATACAAATGGGCACATGAGCCACGTATCCTAAAATGGGAAGGAGGGGGACAAAATGACAAAACAAGGGAAAACCTAAGTCGTTACTATTGTTGGTAGCAACGGGGTCTTCTTAGGAGTTCGAAAATCCTGAATGAGGGCTCGCCCATCTCGATAGACTGCCCACTTTCCTTGTTTACGAGCGTCATGCATTTTCTTGAGCTCACTTGCTTTGACTTTGAGTTGGTTCATAGTTAACTCCTTAGCGATCCAAAAATTCGTTCCCTTGAGGAGGCGGGATTGGCGTAAAAGCCTCAACCGCTCCTTTGTCCTTGAAGGTAATTGTGCATTGCCCATGTGGCAAGCGTCTAATTGTGTCATTGAGCCAAGAGATTGTATTGGGCTCAATAGTGATTGGCTGCAAGATGTCGTTGAGCTTGATGATGGGAGCCCTCCGATCCTCACTTTAAGACCGAGGGATTCCCGTAGTTGGCGCTCTTGGAGGGCGGCCTTTAACTCGTCGGTGCCGATCTTCTGTGTGATGCCATCTGTGACTTCTCGGACTTCCTTTTGGACCTTCGTGACAGACTCCACAATAGAGGCTTCAACCTTCGTGCTTTTGTAAGAAGAGTCTGGTTCTCTTCTTCCTTTGTGACCTCGAGATTGTGTAAGCGTTTCTTGAGGGCTACATTTTCCCTAATGAGCTCTTGGATTTGGGTCTTAAGAGCTGAGATTCTGGCTTCTTCGTGGGCGAAGGAATCCTTCCTGGGGGCAGCTGCCACAGCAAGAAAACTTTTGCGTGCACATGAAGCCGGTGTGCTAGGAGTAGTCATCATCGCAAAACTGTGTGAGACTTGGTTCAAAAGCAAAGGAGCTGACCTATTGAAGTCCAAGGTGGCGGGCTCGAGCTCATGAGCTGAGGCGGCCCACACAGTTTGTTGGCAGACTCCGTTTAGTGACGCAGTTGAGGCTAGCCGACTGTATTTGCATCTGCAAAACTAGGAGTCGCCAGGGCTGCACGGGGCTGGGGTGAGCACGCGAGTAGCGCAGGCGCCAGAACCGCAGGATGCTGGGGTAGGAGCTCCAGTAAAGCAGGGCATGGCTGAACCTTAACGCCCCCCCCCTCAGTGCTATCCCTTGCCCAGGGGGAGACTGTGGGAGAGGAAGAGAGGCTAGGGCTAGGGTTAGCGCTGAGAGTGAGAGAGAGAGAGAGAGAGAGAGAGAGAGAGAGAGAGAGAGAGAGAGAGAGAGAGAGAGAGAGAGAGAGAGAGATGAAATGTTATATTAACGTCTTCAAAAGGCCAAAGTGACCTATGAGACCAGAAAGTTACAATGTGGTGGATCTGACACAAAGTCAAAGTAACAAGATGACAAAATGAGAAAATAAAATACTATGGAACCCTAAACTGCTAGGTGTGAACTAAGCAGCTAGCTGGGATAGCTAGATCACAAGAGATCCAGCATCGGTCGCTGCGGATCTCATCAATCTCCTCCATGGTCAGTAGTCTGACCGGGCGTCGTGCATGTCGGGCCAAAGTGATCCGAATCCTTTGATGCAGCCTCCGTCGATGCTATGTAGTCCTCCGCAGTGGTGGGCGTCTGGATCTCCCCAGCTCGGTCGCTCGGTCGATCAGTGTGCCTCTGGTGTGAGGCGAGGAGCTCTGCTGTGGTAGTAGCTCCTCCGGGTGTCCAGTGGCAGCTCTAAAGAAGTCTCTGATCTGTCTCTGAGACTGGCTAGCCTCTCCTCTCATCAAGCTCTCTCTGTGTCTGCGCAGCTCGAGCAAAAACAAACCCAGGCATCTTTGATCCTCGTACCGCATGACTCTGGAGAGTGGTCCAAAGCCCTCTCTGAACAAGCAATAGAAGCGGCCTCGTATCTCGTAGTAGATGGGGCAGTGGCATGTGTAGTGCAACTCTGTCTCAGGCTCGATGTCACACAGGGGGCATGTCCTGGCCTCTGCTGGTACTCCACTGTATCGCCTAACCGAAACATTTGGGTTGCTTAAGCAAGAAGGGGCTAGCTTAGCAAGTAGAGGGGGTGTTAACTTCTCAGGCCCTCCTGCACTGGTTTCGCAAGCAGAGGGCTTGCATTTTGCATGCAAGCAGAGGGCTGGTTTTTTGGAGGTAAGCGGAGGGCCTCCTTATACAAGCGGAGGGGCTGCTTATTACAAAGCAGGCAGGGGTCTTGATGCAAATGCTATCCAAGTAGCTCACAAGGTCTCTCTTGATTTGAAGGGGGGGTGGTTGGTTAGAGCAAGCATGGGGGGTGCTTGGTTGGGGCTCAAAGGCACCATGCACAATCATGCTTTAATGTATGCTCATTGAGGACATTCATGTATGCGTGTTGAGGTTTCGCAAGTATGATGCAATTGTATACACATCGAAGTAAATTTGCCAAGTTTGGCAATACTTGGAGCCATGTGGACATACATGCTAAAGAAAGCTTGTTGACAATAAAGAAGATATGCAAAACCATGAGCAGCATATCCATGTACTGCAAAAAGGTGTTGCATACTTGGGCATGTATGTTGGTCCTGAGGAAAAAAATGCATGTTATCATGGAATAGAAAATGGAGGAATGCAAAACTCATGAGCAGCATATCCATGTACTGCAAAAAGGTGTGGCAGACTTAGGAATGTATGTTGGTCCTGAGGAAAAAATGCATGTTATCATGGAATAGAAAATGGAGGAATGAGTGGTTAACATGCAACAAGGCAATAAGATAACGAATCTGGAAGAGAAATGTGCACATTAAAGTTGAGGGTACATAAGCAAGAAGAGATCACTTCGCTCAAGAAGTACATGGATGACATGCGCACAAAATCAAGCTTAGAGGAGGCAGAAATTCAACTGAGTGTGGTGGAAGAGCTCTCAAATATCAAGGAGGACATTCAACACTTGCAAACAAAAGAGGAAAAGAAGATGGTAGAGACAACATCTTGTTATGAGATGCTAAAAAAGAACCAAAAACAAGTAGAGGAAGCAGACCAATGGATCCAAGTGGCCAAAAAAGGAAAACATGAAACTCCCACTCCCACCCCTATTATTAGCACAACAAGGAAGAGCAAAGGAGAAGGCACGTGCTCTACATGTACGAGTCACGGGTGTTAAGAACACCAACAATGTGGAAGAGGAAGTGAAAGCCTCTATGCACGTATGGATCCAAAAAACATGGGAGTATGGAGAATGGGCAAGAAAGGAGGACGTGATGGGAGAACCTCCATGGAACGTGCTCTAATAATTCGTTTCGTTTTACCATGGAAGAGAGGAAGGACTTCCTAGAAAAGAGGCCTACACTAAAGCAAATAGGGATTTTCTTGGGAGATGATCATATAGTGTCACAACTAACACTCATGAAAGAATGTTTGCTCAAGATCTTGGCTGCCAGTGAGAAGGGGAAACTTGCGTTCCATAGAGGAGGCAAAGTGGTAGTGCTGGATGGACGCATTGCATGATGGTGTGAGACCTATAGGACCAACCTAAAGCTTAGAGTATGGAATTGCAACTGCTCGTTAGGATGAGATGTTGGATCATTCGAGGATTCCTTTAGAGGGAGGCACATCATTTTTTATTCAGAGACGCATTAAAGCCCAGGGACTACGCCCCCGAGGGTGATTGGATACAAATAAGAGAGCACATGCAGAGAGGTGTCTCGTGATGAGTACCGTAGCAGAGGATCGGGAGGAGCAGATGTGTTATCTAGGGAGGAGTTACACCCTACCATCCAGGTGGTTTGCAGAGATGAGAGTGGCCGCTATATGTGGGTCATAGTTAGAGCGGAGGAGGGCAGAGCTCTCTACATTGCCACCTGTTACTTCCCTCCTAGCGCATCTCATTATGCTTTGCCTAAGGGCAGTCACCATACATGATATTAGATGAGGATATTTGGGAGTTCTCGAGGGATGGAGATGTCATATGACTCCGGCATTTTAATTCTAGGACAGCATGTCATCATGCATCCTTCTGTAACACTTTCCCATACTCTGTAGAGGAGTTTATAGAGTATGGGAGATACCTAATTGAGATGGACACATCACATGGATTGACCATTTTGAATGGCCTTGATAGATACTCACCTTCAAGCAGCTTCACTTGCTTCCCTCATAGATATAGTGCTAGCATTGTGGATTATGTTTTAACTCCCACATCATTAATACCATGCATTCAAGACTTATCAATCTGCTTAGACCTGTTGAAGTGGCTGTAGATCATGCTCATATATCTTTTGCAACAGATTTTACTTACACTATTTGTGGCTTTCATCATGCAGCGAATCGCCAACCCTAGATACCACTTTTGTAGTGAGAAAGATGGAGTGTATGTAGCAGATCTATTTAGTCTTCTAGTAGGGGAAAACCCCCATAGACCCTTATCAGAGCTCACCCAGATACTGACAGAGATGATACACACAGTGGCAGCCACAACTTTTCCCCACTCTCAGCTTACTTGGAGAACACTGTTTGGGAGCATGCCTCATAATAGTTTGTATGATGATGAGTGTGAAGAGACGAGAGCCCAGCTACAAAGAGAGGTGCCTTCGGAAGACATCACACATGGGCAATCACGTACACTCTTCTGACACCTTACATGACGAAAGAAGAGATCTTTCTTAGCCTAGCTTGAGAGAGATCTTTATAAGATGCTTTTGAGCCAAGACTCTACGGAGGCTTGGCAACTCTTTAGAGAGCACTCATTCTCTCCATTCATTACTTCTACAGAGACATGAACACAATATGCATCCTTTATATACACAGTATTAGGGCAATTACCATTTGCAGACCCGTTGGAGCCTTGTCCCCCCAATCCTACTTTCTTCAAAGGAGAGATGGTGAGGCGAGCCATTGATAGACTGTACACAAGGAGAGCACATGATCATGATGGTATAGTGGTAGAGCATTTCATACATGCTAAAGATCATATTAATGGTTTGTTGGGCTTCATGTTCAATAGGACTTCGTGTGAGGACTTGGAGTACGTCTACAATTGTACTACTACTCAAGTCTGGAGATCTGACCGTGCCTACTAACTATTGCACTATCATGATTGGCCACTCATTGGCCGATCTATATGCATCTATACTTGAGCATGAGTTGAGCAGATGGGCAAGCTTCTAGGCAGGCTGGATTCAAGAGGGAATTCTCTACACTTGATCATATCTTCATAGTTAAAACCATCATTGAGGAGGGTAAAGCCCATGGGAGGAGAATTTATAGATTTCCGCAAAGCCTTTCATAGAATCTCGAGAGCTAGAATGATACGGAGACTATACGACTTGGGAGTGCCACTGGAGCTTGTATGGATGTTATGGCACTCTATGAGACAATTATAGGGAGAGTACGGATAGTTGAGGGTCTTTCAGAGCCCTACTACAAGGGTGAAGCAAGGATGCCCACTTTCTCCGACTTTGTTTGGATTGTATATCGATGAGGTTTCTGACTATATTGAGACTATAAGGGGAGTACATGGATACCTCTATTGCCTTATGTCGATGACATTGTGCTTATTTTAGACTCTCCGGAGGGTATGTATAGACATCTAGATGTGTTACATGCTTATGCACATCAACCTTGGCAAAACCAAGGCGATGGTATTCAATACTATAGCATAGTGGGTCAGGAGCATCGACTAGTCTAATCAATAGTCAAGCTGGACTACTGAGGTGTCACTCGGCTCGTTCAAGCTGAAATCTGGACTAGTTTAAGCTGGTCGAGTTCAAGCTGGTTAGCCTTTTCCACTCTAATTGAAGGAGATTGGACTAGTTCAAGGTGGTCTAGTTAAGCTGGTCGAATGTACTAGTTGAGTGTAGACAACTCTCTAGGCGGTGTTGACTGTCTTGGCTGGTCTACTGACATAGCTGGTTTCGGTCGAGTTGCTTTAATCTATAGTACTGCTGATGTATGGCCTGTACAAGGTGGTCTAAGAGCACCCATGTGAGTCCTTTAAGAGTCCTCTGAAGCATTATCACAGAAAGTGACAAGTTACAACCCTTCTTACCTAGTCAAAGACCTTGGCCACTACCACCTCCTCCCCAAGCTTCTTCATCCTTGCCTAGACACAACACCTTGTCTCCTCCTCACTTTAACCGTTCTTATCTCCTCTTCCTCGACTACACCGCAATCGCCCATCATTCCTCCAGAATTGGGTGTAGGACGATGACCTAAGCAAAATTCAAGCAAGAGTAAACATCGGATTTCAACCTTAAAAGGACTCTCAATTGAATATGCAAATGATCATGTGAGGAGGTTTTGTAGCGGGTCCCAATTGAGAGTGTCTACTTTGTGTTGTTTCCATCCACCTTGGACAGCTTTGGAGAAAGCGGTACATCTAGTCCAGGAAGAACCATTGAGGACTAGAATGTGCTAAAGGAGTCCTTTGACACTACCTTCCGACTCAAAGACTATCAAGAAAAAGCTCTACGTGAGCTAGAGAACCTTGTGCTACAAGTTGGTGAAACCTTAATCGGCTAAATCCATGATGTAGAAATCAACCGAGTCAAGAAATTCTTGAACATGGACTTGGAGCGAGCCCACCAAAGGTGTAGTAGAACCATATGTGCCATTCTCTGTGTATTCGTCGACACCTAGCTTTGCGGCCAAGTCAGTAGAGATGACGTTTTTGGCAGAACCAAGAGTCCAAGAAGATGAGAGCGTCTTTGTCACGAACATGTCCCCGGGCTCTGCAAGGTTCACCGGATGCATCATGACCAGGCTCTCCTAAGAGATTGGGAATCGATTCCACAAAAGGGTGTGGCCTCGTGTTGTTGTTGTTCTCATAATTGTTAGGTCGCTTGATAGGAATATTATTGGATGGCGTGGGACGGGTGTTTTGGTTGCATTTCCTAAAGGGGTGTCCGGTGTTGCCACAAGTATAGCACCTCCCTTGAGCTTTGTACTCGGCCATCTGTTGAGGGGTTAATTGGAAACCCTATTTGGTGTTTGTGAAGGTCCAGAGTTTTGTTGCCTTTGAGTTGAAGAGGTGTTGGTGCGGGGAAGCGAAATTCCGTTGTGGAGGTGTAGTTTGAAAAAACCAATTTCTTTCTCATGACATGGTAGCCCACTATGGCATGTGACATTAGTTGATGCATATTTGAAACTAACTTGCCAATGCAGTAATCCGCAATGGAAAAGGAAAACCCACTGTGTACTTCTCAATTTGGTGTGCAAAAGTAATGTCATGGAAGGTGGAAAGCATTTCAAAAACGTGGGTTGTATGTGGCAAGGGTGTCCGAAAGGTATATCCTGAGGGTAGACCAAGATAAAAGTATGTCTACCTCAAAGCTATCATCAAGGAAGCTTGGATAGAAGGTGAGTTTAAAGTCACGCCAGGTTTTGGGACTATCAGGTTTCTTGGTTAGGGAAGCCCACCATGTCAAGGCACTATCATTGAGGAAAGAGGTGACTCGCAACAACTTAGATTCTGTGAAGTTTCCATCAAGGTTGTTTCAACACGTATGTACGGATCCGTACCGTACGGATGTTCTGTGCGGATCCGTATGGTATGGATTGATCCGTACAGTGCAGTTTTTTTTTATAATAAAATTGGGCGATTTGGCGTGACTGAGGGTTTTCGCAACAGCTCGGCGAGCAATTGTTAGCTGATTATCTTTAGGCGTTTGAACACTAGAAACTGCAAAGAAATAGCACAACTCCATGTGCAGGTAGATTCTCTCTTTCTCTCTCTCTTCTCGGAGTTCCTCCTCTAGTCTCTCTCTCTCTCTTTCTCTCTCTCGTGTCTGTCTTACTGCTTGCAACAGAATCATCATGCCTAAGCTATACAAACCGTACTGGAAGGAGCACACCAATGTCATCCGCATTATTCAACACCTAGGCAAAGCAACTCGCCTTCATGTGTGAACTCTATTTCTTGGGTGAAGGAGCGTCAAAAGGTTGCTAAAATGGATATTGCTTGCAATCTTATTGAGTGCAACATCTCCTTCAATGTTTTGAGGACTGAGCAGTGGAAGAGGATGGTAAGGGCTATAGCTGATGTTGGCCACACAGATTCATGATTAGGGGTGGAGTATAGCAAGATGCACACTACAATGCTTGATGAGCAGAAGGCTTTGATAGATTAGGCCTTGGTCTCGGTCAAGGCAGGTTGGGAGCAATTTGGGTGTACCATCATATCAGATGGCTAGAGTGATGTTCGTAGGCGGCACATTATTAATATTCTTCTGTCGTCTTGTCTTGGCACATACTTCTTACGCGCTGTGGATGCAGGGAAGGCTGGAGATCACATCACAGGTATGTTTATCTTTGGGCACATCAAGAAAGCTATTGAGGAGATTGGGCTAGAGAACGTGGTATAGGTTGTGATTGACAATGCCTCAGATTGTAAGCTTATGGGTGAAATGGTCGAGGCAGCTTACCCTCGAATTTCTTGGACTCCATGTGCTGTGCATTGTCTTGACTTACTCATGGAGGATATAGCCTTGGGTATTGCCTGTTGTTATAGATGCCACTAAGATGACCACCTTTTTCTGCAAAAAACATCAGGCTTTAGTTATCTTCAAGAGCTACAATACACTTGACATGGTGCGGCCCTAGAAGACCAGGTTTGCTTATATATATTAAGTGTTACAGAGACTCTTCAAATTGAGGGATCCACTTCTTCAGACAGTCATGCCACGTGGACCCGAAGTGGAGATTTATGTACCACTCGCAGACGGAGCCCAGTAAATACATACAACGACGAGTGCTTGATGAGTCCTTTTGGACACAGGTTCAGAGTTTGACAGTGACATTGCAACCAATGTATGTGCTTCTACGAGTCACAGACATTGAGGGCTCTACATTGGGCTTGGTCTATCATCTCTTCATGGAGATGAAGAGACACATTATAGAGTGCAAGTCTTTGACACAAGACTAGTAAGTACTTATTGTTTGAAATTGATTATTGATCTCATTGTAAGTCTTTTTGTTGTCATTTCAATTTGCGGCTTGACCCAATTCAACTTTGTTTCATTGCTGAAATTTTCAGCCGAGATGATATCTTGGGCATTGTAGAAAGGCGATGGACCTTTATGAGTCGTCCCATTCATGGGATGGCTGCATTGCTTCATCCTTTCTACAAGACGCCAGAGCTTTTCCATGAGAGGGAAGGATGATTGCATCAATATTATGTACGACATTGATAAGCAGCTAGAGATTGATGCAAAGATGATCAGCTTCATGAACAATCTAGGACTATCCTTTGCTAGAGCTGTGGTGTTGAGGCTAGAGGCTACCAAGTTTCCTCTTACATGGTGGCAGAATTATGGAAGACAAGGTCTTCTAAAGCTTACGCTTCTCGCTTTACGAGTACTTTCAAGGTAATTGAAAATCTTGAGACTTGTAGTATTTGTACTTACTATTTCCATATGTTAAACCAAGTATGAAATCTCAATCGTCATTGCTATAGGATTGCTCGACTGGTCCATACGAGCGCGACTGGAGCGCTTATTACTTGATACATACAAAGATCTGCAATCGTCTCAACACTTCTCAGCTAGAGAAGTTAGTCTATTGCCGAACAAATATGAGGCTAGCTTGTAGGCTATCATCTATGGTACTTTGATGTTTTTAGTATTGGTGTGATTTCAGATCTCATTTGAGATTTGAGATTTGTGTTCAATCATCAATGTCGTCTTAACTTTTAAGTCTCTTGCAATAGTTACACAATATGTGGTTGTCTTGTAAAACATGTCTTTAAATGTCTCTATAAGTTGTTGCCTTCTCTCTTGTTTTTTATTGAAAATGTCCTAGAAAATCTAGTAAATTGAGGTTTTTTTTACTAGACTACGTATTTTCACGTGCATAATTTTTTTTCCGTACTGAACAACGTACAGTCTGTACATATACGCCACGTACAGAACGTTCGGAACCACCTTGGTTTCCATTGGTAAACAAGACATCGAACCTTGAGAGCATTGTGAGAATCTTGGACGCCTGAGAAGGTGAAAAATTTGACTATACCACCACCATCCTTACAGGGTTTGGGATCAGAATCCACTGCCGGAGGTGTTGAGTAATAATAATAGTGATGATGGTGCCCATTCGATGAATAAGTAGTCGGAGGAGCAGTAGGTGGTGGTGATGGAACATACGGTGGAGGTGTGGTAGGCAACGGAGGTGGAACGACGATCGCAACATGAACATTCTCCTGAAGCCATATTCTTGAATTGAGAAACATCCCCAGAGCTGACTGGAAGTAACAAGGAGAGCCCAAATAATTGTGCAAGGCTTCCAAATCAATCCAAGAATCTGTCAGATTCTGCTTTTGTTGCTATGCTAGATGCACTAATTGTTGAACCATGTACTGAGCATGCGTCTCCTTTGGTTGCTTCTGAGTGGAAGGACTTGGTGGATTTCCACCTTCTCCGATGTGATCTCCATGTGGTTAGGATTGTGCTTTGATTTGCAGAGGGCAAGGAAGCAAGCTGAGCTCTCATACCATTGCAATCACTTCCGGCGAGAGATAGGATGGAAATGTTGAGATAACTACAATCTGCACACTCTGTCACTTCAAAACAACTTGAATAAGTCATAGAGAGAGAGAGAAAAAAAAATCCAAGCGAGACATGGCGTGGCAGAGTTGCACTCCCAGACTGCATTGGCCCCAAAGATTGGCCTCCCTTTCGGTATTTCTTTCTATCCTTTGTGGTGTGTATGCCCTATCAACTACCTTATTTTTGTCCTAATTTTTCCTATTTAATGCTCCTATTAGTGCTAGGCTTCATTATGGCTGAGTTTGCCCTTGATCTCCAAAGGCATGACAGAAACTCAGTCGCCGAACTTTGTGTTGATGTATGCTCATCTATGTGTGCATGTGGTGTGTGTGGTGTTTTGGGAGCATATGTTAGTACACAGTTCTACTCTCACTATTGGGCACTTACGACGTTAGTGGGGATGTTGTGGTATTTAGTCAATACTATTCATGATGGTTATATTATCTTGTGGTTAACTACCATGGGTCTATACCTTGCATGTTCCTTTAAGGGTGAATTTGGGTTTATCCTGGATTCATCCTGGTGTGTGTGTGTGTGTGTGTGTGTGTGTGTGTGTGTGTGTGTGTGTGTGTGTGTGTGTGTGTGTGTGTGTGTGTATGATTTGTAAAGGTACCACTCTCTCGCTCTGCTCTGCTTCTCCACGCGGTAGAATGCCAGAGAGAGAGCACATTGATTTAAAGGCTCTAGGTCACCACCATGTTCTCCGTTCATGTTGTTAGGATTGTGTCACGTGCACATCTAACCCTATGTGTACGTGGACAAGCCACTTCATGACAGGGGTTCAATTAGCCTAGCTTAGGAAGTGTTCTGGCATTTTTGTGAGCCTGCTCGCAGACCGTGCATGTCCAGGCACTTAGAGTAGCCAATTTTCACTTATTATTATTAAGTGACTTTGTTGGGAAACTGGGTAGGGCAAATTTGCTAAGTTAATATAAAAGAAAACTGACAGTCACTCAGTAGAGCAGAAGAAGCAAAGGAGAGCACAGGCAATCTCTTGCAGCAGGCCCTCAAGCGCAACTTCTCCAGCAAGGAACCCCCCCCCCCCCCCCCCCCCCAAGAAACCAACGTTTTTTGTGCAAATTCAGCCCAAGAGCCTAGCATTTTTGGATCCTTCTACAAGCGCCAGCAAGCAACAATATTCAGCCAACGTTTTTTCAGCCTGCTGTAATTGTGTTTGTCAGCCTACTGTAAATGCTTGTTGGCGCTTGTAGAAGGATCCAAAAACGCTAGGCTCTTGGGCTGAATTTGCAGAAAAAACGCTGGTTTCTTTTTTTTTGGGGGGGGGGGGGTCTTGCTGGAGAAGTCGCGCTAGAGGGCCTGCTGCAAGAGATTGCCTGTGCTCTCCTTTGCTTCTTCTGCTCTACTGAGTGACTGCCAGTTTTCTTTTATATTAACTTAGCAAATTTGCCCTACCCAGATTCCCAACAAAGTCACTTAATAACAATAAGTGAAAAGTGGCTACTCTAAGTGCCCGATCATGCACTGTCTGCGAACAGACTCACAAAAATGCCAGAACACTTCCTAAGCTAGGCTAACTGAACCCTTGTCATGAAGTAGCTTGTCCACGTACACATAGGGTTAGATGTGCATGTGACATCCCTTCCTTTTCAAAGTGAGGTACTGGTACCGAACTGTATGGCATCGAGGGAGATCGCCAACAGCGACTGGAACATTGGAAAGGACTCTTCATCGGCCCACTCTGATGCGTGAGACATGCGATACTTGAACTTCATAAAGGTCTACAACGCTTGCTTCTTTGGGCCGCGCCGAAAGCGACACAAAGTCATTTGTGGCTCCTTCAATGCTTCAACTTCGTCTATAGTCATGTGTCTACCTTCTTCAAGAATCTCCGAGGATGAAAATTCCTGAAACCACTTCCAATACAAAATCATGAACATACCCATTCCATGTAAAGTGACTGGAAAAATTCTAGTCTTCTTTAAAGATTGTGCATGCAATGTAGATGAACATTTAGACGGAGTGTCAAACGGTTCATCAGACATATGCAAACAATGGAGTCGAAACTTGTCTTTCTGATCTAAATCAATCAACTGTGGCAAATCGCAATGGAAATGCCGATGCTTGATGCTCAATCCTTGTTGTGCTCTTTCTGATACTGGGTCATGCTAAGGAAGAGACATGGAATGTGAATTCCTTGAATGCAAACATCTCATCTTTTCATGAGTAAACCGTATACATCCGTGCTCATTCATTAGTGAATCGTGTTCATCGTACAATATGGGATGCCTATGAAAAGGGATCACATAAGGATGGTGACTAAAATATAGGAAAGCATCACAAATGAAACACTCGAACAATGGGTGTTGACGAATCATTCGTACACATAATACTTCCTGTGGAGGTTCTTCGGTCCTTGACTCGAGAGCCAAGATTGGTTCTTCGTGATCGATCAAATCTGCAATGAGGTTAGCTTCACTAGACAAAGTTTCAACTAAACCATCATCCTTGTGAACAATCACATCTTTATCCTGCAAATCATCATGCTTGTGAGTAATCACATCTATATCATGCAAATCATGTAAGGTGCAGCGGAATGAATGTTTGAACTTTGCTCAAGATGAGGTCTCCGAACTGTGCTCAAGGTTCCTTTTGTTCTTATGGAAGGGAGAGCCTTCCGTTCTTAATGAGAGAGTGCAATGAACACAAACAAAGTGAATGGACACTGTGCGAGAGAAAATGTATGAGACTGAGAGATAGAGAAGAGAATACAACACTAGAGACGTTGTAAAACCCTCCTCCGAAGGCCCCACTCTCTATGGCAAGTCTACTTATGATTGCACAAATCTCTACAATTCTTGGACTTGCCGACGATGTCGACAACGATGACGAGACGGGCTGGAATCTGAAAATGCTAAGGGCTGAAATCTGCAAATCTTTATCTGCTGAATTCTGACTCTATGTCGATGTGGATGGTGACGATGCGACGACGACGCGCTGAAAACGCAGATGCTGAAATTTGCGTTTTCCGGGCTGAAAGTGACCGTGCGGCGAGGAATTGCTGCGGAAGGTGAGATCTGTGAGGTTCGGGACTTGATCTGCGGTGTCTAAGGGCTGGAAACTGAAAACGCTGATGGTTCTTGATGTTTCGTCGCGGTGAATCTGCGAAACGCTAGGGCTGATCTGCAAATAAAAAACGCTAGGGCTGAAAATGGTTCTGCTGTCTCCGGATGTCTTGCAAATGCAAAACGCTAGGCTTCTTGTGGAGTCTTCTGTCGCCAGGGATCCGCAAACCAAAAACGCTGGCTGATCTTGTCCAAAAACGCTAGGTGGTTGCTGTGGAGCAAAAACGCTAGGGCTTGGGGTTCTGTTGAGAAGTTGCCTGTTGAGCGAGTGCTCCTGCTGCCTCTTTTGCGAGAAAGTGCTAGCGCTAGGTTTGCTTATATACAAACTTAGCAAATTTGCCCTACCTACTTTCCAACAGAAGTCACTTAAAGATAATAAGTGAAAAATGTCAAAAATAGAGAAAATAAGTCTATGCACTGTAAAAATGCTACTGATGGGATCTGACTGGAATCTGATGGTCATGCTGTGTGCAACCAGAGGATATACATCTAATCTAAGTGTCTGGACATGCACGGTCTGTGAACAGACTCACAAAAGTGCCAGATCACTTCCTATTCTAGACTGACTTGACTGAACTGAACCCTGGTCATGCTATAGCTTGTCCACGGACACATAGTGTTGGATGTGTCACGTGACATCCCCTCCTTTTCAAAGTGAGGTACTGGTACCGAACTGTATGGCGTCGAGGGAGATTGCCAATAGCATCCGGAATCCTGGAAGGGACTCTTCGCCGGCCCACTCTGATGTGTGGATCATGCGGTACTTGAACTTCATAAAGGTCTGCAACGCTTGCTTCTTTTGGCCGCGCCGAAAGCGACACAAAGTCTTCTGTGGCTCCTTCGATGCTTCAACTTTGTCTTTAGTCATGCTTCTTTCTTCTTCAAGAATCTCCATGGCTGAAAATTCTTGAAACCAATTCCAACACAAAAGCATGAACATACCTATTCCATGTAAAGTGAGTGGAAAAAATCTTGTCTTCCTTAAAGACTGTGCATGCAATGTAGATGAACAAAGAGACGGAGTGACAAACCGTTCACCACACACATGCAAACAATGAGATCGAATCTTTCTCTTATGATTTAGATCAATCAACTGTGGCAATTCACAATGGAAATGCCCATGCTTGGTGCTCATACTTTCTTGTGCTCTTTCTACGAATGTGTCATGCCAAGGAAGAGACATGGAATGTGATTTCCTTGAATGCAAACATCTCATCTTTTCATGAGAAATCCGCATACATCCATGCTCATTCATGAGTGAAACGTGCTCAAGGTACAATATGTCATGCCTAGGAAAAGGGATCATATAAAGACGCTGACTAAAATACAGGAAACGATCACGAATGAAACACTCGTACAATGCGTGCGTATCAATCATGCGAACACATAATACTTCCTGTGAGGGTTCTTTGGACCTAGGCGTGATAACCAAGATCGGTTTTGCCTGAAGGGGTTCTTTGGACCTAGGCTCGAGAGCCAAGATCGATCCTTCGTGATTGATTGAATCTGCAACAAGGTTAGCTTCACTAGAAAAAGCATCAACTAACACATCATTCTTGTGAACAATCACATCATCTTCATGCAACTCATCATGCTTGTGGGAAATCACATCTGAATCATGCAAATCATCATGCTTGTGAGAAATCACATCTTGATCATGCAAATCATTATGCCTGTCAGTGTCATCCAAATCATCATGCTCATCATTATCATTCAAACCATCTTGCAAATCATTGTCATTCAAATCATCATGCTTATCATCATGCAAATCCTGTGTGTCATGCTTTGGAGAAGAAGAGACTGAGAGAGTCTCCTTTCCCGAATCTCTTGCATTTGTGTCTGCACTTGAGAAAAGAGTCGCAAGAACTCTTTCATGTGTTGGTCGCTCTTTTCTTGTCTTGCTTTGTTCTCGCGATCAAATTCAGCTTGTCTTTCTTTGGCTTCCAATCGTGCTTGACACCTTATGGCTGCCATTCCTTCTTCGTATTCACGATCTATGACTGCCCTTTGTTCTTTGTAGGCCTTTCTTTCTGCTTTTCGTTCTGCGTGTCTGCGATCCATTTCTGCCATTCTTTCTGCATTTCTTGCTTCGCCTTCTAACTTCCATGTCCATCACGATCTTGTCGAAAGCCTCCATAGGAGTTAGTGCAATCCTTGACGTAGATGGGTCGGGAAAACCTCCTCGTGAGGAAAACTCTTCTTCGCCACACTCATGCTCATCACCTCTAAGCGAAGTATCCATTCCGCTTCGAGTGATGACCATTCTGAAGTCGTGGGTTCTTGTGGTCTTGGGTTCTTAAGTTCACGAGGAACTTGGGTTCTTGCGGATCTTGGGTCTTGGGGTTCTTGAGGGTCTTGAGGGTCTTGAGGTTCTTCTTTCGCTTGCAATTTGTGTTAGAGAAGGATCTTCTCTTCACCCGAGTTCTGCCCTTTTCTGCGGGCGCACCCCGTGGCGGCCTTGTGCTCACACCTAGGTTGCTTTTTCCCACCTCACGTCGATTGGCTGGCCGCTAAGTGCACGGTCCGCTCTCAATGAGTGAAAAGAGTACAAGGGAGGTTGGACAAGCCCTTCTTTCTTGGGATTCGTGTCACTCTTCAAAAACACGATTAGGAATCGACACGCCCAAGCGAACTTGGGTTCGTGTGACCTCAACAAGCAAAAAAAATTCTTTTGATTCTCGTGGTTCTTTCCTTGAGTGATACCTAACACTGCCAAAGCTCTGATACCAATGTTAGGTGCAACAGAATGAATGTTTGGACTATGCTCAAGATGAGTGCTCCGAACTGTGCTCAAGGTTCCTTTTGTTCTTATGGAAGGGAGAGCCTTCCGTTCTTAATGAGAGAGTGCAATGAACACAAACAAAGTGAATGGACACTGTGCGAGAAAATGTATGAGACTGAGAGATGGAGAAGAGAATACGACACCAGAGACGTAAAACCCTCCTCCGAAGGCCCCACTCTCTATGGCAAGAGCAGTCTACTTATGATTGCACAAATCTCTACAATGCTTGGACTTGCCAATGATGTCGACGACGATGAGGACGACGACGAGACGGGCTGAAATCTGAAAATGCTAAGGGCTGAAATCTGCAAATCTTTATCTGTTGAGTTCTGACTCTATGTCGGGGATGATGTCGATGGCGACGATGCGACGACGATTCGCTGAAAACGCAGATGCTGAAATCTGCGTTTTCCGGGCTGAAACTGTAAACCTTGTGGAAACTGACCGTGCGGCGAGGAACTGCTGCGGGAGGTGAGATCTGCGAGGTTCGGGAGTTGATCTGCGGTGTCTAAGGGCTGAAAACTGAAAACGCTGATGGTTCTTGATGTTTCGACGCAGTGAATCTGGAAAACGCCGGGGCTGATCTGCAAATCAAAAACTCTAGGGCTGAAAATGGTTTTGCTGTCGCCGGATGTCTTGCAAATGCAAAACGCTAGGCTTCTTGAGGGATCTGCAAACCAAAAACACTGGCTGATCTGGTCGAAAAAGGCTAGGTGGTTGTTGTGGAGCAAAAACGCTAGGGCTTGGGGTTGTGTTGAGAAGTTGTCTGTTGAGCGTGTGCTCCTGTTGCCTCTTCTGCCAGAAAGTGCTAGCGCTAGGTTTGCTTATATACAAACTTAGCAAATTTGCCCTACCTACTTTCCAACAAAAGTCACTTAAAAATAATAAGTGAAAAATGTCAAAAATAGGGAAAGTAAGTCTATGCACTATAAAAATGCTACTGATGGGATCTGATTGGAATCTGATGGTCATGCTGTGTGCAACCAGAGGATATGCATCTAATTTAAGTATCTGGACATGCACGGTCTGCGAACAAACTCACAAAAGTGCCAGGTCACTTCCTATTCTAGAGTGACTTGATTGAATTGAATCCTCGTCATGCTGTAGCTTGTCCATGCACACTTAGGGTTGGATGTGTCACGTGACAAATCATGTGTGTCATGATTTCGAGAAGAAAAGACAGAGAGAGTCTCCTTCTCCTTATTCTTTTCAATCTTCGCCTGCACATTAGAAATGAGAGATGAAGAATGAACAACTTGCTCTCCACGAATGGCAATTGGAGAGTCACTTTTGGCATTGAAAGTGAACGTATTTTCCGCCAAATCAATGAGAGGGTTATGCTCACGAAACCATCGAATGCCCAAAAGCATATCACATTCGGAAAGAGAAGAGCTTGGGAAAGAGAATATCCTTCTCTAACATAGATTGCAAGCGAAAGACGAACCTCAAGAACCTCAAGATCCTCAAGAACCTCAAGAACCAAGAACCACAAGACCCCAAAGTTCCTCGTGAACTTAAGAACCAAAGATCTCAGTGTATGGTCATCACCCGAAGCGGAATGGATACTTTGCATGAAGGTGATGAGCATGAAGAAGGTGAAGAAGATTTTTTTCCACCAGGAGGTTTTTCTGACCTTCCCCCTTCCCCATCTACGCCACGGGTTGCACCAAATCCGATGGAGGCTTTGGTCAAGTCGATGATGGACATGATGCTACAACAAGAGGCGCAACACGCCACCTTTGATCGCGAGCGATTATCCTTGGAGCGTGAGCGCTTGGCGGCCGACGACAGAAGGGTAGCCTTGGAGCATGAACGTGAGAAAGCGTGCTTGGCGGCTAAAGAAAGAAAGGCACAATTGAATCACGAGCGCAAAGAAAGAAAGACATCATTAGATCGCGAGTGCGAAGAAAGACGAATGGTCTTGGAGTTAGAGCGTGAGACGCAGAGAGACCAACGCATGCAAGAGTTGGTCCTATAGATACTCACCTTGAAGTCCGAGCCGGTCAAAGAAGTTGGTAGTTCATAAGTAGCACAAGCAGAGATTTAATCTCCAACAACCCGATCACGGAGAAGATCACGTTCAATAAGTATGATGGTAAGATGGATGCTAGTGTTATTCATTCTTGGTTGCATGAATTTAATGCTTATTTTGCGACAACTAAGAAGATAGGGAATAGCAAGGTTTTGACGGCAGCCATGTACCTTGCTGGTGATGCCATTAATTGGTACCACGCATGGCAAGAGGCACAGTTGACCGCGCATCTAGAGGAAGCCGAGGAAGGCGTAGAGAGACAGCGCATTGATTTAAAGACTCTAGGCCTCCACCATGTTCTCCGTTCATGTTGTTAGGATTGTGCTTCGATTTGTGAAGGGCAAGGAAGCGAGTTGAGCTCTATTACCACTGTAATCACTTTTGGCAAGGGATCGAGCAGAAACAGTGAGATAACTATAATATGCACACTTTGTCACTTCAAAACAACGAGAGAGATTTGATTTGATTTGATTTGGTATTAACGTCCGCGGGGGGCCAGAAATGACCCATGGGACCTCAAAGTGATACATAGTCTCCCCTCATTGGGGTGTATGGTGTGGTGTGTGTGTGTGTGTGTGTTATTCTCTTTTTGTGTTCCTATGAGTGTCTTTTTATGCTCAAGTATGCGGGTGAGGTATGTGCCGAGAGCTGTAGGGGAGGGGTCTGTCTTGGATAATAGGTCCGCAAAGGTAGAGCAACTGCTTAGAAGTGGTTGAAAGTTAGCCCGGATGTGAGCGTATTCTGGGCATTCCAATGTCACATGTGCTTCATCTTCGGGAGCTTGCATTGTACATGATGTGCATATCCGTTTAGAAGCATCAATTTTCAGCCAGTCCTCTGTTTCTATTTTGAGCATATGTGACCTTGTGCGCATCAAAGAGATGGCTCTTCGTGCCATGTGGGGCATGGGTGTTCGTATGTGGGCCTGAGCTTCCATTGGGTTTGTGCTATAGCCTTCCCAATACTTTGTGTTGACATGCTTGCAATAGTATTCAAATTTCGAGCGGTGTTGCGTTGTCTTCCACTTGGTGTGGAGGCTATTTAGTAATGCAATTTCAAAATTCAGCATGTGTTTTCCCTCCTTGCCCTCCTCAATAAGCATGTCCACATATGCCTCTACATTCCATTTAGCGAACCATTTCTTAATGTCCTGTATGAGGCTCGATGACAGAAATTTTCTTTTTTTTTGTCTTTTGCGGCGCACATCCCGTTTCCCATGCAATGCGGGGGATTCGAGTAGTAGGCATCGCTTTGACCTTCATGATATACGTGTACATAATTTGCAATGCTTTCATTTCTAGTGGTCTCTTGCCGTCTCCAAGAGTAGCACGGAGTATGGTGTCGTCTTTTTGACCCCCATGTGTCGACATAGAAATTTCTTCTGAATTTTTTCAATTTCATTCCATGTGTGGGCTGAAATGCTTGCTCCCCATATTTCCACTCCGTAGAGGATGGCTTGCACTACGGATGTCTCAAAAATGGTCGCTTTTATCTCCCATCTTTTTATGCTCCTTTGTGTGCACATGTTTTCAAATTGATAGTACTTGGCATGGCCGATGTCAATTCTATTATGTTCGCATTGTCCCCAAGCATAGTTGCACGGGATGTCAATCCCCAAGTACTTGAAACTGTCGACTTTCTCAATTTGTTTCCCTTGATACATGAGGGGGGCGTGGATATCCATCTTACGAGTCTTTACAATCATGAACTTTGTTTTATCTACATTGATTGATAGACCCACATTTTCACAAAAATCATGTAACGCATTGACCAATTTTTGTAGAGCTATAATGTCATGGGCGAAAAGAGCCACATCGTCTGTATAGATGAGCATGAGAAGTGTAAACATCCCGATGGCTGGTTCATCCCCTTCTAGTTGAGGGAGGAAGCTTTCTATTTGATCAATGCACAACCCAAAAAGAGTAGGGGAGAGAGGGCATCCTTGTTTGACCCCCATGTTGCTCGAGAAAGCTTTGGACAGCCCTTCGTGCGTTTTTAGTTGACATAGGACTCTGTCATAGAGACTTGCTACCGCACTCCTGAGATGCATCGGTACTTTTATGCATTCCATCCTTTTCCATATACCCATTCTCGGGACCGTGTCAAAGGCTTTGGTGAAATCTACAAAGCAACAGTATAATGTTTTTCCCTTTAGCCGACTCTCTTCCATTAATACCCTGAGTGAAACAAGGTGATCAATGGTGCTATGTTTTGGTCGAAAACCTGCTTGTTCTTTTGCTCGTTTTCCATTTGTCTCTGCCCATGTGCTTATGCTTTGTTCTAAGATGCTTCCCAAAAGCTTTGCCATGCAAGATCCAACCATAATGGTACGGTAGTTGGTAGGCTGATTTACATCCCCTTATTTGTAAAGTGCTTTGATCCAGTTCTTTTGCCAATCCTCGGGTAGCCCTTGAACAATGGCTTGGTTTAGCATTCTATGTATCCACTCTCTGGCTCTCATACCTGACCATTTAAGCATTTCTGAGTTCAAGTGTAGTATGTCCGGAGCTTTCCCATTTGCAAGTTTCTGTATTCCTTTTTTAACCGTTTCGGGATCAAAGTGGTCTTGGGCATGGAGATCGGTTTGCATGTGTGGCATTTCTTCCGCATTATTATGCACATATAGTTGTTCCACATACATGTACATGTCATCTGAGCTTATGTCCCCCATAATGTCATGTCTCCGTCCTTTTATTTTCAGCCATTCTTTTTTGGGATTTTTCTTGAAGTTGGCTATGGCTTGTGTCTCCGTGCGTAGCTCATAGTTTCTTCTTTTCCACCTCTTGAGATTTGTGTAGTCTTTTGATAGAGTTTCCCATTCCGTGTTCGTCGTTGACAGTGCCCGCAATTGTTTTTTGACATACTTGCACTCTTCATCAAACCATGGGTTATGCGGTAGCCCTTTAACATGATTTCCTCGCCGATGCGTTTTTCCCATTGTTTGTTCCACGGCGTCACAGAGAGCTTGTTTGAAAATTGGCCATGTTTGTGCGATGTGTGATGGTATGGGTACATGAGCAAGTGCATTGTCTAGATGTTCTGCATACATTCTTTTCTTATCCACTTGCATTTTGTATGTCCATGATCGGGCATGGGGCTGTTTTTGTGCTTTTTGAGTGGGAACTTGTAGCCTTACATGGATTGGGGTGTGGTCCGAATTGGGTGACCTCTTCCCAATTGTAAAATTACTTACAATATGGGATGCCTCATATGCAATCAATACATAATCAATAACACTCATGCCTTTATTGGCTGTGTAGCATGTGCATTCTCCCGATTTTTCAAACTTACTTGTTCCATTGACGGCGATTAGTTGTAGGGATGTCATCATACTGAGCAATGCAATACCTTGCGGGTTTGTAATGAGATCTTTCGAACATCTCTCCCATGTGGGATCTAGTATCTCATTATGTTCAAGCATTGGAGGTGTCATGAGATCCACCATTTGCATTTGCGCATGTGCTATGCGAGCATTCATGTCCCCAATAAGCATAATCATCCCTTCTTGTGCATAGGCATGGATATCGGCATATAGATCCTCGAAAGGGTAATTCTTCTCTACATTGAAGGCACCATAGAATGGTGACTCTCTATGGGGGATGTAGCACCCGGCAATGAACATAGGTTTAGGTTTTGTGTCAAACTTGATCCATATGTACCGGTTATGGGCATCTGTCTTGCAAATTGTGATCATTTTTCTGAGTTCCTCTCGGTATATCACTGCGACTCCTCCTTGTCCCCTCATTTTTGTACATGGCATCCGTAGGGAGTGTGTGACATATCCTTCAATGTGTGGTATTCTACATGCATCGTGTTCCCATGTTTCCAATAAAAAGAGAATGTCGGCTTGTGGTAGGACTTCCGTTAATCCTTCTCCTTTATGCCACGGGAAGCCTCTGCAAGAGAGAGAGAGAGAGAGAAAGAAAGAAAGAAAGAAAGAGAGAGAGAGAGAGAGAGAGAGAGAGAGAGAGAGAGAGAGAGAGAGAGAGAGTGGAGGAGTTCCACTTCCAGACTGCAATGGCCCCAAAGACTCGCACCCCTTTTGGTATTTCTTTATTATTGAATCGCAAAGGTACAACTCTGCGGCTTTGATCTGCTTCTCCACATGGTAGAATGCGAGAGAAATGAAACGAAAATGAAATGTTATATTAACGTCTTCAAAAGGCCAAAGTGACCTATGAGACCAGAAAGTTACAACGTGGTGGATCTGATACAAAGTCAGAGTGACAAATTAAACTAACTAAGAACATAACAAAACAAAAATACTATGGCATCCTAAGCTGCTCAATGCGAACTAAGCAAAGTACGCAGCTAGCTAGGATAGCTAAATAGCTAAATCACAGGAGATCCAACATCAGTCTCGTTGGCGGATCTCATCAATCTCCTCCATGGTCAGTAGTCTGACCGGGCGTCGTGCATGTTTGGCCAAAGTGATCCGAATCTTCTGATATAGCCTTTGTGATGCTGTGTAGTCCTGCGCAGTTGTGGGCGTTTGGATCTCCCCAGCTCAACCGCTCAGTCGATAAGTGTGGCTCTGATGTGAGACGAATATGAGCTCTGTTGTTGGAGTAGCTCCTCCGGCTATCCAGTGTCAGAGAGAGAGAGAGAGAGAGAGAGAGAGAGAGAGAGAGAGAGAGAGAGAGAGAGAGAGAGAGAGAGAGAGAGCCCACATGATTTATTTAAAGGCTCTAGACATCCGTGCCACGACATCAATCTTCACACAATTTGTGTGTGTGTGTGTGTGTGTGTGTGCGTGCTTTATTTTAAGGTTTAAGGTCCTCTACCAGTGCATTGCAAGTTGGGTGGGTTAGTATTTTTAATCCTAACCCCTCTTGGTCTTTTAGACCTCTCGGCCATCTTTAATAAGTTGGTAAGGTCTTTTGTTTCTTCTTCTTTTGCTAGGGTTTAGGCCCCTTTGCCGGGGTCTACAAAACTCAACCAAGTTAGTTCAAAACCCGAGGGTCATTACGAGAATCCATTAGTGCTTCTCATGCAACACGGATGATCCGAGATGCAAGTAGAGGACATAAAAGAGAGGAGAAAATGTGTGCACCTCAAAGGGGATCCTGGCTCTGACAAAGATTGGCATGGATCACCTTTTTAGGGAGACAAAGTCTATCACTAGCCAAACAAACGCAGTGATTGGTTGCGTCTATGTTCTCGACATGAAAACCCTAACGCTAAAACGTGTCACATGTGCCCACATTTTGCGGAAATAGATGCTGACGTGGCAATGCTGTATGGACAACCCACGTTTTGCGCTACTGCCCACCCAAATTTTGGTTCCTTTGCTTTTGGAGTAGGCAACTTTTCATAGTAGTTGCTTTTAGAATGCGAGGCCTTGAAATGTAAGGGGGGTCGCTCTCTAGCATTCTAGATTGTAGAGAAGTAGAGGATTTCCTAGACTCTGTACCTTGTTGAAGCAATACCAAAAGGGGCACCAAGGTTTTGGGGCTCGTGCTTCCTAAGAGTGGAACTCCGCCACTCCGCGTCACTCATGTGGATTCTCTCTCTCTCTCTCTCTCTCTCTCTCTCTCTCTCTGTGTGTGTGTAAGTATTTTGAAGTGCTAAAAGTGTTCTTTTCAGTTGGAACGTGGTGCCCTCCCGTTACAGTGGTATAAAAGTTTCAGGCATGTGATTTTTTAAAAGGATACTGGTCCTTTCAAGAACAAATAGAGCAAGATGGCGCTTCTTGATTCTACAGAGTACTTGCAGTTCTTGCTCGGCGAACTCCGTGACATACTTGAGGCACCCTCAATAGAATCCCTGATTCTGCAAAGCTTTCAACAGTTTCTGAACTACATGTGGCCACCTCTGTTGCCTCATACTTTTTGTCCTTCGGCACTAGAAAGTGCAAGGGATTTCTCTTGACAACCCTCTCAGTCTTCTTTTTCGATCGATGGAGTTTTCAGAAACACCGTTTGGCCTTCTAACTTTTACCCGGTGCAACCGCTGTTGCCGCCACCTCTCCCACCGCCACCTTAGCGCATATGCCTACCCCTATTTTCCACATCCTGGATTTTCATCGCATTAATCCACGTAAGGATGGTGGATTTACAATAAAATTTTTCACCTTTTGGGGAGTGAAAGTGTTTGACAATATCCATGCCCTAGGAAACTACACTATAGAATCTGAAATTTCTCAAGCCGCGGGTTTTCTCGAAGACAATGTGGAGTGGTGGAGTTCTATAGCTACCAAGCCGCATGCTCCAAGGACTTGGCAACCTTTCAAGAATATTTTTGCATGGAGTCACATGACATCCCTATTTGAAGTGCAGCTTTTGGCAGAATGAGGTAACCTGCAAATGCTTGCCACAAAAACCATGGAGATTACAACCAGAGGTTCCTGTATGTCTATCTTCGGGTGTTTGTCTCAAGCCGATAACCTATGAAAATCAGTGTGAACGCTATACTAATGGATTTCCATCACCTCTATAGGAATATTGTTTGTCCAAATAAGTTTCTACTATCCAAGAGCTTATGGATCATGCTGCACTCGGCAACAAGCTTATGAAAGGAAGATTCGAATTTGTCACAAAAGATCTATCGACACACTCAGAATCCTCCATGACAATACACAAATTCTTGGGATTCTCGTGACAATTCCACTCAACCCGCAAGACCTCTTTTAACACTTTGCTAATGAGAAACTCTGTAGCAAGAAGGTCAATGTTCCGAATGTTTTCAAACCGGACACACCTTCTATGTATGTCCCAAGAAAGGTGATAAAACCCCACAGCAGCCTCCTGCTAAGAGCTGAGTCACGCTATGCACTAAGGAAACTAGTGACATTATGGAAATTTTACTATATATGGGTCTCACTCACTTAGTTTTGTTTTAGCACAATCAAGGGAACATGTTCCAAAGTTTTCGTAATGCTCCTAATACTCATTTTTTTGTGAGTATTAACTCTCCTTTTGCAAGACCAACGACTGTAAATTCAAAGCGCTCTTCCTCTTCCTAGTTTGAAGGAGTGAAATATGGAAAAGTGAGAACAAAGCACTTATTAAAGAAAGAGAAAGTGGTGCAAACTAGCTATTTTCCAAAATACAAAACGAAGGGGGACACCTATTAATTCTCAAATTCACTAATACCACAAAACACTGTGAGACCCCGGCTCTAAGAAAGCCAAAATTGCAGTAGGACTTGTTCCTGATATGTATGGCATCTCTGTACCCGATGGTTCCAAAGAATTGTGCAAAGCATATGGAAAGATCAATGTCTTCAAGGCACTTATATTCTTCGATCTAGGAGCCATCGAGAATTTCATTTATCCTGAGTTTCTCAAGCAGATGGACTTTGAATATGACCATTTTGTTGGAGAACTTCAGGCCAAGTTAGCCACAAGTACCATGGCAAGGCATACTTGCACATCATAAAGTTAGGGCATTGCAACGCTCTTTTGGGCATGCTTCCCTAGCATGACAAGAACGATGCTATCATTGAGATCTAGAACCGAACCATCACTTTGGTGCATAACGAAAAGCCAATCATCCTTCAAGTTTGATTGACCAAAACCAACCTAGAATGATTTTAAGTTTGCTTTGTGTTTAGACTCTTTTTGAACTTGGTTTGAGAAATCTGTTTGTAAATTGTTTGAAATAGAATCGATGTGTTTTGAACTTTTCTTGGTGCCAATTGAGTTTGCTGGATTGGTTTTGATAATGGTTTCAATGCTGTTTGGAAAACCTTTGGATGACACAGACTACGATCTGGGGAGCATGTAGTGTATTTTATCCTCTACTCTAAACGACGTAGTCTGTGGCTCGGGGAGCATTTAGTTGTAAATGGAAACCTCTAAGCGACGCAGGCTGCGGTTTAGGGAGCGTTTGATTATATATTTGGCCACCGAATATCTCATGACTTTGGTTCTAGGGGCGAGTATTCATGGGGAATTTTATGTCTCTTTGTCTTGTGATTGCATCTGTAATCAGCTCTGTTGCATCGTATTTGTGAAGCATATGAATCTGGTGCATCAATACTTCCAAGTTGGGTAAGATTGCCTCGAGACACCTTTTTAAAGATTAGCGCGGTCTGGGTGTGATGTTAGCTTTACTATGCCGGAAAAGAGCTCTGATATGAAATGAGATGATTAAATGACCCTCGGATTATGAAACTAAACAATCTGATTGAGTTTTGTAGTCTAATCCGGACGATTACTCTTCTCTCAAGCAGGGAGTTATGTCACATGTTGCTGATGTGGCTACAGATACCAAAGGCTGAGGGTTTTTAACCCTAAACCTTGACCAACTTAAAAGGAAATGGCTGAGAGGCCTAAAACCTAAACTTTGACCATCTTGTAGATTCTTGCCGAAGAGCCTAAACACTAATGAAAAGTCAACACGGAAATATGCATAAAAGTTGAAGTGGCAGAACTGTACGGACCTGCCTACGTGTTGCGGAAACAGATATTGACATGGCAGCATTGTATGGGTAGCTTGCCGAAGAGCCTAAACACTAATGAAAAGTCAACACGGAATTTTGCATAAAAGTTGAAGTGGCAGATATGTACGGACCTGTCTACGTGTTGCGGAAATAGATACTAACATGGCAGCATTGTATGGGTAGCTTGTATTTTGCGCTACAACCCACATTTTGGCACTTTTTTCTGGGCGGCAGGTAGCTTTTCGTATCAGTCGCTTTCAGAAGGCGAGGGCCTTTAAATATGTAAAGCGGGCTCTCTCTTTGGCATTCTAGATCGCAGAGAAGCAAAGGGCGCCTCAGACCTTTTTTTTCGAGAAAAGGATCCTTCTATTAGTTACTGATGTAACTAAGTCAGACTTTGTAAATAATTAATTTATTTACGAAAAAAGAATTATCTAATTAGTTGTGTGCACATTAGAATAGATTTAGTAGTTCTGGGGCCTCAAGTGCGCCCAAGTTTGGGCCAGTGCACCTCAGGGAGACCCTAGCAGAAAATACCCTGAAGCCCTAGCGATTGGGAAATCAGGTCTTCAATGAAGGGGTAGATAGTAGCCTCAGATTTCAGGCTCAGAAAATTATGCGCTCTAGTGCAAGCACAGGAATGAGATGGGGTCCTTAGAATAATAACTCTAAGGCTTGATTATTTTACGGCCTTAGGATAAGTTAGTTAAAAGTATTCTTAAATGATTTGCGCTGGACCAAAGGGCCGGACAAGTGCGAACAGGTAATGCCAGAGCATTGTTGGTACGGCAATTCGCTTGGGAGCAGATAATGTTTTCATTTGTTGCATCTATGTGTGCAGTTGTGTACTTAATCGCACATTTCATTAACTAGCATAGGATTTTTAAAGTCAAAAGTTGAATGGTTTTTAATTTTTAAAGTAAGTGTGCCACTTGGCACACTTTCCCATGCAATCTCTCTCTCTCTCTCTCTCTCTCTCTCTCTCTCTCTCTCCCCCCCCCCCCCCCCCCCCCCCCCCCCCCCCCCCTTACTCCCTCTCTTCATGCTAGCGCCCCCTCTTTTGGGAGGCTATAAGAGAGCAGCCCCTCCCCCTCTTGCCAGGTTGGCAGTGCACTACCCCCCCCCCAAGTTGCCCATCCTCTACGCAGTGAAGCTCTCCATTGAAGCTTGAGAGCAGCACCTTGTGGTGTATGTGGAGCCTTTGAGCACCCATCACCTAGAACAAGGACTCATGGTTGCATGCAGCCTTAGGAGAAGTTTCATCGTGTAAAGTAGTTGAAAACTCTCTTTCTCCCTTGTTTAGCTGCTGCAAATTCCCTGTTTTCAGTCCCTAATCACTTGTATTAGGGTGAATTTCAGTAAAGTCTTAATAGAATCTCATTCCCCACTACCTACTCTACACATACCCCAAGTTTGGAGCATTTCCATCGCGAAAAGGACCTCCATTTTGGCATTGGAACGCACTCAGGTAACAATTTCTGGTTATGTGCAGAAAATTACAGAAAGCGTGTGTGTGTGTGTGTGTGTTTTGCATGTTTTTGTGGTTGGTTAATTGCAGGAATGATTACGTCCAAAGTGGCACAGTTAGCGGAAGATAGACCCTCATTCGTGAGAGCTTCCGATGAGTTTTGTGGAAGGTAGACTCTCCCCTACGAGAGCTTCCCAAAATCTCACAGAAGAGGATAGATCCTCTCAGTAGTCAGAGAGCAGTTCTTCTACTCTCTCAGTCCGAAGCAGAAAAAGGCCAAGGAAGAATAGAGGACAGGCTTTCGCCCCGTTCCTGTGCTTGTAAAGATTCTCCCTTAGTAATAAAGATATTCTCTTTATGGGGGGGGACCAACCCATCTTCTGGTCCCCAATGAAGTGTCAAGCTCTCTCTCTCTCTCTCTCTCTCTCTCTCTCTCTCTCTCTCTCTCTCTCTCAAATTCTCTTGAGTATTTGAAGTACAATTTAAAAGTTAGTTTATGCTTCCGTTTTTTTGTGACAGTGGTATCAGAGCAAGGTCATCTCTCTCTCTTTCTTAAGGGATTGACGACTCTTGGCAGACTGCAGAAATGGGAGGACGCGAGATAGAGTTCTCCTCCTCCTTCTACAGCAGGTGGAAGAGTTGCAAAAAGTTCTCTCCCATCCAGAAGTCCAAAAGATTCTCCATACTCTTGAGAAAGGGAAGGAGAAAATGCCGATGGGGTCGGGAGAAATCCCGCAGAACCCAAAGGCGCTAGAACCAAGGAAAGATCCTTTGATTGGAACCTCCCGCATGCACGAGAGGCGGAGGAAACCTCCAGAACGCCATGTGTGGTTTAACCCAAAGGTTCAAGAGCAGGATCCCTCTGATTCCCCTCAGGTCTCTTTCATGAAGGATCTGGATGACATCGTTGCTCTGGAAGACATGTTTCTTGAAGATCTGTTGCAGCAAGAAGTGCATTGAAGGGAAAAGACTCCTGTGCATAAGGAGTCTAAGCATAGAAAAAAGGAGCACCATAAGAAGAAGTACCACAGGCAAAAAACATTCAAGTCGGAAGACAAAGATGTGAAATTCGACACCTACAATGGACGGCGTGATAATGACAAAGCTTTGGCTTACATCCGCCAATTCGAAGTTGCATTTGCTGAAGGGAATTTTAAAGAAAGATCCAAGCTTCACCATGTCAGTATGTACCTGAAAGGCATTGCCAGCAGTTGGTGGTTAACCCTTATCCTGGTAGATCGCAAACCCCAAAATTGGACTGCTTTCAAGGAGTTCTACGCACAGTTCCTTCCTCCAGACTATGAGGAAGAGGTAAAGAAAGAATGGGATCGACTTTCACAGTCAGAGAATGAAACTGTTTTACGCTATGTGGATAGGTTTTGGGACGTTCTCTTGAAAGTCACTCCATTCAAGAAGATTGACGATTCGGAGAAGATGCACAAGTTTGAAGCAGGTTTGCATGAAGCCTTGCAAAAGGCTATGAAGCTTTACCCTCGAGGTAACTTGCAGATACTTATGGAATCAGCCCGCATAGCTGATGGAATACATGACAAGGGTACTCCCAAGAAGATGGAGCAAAGCACTTACCATGCCAAGCAGAAGGCTCTCCATGAGCAGCCTACCTCTACTTCTTCGCAAAAGAAGAAAAGAACCGCCTTCGAAGCAGAAGCAAAGCCAAATCAGCCCAAGAAAGGGAGATATCTCTCTCCTGCTGAGTTGCGAACCTACATTAGTGAAGGAAGATGCTTCAAGTGCAGACAAGTTGGTCATATGAAGGGTGATTTTCCTACCAAACCTCCGCAACCACTCTCTTCCAATGCAGTCCCAGATGTACAGGGAAATACAACCAAGGATGGAAAAGAAAGAGCTCTTCTCAAAGCATGGGGTAGTATCGACAACCAACAGGCTCTTATTTTGTTTGACCCTGGTAGTACAGACAACTTCATCTCTACCAAGCTAGCTGATGACGTGAACTTGCAGCCCAATCGTTTTGGAGTTTCTATTCAAGCACAATCTGCTTTCAAAGGGTAGAACTCAAACTCTACTCCAATCATAGGGAAGTTGAATCTAAAGGTCGACGACTACAAAGATCAAGAGTCTTTCTTACTAGCTTCACTTGAAGGATGCGATGTTATCTTGGGAATGCCTTGACACTATAAGATGCATCCCATTCCTGACTATGTTCAGAAAACCTTATCCTTTGCTCATAAAGGAAAGGAGTATCTTGTACTTGCAGATGCAGGTGATTGGCGTATTCCTATCGCCAATCACATTGCCATCAAGAAAGAAATGAAAAAGTGTGTTTCAGCGTACTTGATTTTTGCAAGAGAGAGAGATGTGTCTGTTTCACAACTTTCTTCCTCTTTAGAGCAAAAAAGACTTAAGTTATTAGAAAGTTATAAAGATTGTTTTGCAGATGAACTTCCAAATGAACTCCCACCTTCGCGACCTGAGGATCATACAATTGATTTGATCCCAAGAAGTTCTCCTCCAGATCAGCCCCCTTATCAAGTTAGTCTAATGCAGCAAGAGGAAATTCTCAAGTAGGTTAACGAACTTTTGGAGAAGGGCTTAATAAGGCCTAGTACTTCTCCATATTGTTCACCTCTCTTGCTAGTACAGAAAAAGGATGGCACATTCCGTATGTGCATAGACTATAGATCTCTAAATAAGATCACAATCAAGAATCGATTTCCAATCCCTCGGATTGACGACATTCTTGACAAGTTACAAGGAGCAAGTGTCTTTAGTCGTATAGACTTGAAGAGCAGTTATCATCAAATCCGCATAGCTTCTGAGGATGTGCATAAGACTTCATTGAGAACAACCTTCGGGTTGTATGAATTTCTAGTGATGCCTTTTGGACTCACTAATGCACCAGCTACATTCAACAGAATGATGGATAGAATCTTCCACTCATATAGAAGTTTTACAGGCGTTTTCTTTGATGACGTCTTAATCTTCTCAGAGTCGGAAGACGAACACTATATACATCTCGCCTTAGTGTTTGAAGAATTACGCAAACACAAGTTATTTGTGAATGCTAAGAAGAGTGAGTTCTTTTTAAAAGAAATCCACTATTTGGGCCATATAGTGTCTCACAATCAGGTGAGGATGGACCCTGATAAGATTCAAGCAGTTGTAGAATGGCCTACGCCAACTACAGTACATGATGTACGAAGTTTCCTTGGCCTCTGTTCCTATTATCGATGTTTCATTCGAGCTTTTGCCGCGATAGCAGGTCCCCTCCATGACCTGACAAAGAAGCGGATTCCATTCCATTGGGGGTCTGGACAAAAACAAGCTTTCGAAAAGCTTAAGTATCTACTCAGTCATGGACCTGTTCTCACCGTCCCTGATCTTGGCAAACCTTTCGAGGTATACTGCGATGCATCTGGAGATTGTGTAGGAGCAGTTTTGAACCAAGAGGGTCACGCGATAGCCTATGAAAGTCGGCGCCTTAAAGATGCAGAGTTGCATGTCTCCATATACGAGAAAGAGCTAATGGCAGTAATTCATGCTCTTTCCATTTGGAAACACTATCTATTAGGAGCTGATTTTATTATCAAGACAAATCATCAAAGTCTTCGCTACTTTCTCACACAAAGAAAGTTATCAGAAAAGCAGATGAGATGGGCCAACTTTCTTTCCATGTTCCATTTTCAGATTTTACACACTTCTGGAACAAAGAATGCAGTTGCAGATGCTCTCTCCAGGCGTCCAAAGATCAATGCACTAAGAACAATTTATCATGAGGAACTAGAATCTCTCAGCCAGATGTATCCTCCAGATCTAGACTTCGCCACAATTTGGGTAGATCTTCAAGCTGGTCACTCAAGGCCACCTTATTCCATTAGGGATAATACGCTCTATCGTCAACAAGCAATATGCATAGCTCAGTCCTTACGACAGAAGGTGATGGATGAAGCACATAATTCTCCTTATGCCGGGCATCGGGGAATTGCTTCCACCACTAGTGCCTTGAAAGGTATTTCTTCTGGCTAACACTCCGTGCGGACATTGAAAAACATATATGTGAGTGTTTAGTCTGCCAAAAAGTAAAATATGACAGACATAAAGTTTATGGGAAGCTTCAGCCGCTCCCTGTGTCTAACAGGCCATGGGAAAGTATTGCCATGGATTTTATTACGGATCTTCCTAGATCCAAGAATGGAAATGATGCAGTCTGGACTATAGTAGATAGATTCAGTAAGCAAGCACATTTTCTTCCAGTAAAGAAGACGATCAAAGCTGATCACATGGCTAGAATATTTCTAGCTCAGATTTTTAAACACCATGGATTGCCAAAGACTATTGTCAGCGATAGATATCCCCGCATGACTAGTCTATTTTGACAGGCATTGTTCGAAACTTGGGAACTAAGCTTGATTTTTGATCAGCTTATCATCCTCAAACAGATGGTCAAAGAGAAATCGCTAATGCCACTGTTTTAGATCTCCTCAAGTGCTATGTTTCGGAACGACAATCCGAATGGGAACGATACTTACCAATAGTTGAGTTTGCGTATAATAATACCATACATTCCTCAACCGGTAAAGCTACCTTCGAAATTATTTATGGGAAGCCACTCTTACTTCCTATTATGGTGACCAAAGAAAACATCTTCGCCACATATGAATTTGTGCGCAATATTGATATTACCCATCAACAAGTAAAGCAAGCGATTCTTCGTACTCAAGAGCAACAGAAGAGAAAAGCAGACAAGCAGAGAAGGAATCTCAATCTTGAAAAAAGGCAATATGTCCTGCTTCGGTTTGAGAAAGCTACATTGAAAAAGCGGGTCGGCAAAGGGAAAGTTGTCAAACTCTCCCATAGATTTTACGGCCCTTTCAAAATTACAGATAAATGACGTGACTTTCAGATTGGATTTGCCTTCTAACTGGCGCATCCATAATGCTTTTCATGTCAGTCTCCTCCGACCATATGTTGGACTTCCTCCAGTGGCGCTAGTACAAGAAGATCCTCCAGAAGTCGAAGAGACCGAGGAAATCCTTCAACCTGAACAGATAATACACCACTCGGAGAGACAACTCAAGTTGGGGAGTCTACATCGAAAGTATTTAGTCAAGTTCAAGAATTACACTCCTTTAGATGCAAAGTGGATGACTGAGTCCGATCTTAAGGACTACCCAGACATCTTGCACAGTTATGTTGACGCTCTACAGTTGAGGTCAACTGTTTAGAACCAAGAGAGATGTAACTAAGTCAGACTTTGTAAATAATTAATTTATTTACGAGAAAAGAATTATCTAATTAGTTGTGTGCACATCATAATAGATTTAGCAGTTCTGGGGCCTCAGGTGCGCCCAAGTTTGGGCCAGTGCACCTCACGGAGACCCTAGCAGAAAATACCCTGAAGCCCTAGCGATTGGGAAATCGGGTCTTCAATGAAGGGGTAGATAGTAGCCTCAGATTTCAGGCTTAGAAAATTACGCGCGCTAGTGCAAGCACATGAATGAGATGGGGTCCTTAGAATAATAACCCTAAGGCTTGATTATTTTACGGCCTTAGGATAAGTTAGTTAAAAGTAATGATTTGCGCTGGACCAAATGGCCGGACAAGTGCGAACAGGTAATGTCAGAGCATTGCTAGTACGGCAATGCGCTTGGGAGCAGATAATGTTTTCATTTGTTGCATCTATGTGTGCAGTTGTGCACTTAATTGCACATTTCATTAACTAGCATAGGATTTTTAAAGTCAAAAGTTGAATGGTTTTTAATTTTTAAAGTAAGTGTGCCACTTGGCACACTTTCCCATGCAATCTCTCTCTCTCTCTCTCTCTCTCTCTCTCTCTCTCTCTCTTCATGCTAGCGTCCCCTCTTCTGGGAGGCTATAAGAGAGCAGCCCCTCCCCCTCTTGCCAAATTGGCAGTGCACTACCCCCCCCCCCCCCCCCCCCCCCCCCCCCCCCCAAGTTGACCATCCTCTACGCAGTGAAGCTCTCCATTGAAGCTTGAGAGCAGCACCTTGTGGTGTATGTGGAGCCTTTGAGCACCCATCACCTAGAACAAGGACTCATGGTTGCATGCAGTCTTAGGAGAAGTTTCATCGTGTAAAGTAGTAGAAAACTCTCTTTCTCCCTTGTTTAGCTGCTGCAAATTCCCTGTTTTCAGTCCCTAATCACTTGTATTAGGGTGAATTTCAGCAAAGTCTTAATAGAATCTCATTCTCCACTACCTACTCTACACATACCCCAAGTTTGGAGCATTTCCATCGCGAAAAGGACCTCCATTTTGGCATTGGAACGCACTCAGGTAACAATTTCTGGTTATGTGCAGAAAATTACAGAAAGCGTGTGTGTGTGTGTGTGTGTGTTTTGCATGTTTTTGTGGTTGGTTAATTGCAGGAATGATTACGTCCAAAGTGGCACAGTTAGCGGAAGATAGACCCTCATTCGTGAGAGCTTCCGATGAGTTTTGTGGAAGGTAGACTCTCCCCTACGAGAGCTTCCCAAAATCTCACAGAAGAGGATAGATCCTCTCAGTAGTCAGAGAGCAGTTCTTCTACTCTCTCTGTCAGAAGCAGAAAAAGGCCAAGGAAGAATAGAGGACAGGCTTTCGCCCCGTTCTTGTGCTTGTAAAGATTCTCCCTTAGTAATAAAGATATTCTCTTTATGGGGGGGGGACCAACCCATCTTCTGGTCCCCAATGAAGTGTCAAGCTTTCTCTCTCTCTCTCTCTCTCTCTCTCTCTCTCTCTCTCTCTCTCTCTCTCTCTCTCTCTCTCTCTCTCTCTCTCTCTCTCTCTCTCTCTCTCTCTCTCTCAAATTCTCTTGAGTATTTCAAGTACAATTTAAAAGTTAGTTTACGCTTCCGTATTTTTGTGACATTGGTATCAGAGCAAGGTCATCTCTCTCGCTTCCTTAAGGGATTGACGACTCTTGGCAGACTGCAGAAATGGGCCAAGAAAGAATAGAGGACAGGCTTTCGCCCCGTTCTTGTGCTTGTAAAGATTCTCCCTTACTAATAAAGATATTCTCTTTAAGGGGGGGACCAACCCATCTTCTGGTCCCCAATGAAGTGTCAAGCTTTCTCTCTCTCTCTCTCTCTTAAATTCTCTCGAGTATTTGAAGTACAATTTAAAAGTCAATTTACGCTTCCGTATTTTTGTGACAACTGAAACTGTCCATAGGGCTACAATCACCTCTTCAAGAGAGGGCTACAACAACCATGGTGGGAGACTCTCCCAATGAAAAAACCAGTATATGTACAATGGGGCTAAATCAAGAGATGGGGGGAGGGAAGAGCCACACAGGTGGTCGGTAATGCCATCGGAGTACACCCTGGACTATGGTGTAGAAAGGCCTAGGACGCTAGAGTCGAAGGAAAGCCTCGCGGCGCTCCCGCATGCGGTTGGAGCTGCCCTGTAGTCGAGGGCCCCCCAGACTTTGTACCTTGTTGAGGCAATATAAAGAAATACCAAAAGAGATGCCAGCATTTTGGGGCTAGTGCACTATAAGAGTGGAACTCCGTCACTCCGTGTCTTGTGTGGATTGTGTGTGTGTGTGTGTGTGTGTGTGTGTGTGTTCAAGTTGTTTTGAAGTGCCAAAAGGGTATTCTTTTCAATGGGCACGTAGTACCCTCGCGTTACAGGTCCTATTCGATATACAGACTTGAGAAACCCTTTGAGCTTCATTGAAATGCTTCAAGTGATTGCATCGGTGCAGTGCTTAACCAAGAAGCCCATGTAGTGGCTTTTGAGAGTAGATAGCTTGAGGATGCTGAGTTACATGCTTCGATCTACGAGAAGGAACTTGTGAATGTGATTTACGTTTTGTCTATTTGGAAGCATTACCTTCTAGGAGTAGACATTGTGATCAAGATAGATCACCAAAGTTTGAGATATTTTCTTACACAAGGAAATTATCCTAGAAGGGAAAGCTTCCTATCCATGTTTCATTGCTAGATCCTTATACGGCTGGAAGTTAAAACACGGCTGTAGATGCAGTGTCTAGATGGCGGAGGGTGAATGAAATTACTTCAATATATCACCAAGAATTGGAATCACTTCTTCATATGTATTGAGATGATGCCGACTTTTCCTCTATTTGGAGATACAAAACGGTGGGAACGTATATCCCTATTCTTTTCGGGATGGTTACCTCTACTACCACCAATCCATTCGTGTGGCAACACCAATGAGAGAGAGAAGATTATGGATGAAGCAAATGCTTCACCTTATGTGGGTCACCGGGATATTCTAACCATGACCTTGGCATTGGAAAGGTATTTCTTTGGCCTTAGAGTAGACATCGATTAGTATGTCAGGGAATGCTGAGTTTGCCAAAAAGTGAAGTACGATCTGTACAAGATGCTTGGGTTACTCCAACCTTCACCTTTGCCTCATAAACCTTGGGAGAGTATGGTCATGGACTTTATTATGGATTTCCCCAAGACTCATACCGGAAATGATGCAATTTGGACCATTGTCGACAGATTTAGTAAGCAAGCTCACTTTATTTCAGTCAAGTAAACGATAAAAACATATCACATGGCAGGATCTTTCTAGCACAAATTTTCAAGCATCATGGGATGCCCAAGTCTATTGTAAGTGATCGAGATCCTTGCATTATAGGAAACTTTTGGCATGCCTTGTTTGATAACTTTGGTACGAAACTGACGCCAGGGTTACTCCAACCTTTGCGTGCGCCCTATAAACCTTCGGAGAGTTGTAACAAACTTGGACACCCCAAGTCAGGATTCTACCGCGACACAGCAGGGATTCACTTCAAATAAGTTCACACTTCACAATTAGGTTGACGCAGCCTGATGTAGTTCCGTGCCTAGAGATATTGGCCCCAAAGACTGGCGCCCCTTTCGGTATTTCTTTTTGTATTAATCTGTGTTCAAAGTACAAGAGAGTGGGTAGGTGCTCACTCTCAGACTCTGCGTGCAGATGCTCTGAGAAGTGAGGCCTTGCTCACTTATTTATTGGTACAAGGATGCCCAAAAGCAGTAGTTTAAAAGCTTTTCAAAATAAAGCAATAAACCCAAAAGCTGCCAATAAATTCAGCCAGCGTAAATCCTGAAAATCCGTACGCAATGCCACGTTAGTAGCTCCACGAATTGCGCTGCAAAATCCGGAATTTCCGTACGGTAGGCCACGTTAGCATGTCAGCGCATATTGCGGGTCCGTACTGCTGCCACGTGTCAATGTGTGTCCCAGGGTCTGTTGCCACGTTACCCATTTGTGACATACCCCTTTCTTGAAAGCATTGTAATCGCCCTTGATTACGCTTGCAAAACAGACATATGCCATAAACTGTCTTAGCAGACACTGACTGTTAGTACCGACGCACTAGGCACAACACATCTAGCACATGTACCAATCGAGAGTCACATCACTCGACGTCACAGGACATTACATGACAAATCACATTCAAAATCATTCCAAATCTTAGACCATGATTAATCGGCAACGTATTTAGCAATCGCATCTAGATCAAGTCGGGACCTCACAGATGCCCAATTATCTAATCCTCCCCAAACAAATGGGGTAGAGTGAGATTGCAAACTCTACATTGTTGGATATGTTGAAATCTTATGTGTCGGATAGACACTCTGACTGGGAAAAGTATTTGCCTTTTGTCAAGTATGGGTATAACTATACCATACATTCCTCTACGAGGAAAGCTCCTTTTGAGATTCTTTATGGTAATCCTTTGCTTCCACCCATCCTTTTAACTAAGGATAAGAAATTTGCAGCAGATGAGTTCGTCCGAGTTTTGGGCACTGCCCATGGGCAAGTCAAGAGAGCAATTCTTCGTTCTCAAGAAAAACATAAGAAAATTGTGGACACGCACAAAAGGAATTTAGACTTGACAGTTGGTCAATTGGTCTGTCAAGTGACACATCCCAACCCTATGTGTCCATGGACAAGCTACACCATAGCAGGGTTCCCGTCAGTCAAGTCAGTCTAGATTAGAAGTGATCTGGCACTTTTTGTGAGTCTATTCGTAGACCGTGCATGCCCAATCACTTAGCATAGATGCATATCCTCCGGTTGCACACAACATGATCATCAGAATTCCCATCAGAATCCATTAGCATCAGTTAGGGGAATTTTTCAGTGCATTTAGCCTATTTTCCTATGTTTGGTTATTTTCACTTATTATTTTTAAGTGACTTTCCAACAAAAGTAGGTAAGGCAATTTTGCTAAGTTAATATATAAGCAAACCCAAGTTAGCAGTAATTGGCAGCAGGAGCTTCCCACTCAACAGGCAACTTCTCAGCAGTACCCCCCCTCAGCATCCCCTAGCGTTTTTCAAGCAGAAACCATCGCCATCCTTCCCTCATCCTGGCGTTTTTCTCCCACAGCATTAGCATCGCCATAAGCTTCTTCTCTGGCGTTTTTCCTGCGACCTACAAGCCTCAGCCCCAGTGTTTTCCATGCAAAAACGCTAGCATCTTCAGTCAGCGTTTCCTTGCAAAAACGCCAGCAGTACTTGCAGATCTCAGCGTTTTTCAGCCTTGACAAAACGCAGATTTCAGGCAGATGAACAGTAGCAGATACATCCCAGATTAGTTGCAGAAGTTCCCCCACAAAGAAAACGCAGCCAAAACAGTCATTTTCAGCCACCGAAACAGTCCCGAAAATCAGCAGTTAGAAGACCATAGATTTCAGCCACCAAGTCGTCGTCGTCATCACCGTCGTCGTCATCGGCATAGTCCCATTGCATCAGTCCATTGCATTCGCATTGTACACCTTTGTGCAATCAAAGTAGACCACTCTTGCCGACGAGAGTGGGGCCTTCGGAGGAGGGTTTTACAACCTCTCGGGTGTCATCTCTCTCCTTCTCTCGGTCTCATTCACTTGCACGCACAATATCCACTCACTTTGTTCGTGATCATAGCACTCTCCATAAGACGGAAGGCGAGATCTCTCCTTCCCTAAGAACTAAAAGGAACCCTGAGTAAATAAAGATCACTAATCTTGAGAAAATACAACATTCATTCTGCTGCACCTTACATTGGTATGAGAGCTTTGGAAGTGTTCTGCATTACTCAAGGAAAGAACCACAAGAACCACAAGAACCACAAGAATTTTTTTGCTTGTTGCGGTCGCACGAACCCAAGTTTACTTGGGCGTGGCGATTCCTAATCGTATTTTGTTGAAGAGTGACAGGAATCCCAAGAAAGAAGGGCTTGTCGAGCCTCCCCTTGTGTCTCTTTTCACTCATTGAGAGCGGACCGTGCACTTAGTGGCCGGCCAATCGACGTGAGGTGGGAAAAAGAAACCTTGGTATGAGCGCAAGGCCGCCAAGGGGTGCGCCCGCAGAAAGGAGTAGAACTCGGGTGAAGAGAAGATCCTTCTCCAACGCGATTTGCAAGCGAAAGAAAACCTCAAGAACCTCAAGACTCAAGAACCTCAAGACCCTCAAGAACCCAAGTTCCTCTCGAGCTTAAGACCCCAAGATCATAGTGCATGGTCGTCACCCGAAGCGGAATGGATACTTCGCATACAGGTGATGAGCATGAGAGAGGCGACAAAGACTCGTCCCCACCTAGAGATGAGTTCTTCAACCCTCCCCCTTCGCCATCTACGCCACCAAGTGCACCAGACCCTATGGAGGCAATGGTCAAGCAGATGATGGCCATGATGGATAGACAGGAAGACAAGCGCCTTGCTTTAGAACGCGAGCGCGACGCAAGAAAAGAAAGAAAAGAACTAAGGAAGGAGGAAGCGGCAGCAAGAAACGCGGCGTTGGAGGCCGATCGTGCCGCTCATAGATTGGCTTTGGAGACCGAGCGTGAAGCTCGACCAGAGCTACGGACTCAAGAATTGATTGCCCAAGTCCTAGCCTCGAAGACCGAACCACCCAAAGATCGTGGGAGTTCGTAAAGTGGCGCAAGCCACGATGCGGATTCCAACCATCCAGTCACAGAAAAGTTGACTTTCAGTAAGTATGACGGTAAGATGGGATGCTACAGTTATTCCTTCTTGGTTGCATCAATTTAATGCTTATTATGCGACAACTAAGAAAACAGGCAATAGCAAAGTTTTGACGGCAGCTATGTACCTTGCCGGTGATGCCATTAATTGGTACCAGGCATGGCAAGAGGCACAGCTAGCCGCGCACCTAGAGGCATCCGACGATTTCACGCCCCTCTTTTAGTTGGGCTGATTTCCAAGACAAGCTCAAGGCGCGGTTTATGCCACCTCAGTACCTTGCACGATTGGCGAGCTCTCAAGAAAAACGGTATGCCGGTTATGGTTTTCTGTAATCGTGTTTTGCAGCTCGGCACTCAATTACGCAAGTCGTATGCGAAGCGCAAGGAGGCATTTCTTTACGGATTGGACGAGTATATCAAGTATGATGTGGAGGTACTCGATCCAATCGATCTCAACAAAGCGGTAGCAATTGCTCTCGCCCACGAGATGAAGCACAACAAGGGAAAGCCTAGGAGAACAAGACTTCCACAAGTACCTCGCAGACTTCTCAGAACCCTCGGAACAGTAAGAACAGTAAGAATGGTAAGAATGATAACTCTTCTAACCAATCTTCCAACAGTCTCTCATCAAAGAATTCTTCCAATGAATCTAAGGGTAAGGCTAACACAACTGCTAAACCTAAGCTTGCTCAAGATGAAAAGGTGGCACAAGGAATTGTAGGAGGATACATCATGTTGTACCTCGGGGCACCGTTTTGTCATATTGTTTGACCCAGGTAGTATGCATGATGTGATCAGTTCCTCTCTTGTTGAGAGAGCCCGCCTCGAAGTTAGTCCGAGATCTCCTATCGAGGTCTCTGGCTTTCGTCCTGGTATGGACGCTCTCATCACGGAGGAGTGCCTTGATGTGTTGTTTGCAATTCAACAGAGTGTCTTCACTAGAAGATTTGTTGTTTCTCCTCTCTCAGGATGTGATATGATTTTGGGCATTCGATGGTTTCGTGATAATGACGCTCTCATGAAATTTACGGCTAACACTATAACTCTCAATGTCGACAGTGATTCTCCTATTGTCATTCATGGAGAGGACATTGCTCCTTCTTCATCTCTCATTGCTAATATGCAGGACAAGGTTGAAAGGAGATTCGTGATAAGGAGATTCTCTCAATTTCTTTTTCTCCACAGCATGACACACAGAACTTGCATGATTATGAGAAGCATGATGATTTGAATGATAATGATTTGCAGGATGAATTGCATGAAGATGATGTGATTGTTCACAAGGATGATGAGTTAGTGGATGCTTTTTCTAGCGAAGCTAACCTCGTTGTAGATTCGATCAATCACGAAGAACCGATCTTGGCTCTTGAGTCGAGGTCCAAAGAACCCCCACAAGACGATTCGATCATTCAAGAAGAAGCGATCTTGGCTCTCGAGCCTTGGTCCAAAGAACCATCACAGGAAGTATTATGTGTTTGCATGATTGATACGCACGCATTGTTCGAGTGTTTGAAGGTTTCCTGTTTTTTAGTCAGCATCGTTATGTGATCCCTTTTCCTAGGCATGACATATTGTATGTTGAGCACGTTCTATCATGGATGAGCACGAATGTATGCGGATTGTTCATGAAAAGCTGAAAAGATTGTATGTAAGGAAGTCACATTCCATGTCTCTTCCTTGGCATGACACAGTTTCCGAAAGAGCACATGATAGTATGAGCACCAAACATGGGCATTTCCATTGTGATTTGCCACAGTTGATTGATTTCGATCAAACAGACAAGATTCGAGCGCATTGTTTGCATGTGTTTGATGAGCGGGTTGTCACTCCGTCTCTATGTTCGTCTACATTGCATACACAGTCTTTAGAGAAGACAAGATTTTCTTTCTTCACTTCACATGGAATGGGTATGTTCATGGTTTTGTGTTGGAGATGGTTTCAGGAATTTTCAGCCATGGAGATTCTTGAAGACGACAGAAGCAGATCCCTAGACGAAGTTGAAGCAAGGAAGGAGCCACAGAAGACTTTGTGTCGCTTTCGGCGCAGCCCAAAGAAGCAAGCGTTGCAGACCTTTATGAAGTTCAAGTATCGCACGACCCACACATCAGAGTGGGCGGGCGAAGAGTCCCTTCCAGGATTCCGGTTGCTGTTGGCGATCTCCCTCGACGCCATACAGTTCGGTACCAGTACCTCACTTTGAAAAGGAGGGGATGTCACGTGACACATCCCAACCCTATGTGTCCGTGCACAAGCTACACCATAGCAGGGTTCCCGTCAGTCAAGTCAGTCTAGATAAGAAGTGATCTGACACTTTTTGTGAGTCTATTCGTAGACCGTGCATGCCCAGTCACTTAGCATAGATGCATATCCTCCGGTTGCACATAGCATGATCATCGGAATTCCCATCAAAATCCATTAGCATCAGTTAGGGGAATTTTTCATTGCATTTAGCCTATTTTCCTATTTTTGGTTATTTTCACTTATTATTTTTAAGTGACTTTCCAACAAAAGTAGGTAAGGCAATTTTGCTAAGTTAATATATAAGCAAACCCAGTTAGCAGTAATTGGCAGAAGAGGCAGCAGGAGCTTCCCGCTCAACAGGCAACTTCTCAGTAGTACCCCCCCCCCCCCCCCCCCCCCCTTAGCATCCCCTAGCGTTTTTCAAGCAGAAACCATCGCCATCTTTCCCTCATCCTGGCGTTTTTCTCCCACAGCATTAGCATCGCCATAAGCTTCTTCTTTGATGATTTTCCCGCGACCTACAAGCGTCAGCCCCAACGTTTTCCATGCAAAAACGCTAGCATCTTCAGTCAGCGTTTCCTTGCAAAAACGCCAGCAGTACTTGCAGATCTCAGCGTTTTTGCATGGTTAGCAGTAATTGGCAGAAGAGGCAGCAGGAGCTTCCCGCTCAACAGGCAACTTCTCAGTAGTACCCCCCCCCCCCCCTTAGCATTCCCTAGCGTTTTTCAAGCAGAAACCATCGCCATCTTTCCCTCATCTTGGCGTTTTTCTCCCACAGCATTAGCATCGCCATAAGCTTCTTCTTTGATGATTTTCCCGCGACCTACAAGCGTCAGCCCCAACGTTTTCCATGCAAAAACGCTAGCATCTTCAGTCAGCGTTTCCTTGCAAAAACGCCAGCAGTACTTGCAGATCTCAGCGTTTTTCAGCCTTGACAAAACGCAGATTTCAGGCAGATGAACAGTAGCAGATACATCCCAGATTAGTTGCAGAAGTTCCCCCATCATTAGCCAAAGAAAACGCAGCCAAAACAGTCATTTTCAGCCACCGAAACAGTCCCGAAAATCAGCAGTTAGAAGACCACAGATTTCAGCCACCAAGTCGTCGTCGTCATCACCGTCGTCGTCATCGGCATAGTCCCATTGCATTCGCATTGTACACCTTTGTGCAATCAAAGTAGACCACTCTTGCCGACGAGAGTGGGGCCTTCGGAGGACGGTTTTACAACCTCTCGGGTGTCGTATCTCTTCTCTCTCCTTCTCTCACTCTCATTCACTTGCACGCACAATATCCACTCACTTTGTTCGTGATCATAGCACTCTCCATAAGACGGAAGGCTCTCTCCTTCCCTAGGAACTAAAAGGAACCTTGAGCAAATAAAGATCACTAATCTTGAGAAAATACAACATTCATTCCGTTGCACCTTACATGGTCTTACTCCAGTTTGAGAAGGGGAGACTGAAGAAACAAGTGACCTATAAGGGGAAGGTGGTTAAACTTGTTAACCGTTACTATGGGCCGTTTAAGATAATCGACCAAGTGAGGATGTCACATTCTGATTAGAGCTACCGCCTAGTTATAGGATCCATATTGCTTAATTGGTTAGTTTACTTTGACCACATTTGGGACCGCCTCCGAGTCAGCCTATTGCTGAGGAACCCCTTGAGGTTGTGGAAATAGAAGAAATACTCCAATTGGAAGAGATCATTTATCATCAAGAGTGGCTAGAAAGATTACATGGAAGTATTTGGTAAGTTCAAGAACTACTCTACTCTGGATTCTCAATGGATGACCAAGTAGAGGTTAGCACCTTATCCCAAGATTTTGGATGGTTATGAACAAGCACTACAGTTGATGACAATTGTTGAGAATTGAGAGGGATATTGCTAAATTGGCTATTTTCTTATTTTTCTTAGCAAATTGTATTAAATGAAATTAGGACTATTTAACTTTGTGCACACAAGAAGTGTGAAATTAGCAATTGTAAATCTACAAGATCGAGAAAGCCATCAGGAATGGACATTTTTGATGCGTCATATGACAAGTAACATAAAGCATCACCGAGGAGTGTTCCATGAGTGTGGTGTGAAAGACCGAGTAATGGATATTGTTGATGCGTCACAAGATGCGTGACGGGAGCATTGGTTAGGGAATATTTCATGGTTGGAGGGAATCCCAACCGAGTATGAGTTACGCGTAAGATTCAAGCACATGCATGAAGATAGGTTTTGAGAAGCTTTGAAGAAATGCAATGCTTTCTGAAAAGGAGGTTGCTTTTTGAGTGCTTTCCGGAAATGTAGATGCTTTCCCATAAAGGAGTCTATGTTTGCATTGCATCTGATCATGATATTTCATCCAGGGACTCCTGGAGTGTGTTTGTGCAAGCATTATTTTCAGCTCATAAGGTTGTATTGTGTTTTGAATAGGTGCAGACCTTTTTGAAAAGTGGCTAACTGCCCACTTCATAAGTGGACAGCCATCTGTTTAAGAAAGGGCCAAAATCAGGGTGCTCCCTCTTCTAGCTATCTATGGCAGCAAGTGATTACCCTCGTCCCTCTATCTGGTGTGGGCAGCAACTATTCCTGGAAAACTAAGTTCCTCTATCCCTGCAGGCCTCGAGTACCTATGAAAGCAACCCATGGTGCCCCAGTTTAGAGATCTTGCTACCAAGAGCAAGGTGCCTTTGCTCAGAGAAGAGGCCGAGGAGATTCTATTGTGACGGCGCCGCAAGTTCACACGAAGGGTTTGTGATTGGAGGTTTCTTTAAGTGCCGGGAGCAACAGGTGATGATTTGTGTATGAGTTTTACCAGAGTCCGCTACTGCGTTTGTGTTTGGCAGATACTCTACTTGTGAGAACTGAGCGAGGAGGCTTCGGCCTATGCTTAAGACGGTTTGCAGAGCCATCATTCTCTGAAAGCAAACTCGAGGAACACTGAGCAGAGAGCTTGCCTCTTGAGTTCTTGAATGGGAAGAAAACTACTATCGAGTTTGAGATCTAGAACGAAGGAGTTTTCTCCGGTTCTTGTGCGTGTAAAAGATTCTCCCCGTTAATAAAGATTCTCTTAAAGGGGGGGGAACCAACCCATCTTGTGGTCCCCAATAATGTGGCGAACTTCTCCATTTTCTTTCTATTAGATTCAGTTTTCGGTCTATTAATTGTTCGTGTGCTCTCCCATTTGTGACACAGAGAGCTTCTACAAAACTTACTTCACGCTATGAAAAATGGTCTAGCCCCGTTTACCAACACGGTACCTCCTTGTGGCCAATGCCCCCTCTACTCCCAATGCCCACAGTACAAGGCATTCCTAGCACATAGCTTCTACAATGCTACCATAGCCTTAGCACCCCAAAGCTTTCTACTATGGGGTTGTTAGGGTAAGCCCAACTTGTGGCACCATGTGGTAAAGCCCTCTAGCTACCTAGGAAGAGATAAATGATAACATGGCTTAATAGCAAGAGGATGCAACCTCTCTAGCCAATGATTGTAAAGCACTAAGCCTAGATAGAGGCTACTCTCTAATCAATCAATTGCACTTTGAACATTATCATTGTGTCTGTACTCTCTTTATGCTCTTGCTCTTGGCATAACCTAACCCTAATCACCATCTCTCTAACCCTAACCCTAACACCATGGTTAAGCTTCACCCTCCATACCCTAACACTAATCATTGGTGATTAGGGAGTACGCTTCTGCATCAACTAACCCATCAAGTGGTATCAGAGCCGACGGTTTTACACCTAGGCCGATTAATTACTATTGCATTAGAGTTCCTAATAATCCCACTTTACTACTTGGGCATGAGCATGCTCCACTACTCTTCGGTGGTTAGGTGATGAGAAGATTGTGCTTTGCATTTTAGATTGCAATTAGTGTGTGTGTACTTTGTTGCATTTGCATTTTTGGGTGTTGATTTTTGCATATTTTCCAAGAGTGTGTTTTTAAATCATTACTTTTGTGTGAAAGAAGGCTTTTACGAGAGCTTTCCATTGAGCCTTTAACCTCTGTATTTCGAAGTTGGGAGCCTTCTCAACCCCATAGCCGACTCACCTCAAGCTTGGGCAAGGTTCCCACAAATACCTTAAGCCCCTTAGTTAGCAAGCACGACAAGCACCTCATGCTTTGGTAGGATTCACACCTCAAGGTCAGCCCTAGCTTGCCTAAGGTCAAAGGACTCTTATCACTAACTTTTGGAGGTCTTTAATAAAGCTAACCCTAAGGTCTTTAAGCTCCATTAGGTAGCATTGCTCTTTAACAAACCAAATCTCTCATTTGGACCCCTTTAACCTTGGCCCCGTGTTGAGACAGATCCATAAACACATGTCTATATTCTAACCCTTGTTCCCGTTTATTCTCCCACATTAAATGACCAGTTTAATATGAGAAAATCATTTGGGTTGGTTAGATATTAGATTTTATGACATTACCTCTGTCTTGAAATCATAGTCGTCCTCGACTTTGTGCTATTTATAGATGTGTGTGAGCAATTGTGCGTGTGCATCTTTTCAAGCCATTGTCGAACCTTGGCTCCACAATTATCTTCATCAAGGCCTTCGAAAAAGGTTTCCATAGAGCTCCTTTGAGATCGATTTGGAGCCCATTTGAGGCTCCTAGTTCTTGGCTCACTGCTATGCGCAGTTGAAATATTGTGGAAGTCGGTTATTCGACAAGGTAGCGAGCCCACGTCTCTATTTGACACCCTCAATTTTTAGAGGGGATCTACGGTCTCAGATCATTGTTGATCGTGGGCCGTCGATTCATTGAGAGGAAAAAATAAATTGGGTAGGATTTGACCTCACAACCTCCCCGTCCCAAGATCAATGCGTTACCACTACGCTATTACACACGTTTTGATAAGCATGTAGAACGGTAGCATCATATTGTGTAGATCTGGCCTGCCGCGATCTTAGCTCACATCGAGTTTACCTCGGGTTCACATCGAGTTTACACCACAATACGATAGTTCACAGACTTTCCTTAGTTCACATCTAGTTTACATGCAAGTTCACAACTAGTTCACATCTGGGATCAATGTTTGTGATTATCGCTGACAAGCTACGCCGATTTTCAACCGTAGATCCCCTCTAAAAATTGAGGGTGTCAATTAGAGACGAGGGTAGCGAGCTTGCCTCCGTGGTCTACGTGGAACAACCTATTCTAGGCACCTCGTGAGGTTGCGAGTTCAACCAACCTAATTTTAGGTTGGGAACGCGGCGGACGCCAAGTAGGAGTAAAAATTGAGTGCATAATCTCCTATTTGAGTCCCCTGGGACTATTTCCCACACGTAGAAGCGATCGCGAACCACGGACTTCGCCCACTGCGGTAAACTGCTTCGTATATTATTTTTGGGTCAGCCACAGAGTGGCCCCCCTTCCCGCGTACAGCAAGCCTCCAAGCCACAACCCACCCAAAGGGCTTTTCCCATGAGCTCCCTATTTCCTGCTAGGCCTTGCTAAGGGCACTCTCCCACCATAAGAATGCTGCTCTGACCACAAAGCTTGTTCCTGCCAGCAATCAGTTGCAAATTGATTCCATGCTACGGCTCCTTTCCAGGGGTGCTCTCAGAAGCTCATTAGCCCACAAGCTAAGCATTGGATCTTTGCACCAAGTGCATTACAACATGTATGTACCACGTGTTCCTGAAGCTAAGAACGAAATCTATGTAATGCTTGTGCATGGAAGCACACATGGGTTTAGACACCGCCTATACATTATGTATATGATAAGACCGCCCATAATCATAAGCGCACACACGAGCACTACACTTGGTATGTATGCGTGTTTTGCACTACTAGAGATAGAGGCTACATCCTCAACACAATGGACCAATGAAGCAAACAACGACATGAACACGAAGATGACATCATCAAACAAAGACAATGAGAGAGATACCCCATTGAGAGAGTGTATTTCAGTGATATCTTGTATGTTATGTAAAATTCCTCTACTCATTTTAAACATGTTTATGCATAAAGAGATGAAACTGCATACTTCAAAGTGTGTAGCATGGCTTTTTTCAGGTTACAACTCCTGATGATATGATAGTTGCTGAGAGGATTTTGCAGCAAGGTGTAAAAGCAAAGCTAGAAAGCAATGTTGTGGGTGCTTTATGAGAAAATGAATGACATGAGCAAGGTTGTGCTTTTGCTTTTTGGTTTTCTTTGTCCTTGTTTGATAAAAAGTCAGATGAAGTGCTTAGTGTAGGCTGGGTGCTTGGAAGTCAGTATAATTTTGATTTGTCTTTGACAGATGGGAGAGACGTGGCCAATCTTCTTGAAGAAAAGCTACACGAGGTGTCGTGTTGACAAGCTGCGGGCTCTTCACGATAGCGCTTAGCAATCAGAAAATAACAATTTAAACGTGTAGATTTTGAGAGAGAATCAGCTGCTTCTCATCCCTACAAGTTATGGATTCCCATCTTACATGCAACCAAAGCCAAGGCAGTCTGCTGTGAACAACTAGCTTGGAAGTAAAGCTAATTGGCCTGGGTACTCAGGCAATGTTCTAGTCTTACTGAAAGAGGCTCACCTACTGAATCATGATTTTTTTACAAAAACTCTTTTGGTCAAATTGCTTATGCAGTCTTTGCCATTAAGAGATAGGTTATCAAAACAATTAATTTTTAGCTGTTCTTTAACAGTCACCAATCAGACCATTTTTAACAATGTTAATAAAATTTCAAAAGATTCATTTTAAGGAGATTTTTAAGGGCATACTTGTTTAAAATCTGCGTACTGCGATCAACATTCTAAAACTTGTTACTTTGTTTGTGCTGTATACTTATCATGTAGCATGGTTTTAAGTGTTCTACGTAGTTGTGCATTAAAAGAAGTGCTTGGGAACGCTTGTGAAATTTGGCTTATCAATCATGTGTATTGCATTCCATCCTCCTACCCACATTAGCTTTCTTATTTGTTTATCCAGACAAAGTAAAAGATCCTAGTGAGAAATGTTGGAGCATGTCACACATACATGATAGCTGTACATATTTAGTTATTCTCATAGACATGCATCCATTGATGTGGTCACACAATTAGATTGAATGGCTTTATTTAAGCATGCTCACTGTGCCTGATGTTTGCAAACGAGGCAATGCAATTAGTTAGTATGAGGGACTGTCAATATCAAGTTGCAATCAACTTCTAGCAAAAAAGTTTTAGTTGTAACAATTGTTCTACTAGGTATGCTTACTCGATAAAAGAGGCCCAGTTCTTCCTAATTCTCATTGTCTTCGGATTGTGCAAGGCTGGCTTGTCCTTTTCTTAGACCTGTTGTTACTTCTGCCACTGCCACTGCTACTGCTGTTTCTACTTACCCGGTGCATATCTCTTGTTGCCGCAATGCATACAAAATTTATTTTGGTAGCAATCTTTGGAGAAGTGTCCAACCTTGACACACTTACAACACTTCTTATTATTGGTTGAACTAACAGAACCTACTAATGTTGATGAAGATGCAACGAATGCCTCCACTTGCTCTATTTGGCTTCAACTTCTTTAATTCCTTCTTCTCTTTCTTATGCAAGGAGCTAACAATATGCTGCAAAGTCAGTGTAGGGTCTTCCTCTCTTGGATGGTTGATTTGGTGCTCTAAGCTTGACAACAAACCACAAGTGTTTCTTCATGAGAAGCTCTTGTAGCTTTGTTTGCCACATGTGAAACCCTTGCCATTGAACTTTTCAACATTCTTTTCACCCATTGTGCGATTAGAGGGTCTTAACATTTGGAATTCGTGTTCGCCTCTTTACAACAATGCGTCGATTAGGTCATGTCTATAAATGAGAATTGAAGCATACATTGCAAAGATTGTGCTTGGATGCGGGAATTTAAGCTTTGGATAGTTTGGAGAGAGAGCAAGAAATTTAGCCTTCAAACGCCTTTAAGGAGTCATGACTTGAAGCCTTCAAGTTGAAGCCTTTGTAAGCTTTGGTGGGCCTTTGGAAAATAGACTTTGCTTAAAGTTGCTTCGATGTGGATGATACCCAAAATCTATATGGGAATATCCTCTACTAAAAGGAGAGCCTTGTATTGCTTTGTGGAAATCCTTTCTTTGGGGATAGCATTGTTGTGTGCTAAAGCTCCAAGAGAGGAGCCCACAGGAATGGTCATTTTGGTAAGAGATCTGCCTACTCGAGGTCAAACGAGGCAACAATGCCTTGGAAAAAGTAGTCGTCATGTGTGACTTTTTGCGCCACTTTCGGATGCCAAAGCAACCTCAAGATGCTCTATTCGAACACCATGCCTAAGAATGGACTTAGCGCCCCATTAGCTCAATTGAGTCCATTTGAGATCTGCCCTATCTCCCGCACAATAGCATCCAACAATTGAGCTCAAGACATTAGGAAATTTTGGAGGTCATTTGGAGGGCCTTATTGAAGAGAGAGAAAAGAAGGCGTAGCCAATGAGCAGCAACCTTACGTAACGTAGAAATACATGGAAAGCAACACAAAAATGAAAGAAAATATTTTAAAATATTGAGTTTTGTCCCATTTTCGTTAGGTAACTTCCTGCTTTCACAAAGTAGGGCCCACTGCTAGTAGCCGTCAAGTTCATGACACTTGACTACTGATTGATAGCTAGCTCTCTCCCTTCATTAAAAGATATCCACTACCTTTATGAAAGGCTTTCAAACTTCATTCTCCCTACATTTTACCTATGGCTTCGTCTTCTACCCGCCCAAGAAGTTCTAGAGGTTGCTCTACATTGTCCCCAACCAGCCTCACCATTAGTGTGCCAAGAAGACCATGTAGTAGCATAAGCACTATCTCAATCTCAAACTCTCTCACTACAGATAATAGGTGGCAAGAGCAGAGAATAAGCAAAGGTTCTTGGGTTCTTATGCAGCCAAGAAGGAGAAAAAGCTCGAACGCAACAAACATATTTCGTTTTGCATGGAAAGCAAGAGTTCTGGATTCAAAGTCGAGGTCGGTAAGAAGACTGTGAAAGAAGTCTTTGTTCAACATGTTTTCACTCACTCCGATGTGATTGCTAATGGCGACAATGTCTCCATGGTGCATAATCCACGGTGCATAATCCACGGTGCAAATGTAAGTTAATTATTTAGCATTACTCTATAAATTATCTTAATTTGAAATGAGAATCTGTTTTTTTTTCTCTTTTATCACATGTATATAATTAGGTTATACAGTTGTTTGTATTTATTTCTATTCTATTACATTCACAGATGTTTATCCTTCGTCATATGAGGAATGGGAGCCACTGGAGTGCATTATAGATCTCATCTCTATGACCCATGCTCATATTGGAGTCTTGCAATATGCTGGCAGAACTAGCAAAAGCCTGGCAAATGAGGGTATTTTCTTCTATGACCATTTCTACCAACTCAATTAAGGAATCAGAGAGGAGTGTTGGTGAAGGTTCCACTACCAACCAACTGGAACTTTGTGGATTGGCCTATTCCCGACACAACAATGAGTGAGGCATTGAGGAGCAGGCTCTATAGGGATGTTCAGAGGTCTCTTCGAAACTCTGTACCTACTAAATTGGTGAAACTTGCAAATTTTTGTCCTATTGGTCTCTTTGTTGAGTTATTTCATACCTGCAAAGTACATGTTGCTAAAACAATGTTGCTTTGCAAATCATTTGATTCCCTCTTGTGTGATAAGATTCTTGATCGAGGGTGGTATGTGAAAGAAACAGATGGCATATGTTGCGAGATTGCTCTTGACACTTTCATTGTCAAGTATATTCTTGCGACACAGACATTAATAATCTCCCTTTGGTACAAGCGTTATCACATTGTTGAAGGTTGCTATGTGCCTATGGATCAAAAGATAGCAAGTTTGGCAAACAATGCTGTTATAAACGTGGAAATGGTGAACAAAGACCTAAACCTTATGACAGTAATTACAATAAGGTAGCAACGCAATCTTTTGCAACTTCGACATGACATAGTGGAGGAGACTGCCGACATTGACTCCGTAAACTTTTCTTTCTTGCTGAACGGACGAAGAGTAATGCAACGAAGAAAGAAGCATTTTTTCTGTGCAGATCTCTTTGGCCGTATTCAAATTGTGCCCATGTAATCATCCCTGAATGGCTTCAACGAAATGTAACATTTTTTACTAGTTTAATCTTAATATCAAGTGTTTTCTCAAGGCTCTCTCTCTCTCTCTCTCTCTCTCTCTCTGAGTATTCGAAACACATAGAGAGATAAACAGTATCAATTTGAGGTATAATCAATGAATTACTAAGTACATTTGTAAGTACAAATTTCGATGTGCTCAATGCGCTTAAGTACATTGCTTGCAGATATAGGACCAAAATATCCTCTAGGTAAAAATCGTGAAGATGCCCTTCAAACGAAGGTGGGGATATAGTAGTACTGGATGGATTAAGTAAACCCTTGTGTGATGTATCATCAATCAACAAAGTGTTGAAAGCATCATAAGGTACATTGATCTGCTCAAAGGGCTTGTAGAAAAGTGGTATAGTAGGTTTAGTTGGGTGGAAATGTCCCGCAATGGTATTACAATTTCTTTGACTATACACAAAATAAAAAGCCGATCTCTGAATTTCAGCCAAATTACAAACTATGGAACAGGGGATTTAGGTTATGGGCTTGCATTGAAGACCAGATAGCCACCCTAAACCTTGGAATCAAAAATTTCAAAAATTCCTTTGTGCCTGGTCGAATTAATACTCTGACATTTCCCAAGCGAAAACTACGTAAATTGGAGAACTCTGTATACACACTGTACGGTTGTCGTAGGAGTAGCAATCCATTGAGATCCAAGATAATCACTCTCTGTAATCATTGTGTGCATACATATAAGTAGTTAGAAACAAAAAAACATTAATTATTTAAGTACAATGGATATTACCTGAACAACCATATCTACTTGAAGCAAGAGTCTATACTGGTCATTTCTAATGTTGACATTTTGTTGTTGAGTGTCGATGTTTCCTTGTGTATTTATAAGCGTGTCCACCTCTTGTGTATTTCCAAGCGTGTCCACCTCTTGTGCTTGTGCAATACATGACTCTTGTGTTTCCATGGCCGAATGGTTAACCTGTTCTGTGGTCTGTTCCTGGCCTTGATTTTCAATATTGGCCTTCTCCCCTAGCACTCCCTTATTCTCCTCTGCTTCGCCTAGAAACTCTATTGCATTCTTCGTCTTCGAGGAGCATTTTACATCTGTATTTTCATGGGCTTGGTCTACTTCACATTACTCAACCCCAACTTCGGATTCAGTCGCTCCAACTGCAAAGTTTACCGGTGTCTTTTACTCTAATATGGGGTCAGTTTGAGGAATTTGGTTTAAGGTGTTGAAAATTGGCCTGACTACCTCTTCACCGGTCATTGTTAAAGCTATAATATGGTCGTCGACAAAATTGTCCTTTGCATCTAAAATTCTTGGGGTTGAAAGAGATAGTAGATGTTGAATCATTGAAGCGCGGTACCTTTGTAAATATTCTATTGTATAATCTTCTAGAGCATTCTGCAAAATAAGGTTAACTTGTGATCAATACTTTAATTAATAATAGCACTAATTTTGGACCATACCATTACAAGGAAATACCTTTGACATAAATGGATGAAGAGGAAAAAAACTATGGAGTATATACTCTGCATGGAGAAGACATCTCCAACCACAGGAATTTGGATCTGTCTGATTAGGCACTTTGACAGCTCTAAAGGTGGACTTGTACAATTCATGATTTCCACATAGTTTTCCATAGACATGAAGTAATTTTTTTATACATCTGTAAACAATGAAGGTTATTTATTATTAACAATATTCAGAACATCAACCATTCCCCAAATAAACATTAAAGGTTTTATCAACACTTACACTCTTATCTTTGAATGTGTTGCTTGTATGGAGTTGATAGTCCATACCACTTGCTTATCCAATTCTATACATACAAGGCTCCAATGATTTACTGATTCGTATGGCAACACCAGTGTTGTCACCTAGAGCATTGGACAGTGTATAAACCATCTCTCCAATGTGCCATGTGGGCTGTTCTTTATTCGGAGTGGCACAGACATTTGTGGATCTAAAATATAAATTTCATTTTGGGTTTCTTGAGGGAGCTGGCTCTTTATTAAGCTACAATCACAAACAAGGATTTAATTAGAGGCCAAGTATCAACAAAGAAAGATCTTAAAGGTAGAGATGAACACTTACTTTAGGCATACATAAACAATAGTGTCGCTAATTTGTGCATTTGGATCTTTCAATATCCCAATATCAACACAGTCCAATGCTAATTGCCTACTGCCATCAGCAAGGGGAATTCTTGCTAACAATCCCTCTGTCATGGAGTATAATACATCATTGTTTCTTTCATTTAGCTCTGTGGTAACTTGCCCATAAGTTCTCCTCTGGGCCTCTTCATCAGCTGCAGCAGACTATATACTCTTTAACTTCTCTGCTTCAGAGTGCCGTCTTTCTTCTTGCTCAGCTCTGGTTCTTGTGTTCACCTCAGGAGTAACCTCATGAATCTTAACCCCTTGAGCTAGCCGGCCTGGTAA